>NW_026136714.1:1716100-2316100 GCF_905237075.1 Dicentrarchus labrax | reverse complement strand
AAAGCAGGGATGGGGGTAATTAGGGCTAACGGAGCAGTGCCTAGGGCCCGCGCCTGTGGACGTGCTGCAGTCGTTTCCAGCGAAGGGATTGACAACTGCAAGACAAGCTCTCTCGGCTTAGAGCGAAACCCCCTTTGACAGAATTAATAGTTGACAAACTGCTCCTAAAGCCCTGGCATTGTTTCTGTCAGTTGTTTGGTTTGATGTCACTGTTAGACATTATAAATCAATAGTGTCAGGATTTAGTAATGTTTATCGCCATCCATGGTTTATTATTTCATGTGACTGTCATGGACAAATAGTATTTATCATAGCTGTCTATAAATTACTGCAGACAGACTGTTGGTTTACCCAAACCCACTCTGCTCTTACAGGGCCCATTCCAACGTCCACTTACATATTTAGAGTAATTTATTTTCTCAGCCGTAGGCCCACATTAACCCTCTGCTTTCTCACACTCCTCTGAGACTTATTGTGGCTTGATTGCTGCGCCTCCGCTGACACATTAACACATCAAAAAAGCTGATCAAAGCTTATTCAGAACAGCTTGTCGCATCTATTTCAGGAACATATTTTAACTGTGAATTTGTTTACAGAAGGTCTTAAATTCTGACTAACAAAATTGACAGCGAGTTCTTTTTATGTTTTGACAGTATACACTGTCATCAGTGCCTCTGTTTTAGGCATTAAATGGAGATTATATATTTAGTTTATTCAGAAATAAGTCATTCTTAAGAGTTGTAGTGAGAAAGTCCACTCCTGCTCCATCAGTGTCACATTTTTACGCAACAAATTTATAACGCATTCATTCAACCAGCCGGCTTTCAATGTAACAAAATGGTCTTAACCTTTGCATCAGTGCCACACTCATCAAAAACAATTAGAAACATCAGTTTTAATGAGATGATTGATTAGTCAGCTCTCACAACACTTTGTCAACACAGAGCAAAAACACAATCACTGTATTCGGTGATTGATGCTATCAGGTAACATTACTTA
This sequence comes from Dicentrarchus labrax, assembly GCF_905237075.1. NCBI lineage: Eukaryota > Metazoa > Chordata > Actinopteri > Moronidae > Dicentrarchus > Dicentrarchus labrax. Next base: position 2,315,101 of record NW_026136714.1, on the reverse strand, counting down.
CATTAACACATGGATTTGTCTTGTTTACATTCTCCATCATAATGAATATATAACAATGAGACGTCATTGACCAATGTGCTTCACCATTCAGGTCTATTGATGAGTTTCACGCTTCTTTTTATGTTTAAACGTTAACACATGCGACTCCTATGATGATATGGTTTAATTTTGTATTAAACTGTCTTCTGTCTATCTTTTCTAAGGCTGTGAAAGGATTTCAGTGAAAACTAAAAAGAGAGGGTAAGCTGAGCTGAAGCGGTGGTATTGATCAGCTTTTCCATGGATTATAAGGTCCACTTTCAGCAGGGAGGTCATTAGTTACTCCTGTGTGCTAATTCATCCCCGGGTTGAGGCGTATCCGTTAGAATGCTAATTCACCACTATGATCTGACAGCTGGGGTAAAGAAAGGGGCAAGCAGGCTGCCGCAGAGAGAGGAGGGGAGGGGGCTGCAGCGGCCTAGTGGTCTGGTCTTGTGTTTGGGTAAAGAGGAGGACTTCTGTACATGGTATGTGGCAGAGTGTGTACAGAAAAAAGGGGTGCAGAACTGACCCCTGCTGTCTTCGCCCCCCAGCACTAATGATGTAAAAGAAAGATGACATTTGGTGTCCACATTTAACTTGCATTTGCAGTCCACTTGAGAGGTCCAGTATGCGTGACCTACCTTGATTAAGCCTGGGGCTTCCTAGGACTGTACCCTTTAGACTGAAACAAAAAGTGGAAGCTCACAGGAGAAAGCTGAGCCTGTATAATTGGGCCAAGTAGAGCTGCGGGAGGCAGCCAGTCTCCGCTTTGCCTTTTGTATATTCATGACCCCCTCGACTTGATTGATGGAAGGATAGCATTTGGTGACACTGTCATTTGCAAGTTGAAAAGGTAGTGCAGTGGCTGGAGCGGCGCTGTGGCTGTGCCTTAGAAGGGGCATCAAGAGGAGGCTCATTTCTATGCTGATGATATCCAGCCCCCTCTCATTTTCTTTGTCTCCGTTAGAAGGACATCTGCTGACAACACAGAGTTAGAAAAGAACCAAGTTGGAAATGAAAAGGGGGGGAAAGAAACATACATCTGCGTGTTTGCATGTGAAAAGCACATGGTTGGACTGCGATTTTAATCAGTGCAAAAGTTTTCTATTTGATGTCTGCATAATTGTGTCTTACATTTCAGTGAAATGGAGCATTTTGAAGCAGATGCCTTAAGAAACATATTATATTGTAATGGGAAGACTTGCACAGACTGTTTTTTGATGTTCTGGCTTTGAACACTGTTATTGCAGCTGTCAAAGGATCTAATCACTAAACATTAAGTACAGGTAGCTTTGGTTTTGACAGATTAAAATCATATCCCACTAGTATTTCTTTTCTAAGCAGCTACTGTACACCACCCATATCTCCATATAAAGCCCTCTGAAATCCATTCTATTGTATTGTTGTCAAGACCATTGTTCCTTTAAGATAATTAATGACCGTTGAATTCATTCTGTTCTTTTTACACTTACAGACAACATTTTTGTCTTCTTATCCAGACTGACTTAGTCCCTATTCATGACAAAAATTGTCATGATCAAACACAATTTTGAATTAAATATTAACAGTAATGTTGTTGCACAAGCCATTTTTTATTGTTAATTTAATGGTGTTTTAATTGTTAATTGTTAGTGATTATTATTATTAATAAAGTCAGAGTTTACAGTCATCTTTAGGTCATTGTGTGCAAATGGGAATTCTAGAGACTGGAGTTTGCTGTAAAGTAACTCAATATACAATATACGTAAAAGAGTCAAACCATCATGTTCCTTATTCCAAAGACAGAATAACTGAAAAAAATTACCATAAATCAAGTTACCACCACTCTGGTGTGATTTTAGGGGCTGCAGGCTACAAATGTGTGTGTATATATATATATATATATATATATATATTGTTTTGGATTTAATATCACCCTGTTTGAATTAAGTAGTTGCAGATCCGATAGAAATGCAGAACCATATATTCTCATTTAATCCAGATCGGAAACACTCTCATGTCTTGACAACTTGGTCTTTAAATAGCAACTGTGACATTTGACATCCAAATGGTAAAAGAAAGTTTCAAAGCCAGACCATGCAAAGATGTCTTAAGCTGTCCAAATATTTTTCAAGACGTACTACGCTTTGAATGTGTAAAGAAGGACGAGGGCTGGTGACAGAAATATCAGTTTCCTAGAGACACTTCTGCTATCCCCTCAGCACTACAACCCACACTTATCAGAGCCACAATTTATAGCTGCGGTGTGAAGTGTTCGCCTGCAACTCCCATCTTTGTATTTACACCAATTAGCACATAAACTCTAATTACCGAGATCAAGGCAGCCGGGAGTCCATAAATGCAAAGCGACACGGAGAACCGAGTCAGCTGACAGAGAGGGAAGGTGACAATAAATAGGGAAGTATCAATTAGGCATCAATGACGCGATGATGCATGTGCGTGCTGGGAGGTGTCACACAGGGGGAGGTGGGAGTGTGAAATGTGTGGGGGCAGCAGGGTCCACAGAAAGTTGCACAGGCTGTGGGGTCTTGTAACTCACAAGCTGACACACAGCGCGCTGACACGTTGACTGTGCAACACGTTTCCGTATTAACACCACAGCACAATCAGGCACTTCTCTTGTGTCTCAGTGAAAAGTAGTATTTATCACAGCACTGCACCGCTTATAAGGTAACAATTAACACATACTAATTTAAGGGGCATGCTGCAAAGTCAAAAGGCATAAAAGTTGGTTCAAAATAAGGAGAAATGAATACGTTGTGGCAAAGGGTCATTAAAGAACCGTCATAATTGGAGGACAGATTTGACAGTTTAAACTTGTGTTTAATTATAAGGACTAGAAACTCAATCACAGCTGGAGAAAATAGAGGCTTCTTATAATGACTTGAAATGGATCATAGACCACGCTTGAACCTCAGGTTAATCCCAATAAATTGAACTTGATCAAAGACTATAGCAGTAAAAAAGTATGGCTCTGCACATTAATCTAACAAACACATAAAACGGGACTGGCTCAGCTCTATAAATTAAACTCTGGCTGCAATAATGCTGATCAGGGGAAATTCTGCCAGCATTGGCTCAAGCCGCCTCTGTATGTCTGAAGTCTTGTTATCCCCTTGTCTTGATGTGGAATGGTGTTATCTGTTCCCCTCTCCTTGTGCAGCTTGGATTTTTTGCAGGATGGCCCAGTGATGGATTTGCAAAGAGGCTGTTTACAAGAGAGTGTAGAGCATTAAAGAGCTGCCAGAAGGTCCATTAACATAAATGTTTAAATCAGACACACAAACTTATGCACCCAAAATGAAGATGTTTCCTGCATTAATCTGCCACAGCTGCCTTTGGTCCAGCAATTAGTCCCCTCTCGTCCCACCCGCCTCCCGCTCAGTGACCAGTGTTTATAGAAACAAAGACACAGAGTAGCAGATATTTGGTGTCACTGCTGAGGCAGCAGCTTCCAGAGAGCCCACCAGGATTCAGAAAATAATTGTCAGTCTTGTATGTTGTGATAGAGTTTGCGGTGTTACAGTGAGGTCTTGCAGACCTGACTTGGAGCACCAGACAGTTTACTTCTTCTTTTTTTCTCTCTGTATCAACACATGGCTCCACTGCTGATTTAAAGCCTTGTAAAAATGTCTCATTTTAAATACTGTTTGCAGGTCCCTGGAAGACATTTCATACTCAGCAGATTTACATTATAGCCATTATTATGATTTTATGATGCTGAAGGCTTAAAAACTATTTCCCCAAAAATGCTTGGGAATCGTCAGAGTGTTGGCAAGTGTAAATATTTGCCTGCGCTACGTCTGAGTTTTTCTCCCACCAAAAGCCGGAAGGTTTTTTTTTCAAATAGATAAAAGCTTCTCCCGGGGGGAAGGGGTTAATGACATGTTTCTCCTTGACCCAAAATCAATCTCTCAGGTTTAAGTGGACTTCCCAGAATTTAGTAAAACAATGTAAAATAAAGTGCCACATGAATAGATTTCCTACCAGTTTTCAGCGAATGACCTCAATCATGACCAATTCTAGAGTTTCATGTTGCTCACCTCTTTGCTGTGATAGCAGATCGGATGGATTCTTATGCTGCTAACAGCAAGGATAAGATGACAGGAGTAGATTAAAGTAGAATTAGCCTTTACTTATCCTTATCCCCTCCATTATCTTGTGTTTCGAGACATCACAGCCTTTTTATCAAAACTTTACAGCACGTTCCGTAGACATTTTTCTCTGTCTGCTTCTTGTCTTGGAGGTCCTGGAAGCACCAATGTAGCTGAGACAAATAAAGCATGTGAATTGATTCCTCCATCACCTGGATAGGCTGTTGATTTTGGGGAGAGTTATCGCTGTTTTCCTAAGTGTGGCGTGGAGATTTGCTGGAGGGCTGAGTGATCGATTCAGCAGCCTGGAGCATCCTAGTGTGTTTATACATGGCTTGTATGGCAGCTTTCATAAGACATTTACCCCATGATTTGCGATGAGCTTATGTGTGAATAATTAATGGCAATTAATCCTTAATTACAGTAATTAGGCAAGTCACAGGAAATTAGGCTGCAGCTGGAGAAGCCCGTGCCTAGGAAAGGGAGGACTGGGGCTGAGAGAACGTGCCATTTAGTGACAGTGGAGCCGTGCTACAGTGATTGTGTGGCAGGCCTGCACCAGCGTGCTCGCTTGCCAGCAGAGATAAGAGTGCAGGAAGACACAGATGCCGCCGGCCAGTGAGCCTTTCAGTGGCGAGCCAGGTCTGGAAAGCAATCACAGGCACAGAGCACCAACACACCCAATAAAACCCACCTATAAAAGTCTCAGCAAGGTGACCTCTGACCTCAAAATCACTTAAATTTCTCAGTTTGCTCAAAATTACGTGAACCACTTCAACAGGTTGTGACTGATGAGCTAACCGTAATTGGTTAATGCTACACATCGAGCTCCTTCTTCTCACTTTTATACAACTAGATTTACCACTTATTGGGGCCCCTGAGGCTGCAGACTTTAGCACCCAATGTGCTGTTAACACCAAGTTTATGAATCTGCCGTGGCCGGAAGGAGAGACAGACCAAGAAATATTTATTTGTACCTCTAATAAAACAATTAGCCCGCTTAGAATTATTAAAGGAAACTACAGCAGGCAGAGTTGTTTGGTTGCTGATTTCATTGTTTGGTAATGGTAGGAGAGATTAGGTGGATCTGTTCTGGGCATAGAGGGAGCAGGAGAATAGGGACGAGGCTCTCTGTGTCTCGCTCGGAACTCATTTGTGCTTTTCCATGCTTGCCTTGATGAATTTCCGCTTCTTTCTGCTCCTGTTGCTTTCAATTACACTCTTATTCACAATCCTAATTGATATGCCAGTCTCAGTAGATGAACCATGGACTTTTTACAGTCCATTTTTCTATTCTTAGACTAACGTTTCCCCATGACAAAATGGGACTATGGATATCACAGATGTGAATTTTTTAGCCTTTTGTTTTCTTCAGACGTTATTTTACAACCTTGTAATAATGCATTGCCTGATTGAAAACATTTAAATATGATTTGCTTTTAATCTATCAGACTTATTCTCCCGTGGGGCCCGTGAAAGATCATTTTTTGGAGTCATTCATTTGGACTTTTTGTGCGCCCTCTGCCGTTATGGGCTCCCACAATCGTCACCTCCTTTCATGCATTGCATACTTCTTCTTTTTTTTCACATAAGGACTTTTAAGCTAACAGGGAATGTAAGTGAGTTGAGGAGGCATCCAACTGTGATATTACATTAACCCATAGTGCTTGGCCATGTCTGTCAGTGACTGCAGAATAAAGAGAACATGCTCTGCTCGACTCTTTAGCCTTCACAAGTGCTATTAGAAATAATGAGGATTTATAGTAAGATAAAAGACGCTCTCCTTGCTCCTGAATCCTGAATGGCTGATCATATTCCACCACCAAAAGCTAAATAAGGCTCATTGGTGATGCATACACAACCATAGTAATATGATTTGTGATGGCATTGTATATTGCATTGCCTCTCATTTCTCTTATAAGCACCAGATATGTTCAAAATCAGATAGTGCCTTTTTGTTGTGATATGCATGTAATAAAATATTTTAATCAGAGCTCAATGTGCATGTTATGTTGCTCAGGCATTCAATAAGCAACTGTTCTGCTGTCACACTCAGAAGCCCTTAGTCCCTCCTTTATGTATAACACGAGCAGGGATCCACTGAGGGGTAGGGTAACAGCACCTGAACACCAGCAAGGCTCCTCACTAGCACAGGGAGATGCTGCTAACAGTGACAAGGTCAGCATGTTCTACAGGCCCCGCACATACATTGCTCACTATAAGTAATATAAATGAGGTTGTGTTAGCCGTAAACTCACAGCATGTTGCCTGTAAGCTAAAGGGTAACTGCGCAGGAGCAACGCCTCCAAATCTCCTCCTGAGCAGCTCCGACTAGTGTGCAGAGTGAAAGATAGAGCCACCTGCTTGAATCACATTTCCTGTGTGGAGGTTTTTTACCGAATGGACAAAATCACAGCCATTCCAAGGAATTTTTTGCCAATCACAGTTAAATTGCAAAGTGGAATATATGCACAGAAGCTACTGCTAGCATTTTATTTCCAAGATAAATGTGACAGAATACAATTTATATGCAACATTGGAATGTATCTGGACACTCATCCAAATGTGTTGAGCGTACAGCTTTAAGTGGGAGCAGCGGCTTGTGTTGTTAGGGGCATTCTTGTATCTACAGTGGTGTTTACTCACATTGGCAATTAATTATTAATGCAGAAGCGCTGAGAGGTTACAGCGATATGGTGCTCAGGCTTTCCAAGCACTGTCTATATATGAACAGTCAACATAGTGAGAGCTTCAAAGAAGCCCTCTGAAATGTTTCAGACTCTCATGGAGAAAGCTTATTACAGTTGAAATGTTTTTCTAGGAGCCCCAGATATTCTTTGTGAATGCTGGAAAATATGGGGTATTTTTGTTTGTCTATATCAAGAGACGTGTGAACAAAGAGACAGTCAGCATTTGCAGCTTACTTGGCGTGAGTATTGCAGTTCACAAGCGAGAACTTGTTTGTGCAAAAAAAAATTGTTTTGCGAAAAAACTGTGAAGATTTGACATAGAGCAAAGATGCAGGATTCCATTTACCAGTCCAAGATTTTTTTCCTAATACAACTCATCACATGACATGTGCTCAGTGCAAGGCTAATCAATTTTTCCCATTAATTTCAGAGATCATATGTCCAAGTAGACGTGAGGCTGTGAGGGTTTTAATAATGAGTCCAGAGATAAACATCAATTGGCAATCTGCTCTTTTTGAGGTGTCTTTGTTGCCTGCAGAGCCCTCCTGATGACACCTCTGTGGATCTGCTAATGGAGGAGGACCTGTAAGGCTATCCCCTGGCCTTTGTCTGACCCCTTTGTGGAGCTGAATTCTTCAGATGTTTGCAGGATCAAGTCACTTAATCTGTAGCACAGACTAGGGCCAGAAAAAAAGAGGACAGGGAGAGCATGGGAGAGGGGAGGAGGAGGGGGGAAGGGTAGCAGACAAGCGCCTCACGCTGTCTGAGGGCAGAGCATTCAGCGCGCAGGGTAAAGAACTGCAAATGTCTGCCTGTTCTGTTATGCACCATTGTTTCATACAGAGCTCGAAATAGACAGAAACAGTGTAGCAGGCGAGCTCTGGCAGGCGGTGCGTTTTATTACCGCTAGACCATAGACTTAGACATTAGTGAATATGGCTCATTAAATGGCATGGAATGTTACCATTTTACATAATTCCTCCTGTATCGTTGTTGTAAATGAAATCCTGTTTCTGTCTCTCACTGCACTCCAGTCACTCAACAGCCATTACGGCTTTCCCGTCAGACCCTAGCACTCCTTGAAAGCAGCTATCTATAATTTCAGGTCTGTGTCACACACAGAAAGCGTGCTCTACAAGCCTAATGGTTTGGCGTGGTTGATGTGGAAAGGATATAGCGCAAATAGGAGGAAATCTGAAGAAATATTTGAGAATTAGGCAATGATGTATTCAAATGACTGGAGAGACTAGGGTGAGCAAGAAATATAAATAATGTATGTGGCAGGGCTCCTAAACATAAGCTGGAATTTTCTGCTGCACTTTTTTGTTTTCAATCACCTTGATGAAACAATCCCGAAGCAATGGTTGTGTGAATGAGACCACTGACAAGCTGATTTTCCACCCCTGGCATGAGGCTGCTTTCTCCACTTAATGTTCTCCGATAAAGTGTTGCACAGAAGTAAACTAGAAGAGCCTCCACTCCTGACACATGTGACAGTATTTGCATCAATTATGCAGTCTACGGCTGCGGCAGGAGGGAGCGGGAGAGAGGGGAGGAGATAGGAGAGAAAAGGGTTTGTGACAAGATGCAGAGGCAGAAATGAGAATTTTCTCTTTAAAATGCATTCTTTAGAAAATAACATTCAAGATCATTTACATGAAAGCGGCTGCAGCGGTGAACTCGACAAAGCAGCAACAAAGTCTGCGGAGCGTTTTGACGCTAAAGACTTTGGCAAACAGAGTACAGTATAATGGAGAGTTCTTTGTCTCCACTGTATTCACTGTATGCTGAATATCCACCCTGAAGAGAGGTGGAGGAGACAGTGAACTGAGGAGAGAGACTGGGTTAAAGCTGAGAGGGAGGCTTGAGTCCCTAAGTTCAGCCAAAAGAGTTGGGTGTAGAAGGCCAAATAAACCAAATAAACACTGGTTTGCTAGGGCTGGACTGACTCAGAGAACACACACTCAGTGTAAGCATCCTCCGTAAAGCAAGCAATCCAAAAATAAGATATTTTTTAGATGACAGAAATGCAGGAGGAAAACAAAAACATGTTTGGGGATTGCAGCTGAAGATTTTCAGAAATGTGTGTGACAAACAATATTAGCAAACTCACGAGCTTGTGATTCCCTTAAAACCACAGCAGTGGAGGGAGATGCCTGCTTATTGGCAGAGGGAATAACTTTTAAACCGTGTCCCAGTTTCAACAGACTCCAGCACAGCATTTTATGTCACTGTGTCCAACCCTATTTCATATCCTAGTTAAGTACACTCACAAATCTGCTGTGCCATGGTTTCTAACCTCTCATACACATGTGAATCCACACTGGCACACACACGCGCGCACACACAGAGTCACATCACTAGGCCTGTCACTGCCTTTTATCCATCGTCAACCTTCAGCTGTATGGTTTATCCGTAGTGACACTATAGCAAAGTGCTTGACTGCTTTTTGCCAACAGACTGCAACACTTTAACTGTACTTAGTCATGCATCATTATGGCAGACTCAAAGCGGTGTGTCTGGGAACGCCTGCAGATGGTGGAGGCTGAACCATTTGGAAAGGAAGCCTCTGTGACAATGATGCTTATTGCATGAGTAAGTGTGTATGGACACAGGAGTGTATCTGTGCTGAATAGGAAAAAAAACAAACAGCAAACAGTGTTAATACAAAGGGCCACTGCTGCTAATTCAACAGGCTTGAGAAAACATTATCTGTTTGTGAAATATGATATATGAAATCTACATGCAAGTCTTTGTTAGAGGGATCCTTTTATGTGTGTATTGATCAGTCATTGTTTACTCCAATCGATGCTGACTTTGTGAAACGCAGCCTCCTCTCTGTTCTTTATAGAGATTTAACCCTCTTCGCATTGCATCTTGCTGCTTTTGTTCTCCTCTTCAAACCTTCCTTCAGCTTCAAAATGAGATAGCATTACTGTCACTTGTCACTTTCTCTTTATTTCAACAGATGACAAAGCTTTTACATTCAGTATTCTGCTCCGCACATGGGTATTTTCAACAGATCTCTTCTGCTATTGAAAGATAAATGTTAACTTCATTCAATAGAAACCTCATTCAAGGTTCATTCAAAGCTGACTTCTTTATTCTTTAAGGAAATGAAGAAACCATTAGCGAAATATTCACTCACGGAGAAAGAGAATCTTATCTTTATTCCGCATGACCATGCAGAGCCATATTCCTTTTGACATCATTATGTAAAACCAATTTCTCTTTCATATCATTTCCGCTGTGCTGCATTACCACATCTATACACACGCTATTCTTTATTACAAAGTAGGTGGCCTAGAGGAAAATATATGCATTCGTTCCCTATGGCATAAAATATGCATATAGGTGCCTCATTTCATCTCCAATCTGTGTTATTCCTTTAAAAATTCACCACTGCCTGCAGTCCCTCTTTAATATTTAATTTGACAACTTTTTAATCTGTCTTTATGCGATGATGAAGTAATCGTCAGCTGTCACAAAAATGATTGAATTATACAATGGGATGGAAGTGACTCATAGGTTGTAGGCTTCATTATTTGTTTTGCTTCAGCCGTAACGTGAGCTTGAGGGAACGAATATCCTTTCACACACTAATTTATCTTCCATCTTTATTCATCTTTTTCTCCAAGGCCCCCCCACACAAAGCAGAACTAGTGTAACATTCATACATCATTCATACTTTGTTTACCCGCTTTTAGTTTGAGAGCTGATAAAAATACTGGAGCCTGCTGGTGGAGTACTTAAAAGACAGGGCATTTCATTGTGTATACATGCTGGCTGCTTTTCCAAAGCCCTTCACTTATTAGTGCGAACCACAGAGCAATGATAATTACTCCCAGTCTTTTCTTAGCTCTTCTGATCTTTAATGATCACAGATTATCCATCACGCTAGCTAAATAATTAGCGGGAACGTCTCATGAACTAGCCACCGACAGATGCTCCGACACCCACAAGGTGAACACGGGTGCACTGTCTGCTCAGCGAGGTGACCAGGAAAGAATCGTTTGGGCAACAAAACAAATAGATAATGGAGCAACTTAAATGAATGTTGCAGCAGATGAATGATCAGCTCCTGCTAACTCTGAAGCACCACCTCTGCCGGCCTCTCTGGCAATCTGGCCATGTTGGGCCCCCACTGTGGAACAGCATGGCACTGGGAGTTGTGGTAGCCAGTCCCCCCATAGCCCCAGGCTGCCTCTACCTTTGGTATGCTACTCAAGGTTAAAGGCATCCCAGTTGGGTGTTTAACAGTGTTGTGCTCCGATCTGAATGGCTTTTTTTTCCTCCTTTTTTTGACACTATCTGCACTGTGGAGAGTGAACCTGGAGAACTACACAGAACTGTTCATCTTTGGAGCCTTTTTACATCTACAATGTAGATCCTAGTTCACTATTTCAGCTCTGATATTTCTATAGCAGACCTTTAAATCCCTACACCACTGTAATACTGGTATAAAGTAGCAGGGGTAAGTGATTTGAACGGTTTTACTGTGAGGATCTGCTGTTTGCCATACACGTGCAGCTTTTGCTGACATTCATTTTGAAACCACTCGGAGCACTTGCGACTCAGAGTAACAATGCTGAGGGAAAAGTGCCTGCTGAGCTCTACAGTGAATATACCTCTGACCCAGACCGAGGAAAGGGAGATTTATGAAATCCACATGTTTAATACATTTCATTTTGTCCAAGGGATTTGTATTGCTTACCACAGTATTTTAGGGTTGAAACATTCTGTATAGTCACAGCTTGTATTGTCTGAGGAGAATAAACCCTGTCCGATTCTGGCTGCTGAAGATTTGTTTTATAGCACCTCCTTTTCCCTCACACACATCAGCCATGCATCGTCTGAGGTATTGCATTTTGTTGTGCTGCGGTGTTAGGTATACACACCCTTAATCTTTAATGCATAATCCCTTGAAAATCCGCTACGTAAATGAAAAAGATAACCCTCATATCGGTGTGGTGACAGAAAATAAGATAGCTAGGTAATTTAATAAAGGATTGACGCTGGCCCCGCTGTAATATGGTGTGTGACCTCTGTGTGTTCATTGTGTAGAATGGGGCAGATGAGCCACCGCTTGTAGAAGAGTAGTTCTTCCTATTCTGCAAACCCATCCTGGGAGTGTAACATCTGTGGTGACAAACAGAATGCACCATATGGATTAAAGCGCAAGGAGGGTAGTCACTGAAATATTTGCTTTCCCAAAGTGTTGACACAGTATGAAAAAAAGCAGAACCACGGTTGTGCTTTCCCGCTGTAATCAGGTAGCAGTTATCGCAGTGAAGTGTTTGCCTACCTAATGGTGTTTCCATTTTGTGTGAGTCTGTGTCATCGGCTTCCCATTTGGAGCGCAGGCAGGAAGGATCTGCCTTCTCGTAAAGTAAGTGCCGACCCACCGAGGCTGCTTGTTTGTTCAGCCTGTGAGAATCAACGGAGAGACAAACTGATGAATTGAATGAGAAAGTCTTTTTAAAAACATCATAACTGTGGGAGGAAGCGTTTAGTTCATTTAGCAGCTGACCACATCAAGTCATAAAGAGGCTTCCCGGGGAACGCTTGTTTTACATCCAAAATGCACTTGAGTGTAATATTGACAGATATAGCTTGTGACGAGTGATAGTCAGAATGTATGAGCGCCCATTATGCCGCTGTCAACCTCTGGTGCCAGACTGAAAATAAGCAGTTCACCTCTGTTTTCATTCAGGAGAGTGCAGCAGACAGCACCGGCTTCTCCGCTGTATTTATTGACTTGTTTTACTAGCCTGAAACAGGGTGCTTTTATACGGGCCTGCTCAGTCTTAAGACTCTCCAGACATTTACATTATTCCTGACTGAGTTACACACACGTATAAAGGAGCACGTCCGCAGGCTAGGTTAGATATATGCTCTCTTTCCACCTCTCTTACGTTCATACACACTCATGCTCCATTTTATTACCCCACCATTTTAGATATTGTTACACTGTACTTTTCTTCTCTTACTGCTTCGTATTCCCAACATTGAATGATATTTGGTTGTGCATTGTGTATTCACATTTAGGCTAATTCATTGGCTTTCTCTGTTCTAAATGTGTATAGAAAACTGTTTTTCAGACTTGATAAATTCTGTATATTTGAATACTGCATAAAAAAACATATTTTTTTTTCTGTTTATGCTGAAGCTGATTCAGTAGTATAAAAGCACAGATTTCACGAGGCTCTAAAAATCATCTTTCGCTGACTAATCTGCACAACTGCAGCGGAAGATAATGAATGCAACACCAGAGTCACAGCCGACACTATGATCCCCCCACCCAGCCTAAACCTCCAGCAGTATTTAGATGATATTTCATTTTAGAATAAACCTCTTTTCTCTCCCACTGTGAAGATATTGAACTCTTTCACACAGATGTCATCTTAACCAAAGCTTATTAAAAAGATGGACATCAAAGTTGTGGGTGCCCATTTATCTTATAGCACTTTAATTGGCCACCACAGGCAAGAGAACAACTAACTCCAAAATAGGAGGCGTCGAGTGGTTGGGCTAAAGAAGAGGATGTCTAAAGACCTCTCAGTGGATTCATTGCCAATAAATCCTCAAGAATGAAAGCAGGGCTTTTCTAGGGGGGTATGGAATTTCGCAAATACATTATGAAACCTGATACGCTGAATTAACTGAACACTTATGGCCACAGGGTTTGGTTTCTTTGTTCTGGTGTGTTTATGTGGCTACGTTGTCCTGCGCCTGACCTGCAACTCCACCGTTTGCTTGGCATCAACCATGAGGCAATACACTCTGAAAAGGTCATACAGCACAGTAGCCATGAGTGAACTGAGATTTCATTTTGCTAGCTCCGTATAGCATACCGCATTGTTTTGAATTAACCATTCGCCACGATGAATGAATAAAATTCTTTAGCCAGAGTCACTGCTACTCCATCAAACGCCACACACAGGCCCGAGGTGAATAATGTATTATGTTTTCCACTCAAGTGGGCAATAAAAACACAAAAACAAAGTCATTAATTGCCCACATACAGTAACCAAATGCCATCAAGAGCCTGTGCTCTCATTAACCTGGCACCTAATTATCTGCCTCCAGTCTGAGTCCTGACAAGCCCCACCGACTGAACCCTCAGCTTGGTTGTGTTGTGTTGTGTTGTGTCAGCACTCGCCAACCGCAGCCAAGGCACCATTAGGTGCAGAGAAGACAAAAGCTTCTTGCAGCAAAGGTTCCCTCTGCACGCGCCGCCACAATGTTCCTCCTGTTAATGCCTTCCCTTCCAATTAAATCTGCAACTGTTAATTATTGTAATTATGAGAGTGAGCTCCCAGCTCTACCCCATCAACCCCTCCCTCGCCGGTGTGCAGAGACGCTACGGGAGCTGTTGTGTTGCTTCAGTGGCGCCTCGTCTCTGCTCCAGTGAAGCCCTAGCAGGGAATTGGATGCGGAGGGGGACTTGGTACACATGACAGGGGTGACGTGAGGGAGATTGCACGGTTCATCTTGGATAACTGGGCGAGCAAGTCACAGCCAATGGCCATGCTTCCAGTCTAACTCATTAAATGGTGTGTAAAGTACATGCTGGGAATAATTAGCGCCAAATAACCTTTTTTGCTACCTTGTTCGCAGGGTATCACCCAACAAAGGAAGGTGGAGTATCATCTGTAGGTGTACAATAAAAGGATTCAGCTGGTCAAATTAAAAGAGGGAGATGATATTCTCCCAGCAATCAGTCACTCATTTGCTTTGATAACTCCCCACACGTCACCTCCTTTCTTATGGTAATGTGAAACTCTATTCTTGCCATGTTCTTTGAGAGACACTTGCGATGGATCCAAAGTGATGTGTTGAGTATAAGGAGAGCTGAAAAAGAGTGGATGGCAGGCCGGCTGCCTGTTAAGTCTCTGCGTGTCTCAACATCCTCTTTGGCCTGCTTCTGTCACAAGCTGTTGTTTAGCCCGGACGTGATCTGCCCAGCCACTCCTTGCACTGCACTCTGCAGACCTAGCAATAACCTGCAACATCAGGCTCAGGATGCTTGCAGGAACAGCGCTCTTGTTCAGGTGCGTGCAACCTGAGACAGTGGAAGTGGATGTGTTTTTGTGAGCTTTATCAGTCCTCACCGAGTGAGGCTCTGAGAATGAGCACGTCAAGTGCAGTCTTATTCCAGTGTCATAACCTCAGTTGCCTCGTAGCAGAGTCCTTACACGTTAGCACAGCTAGCAAAGGATTCTGGCTTTACAATTTGGAGCTGAATTCTCTTCTATAAAAGACACTGAAGGAAAGAGCAGCTCCTTCTGCTTCAGGCAATGCAGCCTTTTCGTGGATACACTGCAAAATCTAAATGATGGACTGTCAACTCTCTTGCAGAAATGCCACTGCAAAGAATAATCTCTCTGGCAGTGGATCATGGTTGGCTGTATGCTACCAATGCCGTTTCTTTGTTTATGCGAGCATGTAGCCTTCACACGCACACATGCAGACATGAGTGTATGCACATGCACAGATACACACACACACATACTGTACGTGCACGTATGCACAGAGACGCACAAATACAGAGCACATACACAAAATGCTTCAAGCCTAAATCCTTTCTTTGGGAGCATACAGTGAAATATATGGGATTAATAACCTGAATAGCATTATTTTTTTCACCTCTAGCCTTTAAAATAATGCATGCTTGGCTTGGTGTCTGGATGAAGTTTTGCCTGCGTATTTGCCTGGTTATCGGTGTGTACAAGACCTGCTGTGTGACCTGGTTTCATGCAATCTCCATCTTCTAATTAGGAGGCTGCAGAAAGGCTGGAACGAGAGGAGGAGTGATTAGTTGCCTTTGGGTATTTCATAAGTGGCTTTCAGTGCCACATTTGCATTATTTGCTTGGGGTCTGAATAACAAATCAGCCTACCTTTGCAGCAAATTGAGGCTAGCAGCTAGACCATCAATACATGAAATATAAAATGAAACTGAAAAAAAGAAATAAGCAAAACATGCTAACACAATATAGGGCTATAAAATGAAATATTGAAACACAAGACACAATAACTGTCTCAGTGTCTAAACTCTACCTACAGCACAGATTGAAATATCCTCTGACTCCACTGTTGAGTATATTTTCCTTTATGTTTATGTTGGATTTGGGATGTCTGCTTTAATAACACAGGAGTGTCTCTGTGATTGTGGCTCATTCTGTGACTAGCAGACCATGTGAACCATGTGAGCCCTACGTCGGAGCCCCATGCTGTATGTGTCCTGTAGGGTCAGTCAGTGTGCTGATCTGTAGCGGAGGTCCTGTCCACTCATTTGGCCAGTCTCCCCAACCGCTGCGTGCGGCCGCCACCGCCAGGCCTGGTCAGCCATCACTACACCACTTGGCCGTTTGCCCACATTGAGTCTTAGAGGGCAGGAAACAAAGCGGGCACTCACACGTCCACATATAAACACACATCACACACACATGCTCACATGATCACAGCGAGTGACAGTGGCTCTTGTTTACCCAGCCCTCCCACCCTCCCTCACTCTCCTTTCATCCTCTCCCTCTAGTCTGTCATGTTGTGTGTCACTTCCCACAAATGTCAGTGCCACCATGGGACAGTGATTAATTTTGGTGTGCTTGGCAAAATGTCTTCAAGATGTTTGTTTGGGTTGTCTTTTCCCACCCCCTTTCCCACCCCCGCTCCCCGCATGTCTTGGAGTTGTGGGTCGAGAGTGGCAAGCCCTCCTCCTCCTTCCCTCACGCCCCTCGCCCCCGCTGTCACAGCCTCCTCCTCTTTTGGGACAAGGGGGGGCGTGTAAGGTTGGGGGTGGTTGGTGGGGGCTGGCTGATCATCATCGAGGGACAAAGGCTACCTGAACTGACAGAGATCTTCTTTTCTGACCGGAGCCACTTTTTTGTCACCCCCCCCCAACCACCTCCATGCGCTGTCTGTTTAGTGTGTGCTGGTGGTGTATGATGGGAGAAGTCTTGACCCAGCACTGAGGGGCTGTAACACTTCACTGTCAGCGTGGCTGATTAGCTTATCACTCACCGCACTGGGAGGAAATACATCATCATTCTAGACAGGGATTCCCCAGTTTAGGGCCCATTCCCTGCTTCCTTTTACTCTGCATTTAATCACTAGACTCTCTGTCCCCTCCAGTATTTTAGCCTCACCTCTAAAAACAATCCTTAGAGGTTTACAGTGAGAACTTTCTTCCTCTCAGGTGTGTTTTTTTAGTGAAATCAGAACCGCTACAGTATGTGTGGTAAAGTACTTCTCACTTTTTGGGTTAGAGAGGCCACTCTACATTGCATACACACACTTCTGTGTGGAGGAAAGCAGAATCTTCCCAAATTCTCACTCAACAAAGAAAGTGAAACACAAAGTGGCAAATGTGCTTTGGCTTCCCCACAGTGTGGTATCAGGTATGGTAATTACTCTGCCATTAACATTGGGAATAGTTAATGTGTATTAATGTGTTAATGGCATGTTAATTACTGTACATGCTAGAGAGAGCCCGCAGGCATTCTCTCAGATTCTTTGTGCCATGTGGATGTAGGCCAAGCTTAAAAAAGCCTTTAAGAACATCGATGAAAGAGGATCCTTATGTTTCATTTGTCAGAACAAAAGATTTTCAATGGTAATTTGATCCAGCTCCCTGCTTCTGGAGCTGAAAGTCACTGATCCAGGCGCCACGACAAAGGAGATGATATGAAGTCAAAGGAGATGTGGAACGCGGCTGTAGTGACACTGGCCTCTTTGTGAAATGGATACTCTAAGCCCTCTGTAGTCTCTAGTGTGTTGCTTTGGCAGCGGGTTTTAATAACACGGTGGATTAGAAGCCTTGGATCCTGAGTGCCAAGCCAGAGTTAAAGCTCACCTTGGACGAGCCTCAGTAACAGGCTAGATGCCACGGTCCTCCTCCTCCTCCTCTGCGCCGCCTCTCTGCTCACACGGACTACTCCACGGCTTTAAGAGAGATGACCTTTGCAAATATTGACAGAAAATAAATTCTGTTTCGATTAGTTAGCTTTGGGAGACCTTTGCGGATCAATGCAATTAGATGAACAGAGTGTCGATACATGGCTGCGGCTGCTCACTAGAGGCACTGGCGAGGAGAGGAGCTGCAGGAGGTCAGGGTTACTTGTAATGAACAGGATGTTTGGGAAACAGTGGTGGAAGTAACAGAGTCGCAGTGTGCACCGTCAAACGCAGTTAAACACGCAGGCAGTGCCGCTTTCCAGCAATGCACATTCTGCAAGCCGCACAAGAACATTTCGCTATCCCAGAAAAGAGTTACTGCAACAAAAACCTCAAAAAAATATTACATAAAAAGAAAAATCCCTGGCTTTATCTGCAAGAAGCGCTACTCTTCCAGTGTATTGTCTGGCGTCTGACAGTGCAGTCAGTGCAGCAGAATGAGGTGGAGAAGCCCAGAGCCACCCCTTCCCTCTTCAGCAGGCCACATTAACCCAGCAGGGCTCTGCCTTTATGGCTCTCCTGCTCACACTTCAGTGATGAGAGTAAACAAGCAGCGGGCCAAAGGTCAGCTAAGCCCACAGAATAAAAGAGGGCACAGGGGGAAAAGAGGTGGGAGGAAAGGAGAGCGGCCCGAGGCAGTGCTCAGATCACTGTCAGGGCTTCAAGCAGGGAATGATGTACGAGACAACAGGCCAGGACCGGAAATGATTATAAACAGAGAACAGGGGAGAGTATATGAGGGAAAAGGGCTGCATTGTCTTTATCTGTCAAATTTGTTACTTCCTCGGATCTGATACTGACGGTGAAACCTGTAAAAAATGAAAAGAAGAACCACCCCTGACTGATAGGGATGGATTAATCACAGTGTCTCCTTTTGTCTCAGTCACAGAGGAGAAATGAGGAACAATCATATAGGCAAGTGCTTTTTCCCCAGCTACCCCACCTGTATTGTTGAATGACAAATGAGGCAGATTAAGGACATGTTACATTATTATTACAATTTCAGATTTTTCTTTTACATCATTAAATTGGTTCTGGTAATTAAGTGAGCCAGCATCATCAGAGTTATGTGAAATAACTAGACCACATATAGATTTTTCATTCTTAAGTTCCCATTGCTCGCAGGCTTTTACCAAGGTGACACGACTCCCGCACTTTCCCTTTGCACTGAGATTAATCCCACTTTGACTGTGGAGGTGGATTAGAGCTAAACTCGGGTGCCCAAACTTGTTTTAATACCCATATCATCAGACAAAAACAGGATAAGGATTTGAGCAGGCGAGCAGCATTGCAGTGCTAGAATGTGACTGTGGCTTTGCAAGTTACTATACAGATTTGTCAACCACACAGCAAATTAAAGATATTATCTTGCTGGAGCCTATTTTTGTGGAAGTTGTGTGATGATGCTGAGCTTAGACAGTGAGTCCGCAATCTATAGCTCTTCCAACAAAAGGTGCACGGAACAAGACAGCGAGACAGAGATGCATTGCACCTGTTTTTAATTTTTTTTTCTTCTGTGGACTAGGTTTTCTTATTTTTTTAAATTGTTAGTGTTTATGTGCTTGAGACGGACGCACCATCCCTCTCAACATGTGTGTTATGAATGGCCAGCCGTAGCTGCTGTGGCACAAATACACCCTGGTGGGCTCCTGCAGGGCCGCGTGCTTCTCTGGGCAGCACAGTAATCATTTTTATCCCGCTGATTTCCCAAATAGAAATGGACACGTATGATAAAAATGTCACGGCCACTCCACATGTCAGTGGACTAACAGGATTACTTGTCACTTTCTAATGTCTCGCTCTGTTTTCCTTTGCCGTGAATGGCCACATTATTGCACACAGGAACTTTGTGGTAATATATGGTAAGAGACTAGTAGCTGTTTATGGCCTGTGATTATTTAGTTTGAATGAAACCAGTGATTTATGCCCATTTAGCTGAAAAGCCCTGTAAATTCCCCCAGCTGCATTTCCCCTGGATATAGAGTGAGTGGAGTGAAAGTGACAACTGGGTTTGGTGTGGAAATGTACGCGGCGTCCCAGAGTTATATTTAATATACCTGACATGAAAAACATGCCTACCTACTTACCACCACCCGCAGCACAAAGGAAAGAGCAGCCTGCTGAGCTTGTGTTGAATCAGAGAGTGGGAGTAAATACTGAATTAGGAAAATATGAACTGTAGTGGCAGACAAACCACCAGCTATTAGAGCATGTTGAGATATGTAGCCAGGCATCTGGTCAGTCAACATTTGAATCATGTGCCATTTCGTTTCATGCTGCACAAACTGGAATAGAAACAGTCGAGCCTGTCCAGAACGAGAGCTTTGGGTGGAGTTGTGCAGATGCAGTGTGATGTGGATGAGGGTTAGTGGAGCAGCGGCATATTGTCCACATGGATGGCTTGGCTCTGCGAGCCTGATGGAGCCTTGTCCAGCATCTCAATGTCTCCAACACAAATAGCCACATTCATCCACTCCTCTCACACCATTACACCTAAAAGACTCAAAGCCAGCCGATCCATAAATAGAGGCAAATTTGTTTTTCAGTGGCACTGCAGCCCAACAAAACAGCAACAGGGATGAAAACATCACACTGGCTACAATATGATGTGTTTCCTAATTTTTTTTTATTCAGGAATGTGTTTATAAGAAAGACTGGAGTGTTTTCTCTCCAGTATTTATTTACTCCTGTGGATGGTGTGCAGGGTCAGTCGGTCAAAGCGTGGTAAAGGGGCTCCTCTGATTGCATGCCTACTGGCTGACACAATAGAGCCACTAATCTTCTTATTTAGAATCCAGAGGCTGGCCATATCTTAATGAAGCTGTAATGAGCTGTTGAAAATCCCTGAATTGCGGGAGGGATTATTGAATTGAAACAACTCTGGTAATCATAACGTTCGAGTAGCCACTCAGTATTTACTGCCCATTGAGCCACATTTTTATCCACTTATTAGACTGGATTGCTCGAGCTTGTTTTTGTTGTAATTCTGACCCGCAGTGGTTTTTTTTGTTTGTTTATTCTTTGTAAAGCCCGACATTCTGGTCGCACTGCCAATGCATCAAGGTGTGCATGTGTGCTATCTGCTGGGTGATTACGACTTGCCGACAGACTGGAGAGACAGAAAACCAGAGGAAATAAACAGCAGGGTCTGAGAGCAACGGCAGAATTCCTGAATGAACACTTTACATAAAATCGACTGTGTGTGCTCTCATTTTTCCATATGTAGATTCTTATTGCACCAGCACATTTTTATCCCCTCTTAGAACAGTGCAAAATCAGGATTGTATAATAATAATAAAAGATTCAGACCTTATAAGCGAATAGAAATGAGGAAAACAGTAGTTACTTTTCGGAGCTCCCAGCATTCACTGTGTCAAAGACAGAGACACTTACTAGAGGTATAGTTTTCTGTTTAGCATCCTTTCACAGAGTAGAAGTGCCACTTCACCATTGAGCATTTGTCAGTTTATGGATGTTGCTGTCATGTCAGCCTTCCCGTACACACAGTGTGCAGCGCAGTGTGTAAATAAAAGAGAACAGGCATAGACACGGGCGACAGGAACACAGTGCATGCACAGGAGGCACCCAGTTCATACCTTCAGGGGAAACATCACACTTTAGCAGACTACACAGACATAATGCTTTTAATTGCACTTAACAATTCAGTCTGGACCGATCTGATCTGTTTTATTTTTTATTATTATGAGGATTTTTTTCCCCCGTCCCTGGTTGGCATCAGCTAACCCTTCGTCCTTGTTTGTGTGTTTCTTCAGGTCTCAGCATCCGTGGTGCCCAGGAGGAGGACCCCCCAGACCCCCAGCTCATGCGTTTAGACAACATGCTGCTGGCAGAGGGCGTGGCGGGACCAGAAAAAGGTGGCGGATCCGCCGCCGCCGCAGCTGCAGCCGCCGCCTCGGGCGCAGCGGGCGACAACTCCATCGAACATTCCGACTATAGAGCCAAACTCACCCAGATCAGACAGATCTACCACACAGAGCTGGAGAAATACGAACAGGTGAGGGGGAGTCTTTGCAATCCCAAGGTTAAGATGTGGAAATATGACACCTCCTTATGCACTTCTGCTCTACAGCCAAGAAATGGAGAATAACGTAAATTCTGTTCTTTTTTCACCATCAAAAGGTTTAAATAACCACGTCTGTGCAAGCTATTTCAGTTTGTGTTCAAGTGCACCTATTGAGTTGTACCTCATACATCACATCGCTTCAGAACACCCAGAACAGCTTATTCTCTGCATTAGCAAGAAAATTGCCGAGAATATGCATGATCGGTGAGAATGTGTTATCAGCTTGGAAAAAATTGCAGTATTATTCACTGTGTCGTAGTTGATTATAGAGATCCAAAGGAGCGCCTTAGTCATCTGTGTTAAATGAAAGTATGATCAGCTCCTTCACCTAGCACTTTGAGCCTGCCATTAAACACAGAGGCATTATGGGTGAAAATAGAAGGTGTAACAGTGATGCCTCAGCAAGCCAGTGAGGTAAATTAGACTAATTTACTCCGTGCTCTCTGAGAGAGGAGGTGGGTATGTGGGTGCACACAACACTTCGCCTGGAGTAAATGCATCTTTCTTAAGGGTGTTTCCAGGTTTTAATTATCTAAATGTAAATACTTAACGAATTTTACTCAGAGTAATGAGCTAAAGTGTGCACTACGTAAATGAGTTATTCTAATTAATCATGTATGAACTACTGGTTTAACGAAAAGCTGTTTAAATTCGCTCTGCATTAGGGCCAAGCCAAATTGCAAATCTGCATTTATATTCAAAGATGACTTCACCTGTTATGTCATCAAAGTAATATATAAACTGTGCACTCTGTGGAAGCTTTTAACAAAAACAGATGCATGTAATGGATGGTTTTTTATATGAAAAATCTATACAACTTTAGAATATCAGTCAGAGCTTTTGTGACTCATAAAAAGCTCACTGCTGTGATTTGGGACATTTACAGAACTCGCTTTGGTTGTTTTTTGTCTCTCTGACACTTGGCAGGCATGTAACGAATTCACTACCCATGTGATGAACCTGCTGAGGGAACAGTCTCGCACGCGGCCCATCTCTCCCAAAGAGATTGAGCGCATGGTGGGAATCATCCACCGTAAGTTCAGCTCCATCCAGATGCAACTGAAACAGAGCACCTGTGAGGCTGTCATGATCCTGCGCTCCAGATTCCTTGATGCCAGGTCAGTGGATTGTGTGTGTAGTACATGTATGTATATGTGTGTGTGTATGTGTATGTGTGTGTATTTGGGATCTAGAAACTTTTATTCCTTCCGTATGACCCATATAAGTAAATCCGGCGAGGTCATTTTTAGACTGTGTGCAGGTCTGAAGTTAGTTTTTTCCGCCACTTTTCTGGCACAGCACACAGTATGAGCGCTGCGGAGATGCATGATTTTAATTGTGTCCATGTTCCATGCATTATCCATTTTCAAGACAATCATGCCCCCGCACCTGAGAGCAGTTAAGACCAAATGAAATGGGGGCCGAGTCATGTGTAATGGATGGAGGGGAGGTCATCAGCAGGTGTTGTGGATTACTCTAATCACTAACAGTGTGGTGCAGTGTGGAGCTCTGTGGAGAGCGGCACAAGTTCGGGCCAAACAAGCCAAGTGGAAGCACATTTGCTGCCCACTGCCTGTGTGAAGCGCGGTAAACAAGGCAAAATAAGCAAATGCTCAACAACATGATAAGTAGTGCCCTTGGGAGGGCAGGGGACCCAGATCTAGTTAGAGTTTGCTTGTTTCTACTGGAGATCCCTGGGGCTGTGGCACTTCAGGAACAATGCTCAACTGTGCATGCCGTGATTTCTATAATGTACCGAGATGCACTCCGACTGGGCTTTGCGCTCCATCACAAAGCCCACCCATCCGCTGCACTAAACTCTACACATTACACGCTTGGACTGGAGATTGGAGACCAACAGACCAAATTAAACATTGTATGTGTTTTGTGACTGTGTTTGTTTGTGTGTGTGTGTGTGTGTGTGTGTGTGTGTGTGTGTGTGTCGCTTGTCAGTTTATTGGTTGGAGTCTGGTCTTCTGTGTGTTGACGAGGATCTTGGAGCAGGACACGATATTCTGCTCCTAAGGGCCCTTAGAGCCCATTCCTCATTATTTTCACCATTTATGTGTGAGATTGATTGTGCAATTTGTGCGATCCAAATGGATGAGTTAATGCTGGTCCCACTAATAGGCTTGCTCGGCCTTTCTCTCGCTTTGCTCCCCACTCAGGCGGAAAAGGAGAAACTTCAGCAAGCAGGCGACGGAAATTTTGAACGAATATTTCTACTCGCACCTCAGCAACCCGTACCCGAGCGAGGAGGCTAAGGAGGAGCTGGCCAAGAAGTGCAGCATCACAGTTTCCCAGGTGGGTAGTGTTCATCTAACAGTAACTGGTGGGTAATCAGGGTGGGGAAGGCTAAAGCCTAGAGGGATAGTTACCGTAGGTCACACCACCAAGACACAATGTCCTTAGCTAACCTTGACATTGTGGCTGCCTAATGATGCTTCAGTCAAGGCTGGTCCCAGTCAGTCAGAGCAGGGCCACAGGGAGGGGAGGCCTATATCATCTTGGCCTCAATCAAAGCACTATGCTGTCCTTCCTTAGTCGCCCCAACACTGGGTCCCCTGCCATTTTCCCCTCTCATTCCCATCCACCATGTGTGCTCTCTCTGTTGCCTGGTCAGTCGCTCAGGTCATAAGCTGGGAAGAAAAATGGCATCATCCATTACTTTAAGAAAAGCAGTTAAAGTCTGGTGCTTCAGAACACCGGGTGATGCTGGATATTTATTTGTATGATTGCTGTTCAAGTGACCTTGCAGGACTCTGCTAATTCACAGTTATATTTTAAAGATACAACTTTATATATAGCATAGTCTCCTTGTTGGGTAAACCTGAAGGCAATATCTCTCACACCTAACCCCCACATCCAAAGTATTATTATCCTGTGCTCTCTTTTTCTGCTATGACTGTGACTACTATCTAGATTTTTTTGATACTCTATTGTTCTATGGTTGTCCTCATGAGACACAATATCAGAGAAACATGAATCTATACAATAATCTGCAGTGTTTTTTTCTGTGTGGGGAGGGGGTGTTGAGGGGTATATTGAGTGTAGTCATGAAGAGTCAGATACTGTAAAAGCCCATTCTTTTTTGCCTTCAGGGGGTGGGAAGCACCATCACAGTATCACAGGTATGTCATAACTTCTCCTGATCCACTGTTTTCATTTTTTGTACCTCCTTTGTTTATGTATGTAATAGCCTCACAGTTTTCCACTGCACAGAACCTCCCTCCCTCACACTACTGGATCAATGCTAATGTTACCATGAATTGCCGTATTTAAAGTGTGAATTTACATTTTAAAGAAAGTGGATAAGACTTTTTACGCATTTACATCCCACCTTTGAGTCACAAAAGAACAGACTAATTTTGATTGATTCATATTTTTAAGCTACACCCATGTTATCACCATATTATGTGTGTACAAATGTGTCACATGAAGTTTTACTTTTTGGCTATTGTTTACCACATTATTTTATTTTTTTGTTTGTTGTAGAGCGTCGACTAATTGTGTGGTCTTTTGAATCTTCAAACTGCGCTCTGAGTTAATCTACCCCCCGCCACCCGCCACCTGCCCTGTGATCACTGTGTGCTTTATAGCAGTTAAAGAAATGGCCACCGACCCTCACAAATGGAGCGCCACTCTGTTTTCTGAGTGCCTCGCAAAACAGGCCACTGTACCAGTTCCCATGAGAACAAATCAGTCTGTGAAGAAATTAGAGGGCTTTTAAAAATTCACTTGAACTCATCTCAGGCCCCATTAGTGGCGTACTCTTCGACAAGCGGAGGCCACGGCAGACATTCTTATTGACTTATTCTTAGTGCTTTGGCTCATTTTAAGTGAGTAACAAAGTCGGAGGCTCGACATGATGCCGAGTGCACCGTAAGTGTGTTATCCCTCACCGTGCCCCGGCCGCTCAGAGTCACAAACCGCTCGCTGTGGCTATGCTGAGGGCTCGGCAAAGTCATTTTTCAGACACCCACAAAATACTTTTTGCGGGCTTTGTTGATTGCACAAGCAGTTCATTAAGCAAAAACCATCCGTCGTGAATGGTATGCCAATATCGGTCCGCAGCTTGGCTCAATACATCATCGCTGACGAAACACCCTGCATCATTTTAGCAGGGGTCATTTAAAATGCAAGTGATGCACGGTCGTCTTCCCTGAGAGCAAAGCCTCTTTAGATCAGAGGGTTCCTGCAGTTCAAATCAACTATTTTATTCAAAACGAAACACTGCAGTGATAACCTTGAACAAACAAAAAATCTTGAATGTATACATTGTCTTACTATGTCAATGTGTCTGATTTGATTAATACTCAATGCTGCTTGTTTCCTGCTTAAGCACAAAGAGCTATTGACATTGTAAGGATTACATTAGTGACTCTAAATGCAGGATGTCGTCTCATTCCCTCTGTCACTTTGCATGCGCTGTGCTGGACTCCTGAATGAAGGCATGGGATTGGATGGCTGTGGTCTGTGTCAGGATTAAGAGGCTGTATTTGATATAACGTGTGTTAATGGTTCGGCATTTAAGGCAGATTCCAGTGCAATGATTCCTTCACATTGCTTACATTTTTCTTCTGAGTGACACTTTTCAATATTTCATAGTGAATGTAGAGAAGCTAAGACGTTTCATTATTAATGTGGCCTGTATAATTGATGGTATCACAGCTAGTGAGCCCACCTTCCTGTTTGTATTTAAGGCTTAGTGCATTGTAACCTCAGATATAGTGAAATCATAGACAGATCATGCGTTGCTTCACATTGACTAGCGAGGAGTATTGACCTGAAATAGGGTGAAATTGTTTGAATTATTAACTACAACACCACAGCCTCTCTAGTGGGCAGCAATGAAGGCAGCGGTATCGTGTTCTTGCAAGGAGTCTGCATGGTCATTATACAATCGCTGCCTTTGAGGCTGCTGATGTCAGGTAATTCAATCTCACAACCTGGTTCTCACCACACATAGGAGTCAATTGAATGCATGGCCTGCCACAAGATAAAAGGGAATTAGTTCTGTAGATTGGGTTGTGCTCCACACCTTACAGTGCAGTGCATTTGTTCAATATTTAGCTGAACCCGAGAATCACTAAAGCCAGAGTTCAGTGGGCAGGAGAGAAATGTGGTGGTGTAACGTCCAGTGGATTTGATGCCAACACTGCTGTGGCTGTCCAGGCTTGTAACACCATATAGTGGTAGAACACAGTCATAGCACACTTCATCATAAAAGATAAGATTAAAGTATTCAAAGTTTCTGTTTCTGTTATGAAACAATCACATCTTAATATAAAACTGTAGACTTTGTATGCATTACTGCCATATAGCTGTATGGTCAAAAGTAAACTAGTGTATATCTACCACTGTCAACTTTCAGACTTAATGATACAAATATGTCTTCATGTGCAAACACCACAACTGACATTTTAATAAATGTAGTTCTGTTTAATACACTGTTTGCATGAACATTTTGTGAAATTAAACAGACTGATGAGCTTTAGAAAACATTTTCTATGATTTCCTGGGGTTTGTGGGCACTCTGTGAGCTGTCTAAAAGAGCGAGAATATTGCATCGTCTTTGGCTCTACAATCCACTATAAGCAGGTTAAGTAAAAAGGATGATGGCCAGGGCTTTCATTGCTTCCAATTAAACCTTGCTTGTTAGTTTAACCTCTAGGTAAACCCATCAAACAATTGATGTCAAGGAAACCCTGCCAACAGTGGGCCTCGCCTGAATGGTCATTAATTTTAATTGCCTAGATATTAAAGATTTAGAGCACAGAGACGTGCAGGATAGAAATGATCTGATGTCCTGCAAATCCAGTCAGTTTTTACGCCACAGCATTGGCGGGCTGCTGGGGATATTAAAATTTAAGCACATGGGTGGAAATTAAATAAAGCGTCATTAGGGGCAGCTGCTCTTTGGCTGGTCCAGCCGTGGGCTGCAGGGCCTGAGAGGGGGGCAGCAGCACAGCGACAAGACACTCTAATTTATAGAACCATTAAAAACAAGCATCATCTCATTATTATTCCACAGTTATTGCAGAGCCAGCATTCACACATAAGGTTCACCCCTCATGCAACTTTTAAGCGTCTGACTGATGTTGGATGTCATCTTTTCAATTCAACAAAATTAGCATTTCCAACTGCTCTAAATCTGAATATACCCAGTTTCAGACATTAATTTGAACTCAGTGCTTCCTCGTGCCATTAGAGTTCCATTTTACTTTGGTAAAATATTTCTTTTTTTTGTTTGTTTTTTAACACATCTATTAACACTGACTGCCCCGATAATCTGTGTTTACTGCTTCACGTGTCTGCGGGTCTTTGCCCTCTAACTCTTGTTTTTCATAATTACAAACAAAAGTTGCTTCCCGAATCACTGAGCATGCATGTACCCACACACACACACACACACACACACACACACACACACACACTCACACACTCACACACACACACACACACACACACACACACACACACACACACACACACACACACACACATTGCTGTATTAATGTTTTGTTATTTTCAAAATTAAACCACTTAAGTGCAGCTACCCAAGCCAACCATTAATAAAGGGTGCCTGTTAATTAGATAATGAGTTGGTATGTATGCTTTAATAAGAGTTTTAGTCAAATATGAACATTAACCACAGATAAACAATGTTTTCATTTTTCCATTTATGCTAATTTGACATGCAGCCTTACATATAATAAACAATATGTATATATATATGTATATAATTTAATGTATTTACATAAGGTGTCAATCACCAGACTCGCTGATCTGTAATGAGTGAGTATTCTTTAGAGGGTAAAATATTAACATTCATATATTTCACTGAGGGATTTGTATCTTTAATAATCAGCCTTGTTATGAGAAAATATATATAATGCATTGACTTGCAGTAGGAGCCCCTTGTGTTTTAGTTTTGTCAGGAGACAGATCTGAGAGCATGTCATGCTCCCATCCATGAGAAGACACAAGTGGCTCCTGATTATGGCTTAATTAGCTTGTGTACCCGGCGGACATTACTGCAGGGGCTGGGAATTGGGTACTTGATGGACCCAAACATGACATCTTGAAACAATCACACTGCTCAGTGCACGGTGCTGTGGCTGCTTGACGTCTGACTCCTCTGCTCCTCCTCCTTCTGCTCTTCCACACAGGTATCCAACTGGTTTGGCAACAAAAGGATCCGGTACAAGAAAAATATCGGCAAGTTTCAGGAAGAAGCCAACCTGTATGCCGCCAAGACTGCTGTAAATGCGGCACACGCTGCAGCCGCTGCAGTGCAGAACAGCCAGGCCAACTCCCCTACCACACCTAACTCCGGTAGGCACTCCTGCATATAGACAACAAAAAAAAGATCTGCCCTCTACCTCAGCCCTTAACCTGCTGCCTACCTGCCTCACTCTCTCATGCACGATTCACACAGGCAAGAGTGACAGGCTCTGCTCCCAGCTTGGGGATCACAGTGTCTCCTGTCTATAAGACAGTTGATGCCAAGCAAACTCATGCATAAAGAGAGCGTTCCTGACTTGTGAACCGAGAACACATGTATTTTTGGCAAAATAAAAAAAATTCAGAAGGATGCCATGGGATTTGTTTTCCCTTGCCTTTCTGTCAGCTTCCTGTCATTTGTAATGTAATGGTATGTAGTCTCAGAATGGTAGTGCTTTTTTTGCTAAATAAAGTGAAACATAATTGCTGGGAGCATTTTAGTAAGTAATATTATTATATCAAAGTTGCATTATACTGAATAAGAGTCAACACAGGAAGCCTGAAAGGGCATGTTTAGTCCGGTTTAATGAGTAATGTAATGCTGAGTGTGGACTAGGTTGACCTGCGTCGGGATGTGGTAAGCTTATGAAGTGGTCCCTTTTTCTTGCACCCAGGATTCCAGATGAAAGATGAAGAGTTTCAGCTGGATTCTGCAGAGAGCAAAAACACTCTTTTAACCAACATGTTTACTGGTACTGGTCTTTTCATAAGCTTCTTATTGTCCTTGTCATTTACCATGTGATACCTCCCTGCCAACGTTAGATTGGAAGTAGGTGATGTGGAACAATTGGGAGCTTAAGCGACCAACCGCATATAGAACTGGCCCCCCTTGTGTCATGTGATTTTCATTTCATTTGTGTCCACCGCATTCGTGAAAAGATCCTCTCGAGTCCCTATGCATATCGTCCTCTTCTGTTTGTTTCTTTGCCTCCCTTCCTTTCCTTCCTTCACCCCTGTAGTTGCTTGCTTTATGGGAGTCTTTCTTCAGTGTATTTTTCTGCTTGAGTTGGGTCTGTGTATGCAGACACGTGCGTGGTGTGTGTGTGTCTGCGTTGTTTGTGAGTGTGCGTGTGTGTGTGTGTCTTTGCTTTTCCTTTATAGCCTTCTCATGTATTCAGCTACTTACATCCTCCCTTTCCAGGTTCTTCAGGTTCTTTTAACCTCCCAAACTCTGGGGACATGTTCTTGAGCATGCAGAGTCTGAATGGGGATTCTTACCAAGGGGCACAAGTCGGAGCCAATGTACAGTCACAGGTAGGATTAACAATCAGGGACAGTTCCTGACTACCAGTGCAGAGAGCTGTCCTTGTCTTGCCTGTGTACTGAGCCATCCACAGTGCAGTCTGAAGCACGACCAAAATTAGAAAATAAGAAAAACAACACTGCCCATGCGAGGGCAGTTCAAATTACCACAACGAGGCCTCCCATAACCTCCAATTGACTCAAGTGTTGACTGACTATTTCGCTTTGGATGGAATATTTTGGCAGCCAAAATATAATCCCACCCCACTGCTATCATGCCACAAAGCAATTTACTGGTTACTATTCCAAACATCTTAAGCAAACATTTTGTGAATGCATTTGGCTTTGACTTGAACTCTTGGGTTGGTATTGGGTTTTTGGTACTGTGTTTTCCCCTTTTTTCTGTATCCTATATTGCTATCTTCCTGTCTCATCTTGTTATTGTGTGTTGTTGATGTCTTCCATTTTGTAAGTTTAATGCAGCTACACAGCCGAACCACACAATCGCTACCATGCAAAAAAAAAACCTATGCTTAATCATGATTAAGGTAAAAATAAAAGCTAATTTAAAAACAGCCATTTGTTATATTATTTTCACTTATGCTTTTGTTTAATATTCCATAGCCTCTATAGAACATGCAGTAGATATGAGCATGCTATTAATGTCAGTATGCCTTTTTTTTTTTTCATTAGAAAATCTATTAGCTGTGTTACAAATGTGGTTGTCTCAGGAGCCCCTTTGTGATTTCACACTAGTCAGTATCTGTTGCTTCACCGAGCATGTTTACAGTTAGTGGTGGCCTGCTTTGAGACACCGAGTTGACCAGCTTGTCCACCTTGTCTGTCCCCTCAGGTGGATACCCTGCGCCATGTTATCAGTCAGACGGCAGGATACAATGATGCTCTCGGGGGGAACACGATGTATAGTCCACATGGCTTGAATGTAAGTAGAGGTTGCATTTGTCACACGTGTAGATTGCTGAGACAAAGGCAGTGTGAAATTAGTTGTTTTTCATCATCAAAATAAGCCGCACAGTTATAATTTGATTATATGTAATGAAGGTACAGGATGTTAAATTGCACTGCAGACAGACCTTCCCAAAGCAAGTGCTGCACAATATTAGACATATCTTGTCACTTTGTCACCTGATACGAATAAAAGTTGCATTTAATAAAACACATTATGCAGCAGGGGAATAAAATCTCCAGCTTTACTTCAATAAACATCTTTTAATACTTTGTCTGACTCGAACCAAAAATGAGATGAAAAAAGGCTTTCCGCCGCACGGTATCTGTTGCATTTAGCTGTTTTGAAATGCTTCACAGAATTTTCCATAGCCTTATCTTCATGATAAAATATGAACATGTGATCGCCTGCAGCCCATTTCAGACATGAATTCCATCTTCCTTGATGAGGTTTGATATGGCGCCTTTTTGTAAAGCAGCGCATAATCTGAAGCTATCAGAGTAAAGATTAATTTTGTTGATGAGAGAGGATGAAGAGAGAGGGAGAGAGAGAGAAATTGTATCAGACAGCTCTCTCTCTCACTCTCTGTGCACTATATCAGAACCTCAGTATTTGCTCTTTATATTCTCATGCCTGTTGGGTGAAATGCACACATGATCACAGTCTAATATTATTTAAAGCTTTTGCATAAAAATTAAGGTATAAGATTTACAGCAGCGTTACTGGAAATTTAAAAAAATGATTTCTGTGAGAAAAAAAATTAACACATTTTATGTAAACAAATGGTGGGGGCTGTTGCCAGCGTGCAGTGCTTTTGGTGTCATTTTGGCTTTGCTGAAGCTTTATTGCTATAAGCTCTTTAGACATGTCAGCTCCTACCAGGATCAAGTGTTTTTCACTTTCTCACAAGGTTTCTCACTTCCATGCGCAGTGTAGACCTGTGCCTACTGGCTCACCAGAGCTCAGTATGATCCCCACTAAAACAGCAACTGACGGCACTGAACAACCCCAACGCATGACAGCAGAGAGTCAGAGCAAAGCACTAATGCAGTAAAAAGATGTTTTAAATAAGTAAAATTGTGGCAGAGCTCCTGTTTTGAAGCAGCAACAGTGAAAGTGCCTTATAGATATATTAGCATAGACTAACCTTTAGCTTTGTTGGTGGTGACGTACAAGGATCCAGTAAAGGCTAGGTCATGCCTGGAGCAAAGCAAAGGCAGGCTGGCTAAGACTGGCTCTCTTGGAGAGGCCCTGCCCTGTCACTTTCACTCAGCTCTCCCCACCTCACCCGGCCCGAGCCCTCCCTCTTCTTGACTGACAGGAGAATATGTAGCGACAAGCTGTCGGCCGCTGCTGGAATCTGCTTAGACACTGATTTCAGGGACTGCTCCCATTGGTCGGGACACGAGACAAATTTGTTTCCAAGAGTCTCGTCTTTGCTGATGCTACTGTAATGCAGAGAATGTTGCACTAATCACACGGCATCATTGCACGTCAGACATTTTAATATCAGCTGACACAACCAGAAACTATAAGACTCATTTCCATTTTTGGAGCGTTGTGTTACATTTTGGGAATAAAAATATACCAAGCTCATGTTGCAGAGAACGTGTTTGTAATCATTACCTTTCCCATTTGTGTCCCAGGCTAATGGAGGATGGCAAGATGCAACGACTCCGTCTTCTGTAATATCTCCGACAGAAGGACCTGGGAGCGTGCACTCCGATACCTCGAATTGATCCACTATTAATGCATCTTCGCCTCAAGCTGGGCATGGACTCTTTTAACCGGCTGACCAACAGCAGAGGATATACAAAAAAAACTTTTCAAAGCGGATTGGTTTTTTTCCTGTACCTTCAAATTTCCCACGAACCATGCCACACACACACGCGCGCAAACTGGCATCCTCCATCAGTAACACCCGGTGTTTCCTGATTGTTCAGTGTTTTCTTTCTGTCTTCATAAATCGACTTTAATCACCGTGCGATTATTTGTTTGTCGTAGGGGTAAGCACACACACACACACAGAAAACAGCCCTCAGATGATACTCGGTAAAGCTTCAGGATCTGCACTTAAAATACTAGATGACACTCGTTTTTTATGACATTTTAAACGGCCATTTGTTTGATTCTTGATTTAATTACCGCTTTCCATTCTGATAATTGGGTTCTCCTTCAGTTCATACAATACATAGATTAAAGCAGCTGTTTCTTTGACTGTAATGTGCTTGCAATCTTGTCCAGCAACTCAACAATGCTACTGTTGACAGCTCAATGGCAGCTTTGTAGTTACTTTCAAGATTTATTTTTGCCTTACAGCCGTATACATTAGTAGAAGGAAATGACTATTCAAACTCTGGAACATAAAGAAGTGTAATTGATTGCTCGACTATAACATGACACCATTCCATATTTTATAATTTGATGTTTAGTATGTACATATGTAAACATTTCTTTCTTTTTCTTTTTTTCTTTTTTTTTTTTTTTTTTGCTTATCAACAAATCCCCCACAGTAGATCATTCCTTCATGGCACACACAGGAGCGGGCCCCCGTTACACAGGAAAAGTTGTACATAATATAGCTTAAGAGTAATTATACATCCCACCAATCAATACACAGCTTTATTACCTCATTCAAATTCATACAAACCAATAATTTCCAACATTTCTGTAGCTTAGAGTGCTCACTTACTACCTCTAAACAATATCACCACCATAGTTTCTTTTGCCCTTATTTAATGTTTTTATGTTGTTATTTTGATTACATCTTGTAACACTGTAAACTCTCCATTCTCTATGTAATCTAATGTATATTTTAATCTTTTAATAAAATGCTGTTGCCGTCCCGCAACTTAAAAAGACAAACATAAAAAATGAAAATGATAACAATATTAATACCATGAGAAATGGATGGGGAGGGGAGGGGGTGGGCTGAAGAAGTTGTTGGTCTGTGGCTTTTACGAGGGGGTGCGATGAACATTGTTGATAAATTAACACCGAACAGTGAAACTGTTGTAAATACGGAAAAAAAAACATTTTGAATGT
The DNA here is from genome assembly GCF_905237075.1 of Dicentrarchus labrax. Classification (NCBI taxonomy): domain Eukaryota; kingdom Metazoa; phylum Chordata; class Actinopteri; family Moronidae; genus Dicentrarchus; species Dicentrarchus labrax. The sequence continues at coordinate 2,280,713 of NW_026136714.1, read as the reverse complement.
TGCTCATCTTGTTACTAAATCATGCAAAAAAAGAAAAGAAAAAAATCACTATAAAAACTGTAATGCATAGAGGTTTCAGTATTCAGAACTGTACATTTTCACCTCTGTTCAACAGGGTTCAAAACTTCTTTTCTCTTTTTTCTATTGTATGTGATTCTGAAACTGAAAAGTCATGACAAATGATTTGTGGCAGTGATTCTAATGTATTAAAGATGTTTAGTGTTACTTTCTAACCAGACTACACCCTGGACTGAAAAGTCTTCCTTGTGGTAGTTGTGTAATTTCAAACATGAATAAACCTTTTGCTTTCATGACAGTAACTTGTGCTTTCTTTCATGTTGAGTAAGAGAGACTTGGCACTTTTCTCCATCACAAACAGCTACTTCATTTAACCCTGTGCATCTGCCACTTAATGTAACTTTTATTTCCCCTCATCAGTGATAAAACCAAAACTTATCATCATGTTTTTAAGCATTTTTACAGTGCCTAATTGCAGAATTTTATCTGTGTTGATCAAATAATAAAATAAATATATTATAAATTGAAATATTAGTGTGGATAATAAAATACACACTACTATTTCATGTTGCTTTTTTAACATTTGCATGCAGTGATTCCTGCACATATAAGCACTGTACAAGGCCTTTGCTACCATTTCATACGGTGGGTATAGAAGAAGACTTAACCTGGTTTGCAGCTACTGTGGAGCTGACATGGTTAGTGCAATTAACTGAAATGTCAGGCACTTCTAATTCAGGCTATTTTGTCTGTCTGTTGTGGAAAGGCTGCCTTAATGGATCATTGGTTACCAATTCCACATGGAGATTGACATCCATTTATCCTCATTTTCTCAGCAGAGTTCTTCATTCCTGTCTCTCTCCCGTGCTTGTGTCCAGTGTTTGTGTCTCTCACTCACTCATGGACCAAGCTGCATCTCTCTCAGTCAGTGTGAATATCACTGAAACACACTGCAGCAAATGGAGAATAGCCACACTCCTAATGTGCAGCTAATTTAAAACTTTTGTAATTGTGTGTGTGTGTGTGTGTACAAGTGTGCATGTATAGTATTTGTTTTGATTTCAACATATGAGTGCAGATAGACAGGAAGAGAAAAGAGATGTAACAGCATAGCATGAGTTTAATTCAAGCGCAAAGCACAGACGGTTTCCCGGGAGAGCATATTTGTCCACTCAACCAGTGCAGAACTTCATTGAACACCTTTCTCTTGAAATCATATCTTCATCCTGATATCACACGCCCATGACACAGATATCAAAATGCATGGATATACTTTTTTTTAAGTTAAAAAAAAAAAAAAAAACTGCCTTAGAGGTAAATGAAAAAAGAAACTTAACAGATTTTCAAAACTACTTTGCATACCACTATTTTTTTTTTGTTCTGATTATTAATGATGATTGAATTCTGCTTGAGGGAGATTTTGCAACATTTAACATTCATACTACCTCTCTCTATGGCAATGCTGCTCAAGACCATTCCTTTCTAATAAAATGGAGCATATATGCATACATATTTCCTCTCACAGGAATTATGAAAGCATTTGGAGTTTGAAGTCCAGTACTGCTGTACCCTGCCATTTGCATTACAATCTATTTGCTCATTCTACCTTTACAAATAGATACATTTGCTTCCTCAAGACTTCAACTATTGGATTTTAAGTACAGCACTCAGCAAAATTGGCCTCAGAACCTTTTAAATAAAGAAGTTACATTTTCTGAGATTATGCCTATTAGAGATTTTTCCAAGGTTCATTAAAGACGACATTTTCTAAGTAAAATTCACCATGAAAAGCATGCATCATTAAATATGGAAATCCAGAGTTATATTAGCAATATGCACATAGCTAGTGCCAATTAAATTAGAGAAAGATATCATTTATATTATTAAGGTAGAGTTCATATTAGATTAAATATAAAATGTAATTTTTTCACAGTTTGATTTATAGCTTATAGTGCTGTTCACGGACCCATGTTATACTGTATTTCAATAGAGAGATTGTTTATATTAAAATGTAAAAAGCTGTAATTGTATCACACTATTGCTAAATTAAATTGGTAGGAGGTTCAAACAGAAATTCATAAGCTGGCACATATCTATTTTTCATTCTTAAATGTGACTCTATATGCACAGCAGTGTACAAACAAACCCCTTAAAACATCATTAGTGTCTGCAACTACTTTGTTCTTCACTTTATATTTGGTTTGTATAATTACTACTTTCTGAAAGCCTTAGGAATGTGATATCAGAATAAAATAGTCTGAGTGGAGTGCAAGATAATATGCAATAACTTAACATGTTGCAGCTTTGATCCTTGATCAAAGATTTGGATACTTACAGTATGAGGAAACCCAATCTTAATTCATTACAAAGTAATTTGGGGGATATTCCAGGGAGCAGGTTATTGTGAAAGCAGCTTATCTACAGCAGCTGCTCTATTTTATGTACTTTTCTAACCCAAACAGTTAACATGATCAGGCTATGTCAACAATCAAAACACAATCAATACGCCTGACTTTAAAACACATACTGTACCTGAGATGCAGACCTGAGACGGAGAATTTAAGAGTCAGGTGCTCAGTGCCACAAAGAAGCATATATTTTGTAGTGACAGAATGAAAAAGTAAGAACTGCTGCCTCTCAATCAACCTGACTATTTGGTTTCATTTAGTTGTAGATTGTATATTGGCAGCTTTGTCAAAATGCAACATAACGCAGACATGTTGTGTAAGGTATGTGTGTTGGTGCACTTATTTTTAAAATCTTGCTTTTCTTTACTTGCATGGATCTTTTGTGTGTGGTGGATGTTGGAACTGACAATGTTTGGAATAGATTTGCATAGCCTTTTACATTAAACCCTATGAGCTTAATTTCTAAACACAATTTAATAAATGCTTTTAAACACTATAATGAAGATATAAGATATTGATATAAAGATATAACTACATTTTTAAGTGTTTATTAACAATTATATCTTCTCCTGAGAGATATTGTATATTATTACAAATGTGTTTTACCATATTATCTGTGTACATATACACCAGCCTACACTTGAAAATGAAATGTTTACATACTGCTTATAAATGCTCAATGTCTTTTGTGTCTAAAAAAATAATATATTTTCTTTTTTTCTTTATGATTAAAATCAATTATCAGAGGCACGACATTGGAAATGACTTAACTCTTCAGACTGATTGTATGCCCTTTTAAATTTCTATTTTCAGTCAATTGTATCATATTTCATTTATTTTATCATACTCAGCCCATACTGTGTCTGAATAAGAGTTAATGGTGAGAATGCTACAATCAAAATGTGATGCTGATCCAAAATCATATGCTTTATTTGAAGTTTCAATCCCCCAAAAAGCACATTATTTGACTAATGTGCTTTGTCAAGGCTTTAAACCAACCCTGTTACTGGAACAGGGGCTTTTCTGTGAGCTATATATTTTAAACATTCCTAATTCCCCTTATTTGAATTTTAACAGATCTGGTTAACTTATCTTCAAGGATATCTCCTTTGGATAATGATTTTGCTTTGTTAGAGCTTTCTTCATGAGATACTCATAAAGCCAGAGACACGAGCCTGAGAGTAGTGTACAGTAGTTTGATTTACTGAGCAGGAGTATAATGGAGCAGAGACTTCCTGCACTGATCTCTTCAGCAGCACTGACTTCTATTAAGAGATGAGTCCTGAGTGGCCTTTGAGCTTAAAACAGTGGAGTTAATTAACATTTGATCCTACCTCTCCTTACATCTTTGGAAGTTCATTTTCAATTTCATTTCAACCCATTCACCCATTTTGGTGCTCGAAGATTGCTTTACGATCACACGTAGCCTCATCTCTGAACTGATGGTGGCTTATCATAGCTTGTTGGGCAAAAGCAGGCATGTGAAGGCTTGTGACAGGAGACAGATGTTTGCCTTACCTCTTAGCAGACGCGTGTCAGCAAGCAAGGGCTGCCTTTGTGCTGCTCAAATATACTGACACCAAGTCGGAAAAAAAATAGAAAACTGCAAAACACAGGACCTGTATCTGTCTTTCTCTGTTTCTCTTTGTCTGTCTCTCTCTCTTTCTCATATACATGCATTGCGCAAAAATTCAATAATCATATCATGCAATTTAATTAATCAATAGCTGCATTTATTTTAGGTTTGAACCTTTCTAATTTGGTTTATAAAGACTTCATTAGTGTGCCAAGAGTGTCACCATTCACTGAACTGCACAACTTAGAAAGCAGGTGCAAGTCACCAAGGCAGATGATAGATGTAACCTACAGTATGGAGCACAGTTTCATATAAAGCCACAAAAGGTTCAAGTGCCGTAATATAAAACTGATTATGGTGACAGCTCTTAAATTCATTTGATCTATAGAGGTGCAGCATCTGCTTTTGATTAAAATGTGTCCTTCGTGGCCCCATTCATGCTTAATCCTAACTGTTTTTAAAGAGAATATTAATACATTTCTATAAATAAACAAATAATGGAAGATGTGCTCTAGAGGCAGGGATATCATACATTGACACAATGTAAACAAGGCACCTGGCACCCTGAAAACACGCCACAGGACTTGAAAGTGGTTCATGTGCCAGTTAGACTCATACTAATGTTTCCATCATGCTGTGACTGAAACAGTCAGCAGTGAATTCAGTGCATTGTGTTTCAGTGTAATAAAGCTCAATAACTAAATATAATGCACGGAAAATAACCACAATAAATACCCACAAATCTTATCCTGCATAAAAATGAATGTTAAGATTTAATTGTAAAAAACAAACAAAATCTAAATAAACAAAAAACAACTGAACACTCATAATATGGTAGAGAATGAAAACCCCCTTTAAACACACCTCCAGAAATCATGGTTAATAATAGTCATATCAAGGAAATATATATAATATACTGAAATTGTTGTTATAAGGTTGTCACTTAAAGGTACCGTGTGTTTTTTTTTAACCACTAGTAGTGCTGTGGAGCAATATGTGATGTGTTAATAGAGGCAAAAAAGAAGACTGTAACAGACTCTAACAAACATGGATGAAAACAATATGTTAAAATATAATAGTAGTTATAGTAGTATAATAGTTTAAAATATTTTTAAAATCGCCTTTGTAAACTTTTAATGAGGAAGGAAATGCATTCAACCCATTTGCTTGACCTCAAGCACATAATGCATTTCGGTGAGAAACACTTTATGTAAATTTAACTTTTGATTGCTTACAAGAACATTTTCGCACCTTTAATGTACGCATCACGGCCTGCAGGCATCTCATTTTCATCGTCTTACACCCAATGGATTTGTGGTATTGTCTAGCTAGCATAAGTAAAACAAATATATTTCAATAGTTGTTTCAAATAAAGCACGACTAACTGTACATATCAGTTTATGTACAACGCTCACTAGGCTGTATATGTCTTGCACATTGTTTTATGAAAAGAAAACTCAAGGACAACATTTCTGGAAGGCTGTGGGTATTAACTGTGAATTTTTGGTATTGGTGCATAGTATGTCAGCTAAGAGTTGGCAGGGCATGCCCTTGGACAATTGTATAACTGTTAAGGCTGATGGAAAAATTTGATTAAATTGGCAGGGAACAGTAAAATGAGTGCTGAATCGAGGGTGCACCCTAAACTTGTGCATGGGCAGTGGCTTTGGCATGAAAAATGATCCTGTGATATAAGAATGGGACACACAAATATCTGTGGTTTGAGGGTGCTTGTACTGGAAAAGAATCTGGGAATAAGGCTACTGTCCTTTGACCTGACTTATACGGGTTATGTCAGGACAAATACTTGAATTTACTGATTAATCCATTCACTATTTAAAGAAAATACCGTAACTAGTGGTATATAGGGATGAAATGGTACTCCCAAAGTTCTTAAAAATGTAAAGTTTATGTTAATTCAATGTCTTGTGCTCAAATACCATCCAGGATTTTGTCTCATGTCTTCTTCCTCTTTCTCCCAAGCGCATCTCATCTCTGTCTCCCTGTCCTTTCTTGGATATATATCCTGACATCCAAAAACAAATGATCCTCTTGTCAACTTCTGGAAAAAAGATAAAGCAGCTGAACCAATTTGTTATCCAAGATTAGGCAAGTGGGTCATTGAATAAGTATACCAGACAACAGACTAAATTCATTTACAAGCTTTAAAAAAGGTATAAAGTGACAAGTCTACCTAAAGTGACAACATGTTTGTGACTAGATGCCACTGATGTTTTTTTTTTTTTTTCCAAATCATAAAATGGCTTGTTAAATATCCTTCGCTACATTTCCTCGTGCTGGAGGTGGGATGATTCAAATAAGGATGAAACATACTGAGAAAGATTATCAAAAGCTTCAGCAAGTATTCAGAGTAGTTAAAGAAACTCTACAGTCAGTTATAGTTGAGGTTTATAACCTTGATGAACCTTATTGTTCACCCTGATCACTGTTTGCTGCTGCAGCACAGAGTAGTTTAAGCAATAGGCTTACATCTCCAAGACTCTGCAGAGGGCTTGGAGCAGTCATTTGTTCTTATTGTAACTAGACGAGAAGACTACAGAGTTGCACCTAACCTATTGTCTCAGCGCTTCTTTCCAGCAGCATACAGATCATTGCTTACAGATGCTTCTGTATGTGTTCTCCTGTTTCTCTTTGTTTGTGTTCTTTGTGCTGTAGTGTGTCAGCTGCGGAGGCATCATGAGATCATGACTACTGTCATTTCAGTTTATAGTGTGAAGAGCTTGACGGCAAGAAATAGTCTTTTCCAAAGCTGATCTATGACCATCCTGTCTCAGTTTGTAATAGACCAAAACATTTGCAAAAGGTGTGTCTTACTGTGTTTTCAGACTGTGTTCGTTCAAGGCTAATTTGCATACAAAGTTAGAGCTCCTGCAAGTCCCAGTAAAATGGCAGCTGGTCATTCTTACACTCTGTTTTTTTTTTGTGCGGATTAAACAAGCAAGCCATAACGTGCAGGGGCGGATCTAGAGAAATATTCATGGGTTGGGAAAAAGGTGGCATGGAGACTTTAAGGTGTGGCAGAAATATGTGCTGATTTAATCGCAAACAATTACATATATCTATATTTACTTGTCAAAGCCCCCAAATGAAAATTCATTCTATCATCTCCAGACATTTTTCTAAATAAATATCACTTAGTCTTAAATGTGTCCATAAAAGATCATAAAATTAATTTCCATTTTGTAATGAATTATTTTTCAGATGTATCTAAATTAATGCATTCAATCTGACAACATTTGACACCAAACTGTGATGACCAGGTATTTTTAAGGGGTGGCAGTTATCTAATTCCACCCCTCTAGATACGCCCCTGATAACATGTTAATATTTGAACTTTAGAGGTTCTGGTTGGGTGGTTATTTTTCTTTGGACAGAACCAGGCTAGCTGTTTCCCCTGTTTACACTATTTATGCTTAGCTAAGTGCTGCTAGCTGTAGTTTTATATCCAGAGGACAGATGTTACAGTGGTATCGATCTTCTCATTCATGTCTCAACAAAAAGGCGAATACACGTATCACTATTGCTTTAACTGTGATGCATTCACTGACTCTCTCATCATATTCATTATAATAAGTCAAACAATATTGTTTAAAAATACACGATGGAACCTACTGCTGCATTTCCTAACAATAAAAATGTTAATTTTACTGAAATATCTCCAAACCTGAAATCCACCTCCCAGCTGCTTTGATTCTGGTAATTACGCGAAATAACAACAAATTTTTGCAACACATTTCTCCTCCTCCATGCACTATCTAGTGCAGTGTGGCTATAGGCTACATTGTGTAATGGGAAGTCATTAGCTTTTGGTCTGATGCAGTTTGTTCTCAGTCCCTCGCTGCTACATTTATATTTCATATCTTATGTTTCACACTGTATTAACAGCTGTGGCTTGTTTTTGCCATCTGCAGACAATTACTTTAGTTTACTTGGCTTTGTAATAATAACATGTTTTCTTCTTGCAACTCTCTCAATAGACAACATACTGCAAATTCTTGACAGGTGCTGAGGCATTTGCTCGGGAGACATGGTGAGGAGGATTATTACTGCATTATTTAGTTCTCCTGAAATAAACAAACACATTCCCTTCCTGGCATCATGTGCGACTAGCAAGTCAGCATTGTGTTGTGTTGCATCGCTCCAGCTCGGAGCAGCCAATTATGATTTACGTCGACTACCAAGAACCTCAGTGCCCCTTTTCACTACCAACAAGACCCACTTAGTGTCGAATATTTTCCCTCCCATACCCTCTCATTTGCTCGGTATCTCCTCCTTTTATGACCTTTTTACATTCACCTTGCCTTGTTTCACCTACTTGCTATCACCACAGTGGCTCAGGTTCCGCTCCACAGTCTAGTTTCAGTATAATAACTTGACACTTCACATTGCATTAGTCTTAGTCCCGACAACAAGGTTATGTGACCTATAGTGTCAGAGAGCATACACCATACTTGCCTGGAGTAGCTATTTATCAAGACAGCTTTGGGCCACCTATGATTCAGAGCAGAACAAATACAGATGTGAGGCGGTTATACCGAGGACATATTTGTCCAGCAACCAAAGTTTTAGCTAGCAAACACCATCATGATGGTTTCTCTCACAGGGATTTAAATGGGATTAATCCTATGCAAGCCAATGGGATGCATAGTTAACAAAATAAAAGCATGAAAATCCAATTTTTGAAATTCCCCCACTGTGGTGTAAATCTAAAGAGAAAATGTGATATTTTATTACTTCATAAAGGTATACATCTTATTTTTCTATTCTCAACTATTGATTGGGCGGAGAGGCTGTAGCTAAGTGTTGATATACTGCGTGGATGGGGGGGACTCTGGGCTGCAGAGAAGGAGGCTGGCTCTGAACCCCGAGGAAGTCATTAGGAGACCAGTGACCTCACTGGTGCAGCGCTCAGAAAAGCTGCCCACTGGCATGATGTCATATTTTACATGCCATCAGTCATTGTACCACCCCTGGCCATCAAACCTGACGAGCATACAGATATTGACCACTTGAGATCATGAAGAAGAGGAGGAAGAGGTTAAAGTGAGCTCACATTTTATTTTTACAACAGATTTCCGATCATGACTTTTGAGGGTCTTGTCTTTAATCCAGTCATGTGTAAAAATCCACCCTTGGGCAACATCCTCCACCACGCTGCTTAGTGCACATATGGGGCCCTCGTAACAATCTATTATAAGTGAAGTTACAAGCATGCAAACTGATTTTAGACTAGTAATAAATTGCATCATTCAAGACTGTTGTTAAGCTATCTGGGATGAACACTCTGGTCTGTATGGTGACCTTTGACCACGCCTAAACTGTGTGCTTGCTTCGGGCTTACAGAGTGTATGATTTACCATTTTAACATATTGCTCTATTCCTCTCAGTACACATCGTGTGATTCAAGATTCAACAGTTTTATTGTCACTCCATTTGGCTAGGAGGCTCTGTTACAGAAAGGATATAAGATAAAGATAAAAGAAAATAAATAAAAGATATAAATACAAATATATAAAGGATGTATATTAGGCATATAAATATAAAAACAGAACATGAAAAGCAATAAGGTATAACAGTACTAAAAGATATAGAGGGAATAAAGGGTACATTACAATATATATACACAATATACAACATATATACACAAAATATATATTATACTGTTATATAAACAATATATAAATAAAGAACAGAACATGTGTGATTAGCCCGTTTAAGGAAAGCATAGATATTCTTCCCCGGGCTTCAGCCACCGTGACCACAAGTGGCTTTTACAAGAGAAAGGTGGATTGAATTTCCCAAGATTCTCCTGATTCCACCGCTTTGAAAACTCAACTGTGAGTATTTAAAACCATCTTGAGAGAGCTTTATAGAGACTACATACTGTAGAGCCATTAAAGGGGTAGTACATTGCATCATGGGAAATGTAGGTTCCTGCTTTTTAAGACAGGGGGTGTTAATGCTGCATTTTGTTATAGGTGATATTTGGGTTTAAAGTCAGTTAAAGTTTGAGAAATGAATCCTTATAATACGACATCAAACAACATGTTCTCACTCAAATATGGCAGCTTGGTCTGTGGCCCTCCTCTTGAAAATATGTATGTATGTATTCTGGTGTCATTTCTGGACATGCAGTGCACCGAGGTCAAGTTAGCAAGTAAGCATCCGGTTAGACTTTCAAAATAAAGCTTACGTGGTTTACATTGTGAAATGGTTGCAGTTTTGATGGCTGCAACAACTATGAGGTTAGGATTAGGAAAAGATTGTAAATTACGCTATATACCTGACTCAAGTTCACAAATAAAATGTAACTAACGTAAGATAACTCTAACTTCTAAGTTCTTTACGTTATGTACTATACTACGATGCTAAATTGTTGTTGTCTCATGGGATACAAACAGTGTTCTCCTAGGTCTTAGTCCTGTGTTTGTTTGAGCTGTGCATCCACCCTAGTACCTCCATATGTGGACCTCCTGGCTCTTTACACCACTATATCAGCTGACGTTGACAGCGGGCGCGGCCTACATATTTTGTAGCAGAGGGCTACTGACCAAGCGGCAGGATTTGACGACTTGGAAGTGAGACCGGGTTGCATCAGACAAGCGTCATCAAGCGAGCTTAGATTAAACTTCATTTACAGCCACAGCCACATAGAGAAGCAATACAGCACATCTCTGAGTAACTGACATTAGCTTATCATGATAAAGCCAGAGAAAAAAATAACTGTAAGCTTACTGGTAAACCAGGCAGTGGCATTCAAACAACACTGTGTACGTTTGCATTCATCAAAATCCCTTGAGACCTTTCACATTTCTCTGCATTCATCTTCAATGTGCTTTAAGAATCACTTCGGAAGGCACTATAACCAGTGTGGCTACTGTGTTGATCTGTGCTACAATCTGCACCACTGTGCTGCATAATTTATTTTATTGCACAAGAAGTAAACCCCTATCACTCTTCCACACAATCGCAGCCTTAGTAAATGTGTTTATCTTGTTTATTTCTCTCCCTCCCTCTCCCTCTCTCTCTTTCTCTCTCTCTTTCTCTCTCTCTGGGTCTCTGGGGTCCGTGCGGCCCCTGTCTGCTTCCTGGTGGTGTCTGGGAGCCCAGGTCTATGAGGCACCAGGATCATTTTCCCTCTGTAGCTGTTGTCACTAGCATGGACCCAACTAATTCATCTTGCTAATGGCAGGTGGGTCAGTTGAGCGCTATAATTGTGATTTCCGTTTCTCTCTCTCTCTCTCTCTCTCTCTCTCTCTCTCTCTCTCTCTCTCTTTTTAGTGACTGTAGTTCCTTTATCTAATAAAAAAAATAGCAGAAACAGTTTTAAAAGAAGACAGCTCTATTTGTCGTCAACATGTTGTTGATTTACCATATCATTAGGAAGATATGCAAATTCAACCGTGATTTCAGTTAGAAACAAAGAATTACAAATAGTCAAGATTTCAGAGTTCAGTGCTTTTATTCCAAACTGAAAAACACATTTTGTTTTTTTAAGTGAAGTTGTTCCAAATTAGGTTAGGATTTTAGGTAATTTAAGCCCCTGACTGGCACTGAGATTGTATCTGAACTCTACAGAACCAACTGCTGGTCATGAAAGAAATAATAAAATACTTTCTTCAGACTGGATATAATGAACTCTAGGCTTTTTAAAGAGTTAACAGAATTTTTTTTCAGAGGTACCAGAATGAAGTCAGCAGTCAGTTGGAGTCACTGGGGCATGAATCTCCAGAGAGCAGTGGACATGGAATGAGCTCGGGCTGATTTCAGTCAGGAGGAAGGTCGTCACCACACAAATGAAAAACATGAGAAGTGGTTCAAGGTCTAATCAAGTCCTCAGACTGCGCTCACTGGGAGCAATTAAGTTCCTCCCTCTCCCTCAACATAGGTAACCAGATCCTCCTATTGACATTCTCAATAAAAGGTCATTTACTGTATGGATAAAATGATCAGCCCCCATTGCCTGAGAACCTTATAGCATAAAATGAACCTGGACATTGTGGTCAGAGCTATGACCAAAAATAGCACCTTATTTGCAAAATTGACATGGACATAAAATCGAAGAAATCATTCACATAAAAGAACAAGAGGAATACATCTAATATAATAAATGCTTGCTGTGTACTTTGAATCTACATGCAGGATCTTCACTGCATGAATTTCAAGACCTTGGCACAGAGTCCAACCCAACCGCAGGAATTCATTACCATCATTGCTACTCTGACACAAATTAAGTCCTGGTACTTTCTGTCTTGCCTCTCAGACCACAATACTTCATCATAAGTCATCCTTAATTTGTATGGTTGTCGCAGGCACTTGTTGTCAAGTCTGTTAGCTTGCAGCTCCCTTTGTCAAAGCTTGTCAGGACTGCACAGACTGGCAGGGAGAGAGCGACGAGATTTTCACACTCTGATCCCACCTAGAATGCCTACAAAACTCTTGTTTGCCTCTGAGCCAAAATGTAAAATATAGTCCTTCAAAGTGCTTTTTGTACTGTCTTCCTACATTTTTCAGGAAGTGCGGGGGGAAAGACTATATATGATACTGCAGACATAATTCTACACAGTCCAAACTGTAATTTGATGCCATTTTGTCTTTGAAACCCTATTTCAAATCAGGATTTTAGCGAAGGTGAGAACATGTTTCCTTTCTCCATTTTTCACCCCCAGGAGGAATCAACCTGTCTCTGTTTTTTTTTTTTTTTGGAGCATCTGGCTTTCACAACACACCCGTTTTAATGAAATGCAACTATGATGCTCACCAAGTAAAACTGAATAAGGGGTGAAAATGCTAAATGCTATAAGGATTGTGATTGGAAAAGGTTTCAGCCCCATGAAATACACAGATTTAGGTGTGACGAATGAGTCGGACTCTGTCTTTTCCTTTTGCTATAGGGTAACAATGAGCAGATATAAATTCTCTTAAGCGTGTCTAGATCATCTTAAGCTTTAACACAGTGAAACAGAGTAACACATATTGTGGCCTTTCTTGTGGATAGCTTGTGAGGGTTAACAGCCTTATGTCCCCAGTCAAGCACACATAATGGAAAAGGGATGAGAGGGCTGGAAAATCATCCCCCTTCTGCAGTCTGACCAAAGAACTGACACAGTCAACGCTTAACATATGAGAATATTAACAGAACAGTCCTATAGAGTCTAAAAATACTCTCCACTCCACACGACAGCATTAAGAGGAAACGCAAAAAATAGCAGCAGAGAAGAAAAATTTAAATGTCTGACAGTGGGGAGTCAGCTGTCATTTCACTTGAAATTCTTTTGCTGCCACTCCTCCATCTCTGTTAATTACCTCCACAGCAATACACAAATTCCCCTGGGCTCTTTACCAAAAAGCAATAAACATTGTATCACACTGCCTCACCAATGTACAAACAACTGGAAAAGAAACAAGAATAAAAGTTACCAATTAAATGGAAAACCCATTTGCCCTGATTGGTTACACTTTTACTTTTCAGAATCAGAATCAGAAACAGGTTTATTGCCAGGTTAGGTTTTCACATACAAGGAATCTCCCTGTTGAAACAGAAATATACATTATACATACATGAAAAATATTGCCTAAAGAATGTAAAAATAAAAATAAACATAAAAATCTGATATAAAAAAAACATCTTTTTACTTATGATGTACTTTATAACATCAACACACAGGTTTGTATGCTACTGTGGAATTTTGGGAAATAAAATATTGTTATGTATAATGCTGTATAATGGAAAATGAGGATTTTGGAACAATAGATATGAGGCTAACACCAGAAGCTGGTTAGCATAGCACAAAAACCAGAAAAAGCTAGCCTGGGTCTGGATGAAAATCAGCCTACCAGCACCTCTAAACCTCTAATTAACACGTCATTATACTGGAGTACCGTAGTCTCTGTCAAGTTGCCAGGCAACCAGAGGAGACTTCAGGAAGTCACTGCACCCGGCCAAGTAGCAGTCTCATACTAAACCCCCCATATAAAACAACATATTGTGGTTTTATATAAGATATATACAGGTGCCCATACATGCATTTACCTTTGGACAGAGCCTGCTTCGTCCTGTGACTAGTCTTCGTGCTAAGCTAAGCTAAGCTAAGCTAACTGGCTGATGGCTCTAGCCTTATATTAATTAGACAGATATGAGCGTGGCATCAATTATCTCATCAAACTCCTCGGAAGAAAAAGAATTGCTTGAAGATGTGTATTACATCTGCATTCTGTATCCATTATGATACGATTTCATAAGGAGAACCCTGCTGACTCTGAATAAGAACTGTGCAGTTTATTCTCTGTATGAAAGCTGATTCTTCACTCTCAATGACTGTGTTCTCTTTCAGAAACATATGAGCAGTCTGAAGCTAACTTATTAGGCATGTAACCAAATCTAAAGTCTGTAGAGGACAATTATCATGTTTTATATAAAGAGTTTCCTCAACCTCTAGTTTTAGATTATTCAGTTTCCTCACATTTCATGGTTGCTGTTTTGTCTTAGATTTAGGTAATTTAATACAGAGGCAATAGAAAAAACATGAGATCCATTTTTTACAGAGCATTACACATTTTGGCACTCTGACTCTATTGCAATGTGCAAAATCTCACAAAGCATTTATTACATTATAGGGAAAATGGTTTCTGGAGCAATAAAACAAATTCAGCGTTGCATGTATCTGCCTTCACTTGTTGAATTATCATTTTACCTTATTTGGAAATAGTTCATGATTTGCTTATTTTTTTTTTTACAACAAATTCACCTGCATACATGCATGCTTTACTTTGCCAATTAGATCAAGCAGAGAAGCAGCCATGTGAAATGAGTAGCACAAAGACCTGGAATGTGGTGGCAAATAAATGGCCGATTCTCTTCATTGTTTTCCATCATTTCAAAACACAACCAGCAGCCCAGCAGGCAGTGTTGGGACTAATACAGAGAATATTGTGTACTTTTGGTCTGTAAGTGAATTTGGTCCAGATTCAACGTGCAACACGCCGTGCTCTGGCTGGGTTTTCTGTGGTAGCACTGTAGCAGAGCAATAAATGCCAAGTTGTCTGTTTACTAGTTAGCACTCTTGTGTTCCTCACATTTTAAGTCATTCCAGTTTAATCACCATTTAAAAGCATGATGACTGTGTGTGGGGGTTGAGGAGGAAGGTCATAATGGAGCCATAAGGGCCACAATCTCCTGTAACATTTTTGGTAATTGAACACTTTGAGAAAAAGGTGTTTAGTGAATGTAAATCTGTGTTTTTTAAAAGCTTCTACTTCATTAAAGGAGTAGTTTGACATTTGGGAATTATATGATTTGATTTCTTGCTAAGAAGTACCTTGCTTATTTATACTGCACGTCTCTAGTAATTATTTAGCTGGAGATAGCAGGGTTAGCAAAGACTAACAGGGCAAAACAGTTTGCCTGGCTTTGTCCAGAGGTAACAAAATCAGCCCACCAGCAGTTCTAAAGGTCACAATTAACACGTTACATCTATTTTGTTTTATTCATCCAAAAACAAAAATATAAAAATGTTGTGGTTTTACAGGCGATTTCACTCTTTCCCTCACAGACCTCACGGGACATGACAAGACTATTCTGATATTCCGGGCCATTTTTGTAACCTTCAGACAGAACCAAGCTTGATGTTTTCCCTGGTTTCCAGTCTTTATATGTTAATCTTGTATCCAGGGGCTGGTAGAGAAATACTCATGGGGTGGCCAGAGGGTGGCATGCAAGATTTTAAGGGGTGGCAGAAATACATGCTGATTTAAATCGAAACAATCACATATATTGATACTTGCTGGGAAAATCCTCCAAATGAAGATTTTTTAACTCAAAAACATTACATTTTTGTGGCACATTAATAAAGCATTCAGTAGAAATAAATCAACTGTTTTATTTCCAAATATTCAGACGTTTTTCCAAATACATTTCAATGAAACCTAAACCTTAGTCACTTAGTCTAAAATGTGTCCATAATAAATTCGATTCAATTAATTTCAGTTTTTTAACACGTTATTTTTTAAAATAACATATTTTTAACATGCATTTTTTAGGCAACTGCCCCTCTAGGTCCACCTCCGCTATCAAACCAAAGCGTGTGATAGACACACCAGTTCACCATGGCAGTGTCAAGTTCTGCCTCGCCTATCGTGGCAGTGTCAAGTTATGTTTTCAAGATGTTCTCATTGTACGTTCAAGTTACCAAAAATAAATCTGCAACGTCCAGTTATACTCATAAAGGAATACTAATAAAGCTTACTGAGGTCACAGTTTGGTTAGGTTTACATTATGTTACGTACCTGACATAAGTCTAGTATGTTACACAAGTTAACTTACAATAAGTGTTGTCTTTTTGTTTCACACAGGATTCAAACACCTGTGTTTGACCGACCCGTCCAACCTGTTCTTTTCACATTGAGACCCGACAAAAGGTGTCACTGGCACGGTATCCTTTAATGGTGTGAGACTGAGCTGGCTGTAGCCTCATGTTTAGCGGACAAATATGAGCACCTGTGGTAGCGTTCGTCTCATCTAACACTCAGCGAGAACATGAAGTGTATTTCCCACAGACATTTTTTAAGCTTAATTTAACATGGTTTATAAGTGTTGACATTACCACAATGTCTGTGGTATTCAGCAGAGGAAACAACGCAGCTGAGTCTTTTGAATAAGTAAAGAGACACTATTACTAACACATTCATGTTGGCACTATCAGCAATGAATCATGAATGTGGTAAAGGGCTGTATTTATCTGAGAACAGAACAGGGACTGAAGAGGGTTATCAACAGTTTCACACTGAAGTGAGACACACCATAAAGACGTACGAACAGGAACAGCAAGTGGCAAGAAATGTTGGCAAAATTATCATCCTGTAATTATTTATGGAGTGGAGAATTTCAAGTAATTATGTCGTGTGTTCCCACAAAACAAGTCAGGCTGTGAGGCCTCTATATTTTTATTGTCCACGTCAACTGGTTTGTTCTGAATGGCTTTAATGGAAAAGCACATTTCAGCAAAAGGTGTCACACCCATACATCTTGTTATGTGGTCGTAGTGCTTACTTGCAAAGTGCCATTCTTATTCATGTCTGAGTGGGCATATGCCACACAAAGGACACCTCACACAGAGCACGCACGGTAAGTAGAAGTAAACTAGTTGTACTGACGCCATTGACATGACATCAAAGCAAACATCAACACATAGCTGGCTATCTTTGGAAAGTGATGATGATCTTAGCTGTGCTTCTCATCAACACTGAGAAAGATTGCAATGTACAGCTGTCTGCGCGCCACATCCATTTGACATGTTGACACAGTAGGTCCTTAAAAGTGCATGTGTCAGGAACTTGGAACTAATAGTGCAACGTCTAACTTCAGAAGATTAGCCAAGCAATGACATAAGCTGTGGCTGCTCTGGTGTTTCGAAGCCGTTTTTGAAAAATGTGTGTGGAGCTCGTACGTGAGGAGAGAGAAATGAAGGCGACGGGGAAGGCTCTGCAAGAGTGGAAAATAAGTGAAATGTAAGTCATAGGTAGCAATATTTTGATAAAGTAATCATGCTTCAGGAGCAAAGCTCGGACTCCGATATCAGCCTTTGGTGATTCCACGGAGCTTCTCCGAACATGGCAGCATCAGATTTACAAATTGAAAATCATTAATAATTCTAACCAGGATGTGATAAATCTGGAATCACTCCCGATGAACCTGGACACACTTTCATAAATCAAAAAGATTACTTGGAAATTTTTTAAAATCTGATGTCAAAGTGTCAGGCTTACTAATGGTTTTTGTAGATCCCTTGCCGTGATATATCATTAATCTGAGATGCATTTGAAGTGTGTCACCGGGGCAATATGTGATCCCTCTAATATTTGGAATATGCTGGTCTGTGTCAATACAGGAGATAGAAGGGATAAAAGCGGGTGGGGGTGCTGGGGAGAAAGTTGCCGTGGGTTACATTTTGATAAGGCAGTTCGATGAATATTTCAAATGACCATGCACAGCAGGAACTGAATATCCTTACATCTGAATGTAACAACAGTTCTTGGTGGTGCTAGTGCATCATGATAATGCTGATAATGATGGTGATCACCCAGTGGAATCAGAACACACAGTAGAAATAATAACAGACACCCTCGTATTTTAATGCAGCGCCAGTGTTTCCCTCCTAAATCCTGAGAATATCCACACAGTAAACTCTCTACTATCCCCCAAATCCACATCACTGCTGAAATACTTTCTTTATTCTGAGAGCAGCACTGCAGAGACTTAGGAGTGCTATTGTGAAGAAGGAGGTATTGACCGTGATGGTGAACAGGGCACCTCTGTAATCTAAATGTCATTCCCTGAAAAGCATCTCCCACACAGCCAATGGCTTTCATCTGAATGTGCCTCCAAAAGATTCAATTACTTTTTCTCTCCTTCTATTTCTTTCACCCTCTGATCTCCACCCTCCTTCCCATGCACTAGTTGCTTATCTGCTGTGATTATAGTCATTATGAAGCAGCCGTGTCTGTAGTGAGATTTCATCAGGAGCAGACATGCTCAGCCAGCTGCCTCTGCAACCAGGTCCCGTTTAGTAAAGGAGCTGTACAAAGAGCTGCTGGCTGGAGATGTAATACTGGATATTTCAACTACACTTCCTGGCTTACCATAGATTCTTGTAGTCATGGAGTGAATTACTAATAAATATGTATTCTGCGCCATTTATTCTGTAAACATAATTCACATTAGCAGCAGTGGCTCCATGTGTAAAGGTTATGTATTGTGGTAATGCACAGCTCTGACTGTATTTCCTATTCTGGCGAGGCAAGTATATGGCAGCCTGAGGATAAAGGGCTGTATCAGACAACGCAGCTGCTCTTTTCATGTTCAAAATCTGTTTCTCGCACGTCTCCGTCTAGGTTTCAGCGGAGGGGGTGGAGTTTAAATGCGATGGAACAAAACTCATTTTTTGACAATGACATCAAAGGAGATGGCTGCTTTTGTGTTTGAAGTGGAGCATGTTTGAAGTGTTCTGAAGACAGTGGAGTGGTAGGGGCAAGTTCATTGTTGCTTCGCTCTGGGGATGATTATCAGCTGCTATCGGCGAATCTCTGAAACAACTGTCAGCATGACATGTGAATAATGATCTCCCTTTTTCACCTGCTGACGCCTAACCAACTCTGACACCTAAATACCTACAGTACTACTGGAGTTCAGACATTCATTTCTTCCTTCTTTCTTTGGTTGCAGTTTTAGACAATTGTTAGAAATGATTGAAATGATGGCAACAACCACCCTCCTACTTTGCACTTAGCACTATGTAGACAATTAATTAGAACAGACTTTAACACATTATAGTGCAGTTGTAAGCAGATATAAGTTAACTGTAAGCGTTTATTATTGTCTTATAATCACAATTATAACTCCTACTATGCAGCATTTATAACTGATGCATTAACAGTCAATGGATGCTTGATCACATAATTTCATGTCTCATCTAGTAGTTTTAAACACACATATAAACACCTTTAAACTCGCTGTAAAAGTAGCTCATATGTAGGTGCCATATACATACTATAAATACATACTAATAAATGTTCATACAAAGCAATTTTTTGCTGAGCATGAATATGCAGCTTGCACAGAACTTTGTGCAGTGTGATGGACGTATTTCCTGATATAATTGTGTTCACATCTGTACATTCACCAATTAATGTTATCAATATTACTATCTTGGGCAGGGCACTTAAGTAAAACAAATCGATCTATAATTGAATAATTAATGATATGATGATCACAAACACATAACATATGAAATGTAATAAAGAAAGTAAACTGTAACTAGAGAATGATTTCAGGAGGTCAAAATAGAGTATATAGATTAAGGACATGATTGTATGCAAGTATTTGTATACAAGTATGCGAGCTACTGTGTTGTAAATTGTACATTAACTTTTTATATGCCAGTTATGAATACATCATAGAAGGAGTTCTAGTTATTAACGAAGATATTATTAAACACTTAGAAATCTCCTTATATCTATTTAAAGCTTCACTGTAGTGTGTTATAGTGTGTTACACCATCAATTGTTTATGTATTGCTTATAAATAAAGGGCTGCCACCATTGTAGACTTTATGATTACAGCTGTTGTACTGCGTTATATTATGTTAATAAACCCTCTAAATGTACTTACATTTGCTTACACCTACATATAACAAGTTAGAAGCCATTTATTCTTCTTAACTGCTTAATAGGAGAGGTTGAAATAAAGAATAAAATACATTTGTATTTAAATTATTATTATTATTCCATACATCCTCCACATTTAATAATATATTTATATATTTGCTACCATGTCAGATGCAGTGCTTATGTTCCTCTCCCTGATAACGGTGTGAGTCAGAGAGCAATGGCTGACACTGCCCTTAAATATAAACCGGTCTTTGATATTAGCTACCATCATATAACTGTGTGCCCTTAATGGTTACATTAACCTAGTAAAATAGACAAGTTAACAGTCCTCCCAATACGTGTAGTGAGCTCGAGATTTAGTTGGGCCTCTAAAATCCTCCTCCGCTAACTATTATTGTACATGGGTTGGCAGTCTATAGGCCAGCCTGTAAAATCTTTCAGGAAGGGTCATTAAGGATATTTCATTATCTCCATATTGCCAAGGTCAGGTTGTCCATATATCCACTTTACGGCTGCTAGGGGAATATGCTGCGACTGTAGTATAATAGACCAGAAAATGTCCACACCAGGAATGATGGGAAATCAATATTGGGCCCAGCTCATCAATACAAACCCCATTTTCACAAGCAGGAAGAAGGTACTCTGGAAAAAAATGTTGAGGAAAATAGATTGAATCAGAGCAAGAAAATAAAATAAAGCAATGTTTTATTGTTAATAAAATGTTTGTTTTTTGGTGTACAATATGCTGGGAGACTCGTCACAGAAGAGGTTTAAACCGGTTTGGCTTGATTTTGTTTTAATCTGCCAGCACTGGATCAGGCAGTCCATAAATGTCCCAGCTCAGTCGTGTAACCACGTTAAAGGAGAAAGAAACATGGGTTGTGACAATGATTTGCCCCATTTGTTACGACAGTGGCAGGGGCCTCAATCTGCCTTTGGTTTGTTAGAGGAATGTTGATGCCTTCGGTTTATTGCAGGGTAATGGCGAGAAGAAATGTAGGATGCCGACAAACAAAGGAACGTTTATATCATTACAACTTAGAGAGGAAGCGTAGTGTGAACCACTCAATCATTACCAAAACAATCACATGATAATCGACACATTTTTATGTTTGCCATTTTTGATTAATGAATTCAAGCCTGAGCACAGAACATACACAATGCTCTTCTGAGGTGTAAATATTATAAGGTGAATTTGTCAGTACGTGTAAGGCTATTTGTTAAATAAACTTAGCAGAGCATGTTGTGGTCCAACAAGGAATTTACAATGTGCTATGGTGGAGAAAAGAGAAAACAGCCTGTGGTTGTTTAACCAGCCAGTGGTAGCCTTGGGCGTTGTTTGTTTATGCAGCACAGCTTCCAACAAATGAATATCACACTGGCAAACTGATGTTGGAAAAAAAGGACTCTGCATACAAAAGCTTCTCCCTTCCTTTCCAAACGACTACTAGCATCAAAACAATCCAAAATACTTCAAGTGGTGGTTGTTAGTTCTCTTTCTCTGCATTGTAAATAGCATATTTTTTTGCCCCGGATTATTGTATGGCAGACACACTGACTCACCACTGCTACTGTACAGTAGATACATTGTCTTTGTGCGAACATTATATTGTCTGCTGCATGTTAATGGCTTATTGACCATGTATGGTGTAATGAGACCTTGGGTGCAGGGGCAGCCATGATATATGAGGGTGAAAATTGGCCTCTGCTGCACTGATGACCTAATTTCAATATTCAGGGACTTGGGGATGGAAATGACACTTTTCACATTTAAGTGCTTTGTATTAGCCCCTGGCTTACTGTACCTCTGCCTAATCCCAGTCCGTAGACACAGAACCACACACTGCACAGAGAGAGCGCGTTGGCTGGTATGGACCCGCCAAATTACAACCATTCATTGCAGACACAGCAAGGTGTACACCCCACAACCACCAGGCAGCGTGCACAGAGAGAGAGAGAGAGAGCATTTGACTCGTTCCAGGAGTCACCTTCATCTTTTTCCGTTCAGCTGACTTGATGCATGCATTCAAGAAAATAAAGCAGAGGCAGATTCCAAAAGGGCTCTGTCTTCAGAGATAACCTTGAGGATGTATGGCATTTAGCATTCCGCTCAACCCCGGTCATGGCTTCCTGAAAGCGGTCATGGCTTCCCTTAAGCACATATTTTGATCCCTAGCCTTACGTAGGGAAACATTAATACCTTTTCATGCTAAATGGGAGCGTTCCCTATATATTTTTTTATTCTCAGGGAAGTGGCTTCAAACAGGAATTTAAAGACTGTCATTGCATGTTAGGGCAAAAGGGGGATGAAGCTCAATGACCTATTTGCATTTCTGTCTGGGAGAGGAGAAGAACAGGAGGGTGAGGTATAAAGCGGAAGGTTGTGAAAATGTGGACTTATTTATCATTCATCCTTTATTTCTCTTGTATTAGTGAGTGGAGGTGTCATGTTTGGCACATCGCAACTCTGTGTTCTGCCAAAGAGATGTGACGCCAAGAGAAATAGGTGTTGTTTTAACCTTGAGCCTGATTTAAGCAAACATGAATATATTACGTGCAGTATCCCTCATCCCCCAGCTGACGTGCTCGCACTGTATTCTTGCTATGCTACTGTATATTAAGTGCAGTTTTTACTGCAGACAGGAATGCGAGGTGTCAGGTTCTGCACAAAGGACAGGTGAACCACAGCATGACAGCTTTGCTTTCTTCCTTGACAAGTGAAAAATATCCTGAAAGATTCTGTAAGCTATAACAAAAAGTACACGTAGATAGATAGATAGATAGATAGATAGATAGATAGATAGATAGATAGATAGATAGATAGAGATAATTCCACTCATGTGAGAGGCCATACAACATGCAACAGCAGATGGGACAGTGTGCCTCTACGTAAAGAGTGTTTGTTGTGTGCGTGTGTTTGTGTGTATTTCTGTGTGCCATGAGGAGAGCGCAGTAGCTCATGGTGCTCCGACAGGTCCACCGTGTGTGGTGTTCTGCAGCATCAGCAGCCGGACAGGGGCCAGACGGTGGATTTATGATGCCAGGGAACGGAAATGACCTGCTTCTGTCATTGGGTGTGTGCCCCATCACGAGAGGCCCTAAACTATATTGGCACAGCGCTGACAGACATGTTTGTCATCCAGTCAGTTTTGAAGATACCAAGCAAGGGGTATTAGTCCTTTGACAAGCCCTTCCACTCAATCTGTGTGTGTGTGTGTGTGTGTGTGTTTGTGTGTGTGCCATGTCTGTCTTTTATATTTTGTCTACTCTCTCTCTGTTTGGTTTTTCTTACCTTCAGAAGTGTTATTTCACATCGGCTTGTTTGTCAAATTACACCCAGGTTCTTCAAAGTAATTTAGAAGTAGTGAAACGTATCCTATTACATAGATCATAGTATTAGTATGTTTAATTATAGTAGCTCACTTGTAACAATATAGCCCAAAAAAGTAAGTTTTGAATGTCTTATGTTGGTAATATTATATTTATATTGTATCCATTTGGATAATTCTAATCTTTAAGTTATAACTCTGTTTATATAACAGTAAGATACCATAAAGCAATAACTGATTGATCTCCTCATAATGTATGAATAACTTTACATATATTATAAACTACTCAGGGTTCATATGTAACTCATGCACAGTCTTTACAAAGTGCATCAGGAGGGTGCTTGTGACTTTCCAGGATTAAGTGTGGAAGAGTTGCATGAACAGTGACACCTTCTGGCATTCTGAGAAGGCCAAGTGACTGGATGTAAAAATTCCCTCACTGCTTATTTCAACTTCAAAACATACAGTGGTCACACAGGCAGAATTTGTATTAAGACTATAAAGAAATAATTGGCACTAAATACTGTACCTGTGCATGTATCTTCTGTGGGAGACCGTCCAAGCAGCCAGTGAAATGTTATTGCTGTATGTGATTGTTATAAGATGAGACAGATCTTTATTTATCCATAGGAAACTGCAGTGCAGTGGTTGCAGTGCAAAGTATTATGTAGGTATCTAAGGAAACCCTGACTAAAACCTTGGAGCACAATTTGTTGTACTCTGAATTGAAAAGCGTTATTTATTGGCAGGTTATCGTACATAAAGGGTAAATATAGACATAGGTTCATTTATGTGTGATAGAAGTGACAGTGTGGTCATACTGTATAAACTAGCTATAGCAATACTTCAACATTAAGTCACATGCATGTTGCTACAGCTGAGAACATCTTGCTTAGATATATAAATATACAACTTAAATAAGCTCTTGACGTTAAGAGTGTCATGAAAAAACATTGCCTCAGCAACACTTTCCTATTATATAGCACTGTTATGCTAACTTTCAGCTGTCTGTGTCTTCAGTTTATCAGAGTACTGTGCCTGCATATCCATGCCAAAACAAAATAAATAAATAAATAAACAACATGCACTCCTGAGAGGACACTCTAATTGCCTTAGCGTTCGTGTTTTTAAAAGCTCATTACTCACCATTCATTTTGCCGGCCAATTATCAGATCAACAATCTGCATTGAGCCCAATTTGGTAATGTGTGTGTTTGTTTACACAGGATACAGGTTCAACACAAGCTCCCAGATAGCCAGTGGAGGAAGTGCAGAGTGGCCCTCTTGCAAGAGCATGGTTGGGTAGTAATGGATTTCATGTAATCAGGATTACGTAATCAGATTACAAAAAATACGCAACTGTAATCAGCAGGGATTGCATTTGAAAAAAATTACATTATTGTGAAGGATTACTTGATTACATTTTTGATTATGCATTTAAAGGTACAGTGTGTAGGATTCAGTGGCATCTGGCAGTGTAGTTGGTGATTGCAACCCCCTTACCTCACCCTCCCGTTCTAAGGATCTAATGAGAAGGTCCTATCTAGAGTCCATTCAGGGCTACTGTAGAAACATGGCGGACTCCATGCAAGAGATAAAGATGGCTCAGTCAAAGTAACAAAAACACGATCCTTATTGTCAGGTGATTATACACTGATGAAAACATACCTATGAATATTATATTCCATTTCTGCCAATAGATCCTCCTACACACTGATCCTTTAAAATATGGACATTTTAAAGTCAGGAAACTTTTTTTCATGATACCCAGTGCTCTATTAACTCATGAAAAAAGCGTCTGGTCTGACATTTGGGGTTTCTTCGACAAGTGCTCCACTTTGTGGCGGACCTGGCAGGAGAAAAAAGAACTGTATTGAATACGCAAAATGCATTTTATTTGCGCTGAAAAGGTTTTAAGATGTTTAAATAATATTTGTGGAGCTCATTTTTTTTTGCGGCTGTGTCTATTTGATAGTCTAAGCTGCAATATTTTTAGTGTTTGATTTTGAAGTAATTAAATGTTCAGATTGGATTCCATTTTTGTAATTCAGTGGATTGTGTTGCTAAATACAAAAAATGCCATGTAATTTGTATTCAGGAACTGCAAGTAATCTCACCCAACCCTGTGTAAGAGATATAGTTGTTGTGACTGGAAATGTGTGACTATTGCAGCAATGTCACCACCACATGGTTATATAAACTTGGAGAATATAAAGAAGGCCCCAGCTAATATCAGCAACACAGAGCATGGACTGCCAAGTTGATAATAAAGGATCCAGCTGTAATTTAATCACAATCATATCTTAAATCAATCTTTTGTCAGTGTAAAATGGATGAAAGATGCTGTAACAAAAGCCATCTCACAACAGTAAATCACTTGATCAGCTCATTTACTAGATGCACACCATTTATTAAAGGACCAAAAAAAAAGCACTTCATTAAATACTTCGGAGCACATCTTTAATAGGAGTACAAAATTCCAACAGATTTTTAGTAGTTTTGGCACTAAAATGTCTGACCTACTTATGTGATTTACACAGCAGACACCAAATTCTTTTTCTATGCACTTGAACTTCCAAAGATTTCCTCCATCACCAAGCAACCATCTACAGAGCCTTGCCTCACCCATCCACTCCAATGAATATTTTATAAAGATGCAAAGATTTCCTCCTTCTCAGTGTGTAATCAAATGCACACAGTGCTGCAGGGATTTAAAGAAGAGATATAAAGTCACATCTTAAGGAAGAAATCCATTTTTCTCTAGCCTTGCATTCATTTAGGAATCAATGCGCCTCTCAAGAGACTGGCTCTTTGAATCACACACACACGCGCGCACACAAGCACACAATTGGAAAACCTTTTTGTTATTATTCTGATCTTCTGGGCTTTAAATGCTTTCAGACAGCAAGCATTAATGGAGTGCAGATACTTAGTAATCAGAAGGCTATCATGTAATGCTGCTTAACGGAACACTTATGAAACATGTTAATTAGGAGAGAAAATAAGGTCAAAGGAGTTAACAAAACACATTACTTTAACATAATATATACAGTTTGCTTTCATGCTAGTAACTTAGTATGTAATAACTTTCAGAAAAAAGAGTTGCAGTCTATTATTGTTACTCATATCACTTTATAAATTTAGCCTTGACTTCTGCGTTTCAAGTGACTAATGTAATAACTTTTCTCATTCTTGCTCAGAGCTGATGTTTGTGATTCCATTAGAGAAACACAAATAAAACAAAAATATTGGGAAGTGATTAATTTAATACACATATATTTTTCTATAATTATATTTTTTCTGCTCAGCTACATTTCCATTAGAATGAATTCAATGCCCTTTGAATATCTGATACAGTGTTTCTTCGTGGAAATGTTGGCACAGTGTGCAATCCATTTGGGTCCTCTTGTTATTTTTATTGTCATGTTTGAAATGCTGTAAAGCTGAACTGTTTTAATTAGTACTCTGCACTTTATGGAGATCATTGTTCACGCTTGCCTAATTATGTTTGGATGGCCCAAATCTCCATCAAAGGAAGCCATTATCCTACATCGATGGTAAAGCGACGGGATTCCATCTTCACCCCCCAGACAAGGCTATTACTGTTCTGCCTGGGCTTGGACACGCTAAATAAACACATCAATTTCATAGGTCTGGAAAGTTAGAGATTGTTGTTATCAGCTGCATATGGTAGATGATACAGATACTGTACTGTACATCACAAGTGTTTTTCAGTGAATGGATCGACCAGCAGGCTTGTGCTCTGCAGTTTCTCTAACCTCTGTTTAACCACAAAGCAACTTTCTGATGGGAAACCAGTAGAAAGAAATGAAATGCTATACTGCCATTACTTACATATTCCTTTGTAATGCCTTCCTAATGGTGGTATTTAAGAGCAGTGGGGGAGGGGAATGATTGGTGATGTAGTCTTTTTTTTTTTTTTTTTTTTGCATGCATCCTTGCCTGAGAGCCTAGCGAATGTGATGGTTTCAGATTTGATTAGGCAGCCCAGGGGCCTCAGCAGTCCAGCCCTGCAATAGGCCAGCAGGGGCCTTGTACAGGCGTCTCATTGCTCACCATGCCTCAGTGGTGATGTACACATCGAGTGTGACCGCCCGCTTGATTTAAACAGCAGTCCAGCCTCGATGTGGGAGTGCACTCACTCAGTGCAATATTGTGGCCCATTCATCCAGTAACCAGTGGACATTGGTCTCTGCCAAATACATCGGGCTTGCCACCACATTTGTGTTTGGAGTGAGAGAATCGATGGTGTACGAGCGCCATGAGAATTATGCTTGTGTGCCACGTTCCCTTAACACTGCACGAAACAAATATCAACACATGTACTGACAAGAGCAGATTCAGTGCAGCATCAGTGTTCACTCCAATGGATTTAAACTTTATTTGAATATGAGCTTGCTCTCTTTCTTTCTACTTGACAATCTGACTATTCTGACTCTTCCTACCTTCTACCTGACATGCTAGTATGTAGCAAGCATACAGAGATATGGGGAATGGGAATAGCACCCTTTTTGGAGGATAGTGTTTGTAGCTCCAGTAGCTGCCATTACACTGTCATTTGTTATCTGTTAATCATTCATCATCAGAAATGTATACAGGCATATTTTACCAGTATTTGGCTGGTGACTGGTTGTGTAGTTGTGTAAAGTTAGTTATGCACATTAGCGACAAATGCAAGCATTATCTGTTAGATCTGCTATAAGACTACAACCTGCTGAACAACAGTATTTACTGACCATGTTGAAATATATTCCACCAGTTTTTGTTCTCCACACAGCTTCAAAGCTCACCGAGAGCATTTCAGGAGTGGAGGTCGATTTTATTGACTTTTATTGGCTCGGATTTTCGGCTTAAACAAATTTTTCCTTGAAGTAAGTTTGGTCTGTTTTAATGTGATATACACTGGAGAGAGTCAGAATGTGTTTTATTTTGAAAATTTACTGGAATCTCTTTGTTTCTGTGTGTGACTTCCTGCATGACTAGATGTGCTCTGTGCAGCTTGAGTTGGCTTTCATCAAAAATACATATTACCTGCGAAGAAGAGCAGAGAATGCGGAATCACAAGCATTGTCTTGAATGGCCATGTGACACAGTCGAATCAAACAGTTACACTGTTGAATGGGCTGACACTACCTAGCTAGTAGGATTGTGAAGGTGTATGGGTCACAATATATTTTTTTCCCCAGGATGGTGAAGTCATGACCCACCCTTCTCTGCCTCTGATTGGCTTCCTCTGGCCTTCTTACCCTTACCAATCTCACTCCGCATGCCTAAACCTAACCTACCAATGAAGTCAACGAGTACTAGCCAATAAGAGGCAGAATAGGCCGTGTCATGACATTGCCACATTGGGAAAAAAATGTGGGGTACACAGTTAGAATCCATCAAAAGCCAACTTCACAAGCAATGAAACATCCCTTCACTCTCTTCAATACATGAGAGCTTGGTGGCTAATATTAGCTAACGTTAGCTACCATTGGATAGACATTTCTGTGTAACTGACATTACTGAGTAGCATTTAGCATTACTCTGTAATATTGCCCCTGTTCAGCAAAAGTTACATACTGTAAATTTGCTTTAATGTTGGCAAGTTAAGCAGTATAATACATTGATTATTTACAATACATGGTTACAGTACATGTATAAAAACGGAAAATAGATTAGGGTTGTAACAAAAATTATGGTTTTACTTGATACATGATGGTGGTGTTAGGATTCAGAATAATATATTTGCAAAGTAATAGCAAACTGCCTGGGAGTGCCTTATATTTCCATTTTCAGTTCTGCAACCTTCAGCCTAATAAAAGTGTAATATTTCAGAATAAAAAAGCGCTGCCTGACCCATTTCTGGGGATCCTCTGTGGATACTTTAGATATAACAAAAAAAACCCTTGATGGTGAATATGGTGAACTGTTCTCTTTACAATGTGTACCCTTGTACTGAACAATGCAATACATGAAATTTCACAATCCGTCAATGTATCCCTTCACTCCAGGCAAAATGAGTTTTACTATTCAGTGATCTCAGATAGATCCCTTTGCATTGAGGATTACAGGAAGTGTTAATTCTTACACTAATACGATTTAATTCTTCTGAGTAAATCCAGACCTTTTTTTCTTGTAGAAAATGACCTGTGAGACCTGTGATGAGGTTTGACTGGCAGATATGCACTACACATACAGTTACCCACACAAGCATCCAATGGGCTAAAAACAATAGGATGAGATCACACGTGCTTTCAATATAACATATCTCACTTGTGTAGTCTCAGACAGTAGCTTGTATTCCTCTCACAAAAGAGTAATGAGAAAATGAAGTTTGGATTTAAATCTCTTTGCTCTGCACCAAAACAGTGATTCTATTTGCAATTTAGTAGCCTTGTAAACTAACCCATCACACAATTTCTTTATGTGAGAGCACAGCAGCCTGTGAACAGTGAAGTTATATTTAGAAATCCAATTCTTTACTCAGACCCTCAGCCTAAAGGCCTTTGCTTTGTACAAAATGAGCAAAGTTATTTTCATTTCCTAATGGTCACCACAGCCACGCAGTAATGAGCAGGGCCAAGGAGGATTGTTATTTTCTTAAGGACCAAATTAAAAAAAGAAAGAAAGAAAAAAGAAAATCCTGAGTAGTTCTATCATTACAAAGGGAAGCCTGGAGGAGAGTTTGCAGTTCATTAGTCTACACGCGTGGTCCTCCTGGTCCTACAGGGTGAGGGACTATGGGTGATAAATTGTGCATCCATTCACTTCCACTGTGTAAGTTGTCATTAAAGGCCCAATCTGGAATTGGAATATAGTGCCACCTTTGAGATCCACCTGCTGCTGTAGCTGTGTTTGTATTTATTTTGTAGGGCTGGAGATTTTTATAACTCCCAGAGAGAGTGGCTGAGTTCCTGAAATAAAGACTACCAGGTATGTAATAGCCTTTAAACGTATTTTGAAGCCAGAATGATTTAGCTAACCTGGGTTTTCTTTTAGTCATGCTGTTTATAGAAGAGTAACAGCAGATTTCAAGAAATCCTGTGTATGGTATGTATACATCCTTAAAAATGTATTATACTTTACACTGCACTACTGGTTCTGGTTCAGTGCAGTATTGCTCATTGTTTGTAGATACCCCAGGGATGAGCGAGTACACAATCATCTGTCTGTATCTGTTCAACCAACTAAATCAGTGGTTCTCAACTGGTCTTATCTTGGGACCCATATTTTCCCATGGTCATTAAGTTGCAACCAACTTTTACAGAATTCAAACCAAGCAAATGTATTTTTCAAATAGGCTAGTAAACACAAAATATATACATATTCATCCCTGCACACAGAAGAAGTAAGACCTACGAAAAGGGCTGTTTCCACAGACAGAAGCTTTTCTGTTGAAATAAAAGTCAGCCATCAGATAGCTAAGCATTTAAAATAGATAGAATAAATAGATATTTGTGACCACCCACATAGAGACACATTCAAGACGAGTCTGCGACCCACTTTTTGCAACCCACCAGTGGAGGAAACATGAACTTAATTATCTGTACTTGTATTCATACTCAGAATGGGCAGGGTGGCTTGAACTGCTTAACCCAGAACTGGGTGGGACTAATCAGAAGTAATAACTATTTAATAACAGTTGATAGCCAAGTACTCACTCAACCCTAGTAGATACAGTAGTTGATTCACAGGCCACTGCTGTATATCAAATAGAGGTAAAGCCATCAGGTAAACACTGTGGTTTTTCCAGTTTTGGACTCTTCACTGTGTCGCTGTGATGAAGGTTGACATGTGAAGTATGACATCATGCCAGTGGGCAGCTTTTTTGAGCTCTGTACCAGTGAGGTCACTGGTCTCCTAATGACTTCCTCGGGGTTCAGAGCCGGCCTCCTTCTCTGCAGCCCATAGGGTCTCCCCCCTCCACGCAGCGCACGGCTTACCCAACACGGGTAGCTCAACGCTCGGCTAGCCTCTCTGCTCATTGTTCTTAATCAAGAAATGTGAGGCATAAAGATGCAGCGAGTCAGTTCATGCATGCCCAGTGGGGTCCTTTTTGTCAGACAGTCAGATGAAGCCGAGTGGAAAAAGCCTCTTATACTGTACACAGGCACACACAGAGAGGAACTGTGTAGGGAAATGATGGCTACCACTTGCTGGTTTGTTTGTGAGATGATCACAAATTCAGTTTACATGAACATAAGCTCTTGCACATGATCTAGTACTGAATACAGCTGTTGTACATTGTGAGATAACAACTGCACATCCTCAGATCTTCAAAGCAATGCATTTTCAGCACACTTTTTATTTATTCTTAGTCCAAGTAATGGACCACAGGCCTAGAGTGATTTTTTTTCTTACTACTTCTGCATCTAAAGGCAGGATGAGAGGCATGTAAATCAGGCAGCCCATGTACTTCTTTAATATTTAACATAGGTTATTAGACAGGGCAAAGATTTGACCCCGGAGCGCTTCTGCACATCACATGAATAACTAATGTTGGCTGATTATGTTAATCAGTAGTACTAGGCAGTGATGACCAAGAACGCAGCACCACTGCTGCAGGAGAGAGCTATAATCTCAGACGCATCACAAAAACACAGCCCGAGCCCATCATTAGCTCTGAAACGCAGCCACTGCATACTGTGTGCAGCACAGGGTGATTTACACTTCACATGCTCAGCTTGAATTTTCCTTTAATATGTATACTGGAGATAAACATGCTGCATTTGGGAAGCTACTAGCTGTGATCTTCCTTAACAGATAATCAAATATTTGCATAATGATAAGGACACCGAACCAGGCAACTCTGCATGTCGGCAGCTCCAAATGGCAGCGAGAGGGAACTGAAAATGCTAAACTTCCATATCTAGAAATCATGTAATGTGACTGCAGCTCAAACACTCACAGCTTATACTACCAGACGTGCCTGATGCCAAATTATACCAAAGACACAACAACAGCACTGGATCATCGGAGGGTCCAACACTTGGAAAAAGTCTATATTTCACTCATAAATTTGTATTTGTCAGTTTAAGTAGGTGGAAAGGTGTACCTATGGAACCTCACCAGGAATTGCTGGGGGGCAAATATTGCAGATTGACAGTGTAACATCCCAATTATAGTCTAGATGGGACACCTTAAAGAAGTTTTTTTTTAACCTTTAAATTACTGATAGCAGCTTTCTGTAGGGAATTTCTACGATGTGTGTCTGTGTGCATTCAACAGCTATGCCAGCGGTGACATTTTTATCATATGAGTGAGTGAACTTTAGGTGAGCTCTACGAAAACGCCTAGATTTTTTTTTTTTCAAACACAACAGTGCTGATTTTAAAAGCTTATTGCTGCGTCATAAAGCAAGTGCCTGTCTTCTCCCCTGTTTGTTTTGAGCCAAAGATAAAAACATACTCTTGGAAAGCCATTTAGAGGTAGAAGCGGGTTGATCGTGGCTATATTCCATCCCCATCACCGGGGTTCTTTGGCCTCCACCATAAAGAATTCCAACGAGACAATTTTGCGCAGTGTGGGGTGAGCTGACAGGGAGTGTTATTAAAGCGCAGGGTGCTGACCGCTCTCAAAGTTATTAAAGTGCTGTGAGATTGTGTCTGTGATAGCCCTGCCGGTCGGGATGTCCTTCACACACACAGGTACATTACAGTGGGGATGCGGTCATCGCAGGGAGAGAGGGTGGGGGGGGGGGTAAGGAGGGGTGGAGTAGACACACCAGGACCCACTATGGAGCACTGTCATTGTCTTCATTCCTCCATTAACGATAACCATAGTTAACCCCTGGCTGAAGATTCCCTCTATTATCACTGTAAATAATTTAGAATTATAGCCTCACATTTTGGAAGTTAGGCGCTCAGTGTTTGTACAGGACAGTTAGCAATATATAACCTAGTAGAAAATGTAGCACTGAATTGAATGATTTTGAATTTCATGACATTGTAAATTATCGAGAGTCAGACGCAAAGATTGATACCACTCTTACATGATACTACCTGTTACAATTGGCTAGTTTGGCTTAACATGACCCCCTGTATGTGCCAGACTATTGACTAAGCCGAGCCACTTTCTAAAATAAGCTTACTGGCTGCTGGATATTTAACAGACAGAGTGGTAGCCTATCCATCTTCTCATACAAAACTATGTCCTTAAAGTTGGACTTTCTACAGATTACAGTCTTTTCATGTCTTCTTTTCTTGTGTATGGCGCCATTGTGGCAATTGCTACGCTAGCAGCTTTTCTTCATGTGTTTGTTTAAAAAATGACCACATTGGAAACAGCATCTCCTCCCATGAAGCTGAGGTTATTTTCATGGGGAATACCTAATAAAAACATTATTTTACATTAAAAATGTAATTATCATTTAAAACGCCTACGAGAAACATTCTTTATTTTTGTTCATTCTGGCGGCCCCTGTGGATGAAAGCGCTAGTGTTTCTCCCTCCTTGTTCCATTGATTTGTTTCTGACCCCTCGGCAGGCCTTAAGGGTAACTATATAATAATAGCCAATCGTCTCACTGATGGTCTCGTTTGTTTATGTAGGTCATATAGAGGCAACAGTATTAAATAGTTTCAGAACCCGTTGAAAATTCCTTGTAGTAACAACAAAAAAACTGAATATAATATTATATACCAACTAAGACAGAAATCCTGAACCGGTCTGCTGTATGTCTTTGCTTCAGCCCCTAGGTGAGTCTCAGATTTGAATGTGGGGGCAGCTGCCTGTGTAAAATGATAGGCAAATGGGAGGAGGGCTAATGGACTGATTCTGTGGGTTTTAGAGGAGAGGGAAGAAGCCCGGAACATCAATCTGCTGTCAGCTCCCTCTCAATCTGTTTCAGCTCCACTCTGACATGACAGCATGGGGGACTACAGCCCTCGATTCATCACCGGGTCTGGAAATAACAGGACACCTCCAGTTTGTCATACTAGATTAGTCTGTGGCCCGTAACCACTGTCCTTAATAGAGTCTCCAGCGTTTCATCTGAGGTGTCCACTAGACCACCACTGTAGACCTCAGGGGGAACACAGAGGGTGTATCGATATTCCCTTGTACTGGCTTACATGTAGAGACTGCTTGAGTGTATTTCACTTCTGTTGTATAACATTTATTCACAGCTTCTGCCATTTAAAAAAGTCTTCTTTAAAGTTTTCTTTAATATTTTTGGTATTTGCATGGATCATCATGTCAAAACTGACCTGCATAAACTGCGAGATTATTTCAAGCTCACGTAGAAACTCTGAAGCTTCAGGCACAATTCTTCCGGTGCCCATAGGTCTGTATCTTGCACATAAAATCAATTGATTGTAATCCATAATATTTCTTAATTGGTGATTAGCTGTTACTTTGTGGATCACAGGTCCTGGCAGTGGAATTAGCCTCATTCTTTAATACGCTCTTGACCAGCCACTGGGGAAGCGTAATGGACAGTGCAGGGTTAGACCAGGACTGTGATACAGTAGCTCCTCACTGCTTCCCCTCCTGACCTTGACTGGCAGTATGGCTCTTTGAAAATCTAAGTGCCCATCTTACAGTATGCCTGAAGCAATTTGGGAGTCCATACACATTCATATAAGTCCCACTTATTGATTCTTTTGCCGCTGTTCACACACAGTCTGGCAATGTAGAGTTTCAATTATCACTATGTGACCTGCCATTGTCTGGGAAAAATGTGATCTATAGCCAGGGAACCTGAAAGTTTGCAGGGAAAAAAAGAAAATCAGTGAAACATCGACAGTACCAGCATGTATTCAATAAAGAGACATTGTTGACCTTGTAGACATAACGTAAAAATAGCCTGTAACTTCTTAGACACACAAGAGATGTCCAAGCTCCCACACAATGGAAACGTCAAGTCTCCGAGAGCAAGGCTGAATTTCATAATAAACCGAAACTGGACAAAAAGACCAGTTCATGCATCAACTACTCAATGATATCTCCATGTAACTATTGTCAGTTTTGTCTGCAGACATATAGGCAACCTCCTGATGGATACAGCACTGCTGGGGGGTTGCTTATTTAGTCTGGGATGATGTGTGCTGTCTCTGGCTCCAGAGGCTGCCCCTCTTCCTGTTTACCTGGGAGTCCTTTGGGGTGAGGTTGAGCTGAAAAGCCCAGTCGGAGCCAGTCAAAGGGAGCGTGGCGCAGTCTTGACCCTGGCGCTCCACTCATTGTGTAGTGCAGCGGTGTAATGAGGCCCTGTGTGGATATTGATATGACAGAACAAAAGGCCAAGGTGCAGTAAGGACAGCAATCCACACGTTTCACACCATTTGTTTTTCACACCGTATCCATCACATTAATGGGTCACCTTTCTGTGACAGCTCATGATTACCTGCTTACCCATGGAGAGAAAAGGGGGTGAGAGAGAAAGAGAGAGACAGAGAGAGAGAGAGAAAGAGAGAGAGAGGGGGGGAGCCTGGTAAGTTCAGAGAGAGAGAGATAGGCAGGAAGATAGGGAGCGAGGGTGCTCCGGTACTGAGGGTAAAGGGTGAGTTGGGGTTGGAAGGGGGCTCAGGGAGTGGGGGGATGGGAACCTAGTGCCATTTTTTTATTCTTTCATGAAGATTGGCTCCGGCCCTGTCATCATCCCCACAGAGTGAATTTATGACAGGTCAGCTCTCCATGTAGTCACCTGATGGATGGAGAACATCCAAGTTTATTTGGGGCATAGTGGAAATGGCCGAACAATTCCCTAAAGCGGCAAAGGATTTTTTTTTTTTTTAAGGCAAGGGGAACTCTTACATTCACCAACAGAGTTACCAAAAAAAAACATTGTCAGCTGTAAAAAAAACAACATAAAAGCATATTTTGTATTTTCACTTTTAACCTATCTTACAATCTTAAAGTACCTTTTCTAATGGTTGAGTTTATAAGGAATTCCAGGAGCGTAATGCACCTATAATGCTCGGTAAGTGAATAATTATTGACAATAAAATAGTAGAGAGCAAAGCTTTTTTTCCCATTGATCACATATCTTGATATGAAGTGTTATGAAACATGAATATTTTTCTCTCCATCTCTCTGTGTATTATTGCCCATGCATGGCTCATTTGCTGTAATGTCCGGCAATTTCAAATGCTGAAACTCTTGACTGGGATATATTTTATTGCTGCAACAATGAGTCTGCTGCTGATACTTTGGAAGGAAGATTTATAGAAAATATAATTTTTTTTCTAATGAAGGCTGTTCTGACACTCGCTCTGGCCTCACTCGGACATTACGAACTAATGCAGAGGTATACTTAGGTTTGCTTTCCAAAAGTCAGAACACAGTGTGGTTGGAGAGATTCGGCAGCGTACAGTGAATACAAAGGAGCTATTGTTCTCACCTACTCACAGCATTTTATAACATTTTCAGTTGTTGCTTTGCTTGGATCTTGCAAATATGTTATGTTCTGCTTAGCTCAACAGCTATTGATGCCTTCCATTCCCAAAGCACCACCGCCGGTGTCATCTATGAAATCTTAAGTCACTTAAGACGAGCATTTCAACTTCCAGTCATTGCGAGGAAATGGCAAGATCCCATTTTATGATAAAATAAGACTACAGCTATGTATCTTTGGAAAGGCCTTAGCTCAGCATATCAGGTGAGAGGCAGGGGAGGATGAAAGAGTGGAGAGAGAGATCACTTTGTCCCAAATTAAAAGTCAGAGTGTCATCTTTCGGTCTAATTGCCTGGAACCATTATTGGACACTGCAAAAAATAGTGTCTGCATATGCATTTATTTTGTAATCCATTGATGTACTTCACTCTGAGCGCCGTCTATGGGGACCAAACCCCAGGCATGCAAACATGCTCTTTTTGTATGAATGGGGGAAGGATTACAGCCTATACTGCAGAGAGACAGTTTGCCATATGTCATAGCACCCAGCAGATATGAGGTGATGGTGTCAATACATCTTGCGTCTGCCCAGAGGAGGCTCACTCTGCATTACACTAAAACATGAATTATATGAGTGGAACAACGCTGTGTTGGGCCGGGGCGTAAATCAGAAGGGAGAGAAATTGCTGACAAGTTTTGCTATTAAAAGATAATTGTAATCAAGGTGCAAGACGAGCAATGAAGTGGTGATAGCAGATAGATAGACAGCTGCAAAAGATGGATTGTTTTAATTTGCACCAATTAAATTGAAGTTCACTGGATCATCTTCCTCAATCTTCATGAATACTTGATTTTCTGGCCGCTACAAAGCTATTAAAAAGAGTGATTGGACTCTAACACTTGGTATACCATATTTTATGCTATACTTTCATTAACCCTTTGTAATAATACTTTTTTTAATAAGAGGAACTAACGGCTACACAATACAGTATGCAGATGATGTATATTGTCTGTAAATGCATCAGCTCATGAACACAACCAATGACTGCGTCAGAGATTTGGAGTTGGTCATTGTTTGTTTCTGGCGGATAAGTTTTACTTCCATACAAAATGTATACTCTCACTGTGTTTCCGTTCTATCTCAATCATTAGTAAAGCCGTACTAAGTTTTTGCCACATAACTAGTATATTACGGTCCTTAGAGGATCTTATTCTCAACAAAATACCAAAATCAACTATGCTTTAGACCATCTTGCAATAGTTTCTGACTTCCTTACCACAACTGTAGCACTCAGCACCAAGCCCACTGGTTCCTACTGAAGAGGTAAATCTTTAAAAAGGGATCAAATATATAGTTTCATTTTTACAAAAGGCTATGTATTTTCCTAAAACAGCTGGGCACTGTATAGCAATCATTACTCAAACACTTCACATTCAGCAGACTAGTAAGTATTTATACCAGGACTGACCTAAAATAAACAGTTCCCTCTTTGGTTCATTGATGTATTTTTAATATATATCATATGATATATTTCAGGATTTGACTACACAGACGGTACTTAGTATTAGTACGATCAATGTTAGTTTTTGTCTTTTCATGGGATTTGTTGACAATAAGAGAAATATAGATCAGCCTTATTATTTAACAATGAACAGGTTGGGTGTGTCAAGGTCTGCCTTTGTTTGTTACTTAACAACATATTGAACAAATTACAAACCTCATCAGTCGTTAGGAACATTGCTAGAGGGTGATCATAAGTGGTCATTATAATACCTTCCTTATGGTTATCCCACGGATGAGGAGAGAGCAGCTTAATGTTGCACACACGCACACACACACACACACACACACACACACACACACACACACACACACACACAAGATGCATGTATTAAAAAAACATGTACATAGGCATATGTATGCACATTACAAAACTCAGAAGGTAGGTAGTAATATGTTGCTACTCTTTCTTGAACCTTTCGAAATAAGCAGCGTATAAATTGGAATACTTTGTTTCTTTAGCAAATGTCAATTCATTTATTCTGGATCAGTAAATCTTTACTCATTTTCTCATGGTCAATTTGAAAAGAATCTAAACAAAGTAACACATACGTGCACATTTCCCAGTCTGAAATGTTTCAGTGTTAATTGGTTCTGATCCTCGCTTGATGGTAATGTTGTAATTTCTAAAGGTCAGTGATCTTCATGTTTGTTTAAGTCTGATATACAGACTTACCTTACGTTTTAAACAACCTCAGAGGGAGAACACGGACCCTTTGGAGCAGAAACTTCATGTATTTAAGGAAAAGTTATTTGGTATTGGCAGATGTAAATTGATGTTGTAAATCACAATTTCATACACAGGAAAGGCATGAGTGTGGTTGTGTGTGTGGTGAGGCATTACAGCGGGGGCTGGGAGCAGTGTTCCACAGTGTTTGCTTCTGAGCCAGACTCGCTCCAAGGCAGGGGTGATTAGTGCTTGTTGGTAATTTGGCAACCTTGACCATGTAACCTTGCTAAAGCTGGATTAACATTTTACCCTGGAAAAGCCAGAGATGCCTTAAAACATGTTCCATTTTTCTGTTGCTTATTATGAGACAACAGCCTACAGAGGCTATTCAAATAAGTGCCCATAGTCTGCTGCATGAGCACTCAAGGAGAAAGTCTTATTAGACTTAAGCATGCTAAGTGTCAAAAAAATGTTGACATATCCATCTGATCACTCACTGAAAACATCAAATGCATATCACTTTACATATTGTGAGCACATGAATCCCAGGGGTTAACAGCCAAGATTAATACAGTATGCTACACAACTTAAACATTTAAAATTAAATAAACAACCATATATGAAGAAATACACTTGAATATGGTGAGAAATTGTACCAGTTGTCATTAAAAAATGCACTTTTAGTTTCAAGTCTGTGAGACAGCAGCAGGTTTTCAGTCTTACTGTATGTAGGGACTGTATGAACATTATTGGGGTTATGTTTAACTCTTTTAACAAACAGTGCCCTCCCCAGCGTTGTTAATATTTCCTTTGAACCTTCTCTTTGATTAAGAGAAAGATCACTACACCCTGCCTACAATATCTGAAAATAATATAACATGGTTCAATTCATTTAGACAATTATTACTAAGTGTGTGAAGAATTGAAAGTTGTGTTCTCCAAAGTAACGTATAACATGTTAACGGAATAATCATTTTCCTATAGCCACCAAATTACCTAACAGAAGTGGAATGAGCGATTGCCAAAATTTTGGCAAACATAAACCGATGTTTATGAATTAAGTGAATTTTACATGACTGATTTAAACACTGCTTCCTGTAGAGATGCAGAGTAAAGTAAAGCTGGATGCTGCTAAAGTAGGGTGACAAATGACGTGCTCTCTGGAGAGATAGCGCTCACTGAACAAAGACCCTCCCCCACTTTCCCAAAAAATGCAGACCGCTCCGCCTAACTTAATGATTTGCATACAGTCCCTTAAGTGACCAGTTTCACATCACCCTTTCGTATTAATTGTTCTCCATTTTGCTTAAAGCCCTCTTTTTCATTACAATACAAGGTTGTTTGCTAATTTTTAGGTGCACCCCCTGTTTTTGTGACATTGGTGTATCTGAGGTAGGTGGTACATTGCCCTCCCACAAAAAGCTCAGGCTTATTATTGAGCCTCTTTATCTTTACTGTAGCTAAGTTGTTAATTAGCTAGACCTTGAATTAGATTATTTGCATGTCTGAACAAGGGCTAAGGTATTAATGCTCCCTTAGGACAAACTGTAATAACCTCTTCGGTGGCTCCAAGATCCCTGTGGAGGGGGCTACATGGACGCTAGCCCCTGGAAGGAGGGAGAGAGCACAGCCATTTCATCCAATTAGCTGTGGATTATACTGCTCCTCTCCCTTTGAATCCTATTTGCTGTGATAAGGTGTTCTCCTACAGGGACAGAGCTGAGCTTTGCTATCAGGAAAAATGATTAATTCACAACCCAATATTAAAATGCAGTGCCTTCCATTTCACACTGTCTGACATAGGAGGAAGAAACAGCTCAGAAATCAATACAGGCACTAAACAACCACACAGGAGAAGGAGAGGTTGGCCAAGTAAGAAAATACCCCTAAGAATCTTAGAACCAAGCTGCATTTCATTCTACACATCACACTTATACGACTCTCCATGGTATGGTATGTCCTTGAATTATTCAGAACCCGCTAAACCGTGGGAATGGTTTTAAGACTAATGTGGCACAATATTATGGTCGCTATTGTTATTGCATTGTACTGTGCAATTTTCACAAATATTTATCTCTTTCTTCTGATCTTCCCAAGGGCATGTATTTTATTTCACAATTCCATGCTCCACGCACCTCTTTGAATAAACAACATGGTCACATGTAGGATGGAATCAAAGGGACATTTTTACAGATTTTCATGTCTTTTCTGGTCTGTAGCTGGGATAAGTGTGGAGAATCCAGAGTCCAGATTTATATTTTCCAAGCCCTCCGACGCCGCACAAATGATGTTTAAACACCCAGCACCTAGGGTTTAATTAAGTCCCTCTAATCGTGTTCCAATCAGAAGCTTGGACTGATGGGCTGGAATTCCTGATGTGCATTTCTGTCAGTCTTAATTGGATAATTGATTGCCAATTTGAACCTGGCCACACACTGCATACACAATAAAGCGCCTGGCCATGTTCCTTGAGGATTCATTTTCCATCCGAATAAAGATGCTGCTTCGATAGGCAGAACTCCAACTATTGGTCTTGCTGAAAAATAAGCCCTGGCTGCTGATGTAGATTGGAAGTCCACTTATGAATGCCTTTTGAATTTTTAGTGCATGAACACAGTTTTTGTTTGTGTCACTGTTTTTTCCATTGTCTCCTGGCTCTTTGTATTTACACTTACAAAGACGTGGGCAGCTAAAACTTGCAGTTCTTGTTGGGGTTTTTTTTATGTTTGGTAACTGTTATGTTTCATGGAATATTTTTACTTATTAGTTTGTTTACATTTGTTTACATCACTTCAGACACAATCAAAAATGTAAATAAACTTATAAACACATTTTTTTTTGCACTTACTAGCGCTACAATGATGTATATTTAGCATAATCTTTATCACTAACATAATTGCTTTCCCAATGAGCATTTTCATTCAAAATGTTAAACTTAAGTTACTATCTTCCCACACTGTCAACCTAAAGTTTAAACACTAGCAGCTACATTTTTCAATTACAAATCAGAACAGAAAGCCAAAGGTGAGCTCTCCTGATTGTTGAGATAAATAGAAGACACCACTGCAGAGATATTGTATGTACACACCAAATGAGAACAAGGAAGTGAAAGTTAGTCACACCACCAAACTCAATGAGTTAGAATATAGTTGCCACAATTAATGGATATGTAAGTTCAACGCTGATGTAGGATCCTCTTATGTAAATGACATAGGAAAATCATTAGAAACCCTTTCAACAAAACTACACCACAAAATATAGCATCAGATTGTAGAGTTGAGTCAATACACAAACAATTAAAGTAGGGAAGCATCCGTTGCAGGACTTCTGTATTGCACTGCATTGCATCATAACAGCTGTTTCTGTTTTTCTGCTCCGAGTTGTATTTGTGTGTTTTGTTAACGCAGCAATAGCTCGGAAACAATCAAAAGGTGATGCTGAAAGGGTGAAAAGGTGATAAAGAAAGACAAGGAGAATATTAATATTTATCAGGTGAAATGTAGGAGATGGCTGTGAAGGGCTTCATGGATAGAGACATGGATAGCCTATATCTATTGCCAGCAATTCAAC
The DNA here is from genome assembly GCF_905237075.1 of Dicentrarchus labrax. NCBI lineage: Eukaryota > Metazoa > Chordata > Actinopteri > Moronidae > Dicentrarchus > Dicentrarchus labrax. The sequence goes on along the minus strand of NW_026136714.1, from coordinate 2,238,059 downwards.
AACAATTCTCCAGGCAGGCTTTATGTATACTAAGCCATAGAGTACAAATACAGAGATTCTGCAGGTTTTATTGGTGACTTTTTGAGACCGTTTTAAGACTGTTATGAATGCAATTTCACACCCATACTGGCAAAAACCATACAAAGGATATGAAGAAAAATCAATATTAGTCTGAAAGTTGAATTTTGACTGAAAAATTAGTGCAAGTTTTTAAGATCTGTCAAAATAAGAACATTTAAAGAAAATTCTGATAATTAGATTTCAGACTTCTTAAGACCCTGCAGACACCCTGATGCACTACTACCTAATATTGAAACTACAGTATACCTAGAGGATTCTTGAACTTGAGGATATCTATAGCTGCACCTACATGTAATCACATTATAGGTCAACTAAATAATTACACTGTGTAAAAAAAACTCCACAATCAGTTTTCTTTCAGTTTCATGAGATAAGTTCACTACTGAGAGAATGTAATTTGAATGTTTTTCAATAAAAGACCATGTTCATTTTATTCTCATCATCTTACATGTGCCCAGAGAAATTCTACAATTTGCAAGCTGTTATTGTAATTGTAATTGTATTAACATGTTAGTGCAAAGGTCTGTGAGCATGTGAAAAAGCACATTTGTGAGTCACAGAATGATAACACGCTATGATAATGGTGAACAGATTTCTAAATATCTATATGCAGTTATACCGATTTCCTTGTCAGGGAAGATTTCTCTGGAGAATCTGAACCTCAGTGGTTTGATGGGAAACAGATTTGGGGAGTCACACTTAGCTGATCTTACTCATCACTGACCACATTGCTCTCTTCTGGGAAAACCGTGCATTTGGTTCCATTTAACCTCCCCTGCTGAATTGTGTGTTTGATGGCGTCCTTCGCTATCAAAATGTCACCAAACACACCACAATTTAATGATTTGTAAGAATAACATTTTCTCAGCTTTTTACTGCAGTGTGAAATTCTTTAAGTTGAGGTGCCAAAATGTTTTGACATGTCAAGGCAAAAGACTCTGGAGCCCTAATTTTGTTTGGACAGCCACGGCTGCATACGAGTCCCACTCTGGGTGGGCTCGCACTGAGTTATTCTAGCCTCTCATCTACTCTACATTTCCTGCAATGTTTTCTCACAAGAAATAGCTTTTTTTTCTTCTCTAAATAAGAGTTCTTCCAAGGAGCCAAATGGTAAAAGGAGAATTCTCGTATTATAAATGGCCTTTCTCAGCCCTGTAACCTCGCTACAAGTTTTAGCACTAAAGTGCAACCCTTGGTGGGATTAGATATTTTGGCCACCATTTGTACAGAGTGAAGTTTCTTTGGAGTCTCCTTGAGACAAGTGACCAGTGCAGGGCTAAGTGAAGGCCTTATCAGTCACCCCACAATGGTGCCACCCCATGAATTATATTAGGGACGGATGTGGCTCTCCAAGCCACTGCATTGTGGACCATCTGGGTGACAATAAACATGTCGCCACATGGTTTCCTCCATCACTCAAGTCTAGATAGCAGATCTGGACCTTAACTATAGCTCACTATCTCCTGGATCTCGGCGTGACCTGTTAGAGAGATGGAGGTGAGGCTCAAGGATATCTCTCAGAGAGTCTGCTCCAACACCAGGAGGTTATTATAGCCGTGGTGGGGGGAGGCAGTCCGTCTGTCTATTGTGCTGCTCCCTCTCTCTCTGTATGTGTCTATATGTTTCACAGAGAGGGGAAGATAGTGAAAGAAAAATGTTTAAGAAACACATGTAAACACAACTAAATATAAAAGGAGCTTCTGCAGTAGAAAAGAGGAGGTTTGTGGGGTTCATTGGCCCTGCTAACCTTCTGTTAATACAAACTGATTGAGCTCATTATCAGCTATACATTTTTTGCTGTTGCACACAGTCAGTCAGATGTGTGGGTTGTGTGTCTGGCCACCTTTCAAATGTAATTAATCTAACCAGTTTGTAGTTGCTAAATGCTACGTTATATTCACCAGCTAGTTGCTCATTTTAGTTGTTGGCTTTTTGTGGCAGGGTAGCTCAGGGGTTCCCAAACCTTTCATTGCCAAGCCCCCCCCACCAGCATTAGCTTATGGCCAGGAATTCTTACATAATGTATTTCATATCTTTAATGATTACATTTGATTCAATATTTCTGTTTCCATTATTCCATTCCTTTAGCCTTTGTTTTGTCAGTTTAGTGTAATAGTCAGCAGCGCTGTATATGTGTGTCTGGGAGTGAGATCAGGTCTATTCCTTTTAAAAACGCGTCCATTTTTGTGAGCTAGATGCTAGCAACCAAGCGTTCAGGAGCAGCAGCTTTGTAGCAGGTGCAGACTGCTACTGGGTCAGCAGTGAACATGTATGTGATGAATGATCTTTTGACTGGCAGGCAATTAGAAAGATGGTCATGGCAAATAAGATTGTGATATGTTATATATATTTTTTATAATAATAATAATACACATTACACTTAGGGTAAAAATTATATTTAAAAAATGTATTCTTTTTTTTCCCCCTCACCTCACCCTTCTGTTGTGTGTGCAGGAGAAACTACAATGGCAGAAAGAAAGGCCCGTCCTTTCTGGGCCACTGTAGAAACAGTTCAACATGGCAGACTGTAGAAGAGACTGTAGATAAAAACGGCTCATTCGAAGGAGGCGAAAACATGATTCTCATTTTCATGCTGATTATACACATATATTATACAAATATTATATTCCATTTCTGCCAATAGATCCTCCTAAATGTTACACACCCTTAAGGTCCATCACTTTTCCATTCCATTTATTGCTGTATTGACAGATTACCTTAATTTTTCATCATCAGGTAAATATTTCAACATTTGAAACTTTTTAATTTTCATAAGATAGATTTAAATGTGCAAACCATGGTTCATTTTTTAAGCATTTTCATTAGATTGCATTTAACATAAAAAGTGCATTTTGATCAAGCACTTTCTGATGCAAAATTAAACAGTAATTGGCCAGAGCTGTGATGGAGTGAAGCTACAAATGTTTGTTTGATTTTGGTCCTAGATGCATTCGACTTAACTTTATCAGCCCACCGCTGAGGCTGTCTGCCACGCATTAAAAAATATTGGTGTTAAGTCCTCATTTTCTCACTGCTCTAAAGCTTGTCACGAGTGAGCCAACAATCGGATTGTTCTGCAGAAACTTTCATATTAGTGCAGGTTTTTGCTGTAGTAAATCCACCTGCTTCAGTAAATGGGTTACTGAAGCCAGTTATTCTCCGCTGTTGTTACTGATAGAGAACCATATAAATTAATCATTCACAAGGAAAAGGATTCAGTGGGCTAAAAGAATGCGAGGTTCTACAAATCTGGCATGAGGAGAAATTGGTTAATTTGACTCAACATGCTAACGCCTTGATGATGAAACCTAAAGTGAGACTCAAATGAAGCGTGCTAAGGGCAGGCAACAAAAAAACAGTGGAAGACCAATGAGGAAGTGAAAAGTGAGGCATAAACAATGGCATTTAATACGATTTCATAAAACCACTTATAGCACATGACAGGGGCTCACATGTAATCACTGTAAGTGGAGACGAGGATGGGGGCTGCGGTGTCGTCGTCATGATGCCAGGACACTTCTCCATGACACGTCCCCTGCTTCTTCTCATTAATCCCCTAAGCTACATTCATTAACGGTCACTCCCTCCGCTCAGCAAGCCTGCACACCCGAGTGAAGTCACACTAGCCATCACAAAAATAACCTGCTGTTGAAATGCAATAGGATAATTTGTTACAGCTTTCCAATCTTAATACTTCCATTTTAATTAATTAGTACACACTGCTACTTTATTCATTATTGTGAGATTTAAATGGAAAAGGGTATTATGCATGGCTTGGATCCAGGTCAAATCAGAACAAGCACATTTAGACAAGTTGGAAAAGTGCTGGGAAAGAAACTCGTATCCCTGTATTTCACCAGACAAACGGTGAAACCCAGCTAACAGCTGACACTGAAGGACAGTTGTGTAAGGATGGCAGTCAGGGGGGAGAGGTACAAGAGGAGATGATAAATACAAGAGATTTACAGGTCCTGGGAGTGTCAGATGCACTGTGGAAATAGTGCTGGGTGTGCTGTTATCTAGATGGGCCAGTTAGTGGCATTTGGAGGATCCCCTGTTCTGAATAGGGCTGTAGTTTCGGAGGGCAGCCTTTATGGCTCACCAGTGCACTGACCACAGCCCATTAACTCAAAGAGCCTCCACAGGAGCACTGGAGCAGGGAAAGGGGCCGTGACCTGCCCGAGACCATCTTATTACTTTAACACATTATGTCTCCCACTGCGATCTTTTTATTTAAGTGACTTCAGCAGAACGCATCATCTCGGGCCAAGTCGGGGACAGACAGGGGCTCCTAGACAAGAGGCAAGGGGAGGGGTCAAATGATTTATTGGAAACGTCTGCTATTGGATGCTGAAGAAAGGGAGTGCAAGGATGGACAGTGAGCAAAAGTGTGGGGGGAAACAGTTAGTGATGAACCTGACTGAAAGCTGTTTATGGCGTGGAGAGGCCGAGCTGACCCCAGAACAGCTCCTATGAGGATTCTCAAGTTCTCACTGATGAGCTTTTGCAGCCCCCTGATGGCCACATGGCCCAGACAGTAAGGAGCAGAGGCGGTGGGGGTGATAGAAGGGGAGTAGGGGGGTCCGGGGTCGAGGGAGTGATTTATTTTACCACCATGTCACTCTTTATGGGCCACACCACTAGAGATGGCCTCAAACATTACTGTCCTCAGGAGGAAGATCAGCGCGCTTTGCCTAAGTGTTACAGCAGCTCAGACAGACTTACTCACCTAATGTGTGCTCCTCCTGGCTCTGTGTGTTTGCACCGGCCAGAGTTCACCATTTAAGGGCAGCTGACACAATGTGTATCCCGGAGATGCATGTAGGAAGTCAAAGGTTAAATTACAGCATCACATTTAAATCTTAAAATCTTTTGTCTTTATAAAGATGGGGCAGAACATTTTCTTGTAGGTTTTTAATTATTTATTTTTTTTTTTTTTTTTTTTAACGTCAGCTTGGTATCCTTGGAATAATGTCCATATTGGACAATTTAGCAACTCATGACCTACTGTATGTCTAATGCTAACATTTAGGGCTAACTCATAAATTACCATAATACCATAAGTATTGAAGCATGTTTGTTTCAGTCCTAGTTGATTTGTTGTGACACGTAATAACTGGTGGACATTTAATACTACAATCTGCACTCCTTGTGTGTCTGTTTTGTCATACATACACAACAAAAGAGAAACTAACTAAACTGAGCCAGTCATCTGAAACTCTTCATCTTGCAGCTCACTCTGGCTGTCCCAATAATCCAGGTACAATATTAAAACTGATCCACAGTTAAAAAATGACAAAAACGTCTGTTGTCTTGTTTTGCAGACACATTTTTGACAAGCACACGTAGCAGTAGCAAAGGTTGGCTTTGCATTAGCAGTAATTTGATAAGACTGCAGAAGCTTGACCAGGCAACAGTGAGGGTGATATCAATGAGATGACATTACAAACAGTAAAACTGGATTACATGAATGCAACGTTTCCTATGAATCCTTTGTCTCAAGTGGATATTGCTGAACCCTAACTTTAAAGGTCCAGTGTGTAACATTTATGTTGTATTACATGTTTTCATTAGTGTATAATCACCTGAAAATAAGAACGGTTGTGATGTTGTTACCTTAGAATGAGCTGCTTTAATCTACAGAGGGAGCGGGTCCTTTATACAGAGTCCGCCATGTTGAACCACCATGTTTCTACAGGAGCCCTGAGCAGACATACCAAACATTCGCTCTACATATTGCCTTTTGCATTTTTTGCGAGTTACATGGCCACATAGTTTCTTCTACATGTGTTGGAAGGGGCGAGTGAGGCAAGGATGTCACTGCTGGATGCCACTAAGTCCTACACACTGGTCCTTTAACATAGTTGCAGTGTGCAGATATTGTACCTTTGCAGAATCTCCCCATTATCAACTACATGAAATGTATATGGCACAAGCATGAGAGAAAACCAAATACATATAAAATGAGTTGTCTGCAATATCAAAATTCATATTTACACCAGTTGCATTCTCATTTCATTGCAGTCTAGAGTCCTAGAGCGCATACTCACCCCCAGAAGCGCAGGAAATATTTTCTTTTTTCTGCTCAGAATCTTACAAGGCCCCTTAGGTTCATGACATTCGGTCATGGACATTCCACCATGGCTGATTTATTTCAAGCCATTAGGATTACAGAGACAAATCTGCAATCCTCCCATTTTTAGAGGCTGTCCCCTCTTTTTCACCCAGCCTTCCCCGACAACCCACACATCAAAACTACCATTACGTTCTTGTTAGTTCACACTGTCGATTAGAGAAGGGCAACATAGATTCATGCCAAGGGCTAAATGTGTTTATTCTAATTCCTCCCCCGTCTCTGCTTTGTCAGAGACAGACACCCACAAACACAGAACATCTGAACGGCTCCAACAGCTCACATCAGAAGGACTCAATCCTTCAGGAAGTGGAAGTAACCGATTAGATTATGTCATTGCCACAATCTGTTACGAAAAATAAACACTGGGCCTTTTCATTAACCTAATGAAGACGAAGCACGTTGATGAGCTCTTAAGTCAATTAACGATATTTAAAAACAGGCGGTGCAGCCCCAAGGTAAATTAGCATGCAGAGAGTGAGGAGGACCCAGGTTCAAACAAATTGTGCGTGGAACCCTCTGGTTCAAGCCGCTTGACTCTCTCTCCCCTAATGTACACCCCTCCTCTTCTGCTCAAACAAGCTTTCATTAGCCATAATTAACTGCATGCTTTCTGTCTTTGCAGTACCAAGAGAGTGCAAGTTGAAACTGAGGGTAAGGAAGTGGAGGAGAAATGCAAAAGTGCGCTGAGACGCCCGTTTTATCCTGACTGATTGTGCTCTTCAGTGGTATGGTTTGATGAGAAAAGAATGATGCAGTTGGAGAACAGTCTATAAGATCACAAAGAGAGCACAACAAGCTTGAAATAAGAGCATCTTGACTCAGAAGTCTGCTTGCTTTGTTTTCACGCCGTTCCTCTCCCTTGCTCTCTTTTTTTTCAGTAAAGTTATTTGAAATCCTCCAGGGTTTTAAACCTCTCCCTCCCTCTCTTTCTTTCTCTCTCTCTTTCTCACACACACTCACTTGGTCTCTTGGCTGCAACAAGGTCTGAAAAGATTGCAGTTCATTTCGACCCACAGTGGATGGAGGCCTCATTTAGTGGCTGCTGGCAACTCAATCAGCCTGCCTCACACTGATGAGTGAGTGACTACTTTCAGAGCACCAGTCAATATGTGTCTGCTGTGATAGAATGTCAGCACCCATGCCCTGTGTTCTCCTGACCCAATGTTATGGCTTTTTTATTTTGTCTAATCAATGATATATGAAACAACACAGACACATTTCAACAATAGATCTTTTCTCCGACGCTCGGTGTGATTTCTGGTAATGCAGCTGCTGTGATGTTCAGGGGTTAAATAAGCAGTTAAAATTTGTTGTTGCTTTTTCTTGACTGTCTGGATTCAGGCAGAATTCAATATAGATGGAAAACAAGCAATAAACAGTGTACCAAGAGTGATCCAAATAAATGAAAACACTTGCCTTCTTTCAGTCGACTCTGGCTCTGAAGCTGGTGCCTTCTCTTGCACGGTCTCTGCTATTTTTGAAAAAAAAAAAAACACTATTTATCATAATAATAAGACATATTCTTAATGCTTGAAAGCCCTAACCATGAGCAGTGTCTGTGCCATGTAGTACCCAGTGAAATACCATGTGTAGATATTTTCTTCTCAGGTTTGTTTGTACTGTTTCCTGTGCTGTGAGTAAAGAACAGCAGATATTTTGAGGCTGGTCAGATGAGCCGAGCTCACTGTCCCCTGTGTCCTTTATTTCACACAGCCCACTGCACATGCTCTGCAGTCTGCCGACCTCTTGACCCGCCTGTCACTGTGATGGCCTCTGTTATCTGGAAGTAGTTATTTCATATAGATGGTCTCCCTCACTGCTGCTCTTTTATTGAAAACAATCATTAGAAAGATTACCCCAAGAGGTGTGTGAGAAATGGACTTTAAAGCAATATTTTACTTAATATAGATGTTTTTATTATCTATCCATCCTTATAAATCCATTAACAGCCAACTATCACTGCAACTGGAGATTGCAGATCATTTCCAATGGCTTTAATCTATGTTTGGAAGAAATTCAAATTCCCTTTTTCTCACAATGTCAAATTTTACAAGATCCATTTACTAAAGTACAGCACGACTACTGGTCTTTGTCCTCATTGACTAACTCTCATGTTTTTGACCTTTGGGTAGTTGTAGCTGTATGTATAATAATATTGTAAGGTTTAAATCTCACTTCCAAGTCATCAAATAATGCAGCTTGGTCAGTTGCCCTCCACTTCAAAATACAACGTTGTACGTAACCCATAGCGTCTTTTCTGGAAGCAATAAAGGCCATATATGGAGGTGATGTGGTGCATGAACCCAGACTGCTGTTCTTGTCCCGTGTGAAACCGAACGGAAAATTCGTACACAAGATGCATCAGGTATGTACGACGGAGTATTAGGGCCAGACTAAGAGAACTTTTTTTTAGGTATGTAGGTATGTAACGTAACTTACGACCTTTTCCTGATTCTAACCGAGTATTTGTGCCTAAACTTAACCAAACTGTGACCATTTCACAAATTTACATCGCTTTAATTTGAAAGTGTAACCAGACGAGGCATATTTATTTTTGCTAAGTTAACCAGAAGTTGTGGACATTACATATTTGTTGTTGCTAACTTGACCATGAAGCCCTCTAGTGTCCAGAAATGACGTACCTACAGCGTCATATATCGAAGTGAAGAGGCACTGACCAAGCTGCTGTATTTGATGAGTTGGGCCCATATCTGGTGCCATTTTTCAAAACCTTTTCCAACCTTTTGATAGTGCGTTGATTTATATTGTAGGCGTTTTCTTTACCTAATCACCTGGATGACAATGTGTGTGATTTTTCAAGGTGTTTCATTAACCACTCCCAAAATGGTCGACTTGTGATTGAATCCTATAATGTGAAAGACTGACAATTAAATATCACAGAGCAAATTTATTATATTTACTTTGGGAAAGTTAGCAACTTCTGAAAAAATAAATAAATTGAACTCCCACATTATATACACAAGTATAGTTGTAATACAGTGTCGTGCATATGATACTTTAAAGCAATTTGCTAAACTTATGCAAAGCTCAAAGCTTATAGCTCCATGTTGACTTGTGGTGTGACTTTGGGTTTAATATTATGGCCGTTAACCCGTAACTCCTCTTGTGTTGACTGAATCCAACCCGCAGGCAAACATCTACAATAAACTAATAGAAATAGCCAATCTGATGTTTATGTATTATATTGAGACTGTTTTGAAACCAGTTAAAAACTACTTGTAGTAAGTTACAGAAAAGTTATTCAAAAGTCGTATCTAAAATTAATATTTGCCACAAACTAAACTGCCAATTGTATTATCTACTAAAATGTCACAATAATTGTAAGTTTTAACGTTTGAAAAAAACAAACACAATGAGCAGCTAAATCAAATGCCTGTACCGAATGAGATACAGATTATATTAACTTCTTGTTATTACCAGTAGAGTTAATAGTGAGAAGTGTGGTGTGACTTCCTGCTTTTATCAGAGGTAATATAAATCTATAAGTTACTGAAGTATTCGTATTGGCCATTAAATAAATGCACTGAATTCAGAGGCAGAGGTGGAAATTACATAACTGGAGTTCAAATATTTTTTCTTCCCGGTCTGATTCATCCTGTAGACCTTTCAGTTTAATTGGGTATTACCAGTGCCCAGGAAGCAATGATGACTACAGACATGCAGGATAAATCAGAGGGAGAGGTCACAGGTCAGGAACCTGCATGAGAGAGACATATGTACAGGAGGAGAGCAGCAGGCCAGTGAAGCTGCCATCAATGTCCAGCAAAATCATCAGGTTACAGCAGCGTTCGACTTTAGACTTTAAGACGCTGTGAACTAATGTGCACCACTGAATGCACATAAATTAGCTTTGGATCTAAGTACTGTAGACACTTGACGTTAGGGAACCATCACTTGAATTCCTTTAAAGTATGTTATGTAGACAAACTATACTGTAATGTGTGCATGTGTGAAAGCTGGTTATTAAGATATTAAGAAAAAAACACACTAATAGATAGTAAATCAATCAACTTATGGATGTCCTGCCTTCCTTGCCTGTCTCCTTTAGTGTGTCTATCAGTAGATGCATTCAGCAGAGATTTTCAATTTATTTCTAATCAAGCTTTATCTAATATTCGCCCGACAGGCAATTAAAAATTCAAACTACCCTGAAAAGCCATTGCTCACTTTTCACTCTCTCCCAGTGTTCATTTAAGGATGTTATTTCATTAAAAGCTCTTGTTGATGAGTTTGAGGTCATTTGCAAGCACATTTGATTACCATATTCTGCATTCGCCATTACCATGCTCCACGGGTATTGTTTCAATTTATTTATTTATTTTTGTTAGAATTTTTTTTCATCATCTAACAAAATATTTGTAATGAGCTGAAACATCTCTGTGTACCACTTCAAAACGTCTGTAATGCAAGTTAGAGAGTGGTTCCTGCAGCCAAGACAAGGACAGCACTGATGTCACTGTTTCATTTGTCAGCAATGTTGCTGCTGGGAAGTATATCACCGTCCTGCCTGGTTCACTACTTCACCAGGTTTATGACCAACCATGCACAAGCTGAATCCTCTCCCCACAAGATAGAGCTTTGAAATGGCAGCAAATAATTGCAAAGGGTGAATTTGTCATTACGAGTCATAATGAGATTCTCCTGGAGAGAGGCTTTGTTTGGTGGTGTGAGAAGCTGCTCCGTTTTAAAACCTCATAAACAAAATGCCACAATGTGCCTTTCTCTTCCTAAAGGATCAGCCGCACACTCTTTTATTCTATACATCATTTCAACTTGTTTATTCACAGAATAATTGTGTCCTTGTTTATCCTCTCAGGAGTAAAATAATGTGGCTGCAATTAAATTCAAAATAAGTCTAAAGTTGGTTTGGATTCATGTGGAGTACAGTCATTGGATGTTAGACCTTGTAAAATCATGGCTTTACTCAAGATGACTCTTTTGTTTTGTTTTTCATTCACTTATATTGTCAGATATCATATAGTTGCATAATGCAAAGCTATTTTGATTATTTTACCATAATAAGTGTAATTGGTTGTGTACCAAAAGTGGGCGGGGCTTATACTAGACGTTTTTAGACATCACCTCTACTGTTCAATTTTCTGTGTTCAGTTGTGTTCGAGTACTATCTTTACTGCTGATATATGTAAACGTTTACATGCCCATAATATACACAAAAAAATCTGAAAAGTTTTCTTGGCACAGTTGCATGCACTTTTGCAACAGTCCCTAACTTTAGTTCATCATTTTCCTATTTACTGTCAAGTCACACACCGTGCCAGGCTTTAAAATTAGATCAGGAGATAAAAATAACACCTGTGCAACATCATGCAAGCTTTATTCTGCACGACAAAACTTTCCTGGTGAAAACTATGAAAAGTTGGATTATTTAAGACTAACTTAAATCTCTCTATACCTGAATGTTTGCAGCATCTGATTTGGCTACTAACAGTTTCTGTCTGACCTGTACAGACAATAATCACTTGGATTATTTTGATGCTGAAGAAAATGCCAATTCTGTTATTTCTAAACAGATTAATGGACATTTATCCTGGACATTGGAGATCCAGTAGTGTATAACATATTGTATTTATATTCATTTACATTTCTGAAAGATGAATAAAGTCAAGCAGCCTTTTCATCCAAGGCCTGTGTTGCTTAATCACTTGGCTTCTTTGATTTTCATGCAGTGCTCCATTCAACTGTGATGTTGATGGGTACCAGGGGCATGCAGGGCCTACAGCTAATGTAAAATAAATGCCTGGAAGGGCCTTGATCAGTATGTGCCGGAGGTGTTGAAAGAAGAAGAAGAAGAAAAAAAACACATGGAAAACAAACTACCCTTGAGTGCTGCACGCTCTTCGCCTATTTAGGGCAGCTATGTCCAGCAGTGGATTTGAATATGCATGACTATCCCAGCTACCCTCGCAGCACAACTCCGTGTCCAGGCACCAGCCTTTTCAGAGAAAGAATACACATGCATCACATTTGAATATGTTACAGGCCCTGTCATACACAATAAATGCACGTCCATGAAAATATTTATTGGGTAAATAATGGTGAAGTAGCACAAAACAAGAGTGACACTGAGTTCGTAGAGCATATATGTTGATTATTGTAATAAACTATAATGATAATAATAACGATTAAAGAAAGAAATAATAATTAATTATTTGAAAGTTTTTAGAAATCTAAAAATGAACACCTTCTGCTAAGAGAGTAATCTTGATGATAGGTATTTTGGGAAATAAGTTTCTTTGTTTTTTTGCCAAGAGAAGATTGATATCACCCTTGTCCAGTAAATATCAAGCTACAGTGAGCAGCAGATCAGTTTAGCTTAGTTGCACTATGTCTCCTAGACATTACGTTTATATACAACTAATTACAGCAAACAGCACTAACAGCAAGTGCATTTTGAGGGAAAAGTAATGCTGAAGTTATGATCATTAAAATGTTAACCGTCAACGTATTTCATTTGTTTTCCACCAAAATAGGCAATCGTAGTGACTAAAGCATTATTCAGCTTTTTAATGGTTATGTTTAGGGGACGATTGTGGTGTGATTTAATACAGAAAAAGTCAGCAGTGACTTCAGACATAAGACATATCACCATTAGACCCTAACCTTAGCCAAAGTGCTTTTTTTGCCTAAACCTGACAGGAGTCTGGAGGTGAACCCTGGTCTCTGGTGTGTCAGTCCTGGACATAACCACAATGTAATTATGAAGACAAATGGAATTTCTTGGAGACAAGGTTGCTTAGTTTAGGCACATCATCTTTAGTAAACTTGAAAAAGATAGAATGTGTTACATAGTGAGATTTGCTGGTAGGCTGCTTTTGTTACTTTCCATCAGCCAGGCTAGCTGTTTCCCTCCGTTTCCAGTCTTTATGCTAAGCTACGCAAACTGTCTTCTGGGTGTAGCTTTATATTTACAGTCCCTCACAGACATTTTATATTACCTTTATTTTAGCAGATAAATCAGTTGAGAACCAATTTTCATTTACAATGATGCGCTGGCCAAGTAAAGTAAAACGTACTCACAGCTAATGCAAAAAACAATGCAATTAAACAGTGTTAAAACAGCACATACACAGTATTTACACAACAGAGATAAGTGTGATATCAGTCTTGTCACACTCTCATTAAGAAAGTGAATAATTGTACTTTTCAAAACATCACATTCTTTTCACGTATAAAAGGTCCTCTGTGTGACATTTAGGAGGATCTATTGGGAGAAATAGAATGTAATATAATGCGTAACTATCTTTCATTTGTGTATAATCACCTGAAAATAATCACTGTGTTTTAATTACCTTAGAATGAGTCTTTTCTGTCTACAGACCGCCATGTTTTTACAGTAGCGCAGAACAGACAAACGCTGGCTCTAAATAGTGCCGATCAAATTTTTTCATTCGTTTCATGGACACTGTAGTTTGTCCTCGCTTGGACGGGGAGGGTGAAGTCAGGGAGTTGCAATCTGAAACTGCACTGCTAAATCCTACACACTGGACCTTTAAGTGAATTACCATCAATTTCATGCCTTTCACAATGTAAGAGATAACTTCATAAAATCATATAGTAGACGAAACTAATGTTAGAGTAACGGACAAAATAATTCACTCCACTCTGAAGTCAATATTTCACTTAACCTTTGGTTAGCACTGTCAATTTGTGGTATGATCAGGTCTCGTTTATCGAGGTCATGCCTTGATAAGTATGTCAGCACGGCCATTGCCTCTAATCCCACCTGAACACAAGGCGAAGACGCATCTGCGCGTTAGCTGCAGCTGATTCTAGAGAAGCCAAGTCTGCACATTGTACCTCAGAGCCACAGGATCTCTGCAGAGAATCCATTCCAAGCAACAAGTACTTATATAATACACTACTTGTAAGCCAGGGAGCAGGAGACCTCCAGTTTACATCTCGGAGACTTGGAAGGTGGCAACATAGTAGATGTGAAGCCATCCTCCTTGGTCCCTGTGCTAGACCGCCTAATTAAATACTAAGGAAGGAATAAAATCTTAATGAGAAACACAAGCTTGTTGTGGTGTTTGGCACTGACCAGCTCCCTCTTATTAGGTGTACTTGCCCATATGTGCTTGGGTGAAGTGCCCATTAGAGCCTTCCCTAATGGATCTTCATCCATGGCACTGAGATGCTAGTGGAATGTACATTTCGGCAATTTCCAAACTTGGCAGATGAGTGGGCCCTGCTATGAAATTTCTTAGCCACAATAAATATTTTATGCAAATTAAAATTAAATTCTTTGCTTAGTTTAAGCAATTTCTCCTGTAAGTAGTGTATCTGTGAAGGAGATTACAGCATTTGCTGGTTTGTTTATAATTTAATTTTTTATGTTGTGGCTGGCGGTGGGGAAAGACAGAACACCTGTGAGTGTTTATAATGTCCCATCTCCCTCACAGCTGCTCCTTTTCAAAACACCTCACTGGTGCAATAATTTCATAAAATTTCATGATTTACCATCTGGTAGACTGAGCTATAAGCACATGCAATAAGCATTTGTATGGCGCCGGTCCCAGAAAGGTACAATAACTGTATATTTTAACTTAATGGCTTTTCGGGGCATGCAAATTTCCACAGAGCAGATTGCAGAGATGCTACAATGTAAGTCTGGTCCCGTCTGTCTGCCTCTGTCTCTCCCTCCCTCTCTCCCTCACATTCCCTCCTATACAGTACATGCCTCCCTATCATGTGCTATAAAACATCCACACACAGCAGCCCTCTATTGCTTCTGTCTTTGACTGTGAAGCAGCCCATGTCAAAATCTAGATATCAAACTCTGGAGAATGAGAGCCACAGTAGGAGGTACAAGCAGATTATTTTCCTTTTAGCATCTAATGTCTCTGCATTTGGGTAATTAAAATGATTACTACAACAATTACACCAAGTAATTAGAAACTAATTACACTGGCATTTTTTGTGATTACAGGAGCAGATGAAAATAGTGTTCAAAATTAAATTCATTGCATATTCATGGAAATGAAATTAAATAGTGCTGTGTGGATGAGATAATAGAAGCTCAGAGAATGGTGTTCTGAGGGGTTTGGGGAACCGTCTGTGGCTAATGCTCTGAACAGGCATTTTGTTAAATCAGTGATAATCTTTTAATGGCCTTAAAAGAAGTTCATATTTAGAATACTGTCAAATGCACTAAAGGGTGTGATGTTTTTCTCTTTCTGCCTCTTCTCCATGGCTGTGGGAATGATTAAACCTTTCAGCTGTACAGCACAATAGAAAACATTTAATCATTATCTTCTCAAATGAAGGAAGAAGCAAGACTCTTTATGCCTCCTTTATGTTGCTTCATGCACAATGATTAAATTAAATATCCATTCCTGGATTCATTTTTTTTTTCTGTGCATCATCTTCTTTCTCTGCAAGCCCTTCTTTTCTCTCTCCCCCCTCCCTCCCCTCCTACCTCCCATCTATCGACAATAGTCAGGGCTTTAGCTGCTGCCATGATCGTGTAATGAGATTCTTCAGATTAAATAGATTTCCTGTTAAACTTGGGGCTTGGTAGATAGGGTGTCAGGAATGAATGGTTATTAACATTTAAATATATCACAGAATAAGAGAGAGCAGGGTGCGAGTGAGTGAGAGGAGGGGAGAGAGAGAGAGAGGGAGAGAGAGAGAGACAGAGAGGGATGGGAAAAAAACAACAATATGAATTTTTCATTGTTATCGAGTATGGATTTTCCTCTTCACCAGATTTCTTTAGGACCTGATGAAACCAAAGTAATTAGAGAGACACAAGTGGGGCACCTAAGAGCCATTACTGCAAAGAGAACTCATTGTTTATGGAGTAAAGCCAATACAGCTTCACTGGTTAGAAAAGTAAAAAGTCCATTCTTGTTTTATCTGCCATCCCATGCCTGTGCTGTAGGTTATTACACAATATTAACAATGTAAATTTCTCTGACTGGCCTGCTTATGAAGGGACTCATCATGAAATGGATGGGCTTGTGATCTATCACCATCTTGTCGGCAGTTTTCATATTTCACTGTTCCTCAAAGAGAAGATAGACCTGGAGAGGGAAGTGAGAGTGATTGTACTTCAGTATCAAAACTTGACTATGATCGAGAATGACAGCATTTGTCTTTGTTAACGCTGTAGTGGAATGCTAATAGACATTATTACAGCTATACAGAGTGGGGATAAAACTGAGCAGTGGCACTAGAGGTTGTAGGTCATTATATGTCAATCACAAGTGCTATCATGGGTACTATACGGGCTGACTAAGTAATTGGAAGTTAAAGAGTAAATGCTGTCAACTGCACGATAATGATGGTGAAAACTGTTAATGTTTAAAAACAAAGGTATGCAAACTCCCCTATATTAACCAGACTTAGGGACTGTATGAAAATTATTGGGGGGGGGGTTAGAGGAAGTCAGATTTAGGGGACCATTTTATATTTTCTTGCTTATGTATTTCTTTTTGCTTTTTGGTCATATTTTCACTCAAAATTCTGATTTAAGTTTTTATTTATTTTACTATTTTTATTATTTGGGGCGAAAATATGGTGCTCATGTGCATCAGCAGCATCTTCATTCCTTCAGTGACAGTAATAATTTAATTCTTATTCAAAATAAGTGGTAGCAGTATTCACCATTATGTAGTGTTTAAAAAAAAAATCTAAATGAATCTGAACACTGAGGAGAGCCTTGCTTTTAAAAAGTGAAACATATGGTTCAACACCCCCCTCCCTGCCCCAGTACTTTTCCTGCAGTCCCTTCCTGAATATCCTCACAGATGCTTTGCTTATACAATATTTCAACCCTAAAAGACAGATTTTCCATAAGCCAGACACGTCAGCGAGTGGACAGGTGTGCTATTTACATAACACTGTGACTTGCCGGCAAGCAGCCTCTGTAAGTAAATGTCACATATCCGCTTTCACTTGAAGTCTAGCAGTCCCAACTGACATCCATCAAAATTTAGTTTAGTCCAGTCTGTGATGTGTCTGCGTCTGCTGACATTGTTCACTGAGTAAATAGGGGGTTTGGTATTTGATCCAAAATGGTCAAACATAAGTGTTGCCTCTCATATTCTTATCCGTCATTCTGAAGAAGAATTTATTTTTGCTACAAGGAATGTCTGTGTATGAGGAATCTACAGTTTATTTATTTTGTCATACTGTCAAATGTAAGACCTTATACTGTATACCATGATGCCATTCAGAAAAATACAATGCAGAGTTTTACCTCTTTATTACTTGAGGTCTGACAGATCAATCCTGTATGTGTAAAAATAATGATAATATCAAAGTTAACAAAATTTTCCATTAAAATATTATTTATCTTCTGCCATTATTAAAACCCCACATATACAAAAGTACTGAAGTGTGGTAACCCTTACATTTTGCCACAAACTGGGCTTGCAAGTTTGATGAAGGTGACAAAATACAGAACTGGCCATTTGTTATTACAACAAATGAGGAAACATTTCATGTTTTATATGTGAAACCATGTTTTATAGCTGGGACCCCAAACTTTAGTAATACATCTTATTCAGTGTCACCAGTTCAATATCATTATTTATGAGCTGCTCTCTTAAAATTGGGACAAATCCTCAAGTATCAGGGTGTTAAAACAATGTTACGTATGTTTAAGCTGTTTAAGAGGGCTCTGAGCAGGAGCCCAAACAAAACAGAACATTAGGGTTAATGGCTCTGTTCCATATCAGACCTAGGACTGGCATTTGATCTAAAATTGCAATGTGGAATCCACTTTTGAAAGGTTTTAATATGTAGGCTATACATTTTCATTGTATACTGGGAAATCTATTTTCTGAGCTGCATTATGTGCATGTATTCTGTCTGTAGTACATGTATGTATGTTTATGGCAAGCATGGCTGTAAAGCTTAAGGTTTGTATTGTTTTACAGGTTTTAGAAATGAAACAGACTTTAGATATGAAGGATTACATTTTTTTTCTGTGTATTTGTGTTTTATTTGTATATGCCCAAAACTGAGTTAGCCAAAGCAGAGTTGTATCTTCAGTGTTCACCAGTCATATAAGACACAGTGCAAACCTGAAAAATTGTAATTGCTTCGTTGTATGAGAAAACCCTTGTTAAAGTCCCGTGCTTGCTTTACTGATGGGACTAATGATGACAAAGCGGCAGGACTCTGGTGTTTTTGTGGTCCTGAGCTGTAGACTGTTGTCAGAAACTCTTGAATTATCAAACAAACAAGACAGGAGAGGTGGCTCGCTTTCCCTGGAGTTCAGCGCACTACAAGTCATCCTTCATGCCGGGCCAGCCTGGCTCTGTGAATGTGGAAGCAGGTGTGGTGGCAGGACAGTGGAAGGCCCCTCTCCGGCTTTGCCTTCACTGCTGCCCACTTGTTAATGACTGGGCTGTGGGAAGCTAGTCCTTTGTGTACGCTGTTATAAAGCACTCAAAGCCTCCAGGATGGCAGCAAGCTCACTCCTTGGCCCCAGGGCACTCTATGGAGAATAAGACACACCTCATGCTTTGTTTTCCTGCTCCACGGGATCCCACACCAGAGGAGAGCCCGAGTATAAAAGGAGCAGTGTCTCAGTTCTCCCTATTAAAAGTATAACACTGCTCACACATTCTCTCAGGAACTCAGAAACTTTTTTTCTTTTCTGATGTGTAAAATAATACATAAAAGAGTGGATTTACAAGAAAAAAATATGAAAAAATGAAAGATCACTGGTGACTGCTGTCTCTAAATTTAGGGCCCTGACAGGATACAATTTGTCTCATTATTTTGTGCATAAGATCAGATACAGACTGTTCGTATTACACGTATAATCTTTATAAACGAAGTTCCAATGCCAAAACCTAACCAAACTGCAACTGCTTCACAATATTAACTACATGTTTATTATTGTTACCATGACAACGAAGGTCACCTGACTTCCTCCTTTCCTGCACATCTAAATACACTAAGATATTAAGGGTAAAAAAACTCAAGCAAGAATCTGTATTTTTCTAGAAAAAAAGAGCCTTCAGAGCAGTTTTGTTTTCCGGATAACAGGCTGTGGGACAAATGGGCTTTTGGTCCAATGGGACATTTTTTAAAACTATTGCGGTTTCGGAATAATGGGCCATTGGAACAATGGTCAGTCCCTGAAACAGCCAGCTTGGCTTAGTGACTAGCTGGTGAACACGGTTGCACATTGAGCAGCTAAAGAGCCAGATATTTCCCTAAGGTGTTGGTAGACACCAAAACAGAGCTGAAAGAGACTGAATACTGGCCTTATCTCTAAAGGTGGCCTGAAACATGATTGCAGATGAAAGATAACTGCTGGATGTGTAACTGAGCAACTTTTTGCCAATCATATTGATTTTAAAGGTGATGACACATCAATGTTGCGTTCACAACTTGTTTGTTCTTCCCCAAAGTGGCCAAAGTGTGTTATTGCAGGTTCAAGGATGGGTTGTGCCAGATGTTTATTAGCATTATTTCCTCACCACGGGATGTGAAGTTAATATATTTTGAACATTTCTTTGGGTATCCTCTGCTCATTGATACAAACTACTGACTCAAGTTAGTGCCATGCCAGGGAATCAATAGCACCAGATTTTACGATATGATGTTCAGGCGCTATCAGCCTGTGGCGTGGATTCCTATAAAGTGTGTTCTCATATGATCTCCAAACTGTATGCCCCTCTCAAATTTTCTCATTTTCTCTGGATCAATAAGAGTTTCTGTACAAGTTCATCAAGTTCAGCTCTGGTTCGGTTTGTTAACCTCCTGTTTTTCCATCACAGACCATCTTTCCAGAGTTTATTCAATTTATATTTAGGCTCTCAGGATTACACCCATACATTCATTTGACATTGTTATCAATATTTATCGCATTTATCACGCAAACATACAGGATTTCACTGGTCAGTTACTGAGACAATAAGACTGCAGACCAAGAACTCATAATATTTTGGTTCCAATTACTATTGATTTTACAATTGGTTTGCAGCAGGATGTTGTTTTATTACTAATATATTTAATGTGCAAATCAATAAGAACACTTGCTCGGCTCATTCATAGGAAGGCCGTAAAATCAAAGATGTGGACTTCAAACAGCTGCGGACGCTTTCTGATCCCTCCACTAAATGACTGCAGTAGACGCTTTAATGCAACGGTTAAGGACTGCGATGTTGAATAAAATCAAGGAGGTATCATTTAACCATTGACATAAAAGAAAAAGCACACATTTCAGTAAAGTATTATCCTTACACTATACAAACAGCAGGTAAAAGATGTCAATTTTTTCCTTTGGGTTGGTAAGTTGTCACATGTTTAAGAGCATTGTGACTCTATTGGCTTGTAGCAGGGGCTAACAGAGAGCCAGCTGTGGGGTTTATCTCAACAAAAGACCGTCAAATGTAAGTGCAATTACTGCCACAAGCAATAAAACAGCCACTGCATTCCATAGCAACGGTGAGAGGGTGCCTAGGAACCTGAGAGCTCCGCCGGCCTTCCCGTGTGGGCCTCAGTTTGAGTGATGACGGCACAACATGATGGAGTAAGGCATAGAGAACCAGGCCGTGTGGAGTACATTTATAATCTGTAATTGATAATGTAATAAAGGCTGTGAATAGGCTCAGAGTGACTTCTCTCCGTTTGCAGTCACTGTCATGGCAGGCCTGTGTTTTTCATGCCTGGATGGAGGTTGCCTGGCAATGTGGGTTCATTCTACCAAAATTACCAGCATTTCTCTCTCCATCGCTCTGCTTTCTGTCAGCTCACTCTTTATCACAGACCACCTCTACCTCTTTTTTCGCTCCGCGGACTGTGTGACATGGAATTGACATGTAGGTTCGGAGGCAACATGATGCTATTGAGCTGTGATGTAAAGGTAGCTACCAGGCTTCCTAAATACATCCATGCTAGAGCGGGCATGGAGCCGGGGAGCAGGCAGGCAGGCCTCACCGCTGGGTTTGGCTCAGCTGTAGGCCTGTTAGATCAAATGAACCGCTCCATGCTTCTACACCAGCAAGGTCAGGCTGGGGATCTGAAGTGGAGGAGGTCACGTGACCATGTGGGATTGAGGCAGCTGAGATGGAAGTCAACATTTATGAAAGCTGACAATGATTAACCACGTAGGGGTGTTGTCACATAGAACTGAAAATATGGACTTTCAAATGGTCCATTGGAGTGACACAATACATGGCGCTGTTATGTAATTGGAGACATTTGGATAAGATGCCTGGGACATATAAATGATCATTAAAAAGGAATGGCGCACAGCTGTGTGAGTGAGTGGCACACATTGCCAATGGACTCTTCAGAGGCTGCTTGCTACTTGACAGTGTGTCTAGCTAAAGTGTCGAGGTTGGGGGGTGTTGGTTGTAGGGCTCTAAAGTGAGATGGAGGTGCACACTGGTCAAATCGAAGGGTAAAGTGGTAGCTTTGGCTGCACTCCTTCCTAATGCCCTACGGCACCTCCACCATTAGCATTCCCCACTGCGACTTGAGTTCATAAGACTAATGGAGTTGCTACCTGGGGACATTAATTGTGCGTGACACCACTCGGGGGCTTTTGTGCACTCACACTAATATCACTGCGCCTGCCTGACAAAGCGCCCGAAAAGATTACAAACAAACCCCAAATAACTGCCAGTGTTGTGTTGCCGCTTGACAGCAGGAGAGTATGTGTGAGTTTGGTGTGTGTGTGTGTGTGTGTGTGTGTGTGTGTGTGTGTGTGTGTGTGTGTGAGGGTTTGGGGGTCGAGGAGGCTCAGGTTCACTTACAGGATGTTGTACAACCTGAGGAGCCAAGTGATATGTTAAAGAAAAATAAGTGTCTCACCCGAGTGTATGGATGACTTCATCATCGTAGGACAACTCCCTGACAGCGTTACGGCTCACATCAAACTTCTCCTTCGCTGTGACACATGCATGACATCATCCAGTAAAAATGCAGGGTTGGCCGTGAGCAAAGGCAGCATGTGAAAGCCCCTAGAGTGTCTTCAATCCGCACAGGGCACAGCAGGCAGGGGTGTAATGGAGGAGATGTGCAGAGGTGTGCTTCTGTGTCTGTAAAAGTTAAAGCATATTAATGTACACCGAGCTTTCAGTTTATTAGGACCACCTGTACTGTACAGCCTAATGCAATCCAAGATAACAGCACTAGCTGCTAATAATAAATCCTACTGTACCTTTGCAAAGCTTAGGCTGTTTATTTTATGTTGGTGCTATGTCAGTGACATGTTGACTTTTTTTTAATTGTATTTTATTAAATTATTTATTTAAAACCTCTGAAATGAATAAATAAATGTATGAATTAAAGTGACATTGCTTTGTATTCACAGTGCAAAGCATCTACATTGTGAACGCAGTATGTGTAATAAAGAATGATTTGTTTATTTGCTATTAACAGTTGCAATAGCAGTGTTTATATATGCATGTGTGCCTGCATTAGTATATGCTACTATATATATGTATATATACTGCTGAAATGTGTGATTGTGTATATTTAGCTAAAGCTAATCTCGATGACATTAAAATGAAATATAGGATATAATTCAGAAAGAGTGCTCAATAACTAACAAAACATTTTTGACAGAACATGGAAGGTTTTTTTGTGTTCTATTTAGATATAGCTGCACCTCACCTATCCAGTAACAGTACCTGATAAGCCCCAATATTGGATTCAGCTGAAGGTTGGACCATTTTCTGACATATTTTACATCTTAATGGCAGTTTGAACTGAAATCGAATCCAGTCTTTGGACATCATTGGTTTCAATTAACATCTTAACATCCTGAAATGAATAAATATCAGGGGATTTGCTGACCAGAACCTCTGTATGGTTGGGGGATGCTGATCCATTGGAGAAGATAACTGTGTATACCAACAGTAGTTGTATCACACCTTTCTAGTGTTCAGACCACTCACTGCACTTTTACACTACATGCCGCATTCACCCAGTGATGGCAAAGGCCATCTGTCTCATTCATACACATTCATACATCTTGCTCAAGGACACTTTGACATGCAGTGGTAGGAACAGGGGATCGAACCACCAGCCTTCTGATTTGTGGACGACTAGCATACCTCCTGAGCCACCTGAGTCCCTAAAAATGAATCCCCACAATTAAGGCATGTAGGAACATTAGAGGTGTCGGAAATGGTGATAAGCCGATTTTACTTTGTGTGTTATATGCAAATGTATGTAATTACAGAGAAGAGAGTTTGTATTTATTGTATCTATGTTCTATAGGAACTACTGTATTTAGCTATGTTCATTTTCACAGTGAAAGCCTATATGACCTCAAATGAAACATTGAATCACTAAAAATGAAGACAAACCTCAGTGAAAGTGTAGAAGTGCTGAAGGAAAATACTAAGAATTTGACAAACCGAAGGTGCAATCATAATGTTTGATTGATGAAACAGTGGCAAAAGATTGTTATCCGTATTGTTTATTTACCTGAGCATCTTTAAACACAAACATGAGGTAATGAAATACTTCATGAAAATACTGGGTGCCTATTATGAAGATTTCTTTCCCCCCTAAAATGTCACATTTTCATGAATTTGTGGTGAAGCAATGGGTAAAGGGTAGTGGCCTCTCTCCAGAGAGTCAAACCAATTTACACTTCCATAATTACATTTGTATTTACATTAGAACACTGAAAGTTGATTTGTCACTTGTGATCCACTTTTTTTCACGTCCATTCTCTTCATCGCATGGCACGAAAAATCATTATCCCCTTTTGTCATAGCATGTACTAGCAAGCCACAATAAAGCAAGAGTCATGTAATGAATGTCAAAACTATTTCCATCAGATATTGTGAAATATGGGTTCAGAAGACCCATTCAAAGAGATAATATGATAATTTGATTCTTCAGATAGGCTGAACGGAAATGCCTTGTCTGGACATTTTGAAAAGCAGAATCCATTACTTATTCTTAATTCACCCTGGCATAAATTAAAGGATTTCTGCAGGCCATTAACTCATCCATTAATACCCAGGGTCAAGATTATTGAAGCCCAGGGTAAGGCAATATGAAGGGCTATTTCTTCAAGATGTGTCATCTAATGATTACAGTAGGGTTCTGAATCCTCTGCCATTAATTGTAAAATTATCTCCTCCTTTTGCTCCAGATAAACAGCAGGGAAAGATAATAGTCACACGGGTAGATAATCCTGTTGCAAAAAATTAATTTCCATTTCATTTGTTTTGTTATGTTTCAGGCAATTTCAGGGCCGCGGTTGATTGTTTCGGAGGATATGAAGTGTAAGAACAGGGGAAACTACTGAAAGGAGGTGTAAAATTAGGTTTGTGTCAGCACAAAATTGAAACCCGCTGAGCTATTTTTAATTCAGAGTGTTGGAGTGTATGATGAAGGTGGCTCCAAATGCAGAGGAGTATGAAGAGATAAAAACAGGGTGCAGACACTCCACATGTGCACAAATTGCTGTCCCGCTTGCCACCATAGACATAATATGTACTGTTTCTAATTTGTTTCATGTGTCCCCGCAGTGAAACGCAATTGTCACACAATGTGCTTCTCTCTCCAGTTTACTGAGAGCTGCAGAGTTTTGCCAGAATGAATCCACATGGAGACTAAAGCTTCTGCTAAAAAAAAAACAAAAAAACATCTCTGTAAGCTGTAGAAAAACATGCTCAGGTGCTCAGCAGCTCTGGGACACTTTGGGACCTGTGCAAAAGAAGATGAAATTAAGGCAAATAAAAATCATATTAAAGAATATTACAGCCTAACAGCCATTAGTCTGCAGCTTCCTGTCAACTTTTGATGGATTCCTCACTTAGTTCAATGAATGGTCTAATGACATTGATAAAATCACTTGCAACCAAACAGAAAGCCAGCATAACCCACCGATGCACGTATGATACGGAGAGCAAATTCACTTAAAATGTCCACAATTATTCATGCTTTCCAAATTTTTATACAATATTTACATCCTTGGACAAAATATAGTGCAAACACAACCCCCAAAGAAACAGAAATCCTGTGCATTAAAGCAGCTTATACCAAGCCCCTACGAACTCCCAGGATCTTCAGCCACACTCTGACACACTAAGGGGAATTAATTTTACAAGCAGGGAGTTCCTCCTTATTGCTTCCTGGTAGTGCCGAGGCGTCTGACTTCAAAAATGATCCTGACATACACATGCACAATAGATGAGCTGTACGGATGCTCGCAGCCCATGAATACAAAGCCGGACCTGCAGCCAGTGGAGCTGAGTGGAGTGGAAATCCTTCAGTATTCACTGACCTCTTTGCTATTTCATCCTCTCTCAACTATTTTTCTAGTTTGGGGAAAACACTTTCTATCACTGTCAGGTTGGGCAAGGATAAAAACTCTCTACTAGCGGATTAGCTGTCTGCCTGCTCTCGCCGCTGTACTGCAGCAATAAAACACAGGCTTCTTGCACAGCTCCCCTTACCTTTAGTTTGAGAGCTGAATTGGGAATTGGATTTATTTTGTTTCATAATTTTAGCAGACAATGACTCCCAGTGTGGTAGAGTATCAAATTGTGACCAAGCAGGTTACATACACACAGAGGGGATTTACAACGGTAGTTGAGAAATTATTGGGCAAAAGTAGGAATTTTCTTTGTGAGAGAAGCTTTAAAGGCAGAAAGCTTATAACCTTTCCTTCCCTTTTATTACACACATTATCCATGAATGAGCTCTCTCGCCTTGTTTGTCTCAAAAAGTTGTTCTAATATGTGCAGATAAGGTGGCATATTTCTCTGCACCCTGCAACGTGACAGTGCAAAAAGATATGAAACCGTTCAATCTATTTAATTAAGACAGCTTAGTAGTGGCACCCGGTTGCAGGGTGTTTAAGCTAATTACGGTATTAATTACAACATTAATTAAATGACATAATTGCCTTTCAAAACAATGACTCCTGTATCCCTGGTAAGGTAAAGGGTTAATTTACTGTGGAAGCAGGCATGCATTATTTACATGCTTGGATGAATAATACATTTAAGAAGTGGGCTTATAAATTCACTGGCACAAAGAAAAGCAAAGCTTAGTAGCTAAGAAAGGCTGATTTAAATATCTGTCCTAAATGAATATTTCTTTGAGTTATGGTCACACCACAGTGGGGTAAATCTGTTTGGTTGCTATCTGTGGGGACTCAGGGGAATAAACTTCACTGTGTAAAGAAAACAAATGTGTAATTTCATTATTCCCACTGCTGTATATACATTCAGCGCTGTGTGATAGATTAAAATATAATTTGCAAATGTAATCATACATATAACTTCTGTAATTCTGTAGAAATTCACTGTATTTGACTAAGTTCTAGTGAGGCATCATCATCTATATCTTGACTATATTCCATGCCAAGTATAGTCTTAAATGAAGAATTTCATTCTAAATGTATCCAGTGAGTCTCTGCAGTTGTTAGTCTTTAATAAACATTTACCTCTGGTGCATTTGTACTTTGTGTATTTCAGATTTACAGCATTATATAGAGCAGAAAATCTTTATGTGTTTATAAAAAGCAAGAGCAGTCTTTCCAAAGACGGAGGAGGTAAACAAACTCAGAAAAATGAAAGAAAAAGAAGTAAAAGGTAGCCGAGAAGGTACCACGCTGAGCCCAAAACACTTTCAATTTCCATGGAGCAGACGTATGAAGAAAAAAAATTACATCTCAGTCTGACGAGTGACTAATCAAGGCGAGCGAAATGGTGCTGCAATAAATTACTCCACTGTGAAATAAACCACACAAACAGACTGATGATAATAAATGTAAATTATTTCTGGGGAGAAATTTTCCTGCTACATGAGTAATATGAACCATCAGGAAGGAGTCTTCCTTAACATTAATTACAGAAAATGACAAGTGAGCTGACAAGCAGGAAGGCTCATTATCTGAAAACATATTCACAACTTCGCAATTTGCGCAAGATGGACTCCAGCTAAATTAATCTCCTTTTTTTGCATGAGCCCCTTCTAATTTTCATGTTATTAACAGGTTTGCAGTATCACTCAGTGCTTGTCACCCTAATCAGGTTTTTCGGCGTGTTCGGGAAACCGTGGTGTCATTTGAAAAGGATCAGGCCTCATAATGTGCTCTCCATCACGCGTCTGAATCTACAAGGTTGCTTTTAATAAGGTTCCTTAATCATTTCTCCTTTTTGCTCAACTTTTGGCCTGGTTGGCTTCTATTATCACTCCTTTCATGGAGGGGCGCCATTAAAAGAAGAGCTGGCTTATCTAAGGACAGAAAGCACGGAAAAGAAATTCATTGGGTTATTATGTGATAGACATTTCACACGACCTCCCATAACCTACATATAAATGTGATTAGATATAAATTTTTTTATTTTTGTGAATGACTCAGACAAAATTGTAATCCAGAAAAACTAATCTCTAAATCCCCAATCCCAGAGTCCAGGAATCATTTTTAAGAAAATTTGGAATTAACCAATGATTTGGGCTTTTTACTCAAAATCATAAAAATGTGTCTCTGTGTCCACAAATATGTTCTCCCAGCATAATTAATATACAAATACAGGTAGAATTGAATTTAACACATTACAAAAAAAAAAAAAAAATCTAAAAACTTGAATTCCAATCTGCAGCATTGGTTAGCTAAACAAAATGTCTGCCAGTCAATACTTTGATATTTGGGCTTTTAAACCAAGAAAACTAAGAAAGCTCCAAAGAAAGTATTCATATGTGTCTTAACTGCAGGTGCATTGGTCAACGGCTACAAAAATATTAAAGGAAACAGCACTGACAACCCATCGTAGAAACTGCATTCACATACTCTTAATTTGAATACTTTTTGAAAGACATATTGCCGCTATGACTATGTTTTATATCAACATAATAAAATGTTGTTAATTAACATGTATGCCAAGGTGCAAAGTGTTGATACTGGACAATTCATTTCATATTTTATTCATTCATTTAATATCCACTCGTAGTGGTTAAAGCATGATACAACTTATTTATGGTTATGCTTAGAAACAAAGCATTTGGATAGGAACAGATTGAGTTTTTTATATTTTATATTGAAAAGTTCAATCTGATCAAAGCACAAGACATCATGTGTTTACTTTATTAATGTCTAACAGAAATCACAGCCTTTCCCCAACCATAACCAAAGTGCTTTTGTTACCTAACCCTCCCCACATCCAGGACTCAAGCACAACATCCTACACTTTGTTCAACCACCACCTCAATACAACTTGCGAGACACATAGTACATTCTACATTAGAAAAACATTGGCATAAATCGCAATATCCAGGCAGCGATCAAAATGCAAATGGGTAGTATAGATAGTCATTCCAATGTATGCAGTTCCAATACTGTTTATGGACCCCAGTCTGCAGAAATATTCAAATCCACTAGGACAAAATAACACATTTACACCAGATTCAAAAAAACTGCATGTTTTCTGCCGAAAATTGCATGATATCAGCATACAGTGGGCATGTCTGCTAAGTGGAGATTCGTGGTTACCCATTTTCATTCACATATCTTTACATCAGAAAAATGGCCATGCCAGTTTTTCCATCGCCAAAATTTTGCCTAGATTTTGGGCGTTATTCATCTCCCTTCTCATCTTAGCATATTGAGAAGGGGGATACATAATGCGTCAGGTCATCTAGATTCATATGATAGCTGTATCTTCACTCTAGCTTTAAGATGAAGCCCGTTACAGCCTCTGAAAGACACTGTGGAGTGGAGGCGGTAAGGATAATGGGATAGCACTTGGGGTGGCCAATCAGATTTCAGGGGTGGCAAGTGGTGGTTAAACTTACAGAAACACAGAAAACATCTTTCTTATCAATAAAAGCATTAAGAACAGTTGTTCTTCTTTTAAAGACTCCAAATCAAACAATTCAATTGTATAGACCTGTCACACATTGAGGCTTTAATCCAAATACAGTTGTGCTCATAACACACAAACAACAATAGTGATGATCCTGTAGGTTAGCTTTACAAAACAAAACGTACACTTGTCATGTTGCCTAAATGTGTGCCTGATCAAACGGGATTTTAAGAAATGCCGGTGACAAATTAAGTTAAAATATTTTCTGTTTTTGAAGATTTCATATTTGTATCTACTGTTTCTGAATCCCCTTATGAAGCAATCTGTGTATCCATCATCCCAACACTTCTTCCACTTCTCTGTCCATCTCATATCATACATATCAACACACACAGGGCACCAGCAGTAACAGTTGTAAGTAATGTTGTGAGTTTTGTCTGACTTGAATTAATAAATCATAGCAAATATGAGATATCTGCATGTCCAAAATGTAATCTGGAAATTTGCTGTTTTGCAAACCGAGTTTAATTCACAGGTAGCCTCATGATAGCTGAAGCAGAAATGCAATATGTCATGCAAAATTAGTTCAGAGAGAATAAGTTTCAGGGGGAAGCAAAATGTTATGAGCGAGTCCATAATGGCAGAGGCAGCTTTATCTGTGCTGCTCTCTCTCACACACACACTCTAATTACATTTCACAGATTGTACTACAATAGCTGCTGGTAACCTTTAGTGGATGGGCTTTTCAATAATGCAAAGTACACATTTTCATATCTATTTTTCCCACTGTGCTTCCCATTTATTAATTTGCTGAACACAATAAAACAAAGACTCCACGTAATGTGCTCCTTTGCTCAAAAGGCACCCAACAAGATAAAAACACAAAGCCATCCCTCTGTAATGAAGAATGGGCTTGCATGCAAACCAGCAGCATAATGTCTGACGTTTCTTATTTGAAAGGCCATTTGGCTGGTAAGTGTAAAAAGGGTGCAACATTCTCTTAAGTTTCTGTAACTTTATATTTATCTCCCTGTTCAAAATAATTCATATTCTTTGCCACAATTTACCCTGTAAACCCGTATAAAATGCTACATCATATTCAGATAATACCCGAGCATACATCATATTAAAACAAATACGTCTCACTTACAGTACAACTATTTTGTTTTCCTATTCGCAAAGTCTATCTCTCTGTAATTTGACACACTGTTTGGAAGAAAGCCAGCTGTCTAAAGGCAACTGGGCAATAACTATTGAACTGGAAATCGGAGGGAGGACGATAAGTTAGTGCTTCCTCACAAAATGTTTGTCCACTGATAACCTGCAGCCACATTCACCAGAATCTAAAACCCCTGTTATAAGCTGACAATTTTCCCTGCCTGCTTTATCGTGTGCAGAATGGAGTTTTCCTCTTATAACAGAAGTTAAAGGTCCAGTATGTAACATTTAGCAGGATCAATTGGCAGAAATGGAATATAATATTCATAATCCACGGGCAGAGCCAGAGAAATATTGATAGGGCGGTACAGAGATACTATATGCTAGTTAAATCACAAACAATCACATATCTCGATATTTGTTTGGAAAAGCCCCAAAATGAAGATATTTGAGCTCAAGAACATTACATCATTGTGTTAGAAAGTAGTGAACAGAAATAGCTAAAGGTGTTCAAAACCAATACATTATTAAATTTTTTTAACACATTATTTTGTAAAGTAAATGAATGTTTGAAATTTGACAACATTGGACACCAAACTCAGGTGGTGATCTAGATCCGCCTTCCATGGAGGCCGCCGTGTTGAACCTTTCTACAGTAGCCGAGAGCAGACAAACCAAACACCGGCTCTAGAGAGGGCCTGTCACGTTTTAGGCCACCTTAGTTTCTCCTTCACGCTTGGAAGGGGAGGGTGACACGAGGGAGTTGCAATTTGCAACTACACAGCTAGATACCACTCAATCCTACACACTGGTCCTGTTCTGTAAGTGTTTTGTGATAGTAGATATTGAATACAATTAAATACAAATGGTCATGACTTTGAAATGTTATTGAATAATAGGGAAGAGAGGAGGTCAAATATTATTTCAGTATTGTGTTTTATTTTAAAGTGGTCTACTAATGAATGCACACAGAAGAGAAATTCTGTGACCACATTGAGAATCCCTTTGAAGCAGAATTCTCTCGCACACCAAAAACAGAAAATGTGGAATGAATGAGAAAAAAGGAAAAACAGGTTTTTATGCATTTAGATAATCCACTCTGGATTTTGTCTTCCTTTGAAATGAGAAAAGAGCTTCGACAAAAGACGACAAAACAAAGTGACACTCGGTTCCAATTTATAGTAAATTAAGAATGGGCAGCATGTGGCTCCTTCTTACCATCTTCCATAAAACCTTTGCTGCCAGAATGAAATGTATCCACAATAATGTAATAACGTTGCACTGGTCGGACATTGTGGGCACAATTTGGCAAGGAACGCTCCCTGCAGATAAAACGTAAAGTGGAAGTTTGTGAATCTTCTGCTTTTATTGTCGGATTGCGCCGATGATTTGCATTCAGAGGAAAGAATGGGCTGAAACATTATCCTTACTTTAATTAGGGAAAAGACAACAGTTAACTGTTGTTAATTAATAAATGTGTAACCAACTGCAGCCATCGGGCACAAAACCTCAAAGTTTAGCCTGAGGATGGTACCGAAAGAAAAAGTCGCCTT
This sequence comes from Dicentrarchus labrax, assembly GCF_905237075.1. NCBI lineage: Eukaryota > Metazoa > Chordata > Actinopteri > Moronidae > Dicentrarchus > Dicentrarchus labrax. The sequence goes on along the minus strand of NW_026136714.1, from coordinate 2,206,341 downwards.
GTTACTAAAACAAATCAGCGGTATTTTGACAGCCATTGACGTCTTTTTCTTTTGCCTCCTCTGTATTTAAGCTCAGCTTTCACAATGGGATTTCTGGATGGAAATCTATTTCAAGGATTCTTTGTCAACATAAACTGTTAGCTAGCAAACAACTATGACAGACAAAAAAACTAATACACACAGAGGGCATGCCTCTTTTAATAAAAACACAAAGTAAAAAATTGCCTCCCAGATATTGTACAGCTGAAACTCCATTCTACAATGTCTTTCTGCAGATATTGGCAGCCTACCAGTACAGTAATGAAACTCTTAGGATTTGTGTTCAAAAAACAAGAATCAAAACAAAAAATCATTGCAAGCATATTTTCAGATGATGCAGTCTGCAGGTACAATGACACTCTCTGCAGAAAGACCGGATTGTGGCCCTTGGTTAAACAATTTGCCTCATACCACAAATAACATGTTCCTTTGATCCAAATCAAGTATGGCAGCTGCTACAAGGGATTTTTAATTGAATGATTATTGTATTAAATAGTTGCTTTTAATGGAGCGTGCACCTCTGCAATTATTTCCGCTTTAAGAACCTGAACCCTGGGCAGGTCTTTACAGCCACAGGCGTTTGGTTCGCTTCCAACTGAGTGGTCACTGTCGGTGTGAAGACAGCCTTTCATCTGCAGGAGAAACATATAGAAAGACCAGACTAATAAGCAGATACGTTCATGTAAAGATTTATACACTCACATACTGTACACAATCATTTGTAAGCACAGTTTGTCCACAAAGGCTTGGCTGTGACTGCAGCCTGGCAGCAGCAGCACTGAACAGATTCACAGCACAGAAGGCCCTTTCAAGTATTATGTGTGTCTTATCCTTTTTTACACGTATAAAAAAAGAAGCCTAATAACTACTAATAGAACAAATCTGAGTAACTTCCTTAATCCTGTGATATTTTTCTCTGATAGGATCAATATTTGCCAGAACCGTCCTCTTATCCACACAGTGTGATGAAATATTGAATGTATGAAAGAGGTGATAATGTTAGCCACAGTCTTTTCCAAAGCCAAGCACGATCCCAGATTATGGGATCATTTATGAAAGATTCTGCTGTTGTCTCAGATGATATTTTCCCTGACATCAGGAAGATGGAAAGCCCACGTGATCATCAAACAGAAGGAAAGAAAGCCTCCTACACCATTGGAAAGGCACTACAGGAAGTTTCAGTACTGAATGTCTCTTCATTTTGACTGTTACCTATTGAGACACATATCCAGAAACTTTACATATAGATACATGCAAATGTTTCAATTCGGGAACATGAGCAAAACAAATTCTTCCACAAGTTCCCGATCAGCTAGTGAACATACAGAAATGATATACAGTAAGGTAAATGAGATACAGTCATCACAGCTCAACATATTTGGGCCAAAGCTTCCCCAAATATGTTTCATGAGATAAGATAAAATATATGTTTCATCATTCCCTCACAACTAAAGGGAAGTGTCTCATTTGGAATGCTGGGAAAGATGCTGGGGGAGAACTTTCTTTTAAATGTTGTGTATTATGTGTATTATGTACTATTAAAAGTCATTAATGTGATAAGCATGTCAAGTTTTTAGGGGATAGAATCCTTTAATTAGAGAGCCAGCTTCAAGCTGACATCGTATATGGAAATAGGTTCTTGGGAATTTACAGCTGCCAATTATCTAACTAACTGAAAAAAACTGTTCTGTACTGAAGACACTTGAGTCACACGTTGTTTAAAAAAAAAACACCCTAACAGCCACCGTGAACAATAACTTGGAGAGGGTTGAATGGAAGATTTGTGTCCACTGCTTGGCTTGAAAAGAGGCTGTCATGAGAACAATTCAACACGTATCAAATTGAGCTTGTCTTTATCAGTATAAGGGTAATTTACAGCAGTGTCGCCGCTAATAATTGTCTCCAATTCTGATTTATTAAAGACGCAGAGAGGAGAGATTCATTTACTGCGAGAAGTCTCTGCACCTGGCTGGTAACTGTGGGAGGAAACGACACGCTGCTGTGAGTCAATTCTATAAGTGAATATGAAGGCTTTACTCTGTTTGTTGTGCGCTTAAATTCAATCAATGTGTTCCAACTATTATTTTTTTTATACTTCATACTACTTAGCGTCATTAAAAGTGCAGTATTACCTTATTGCAGATCAAATATTGCAACATATGATTTCAAGGGGAACCTGAGATTCCCCTTGAAATCAATGAAACGAGGTGGTAGAAACACTTTTGTCCACAGGGGTCGTCAGAATCAACACAAAGTGAAAGGTCCTTGTAGCAGCTTTAAAATGTGAATGATTGAGTTTTAACGGTATTGGTTGGCGCATTTTGTTACCTTTTGACAGATCCAGGCTATCTTATATTATGGTTTTACCTATAAGACAGCCATATAACATACAGTACGACCCATCATGAGTTGAGCCATGCAAATGTTTTGCAACAAGCCAACACAGTGGGCCACACCAGTTACTCCAAATAGGGTCAGTTTTGGTGGCAGTATAGTTTTGGTCAGGCACATAGTGGAACTAAGCACCTGCATTAGGCAGTCAAAGAGGCCTGCAATTAAAAGTTGTTGTTTTTTTATTTGCAATTTTGAGATTTTACATTGTTAGCATTAAAAGTAAGACAGGCGTGAAAAAGAAAAAAGTCAGAGGGAAACGCAACCTGTCAGCAGTGTTTCAGAATGGTTTAATATTGACTTGTAATGTGGTTATAGCTAGCTAATATTATAACAGCTTACGTGATTCACAGTTTCCCAAACAGCCACACACAGTGAATCAGCTGCTGGTCCATCATTATTATTAATATTCATCTTTATTAAACAAGGGCCATGCACAAAAACATTAATCTCAAAATGAGAAGAGATGATTCATGCCATCTTCTTATGTTACTGAGACAAGCTGAGCTCAAAAAGTGGCTACTAACTCACTTCAAGCTGTCAATTGCAGCAGTTTACACTGACAGGAAGAAGTCTTTATTGTATAAATATTATGCAATATTAGACAAGTTTAAAATGCTCGTAATGCAGTGTTCCCAATGACCTTCAGTGTCCTTCAGTATGTTCAGTTCTAACATCAGTTTTACGGCTGTATGTCCACATATTACTGGTACAAATAAAACCTTGAGTCCTTATTTAACATTACTCCCTGTTTTAAGAGCAGTGACAGTGAGAATGATAGCAGGTTCTAATCTCGTGTTTTCCTTTTTACTGGTTATCCCCATGATGTATATATCTGAGTTGTGCTTTTAAGTTTCTAAAATGTTATTATGTTACTCCTGTGTTGCAACAGACGGGGTTAGCACTAAGTCACCTTAATTCTGCAAATAAAACATGATCCCACTGAAGACTTATTCATTTGTCTTTTATTATGAAATACAGTAATCCTTTCTCAGTGTAGAGGCTATAGTAAGAGGCTTTATCTTATGCCAAAATAGTTTTTCCCAAAGATTCAAGTTGGCCCACTGAGGCTACTGTACGTATTTACAGGGCCTAGATTTTTGTGCTATGCCACTGGCTTTGGTTATACACACTTGGAGCAGACTTTGGCTGACTGTCACTCCCAACTGTGGGCCACAGTCTGTATTTGGCCCACATTGCTGTTAAAAGACGTTTGCTAAATAGTTTTTCTTATACACACAATGGCTGTCTCATGTGTTACCATGCACTTAATGCAGGTATTGCCAGGAGACAGGCTGCACAATATCAAATATTTTTAGACAGCCAAAGAAGAAAATTTAATTAAAAGAGGTTGTACCAGAAAAACACCAAATGTTGCCAGGCTGAAGCTAAGGTTGATTAGAAACACACAGGTCTATGAAGGGGAATGAATGGGTTTCACATTCCAATGGTCAGGGGTACCAATACAACTGAGTTCACACTTGCTGCATAGTAAAACGTATTTACAATTTATATGTGTGGCACACGTCTCAAATAACATGTTAATATTTTGGTACACTAGTCGGCCTACATTTTCTGAAATCAGAAATCCAGATTTTCCGTGCACAGGAAAACAAAAAATGCCATCTGTGTTCAGAGACGGCCAGTGTATTCGACATGCCTGCAAGGCCATTGTTATGTGCAGACCACACATATGCAAGAAAACACACATATATGGGACACACAGTGCTATGGCTGCAGGGCATGGAAAGCTGAAGGTGGTGGGCAGAGGCTGGGGGCATCAGTTGTCAGCTTTTTCAGCATTCATCTGATATGCTTTAGACTCTACACGGGATCATGTGACCACAAAAGCCTGTGCGTGATTAAGTCCTTGGGGGGCAATTATGATGTTGAGTGAGAAAAAGAAACACAGAAATCATTAATTGCATTCACCTAATTTTTACTGAAAGGTCCAGTGTGTAGGATTTAGTGGCATCTAGCGGCATAGTTGCAGATTAAATGCCTTCACCTAACCCTCCCGCTCCAAGCAGGTAGGAGAAACTACAGTGGCTGTGTAACTAGCAACAAAAATGTGAAAGGACCTATCTAGAGCCAGAGCTTGATTTGTGTTTTTTTTGGCTACTGTAGAAACATGGTGGTCCAACTCCCTCTGAAAAAAAACCCCCTATTTTTTAGGTGATTATAGACTATTGCAAACACTTGACATTTAAAGGGACTGGGGGGAAATGATTCCATCAGTTTTTTAAATACATATTGAATATTACAAATGTCGAGATAAACAGCAAAACTGTGATAATGTTTAGATTTTCAGAAGTACTGCAAGAAATCAGTCATGATATTTAAATCTAGTGGCCAAGTGGCCGTGTTAGGTAGAGTGGCGGTTGGTGGAGCAGGGGTAACATTAAGCACAGACAATATTATTTCCTTCCTACAAATCTTGGGGTCAGACAGGACCCATTTCTCATTTCACCGTCTTTGATTTAATAATGCACCCATACTCTGGAAAATGAGTAACACGAGTGATCGCTTTTTTACTTTTCTCTGAAGTTAGCTTGTCATCGCTCTCTCTCCTCTTTAACAGCCCTACCCAAACTTAAGTCCACCCTCTTCCCCCAGCCACTCGAAAATCCATCACCACACATCTCTGTCAGTGCCGGAGAGACTCGGAGTCGGGTGCACTGAGTTGTCCACGCTCACCCAAGCACCAGTGGACCTCCGATGGGGAAATGCTTGGCTGCAGAGAAACCTGCACGAAATTAAATTCTCCACTTGGCTGACTAGGGTGACTCGTCCTGGTCTGCCGGCCTGTTCCTTCATTATTCCTGGGCTGATAACTGACTGAACGGGATGTCTTGTCTGTTTAATGCCAGCTCAGCTGCTTCATGGGAGGAACGGGCTTGTCACTCTCCGCTATAACACACTGTATTACCATCTCTACTTCATTTATTTGGCTCAGATTTCGTACGCCCGTCAAGCCACCCGTCCCCCCAAAGACACTTGCAATTCACCACTGCTCAACCTTCTGCATCTGTTAGGAAACTATTCAAAATAACCTGTCTAAAATTTTCATTAAAATGTCATTTAGATGTCACACCGAGGGTTTTAGATTGGAAACAATAAAGGTGACCTTAATTGTAGTTTTTCATACCCCATCTCTGTGGATAGCATTGGTTGGTTGAATTTTCTTAACGCACACCTTTTATCAGGAGATGAAAAGAATGCCATCTCCTTGCATTAAGCGCAAAAACAAAAACACCCACTGACCACAACAAATGCTCCCGCAGAGGTTGCCTTTGCTGGAGCAGACAGTAAGCTTTGCTTCCCTGCATTTATGAGCATTGAGTTAAAGGTTTCTGCATGAGGGCACTGCATGATTGAACGTTGTGATATGGAAACACAGGCAGGCAGCCACTGTCAAAGACACGGCTTGCACTTGACCCCGCAAGCACTCAGCTCCTGGCCCCCACCCACTTTAGCGGCTCTAGAAATGGCTTTCTCTTCTCAGCTAGCTTTGTGGCATTTGCAGAATTATAATGAATACCCTTTCCTAATGCACGGGTATATAGTATACTTACATAATTCATAGCCTTAATGTAGGCTTTTAAGTGCACATGGTGGCGTTGAGTCTTCGGTGCTCATTAAGGTTAATCAATGGCAAATGCTGTTGTCTTATCAGCACAAAGTCCCTCAACATGGAGCATCAAACATAATCGAAGGCTTGCTGTAGAGCAAAACCATCTCAGAGTGAATAGTAATAAGTGTTTGGAAAAAAACAGAGAAATCAGTATTTGGAAGTCATTAAACATCCAACGCCCACTCCTTCTGTGTAACCACAAAGCCAATAGCATTGTGGGACAAAATGCTTTCCAATGTGACAATTGATTGCTTTTTGAGGTAGTTGTTGGTTGATTTCATAATTGGTATAATTTTTCACAAGTACATGAGTGTCATGCCATGATGGGCTTTAGAATCCTGGTAATGCAATGGCCCGTACTTCAACCTTAAGATCAATAATGTATTAAAACCAAGAGCTTATTGAAATAATAGAGGGGTTTTCGCCAGGGAAGGCAAGGAGAGAAAAATGCACCAAAGAGAAGTGTTTGATTCTACGCCAGGCCTTCACTGTGAAGTGCATTGTTTTCATGCCAGTGTTTTTACTCCAAGAAAGAAAAGGACAGAGAAAGTCTTAGTGATGTGAAAACTCTGGACTGGTATTGACATAAAGTACAATGTGCGAGCAGCATAAAGCAGCACTTGATAATTCATGGTCCAAGTGAACTGCAAAAACCCAAACTGTGAACACAAACTGTTCATTTCTTCTTGTTTGGATAGCAGTCGGCGTGTTGATGAAGTAAATGATCCCAGACCGTTTTGCCTACACAGGTCATTATTTGCAGTGCCTGATCAGTGTATAACATTTGGCAATCTGTGGTTCCCTGCTGCTATCTCTTCCTGTTGGATCTCCCTGTTTTGACAGTCTTTGAGAGAACAACACTCTGTGAGGTGTCAGGTGAAGACTATATGTGACAGATTTGGAGGGGAAATCAAGAGAAGACAAACAGGCAGCTAAATGCCTGGGAAATGTCTCAGCGCTCAGACAGAAGGCGATAAGTGCTGTTGACGTGGACATGACAAGCTAGCAACAGTAAACCTCAGGACACGCAGTCCCACCGGAGGCCCGGGAGTGGACACAAATCTCGATGACTGCTGAATGTGCTTAACAGCTCTTATGAAGAGAATTAACAAGAAGTAGGAAGCCCCCCCCCCATCATCACCACACACACACACACACACACACACACACAGACATACACCTTCAACCACCCCTGCCTTTCTACTGTAAGCTCTTTGATGTTTCCCTGTTTCTCCTCGACAGTCAGCTTTGGTTTTGATCAAGGTTTGATTTCCTGTGACATATCTGATGCATACTATGAAAGCAATACAAGCCCTCATATAGAGGAAGGGTGTGTCTAAGCGTTAACTGTTGCAGAGCTGTGTGCCAAACAGGGCAATGACAGAAGTACATCTCCTTTCCAAAAAAAAAGAAAAAAGAAAAGAGAGCCTAAGAAGTCATACAAGTGAAATGAATGTGTAAAGTTTCTTCACACTGGAGTTGATTTCTTTTCAAAGTGGTTATGGCTGTACACTGTCACAAGAGTCTGACAGAGGAAAGAGAATATTGTGCTTTCATTTCAAGAACATCAGAAGACCTGGTTCTTCTATTCTAAACAATGACGAGTACAATGCAGAATCAGTATCACATAAAAGCTATAAAAATATATTAAAAAAATATGTAAAAAATATATATTAAGTAGTGTGTATTAATGTAATACCAACAAAAAGCTAAATCTCTTATCACATACAAGTAAATATATTTTCTTTAAAGCAACATGATGTACGAATTGATATTTTTTCATAGTGCTATTGACCTTTTTCACAGCAGCCATTTTGACATGAAATAGTAGGGTAAACACAGGTGTTACCAATGCTACTAATTACGGCTCAGTTCCATTCAGGTCAAACAGAGTCAGTGTGCTGCTGTCCTGCATGTTGGCTCCCTGGAAAGGCTCCGCTACACTAAATGGAGCAGAACCTGAATTACTATCAGTGGTAATACCGGTGTTTATCCTACTATTTCATGTCAAAATGGCTGCTCTGAAAAATGTCTATTCACCTATACACCCCCGTCATAAATATGGACAGCTGTACATTTGCATTTGTTATGCTTACATTACTTCTGATCAAAAACTAGCGGCCTCTTTGCCTGAGCTAACCAACCTAAGTACAGTTAGGAGCAGTTAGCTGGTTCACAAGTAAAGCTTTCTGTCCATCAGGGAACTGTGATCACCGAGAGGTGAGACAGAGCAGCGAGGATATCAGTTCCATTTTCACCCAAATCAGTTACACAGTTGGTAGTGTGTAACTTAGTGCCATAAAGCAACTCAGAGACCAAAGTTACACAGTGCGAGACCTGGCGTACGGGGGGCACAGAGGGAGAATAACAGAGGCACCATTCACCCTTCAGTCAGTGCAGCTTCAAGAGGATTGGACTTACTGCAGTACACTGAAAGGACCAGAGTGTAGGATTTAGTGCCATCTAGTGGTGAAATTGCAGATTGCAAGTAACTGAACACTGCTCACGTCTCTGATGACCTGGGATTGGTGTGCAGTCCGTTCTGAAGTCCGAGTGTGCAGAAGAAACTGTAAACTGGGCCCTATCCACAGCTAGAAACATGGCAGTCCAACATGGCGGACTCCATGGAAGATAACTGATATTTAGCAACTTGTGCAGCAGAAACAAACGTGTAGCCTGCTGACGTGGCTAACTTGTTTGCAAAAAGTTTCTTCCTGCACTTACGGAGCAACATTAGCATTCATTTGAAGTCATCTCTCCGGCCACCTGATGGATGTAAATCCAGGATTCATTTGCACTCCTTTTTCCTCTGTGTAATCTGGCTCTCTAGCTGCTAAATGCTAGTTAGCTTGTTGCTAACTTTGTAAATCAGCTGCCAGTGTGCATTCGGTTTTTAGAGCTTTTTTGCTGAATGTACCAAAACGTTGAGCCAACAATCTGATCTGAAACACGCTGTAAGAGAAACTGAGTCTGGTGATCATTCTCTGTGGGCTCATAACTACAAGTGACACCTGTCACATATAAAAGTATTGATTAGAGCCTCTTTGAGTCAAGAATTGGAATACTTCCTCCAGTCCTGCTGAGACAGAACAGATGCTATATGGCTAATGGTAGACTCAGCTTGCCTAATCTGTGAGCATCCCAGTGCCTTTTCAATAACACCCACATCACACAGCATTCACCTCAGACTCCGCCGGCCCATCCAGATGCATAATGCCTAAAAGAACGGATGCATACCCTGGTTCAAAATGTCTCCCCAGAATTGTAGGGTGAATCAAAATTGGGATAAAACATTTGAATTACAGAACACAACTGTGATGTCTGCCCTCCTGGACTGCCAGATCATGAATATATATTGCATTATGAAGATGTGATGACATTTAGAGCAATCACATTTAACCCTCTCCTCTTGTGCCTCTGTTTCTCCTCTCTCCACTAATGCATTTTGCAGCAAGGGATGCATCTTAAAAGATTCAGGGAGAAATGTCAGCCAAGGCAGACACTGCATGCGAGCTAGGGTCATTTCAGACTGGTTTCTGAATTCTGGAGAGCACACACACACACACACACACACACACACACACACACACACACACACACACACACACACACACACACACACAGGGTGCGCTATCCTTCACGTCCCCCTCCCCCCCCTTTTTTTTCCTGTTTCATTCTGTCTCAGCCCCCTTCCACTCTAAATATTTCTGTTGGTTTACCCTTGTCCATGTGACTGCGTTGGAGGTAGCACAGACGCACTACCACGAGAGGGAGGCTTGACCAGTTGGGCGCTGTCTCCCACCTCATTACCAGATGCAAATGAAACGGGTACACATGTTTAATATTTAGTGGCAGCAGAAATGTCAGGCTGGCACAAGATGGAATTAAACAGCACTGTCAGCGCAAGTGAACTCAAGGCTTTCTCAGCTATTTCACTTCATATTGAGTTACTGTCACAATTTATTTCACAGCGGTGGGACGACTAGTGTGAAAATGTTCTGTGATGCCTTTAAGGATGGAAGAGGAATCAAGGAAGAAGTGTGAAGGGTATTGTTCAGATGAGGCTTTGTATTTATTTCTAAGCTCTGTGACAAAGCTTTATTTTCTTAACAAAGCTCTACTATTCATCAGATTTTTTTTTGTTTAGATTATAGTGACGGCGTTTCTGTTTTATTGGATAGTGCACTGATTAAACACAAAAGTGAGAGCTGGCAAACTCACAATGCTGTTCAGTACAGTAATATTATGCACATTGGACAAATGAGCCACAGACCTCCCAAGAGAAGGCTTTGGTTTAACTAATCCTGATGATCCATACCCATATCAAATGTGTCATCCAGGCCACATCAAGGAGGCACGAAGGCTTTTAAGCAATGCGGCTTTGCATTCTGCTTGCAAGAAAGCAATGTTTCTTATAGCTCAAAGAAAAAACAGTGGAATATGTTGTCTGCAAAAAGATGTCCAGTTGGGTTTTGCAGTCTTGTCACCACACCGATGCATTTTATCAGACTCGGGGCTAAAGCAAGTTAATGTTCATTCTAATCAGCATGGCAGATAACACCGGGACCCACAGGGACCTAATTAAAGATACTGTATATGAGAGGTTTATCTTCGCAATGCTGGCAAAAGTCCCCACATCGGTTTATCCGTGCAAAGAGGCAGGATTTCAGTATATGTTCAGCCGATGCATTTGTGTTCTTATATCATGTCATATTTAATGGGCTCGGTGAGAGGTGAGGTGGGGTGATGGTAGGCGTGGTCAGATCAAAGAGAAAGGGGATCTTTGAAAGAGGAGAAAAAAGGTTTTTTGATTTTTAATTAATTCCAAGCAGCATTGTACTAAACTGTATGAGTGAATGGAAAATGAAAAAGTTTTGCTGTGGACAGGCAGTCAATGAACTCCCACTGCCTTCTAAAAAAAAGAAAAATTGAAGCGTTTCATTATTCCAAGGTGAGGGCTTTAAAACAGCATTTTAAATGTTACCCTGCTGTTCAAGATCATGAAAACCTTTAATTTCATGCAAATGAACAGCAAGGAGCATGGAGCTTAATGTAAACGAATGCTTCTTTTGTACTGCTGTAGAAGTGAGCTAGAGAGAGAGGCCAGGAAGAAAATTCCCAAGGATTCTTTAATTGCTATCTGAAATTATGTAAATCCCTCTGCTAGGCTGAGTGCAATTATCCAGCGCCTCTCGCTGCCAGCTTTACTAATGTCTAACAAAATATCGGTGGCTGACATTTAGACGTGGTAATGCAAATGAGAATTAATTTTTCTTCCAAGACAAAGGGCAGTGGAAAGATCACACCATTTTATACAATAAAGGCTGAAAAAAGTAGGGTTTGCAAGATGACAAAAAATGTTGATCAAGAAATGAGCCAAGCATTGAAGGCCATTTTATATCAGTGCTGCATGATACTGAATAAGATTATTTTCTCCATTCTGCACTATTAATCTATTTCTATTGCCACAGTGAGGTATGCTGCAAGCAGTAGACATTCATTTAGGGCTGGAATTAATTGCAGAGTGTGCCTCATTTTTAGTAATGATATGGGGAACCCTCCCCGCTCCCCATTGTTAGAACACGTTCCTGCCACGGCTGTGATGTTGGACTGTTTGGGTCACATTTTTCCATTTATCTCCCCAGGTACAGAGATGGATGTAGGCCAGGCACTGCAGCCTGGTGAGACTCCCCTGTGTGCAGCACAGAACACCTGTCCCGCTGTGCGTCGGCACCCCCAATCTTTACCAGGCCAAGGAGGAGCACCATCTCTCTCCATAACACTTTCCTCAACCCATTTTCTCCTGGGACCCCAAAGGAGCAAGATGAGGAGGAACCTAGGGACCGGTGTTCACTGGGAGATCTGCCGCCCAAAACTGCATTTCTTAACCAGAAATCAAATTACAACATGCTGACGTAGGGGAAAACTGGCTATTAATATTTCAGTATGGATACTGTGTGTAAGACACCCCCAGCAGTGAGCATTCTCAGATGAGGGGAAAAAAACATTGTGATACACCAACAAGTGCCTGTCTTCAGTGCTTCTACCACAGCAGCATAATCTAACAAAGCTAATGTGGTAGCAAAACACAAGCAGAGTAATGATGCACACTTGGAGTCAGTAGGTTACATCCTGGGAAGCTGCTGTGGGATAAAAAGCAATAGTCATTATTGTAGTACTTAATGTCTCTGTCCAAAGAAAACCACATATTTCCAAATTTGGTGACACTGAATTCTTCAGAAAAACTGAAGGATTAAGTGTTCCTTCATGGACTGAGAAAATGTTCCTCCTTCTGAGGCTAAATAAGCTATTTAAAACCCCAGTGGATTAGCTGAAAAATGATTTGTCACAAAGCTGAAAACAAGGCTGTTTTTCTTCGCTCATGAAAAGTTGACATGTTGGAGTTACGCGGTTTTCGCAGGACGGTGATGCATGGGTTGTGACAATGAACCATGTTAACCCTCATCCTAGCGACTGCCGCAGAGCCCACAGGGGTACTTTTTGTCCCATCTCACAGGTGCTTTATTCTATCATTCTAATTTGTCATGACTTTGTCAATGAATGTGTTGACATGACTTCATTAAAATCAAAAAATAGTAGTAGAGTAGGGCCACTCATTTATTCAGTCGTTAATTTAGATTTTGTTTCTGAAAATAATAAGAATCTATTTTTCCATCACAGTAATTACATAACTATTGTTGTTTTGAAGAAATAAACATTTTGCTATGATGGCTGTTTTTTGCTGTACTTTATTCATGGGGTCCCCAGGAACACCAGTCGGTAGTCCTTGTATGTTAAATATGTTGGGATGGTTAACAGCCAAAACAATTGTGCTGCTTTGCTGTTTGAAAAACTGACTGACTTCCACAGGAAAACAAAGATGGTGCCACTGCTGGTATAATTTTCCCTCATCTCGGCTAACAGTTGTACATAATTTTTTGTTTCCTATACTGTCGAGAATCTATACGGCATTGCATTGTGTGTCAGACTTTGATGTACAGATATTTTGATTTCCTAAATTACTTGGAAATGGGCTGTTATCATCAGTCTGTTTCATATAGAGAACAAATCATCGCAGGTCACTAGAAATAGGCTTTGAAAATTCACCACACAGGGCCTTTATTTTGTTTCCGAGATGGCCTGTCCAATTGAAAGCTTTATCGTGCATGCTAATGTTATCTCGGGTTCTGCACCTACTGCTAATGTGCTGCATTTGTAGGTATTTACAATTGTATATAACCCCCTCTGCACCTCATATCACCCTCTGTCTTCTCCTCATCTCCAGCTTTCTAACCTCCATCTTCCCTGCCCCTCCACCACCTGTACATCCATCAGAGTGCTGTCATGGTAGAGGGGCTTCAATGCTCCTTCCTGATGCGGCCATCAAGGCCCTTCATCTAACACAAGCCGACACATCATAATAACAGTAAGAGGCCTTTCCTGTCCAGTGTCATGCTTGGAGAGATTAGTTCCCCTCCACAAAACCCAGGTAATTTGCTTTTGCTGAAACACATTTGTAGATCGTATTCTTTCAGGTTAACTAGTTCATGAGAGGAGATGAGACACTTGCTGCACAGTGTTTGCTTCTTTGTGCCATTATTCCTCTCATCCGTTTTAAGTACAAACCAAACAGCTTCCCTTACATGTATGTGGTGTGTGTCTGTGTAGGTGAATGCATATATGTAGTTAAAAGATATTTTTACTTTACACACATGCATATTATACTTTGGTGCATAAAAAGTTGATGCAAATGTGCACTAACTTTTCCAGACATCCATGGAATTAAATGTTTATGATACCAAAATACTGTAAATGTATGAAAATATGCAAACATCATCCTGGATATTCAAAGACTTTAGAGATCCATGATATCTGTTTTACTTATAGTAGTGTCCATGTTAAATCACACACAGAAGAGAAGATGACCACTGAGGGACAAGTCAGTAAAGCATAGTTGTTTTATAGCTGTCATTATTTCCTACTGAATTATTGGGTGGCTGGGTTACAGATAGGTAAGGGTTTGAATATGTCACTGACTTAATGGGACATAAATCCATCTATAAATGTGATGTGAAGACTGTCAAATATCAAATTAGGTCTGGGCTTTCAAAAAATATTTAAATATATAAGAAAGCTTACATTGAATATCATTTTCTGAGTGGCTGAGAGAAAAAAAAGTCTTTGAGCAGGAGTTAATTTTTGTGGGTCTAATGTCTATTTCATTCTTTATTAATCACAGAGGGATGCTCTAAATCCCCTCTGTGTATGAAGGGGCTGTGCTCTGTGTCTTCTCACATTTGCTGCATGATCATATTTCATAAACACTGCATTTGAATTTTTATGTACAGAGTATGCAATATTCATGATAAACTGAATATGTAAATAGGTAACCTTTATTTATGAGTCTCTGCCAGACTCGTGCTCTTAAGTATTACTTTGGATGATAAGATGGATAGACAAAAATGTTAGTTAGGGGAATACTTGTGTGGCTGTGGAATGATTGATAATTAACAGCTTAATCTATACAAGTTGGAGGTCATAATTCTCCTGCTTTCCTCTAAGTTATTTTTATTTTTTTCAAGGCGGGGAAAATAAATGGTACACATGCATATTTGTAAGTCTAAACAATGGCAAAAAAATCTACTTTTAATCTTTCCACTGAAAGAGAGACAAAAAGACATGCTTTTATGCTCCTTGCTGACTTCTATTAGGATGTATAGTACTGCTGTACAGAGCTGAGAATATCTACAAATTTATTTGAATGAATCACCCAGGAAAGGGCCCAAAACTAGTCAAGTCTGTATCTTTTAGTCACACATTTAATCCTAATGCTACATTCCATTACATTTCCAGCCTGTAAGTGCCTTGGAATTACACGTCCCATCCTGAAGGAGTCCTTTTTCTTATTGTTTAGAGAGTGGTTAGCATGCCGGGGATGCTCCAAATACGATTTTACATCCACTTATGGAAATCCATTGTTCCTTGAACATTTCCACATACAAACCAATATATGCTTTTCTAAGAGGTCTAAGACCTCAATTACATCAAACGCAGTTTGTCCTGCTGCTGGGCTGCCTGCTGAAGGGCTTAAACAACTGTGTCAATGCTACCCCCTTGTGACCGCACTGCGGCAGAAGCATTTCCTAACAGCCATCTCTCACTGCAAGACACACTGAGAAAATGGTCCACTTCAATAACACCAAAAACAATCCACATACAACATTTTAACTTGTATTAAATATCAAAAATAACTTATATAATGCAAACAATTCCAACATTTCTCCAGTTATAAAAACGGCTGTTATTCTGCACCAGTGTTTCTATGTAACCCCCCTTTATTACAACAGAGCCTGTGTGGTACGCCTTGTTTTGAAGGGCAATTGTCTGACGTGTTCACTGTAGTTTGAACTATGAAACAGTGAATAATAAAGATTAAAAGAAAGTCTGAGAGATTCTATTTGCACAGTGGAATTGAAATGTGTCATCACAGCACCTACTGCATTTGTAGCTTCCAGATCTCTTTCATTAAAACCAAAGACGTCTAGAAAGTTGTTATGCTGACGTGCAGACAGATGTGCATGTCAGAGGCATGAGAGGGAATATTTTGGAGGGCACTCCTCCTGCTGTCCTAGCCCCGGCAAAAGAAAAGCATGCAGTCTTTTATTGTATGGACTTGAAAAGAAATAATTAGACACACAGATATATAATTCTGCAAAGCTGCATGGCTCACTTGTCACACGTGGCAGAAAGAAAAAGGGGGCTGAATTCTCTGAAGTGCAGTTTGCAATAGGCCGCCACTTTTATTTCCCCAAGTTTGCTCTACCTTCAAAGACACAGTGCGGGATTGAGGAGTTGGAGCGCTTGGGTTTTTCTTCTTTGTTATTGTAGTGGAGTCTTGGGAAGCAGAAAAGGGAAAGATTTTACAAATATTTGAATTTTATTTGAAAATTAGGCAAAATGCAAGTTAGTACATTAAAGTACATTACATTAAAACCTAGGCAAATATTGTCCAGCAGATAGCTTACCATATTGAATATATGTTCAATAATAGCCTAAATCTATTCCTTATGATCAATATAGAATATTTTTAACTGGTGTTCCATAAGAACCAACCACCAACCAATACTGCACCCGCATGTTTTAAAAGTATAATGTTAACCATAATTATAGCAGTTTTCTATTACACAATAAGATCCTAGTTGAGCACTTCTTATATTCTTTGTAAGAGAAATTGAGATGACATTTTCCATCAGCTTCACCAAATAGTGGGAGGAAGTAGATCATCAATCAGACTGGATATGTCAATACTAATAAGCATTGATGCAAGTCTGCTGAGAGATTAGTGATCTAAAAGCAGGCCCAATGACCCCCCCCCTACTCGTCCCAAAAAAGGCATTTTATCTTTTAATTTCTACCATACTTTAGATATTTTTAACATTTTCAAAGATATTCACCGAAAAAACATAAAAACAGACACTTTAAATGAAAGCCTGTGATTTCCCTGTGGAGCTGCACGGTAAAGAGATGCAGGTTGGGTCACATAACCTACAGTGTCCATAATTCACTGTGCTCCTATGAGGCGACGTCAGCTGAGGCCATATTAGGGGGCTGCACTATGTTGACATCTCACGCAGCCCCCTAGGTTAGGCCATGTCAATCACAGGACATGTGATTGCAGGAGTCCCCGCCTGCCCTCTCATTGACACCTCCCATTGACTTTCCTTCACGCAGATCAGTGAGCCTAAACCATTTCATTCAGGGTGACCCACCGCCACCCCCTCCTCTCTCACACACACACACACACGCTGGACAGGTTGATTTGTGCCTTGCTGGCAGGCTTCAACACGGCTATGACTTTTATCCACTTAAGTATGTATATTTTACCTGACTGTATGGTTCCATCTCTCATTAATAGTCAGTGCACACTGGAAAGGCATGGCTCCCAGCACCATGCATGTATACTACCAAAACAATGTTCACTTCAAAAGAAGAGAAATAGTGTTTGAATTATTTTCTTCCCTGACCTTAGCTCCATGTATGTAAACATGTGACCTAATATCATGCTACGGCGCTGTTATTTATGTCATATAATCATTTCAACTCCCTCAGGACCCAGTCGGCACACAAACATGACCAAAATACATATTTAGATTTATTTGTCTGCAACTGTCCAATAAAACATATCCTTTGCATTTCCATCTCTGGGCTTTAGTCCCAGTGGGAGTTGCTGGCTGAGAAATGTTGTGCTTTCAAGCTTCAGGGAACAGCGATGTGAGCAATGTTCAGGGTAGAAAAAAAAAAAAGTGGTACGCTGCCTAAGTGTTGTACTATAAAGAGAGAAGAAGTAGGTTTTCACATTCCAAAAGCCTCCAAGGGTTTTAGCTCTGCACTGGAATGTGGGTGCAATCATCATACTCATCTCAGGAGAGACGATAGCAGGCTCTCGACCACTCACTCAATCTCTTTGTTTCATTTTCCCTTTATTTCTCTGTCTGTTGCATCGTTTTCTTGCTTCTTTAAGTTTGTCCATCTTCTAATGCTCTCCCTCGCTAAAGCGGGCCATCTGAACGGCATGTTTTCTATCAAGGGGGGAAGCATTCTGGAATACCCAAATGAGCCTTGGTTATGTCACTCCCATTCGTGGAAATAAAATGTACAACTTTGTAATGAAACAAGTCGATTGTAAAAGCGGAATGAAATATTTTATGATGTGCTTATGAAGAAAAAAGGAATGTCTTGATGAAAGCTGTGCCCTTCAGTGCATGGTGGATTTCATCCTCATGCCATCCACACATGTTTTAGGGTGTTTGTGGTGGGAGAGGCATCCCCTCTGCGACCAGAGTCATAAATGAATTACTATAAAAAGGGTTACTCAAGGGCTAGATGGCTTTTACGTAATTGTGCGGTGGTGAAAGGGGGTAAGGGTCTTTCCATAAAATTTCAATAAATTGTGCATTTTCTCAATGACTTGTTGCCCCAGTGAACAGTACAGTAAGAACACTAGGCTGGAAGAAATGGGGTGCAAATGCTGGCAGAGGCAATGTAATTTTGAAATGTGAACTGTTAAAAAGGTAGCAATATGCTTTTATTGTACGTGCATATTTAGGCTTATTTAAAATGTCATTAGAGGTCGTCTACATACGTGACATCTGTGTAAAAATGGACTGCTAAGTACGTCTCATATTCACAGAACGTTGCCGGGCTAAATGAAATTCATGACCAGACGGCCAATCTCCCCTGAGTAAATCAAAAGCCTATTTTATTTAACCCGCCTTTAAGTATAACACCAAGTTAACTATGTTATAATATAACACATTGATAGCTTACATTCTCTCATTTACCTGAGAAAAAAAGCAAATTCTATCAAACATGTTTCAATAAGACTGGTGCTGACACAGGTGAGCTCTAAGTATTTCTCCATAACATGAAATTATGACTAAATAAGCAACAATCAAAGTTATCAATGAAGAGTTTAACAAAGTCAAAAACTCTGTTTGATCAGATATGATTGACAGAGTTGCTAAATTGTAATTGGTGCATGAAAGTATGTGATGTCACATTTTTCTAATGGAGCCCCGCCCACTTCAAACCAGCGAAGAAGCTCAAATAAAAACACAAAGACTCTCACGTTGAATAACCAAAACTATTCCAACTTTGGCTGGATATTTTAAGTTTATGTAGGATCCCAACAATTATGTTAAGAAACCGATTGAATAAATAGGTGTTCAGGGCCTTTAAAGTTGTAAATGTGTGTAACTTAAATCACATTTTTCAAACTAACTATTATTAAAACATCCTGTCCTACGTCTCTGAAATGGTTGGCAGCTGTTCTCTGGGTATCTGGAATATCGGTTTCTCCCACTTTCTGTAATTAGCAATGATCAAGAGGAATTATAAGCGGCGGTTAACAACATTGGACTCCTCAATGACCCTGATAGATGGTCAATTATAGTGATCAGGTCGTGGCGTTTATTGGATTTAAAGTGGCAGTGATGGGCCCTTTTGGCCTAGTGTGGGTAATTATCACATTTATGCATGATTTAAGGCGACAGTGTAGAACGAGAAAGACATGACTTAAATTTAATCATTTTCTTATCTATGTATTTATGCAAGAGTTAACAATGGATGGCCATGAGTGGAATAATGCAATGAGATCAGTGTGGTATCCACGCAGTGTATAGCTGCTGTGCAGGACATGTCATATCTGAGACTGGAGGAAAATGTACTGCTTCAGACAACTTGTGCCAGAACTGGGCTTTTTGCCGGAAACATCTTGTTTTACTCACTTTTTGTACTTCGCAAATGTATGAGTATAATTCACTTCAGTGTATCAAAGATCTGTTTTTAAATTACACTTTAACTTGTCTTCAGCTCAGGTTTTTCTCTATTTTATTGTGACCTCCACCAGAAGCTACATTTTTAAAGAATGCTCAGACTAAAACATCTCATGGCCAACAGCCTGTAGTTTTGCTGGCAGGGGAAAAATGCCAATAGAGAGCAGATGCTGTACACCGATCACAGTTGTCAATAAATTTTTCTCTTCCTTCCCATCATCCATTATTCTCTGCCTGTTCCACAGAAAAAGGCATCTCGCCACTCTTGCTTAGGCACCCACAGACAGCTTTCTGAATCCAGACACCTGAATATGATCAACGGAAAAGCTGCTGCTCAGCTTCTCTGGTAACGGAGGGAATACATCAGTGCCTTGTTTATTTACTTTTCCCACATGCCAGAAAAGGTCAGAGTCTGAGGATTATACTGCACGGACCAAGTAGAACTCAATAAAAGCCCAGCAATGAAAACAATATCATCCATATTTTAAACAGCTGGCACCAAACAGAGGGAGCCTTACACTAGGGTGCCAATTATTCTACTTCTCAGGGTTTCTGCAGCAAACCACAATAGCTCAGGTGTACTTCAGAAATAAAACCATTATTTCATATATTTTGTGATAATTCCTAAGACAAGTGACCAAATATGATAGCTATCATTTACATTTAGATGCATTTCAATCATGAAGCGCTAACTAATGCTTAATGCTGAGGGGGAAAATGCAGATTTATTGGTGTTTAAATGCAGATGTTTTTTAGGCAGCAAGTGTGGTTGTTTTCATAGTCTGGGTTTGTTTTCCCTCCGTGGACTTATTAAAGTCAGTGCAGCACAGTCTGTGCTCTATAATCCTGATGTATTATTAATCATGTCTTCCCGTGCAACTCCAAAAAACTTCCCTTTTTGATTTTTTAACGCAAAAGTGCACTAAATTTGAAACAGAGCCAGGTCCAGGGTGACAGGATGCTTTATTATTCTTCCTGTTACAGAATCCAAAGCAAGTAAATACAATGGTGGCATTGTTTGCTGTTGGAAACAGTTTTTGGCAGAGTGTATGCCTTGTCCATGTACAGTATTACATGTGCATGGAGCATGGTGTTTCTAGCATCTACTATTGTAAGTTCACAAGGGCTGTCATGCTATAGAGATACGCGTTGACAGGTCAGAGAATATAGTGCATAAACAAGAAATTGCATAGCTGATCCTTCTGCTTGTGTCAAGATTTTCTAGTATTGTATTAAATTGTCATGTAAACAAAAGTCTGCTTCTAATAAGGCCTTTACCCCTCATCGATTCAGAGGACAAATGACTTGTTTCATTCATTTCTTGTCAAGTTTTTCTCACAGGAACTTTTTAAATGATGCTAGAAGCCAATACTTTGCTCTTACAATACCCTAAAGCGCATGGAAGATGAAGGAAATCATGTTTGTTTGAAGCTTCAAGCTTTGTCAAAATACAGAAAAAGAGCAATTCAATTTGAATTGAATCACTCAATAAAAGATTTTTTATAAGACAGTCTGTCTCTGTGACATTTGATGAGGGAGAATTTGTTTTTTATCAAGACTGCGCAAATGATGAAGATGTCAAAGATGCCGAATCTGACTGTTTCTTTTATCTGAGTAATATTGTATTCCTTTGTCATAGTGACTAACATCTGAAGAGAAAGTGTTAACTTCATGTTTGTGCATAACTTTGTGAATATGAATGTATATGACATAACAGCATGCAGGGTGATCAATAGTCCAATATACATGTCTGCAACAGTGTGGGAGTCATGCTCACATATACCACCCTGCCATCATGGCAGGTGCTCGTGGCATTTTTTCTCCCTTTTTTTGCCTCGCTTGGGTAAGATGATAATCCAAGCCTAGTCCACTGACAGACTGCAACATGATTCACTTGGACAGTGACTGACTGCACATCCAATTTGTTTCAACTCCGGAGCAGCAGCTTATTATCTGAAATGCATGAGATGTCTGTGCATGAGAGGCGTGATCAGCTGGGGCATGCGCCGGGGCTGCTGGGAAAGTAATCAATAAGGGATTGTCTCTTGTAGTTTAGGTCGACACATTATGACAGAGCTGAAAATTAAACAGGCAGATATTAATAATAATGGAAATCAGAGGCTCATGGGTGAGAACGGGGGGAGGGGTGAAACTCAAAATATGTATCATGTTCGGCTGTGGGTGTATGTGTATGGGGGAGTGGGGGGCGGTGGGGGTGGAGAGTGACTATACTTGGTATTTTGGTTATTTTTTTCCCTCTCAGGAAATATGTGAAATATGAGATGTTATGGCTTAGTGTGTCGTCTTTGAAAACGGAGCAGCATTGGCAGATATAACAGTGCTCCTTTTAACTTATTAGAAACATTCACCAACCACAGTCATTATAAAAGGTTTGTACTAGCTTTATGGAGTTTCAGGTCACGAAATTCTACTTTTTGGCAGACGACTTAAGCCCCTTGTGCATTTGGTGTTTAACTGATCAATAAAAGTTCATTTCAGATTGATGCTCATAATAAGCAACAGCTGAAATGACACAAGAGGAATCATATGAACTCAATCTGACTGTAATTATTATTTTATGGATGGATTTGATTCCCTTTATTTTCCATTTTTCCACTTCATCTACACTTCTGTTGAGATAATAATGGTATATGGCGCTCACAGCAAGCATTCACACGTGGTTAGAACCTTAAGCTGATGGAAAACAAAACAAAAAGGTACCTTGTTGCATGGTTTAGGAGGAGTCATGGGCAGTAAGAGTAACACAGAGAGACAGACAGACAGCTAAAGAGAGATTCCCCTGCCTTGTCAATTAGCCATGGCAATCCGTTTCTATTGTTTGAGCAACAAACGCGGCATTCTGGGTGTGGGCGGGGTGAAGCGGAGGAGTTAACAAACTGCATTACAGGCCATTACAGATGCAGTGTCATTGATTATTTATACCCTTATAAAATGCCTGGCTCCCTGGTGGACCAGGCTTGCTTGGCTAGCTCTGATAAAATGTTCCCTCTAAATCACCACACCAGGGCAAACAACATATTCAAATACATAAGAGAGCTGAGTGACAAAGTCCTGCGTGTATAATAGATGTGAAGATCACTGTATGAACAACAAGAAATAAAGAAACTGTTGTGATAGCTAAAGCCTATCACTACATCTTATTAAACTAATAAATCTTTGTGCTGCCTGTTTGTTTGACGGGTATCTGATCTGTGTGATTTGATTCATTTTAGATGCAGGAAGCTCCTTCTTGTAAGGAAAATTGGACAGTAGATCATAATTTTTTTTTGTCCACTGTGGATATTTTGCATTAGTTAGCAGGGGAGCAGATGGCTGCTAGTAGCCGAGCTCACGCTCAGCACTTTTGTGAACTTTCATGTTGTAGGTGTCTGCGCTGGAGCAGGACCTTCTCCAACCAGTCACCTCACCATGGGAATATTCCCTCTCAGATATTAATGGTCGCCCTTGCCGAGCCGACCACCTCAGCATAAAGCCCACTGGGATGCAGAATAGCAAATGCCACACCTTTCAGCGCCTTGCTTCTTAATGACACTACACTGACATTGTGGTGCCTTCAAAAACTCCCTGAATAACATATATCAACCGCTTAGTCAACTAAAACACCCGTGTAGTAATTTGACATGCTGCCCTCTAAATATTTGTTATTAGTAAGATATATTGCCGCTCATGAAATGCATCCTTTATCATACATGGGTTAAAGGTCCAAATGCCAGATGTCCCACAACACGGCAAGAAGAAAAACATGCAAGAAATGCACAGTATGTCGAGATAGTGACAAACGCATGCCAACTGAATTGCAAAGAGGTAAAGTAAGTCCATATTGGACACACTTCCCAGAGCACGGAAAGTATGAAAGAGAGGACAACATCTTGTATCATCTATCTTCCTTAAATGCTGAAGCCGTGACAAAGTGGATGGAGAAATTATGATAAATGATAAGACGTATTTAGTCAATATCTGTAATTCCCTTTCTTCACTCTGCTGTGTTTTTAGCCTCCCATTGTTTAGTTGAAAAGACACCCGTTCATTTAAATAGCACTTTGAAGGCCAGATTGTGATCAAATTGAAATGGGCATCGTACATGTTAATATCAATATCTCCATCCGGGAGATAGATTGTCAGGGCGCCTTTTTGTGAATTTATATCTTATTTACACAGGGAGAGAGGTATATCTGGATGCTACTCACTGTAGGTGTTTCTTTGAACCCAGCTTTCCAGAAAACACAAATGAGGCCCACCAGCATAGTGTTACAATTTATAGGCCAAAAGCTTTCTGGTGTATTTGACCACCACAAATCTCCATTTAATTTAATTAAAAGAAAACTATATTGCACACACACTGACCAATTCTACACGGAGAAACAATATCAGCATACTAAAGGATGTATTTGCAATTGGAAAATAAAAACCAAAGCATGCGTCTCAGTACTGACTTTAGGTTAATGTCATTAAATAATCTTATAACAGATCATGAGTATGGATGAGATTCTATACTGCATTTTGTCTGTCCATCTGTGACACACAATGATGTTGGACACATTTTGGCATAAATAAATTATTTGTTACTGCATTTCATTTTCACAATTGAATCCTTTACTGGGAGGAGTTACTGCTGTTCAGGCATCCAGGGCACCACAAGTAAAAGATGCACTTTGAAGAACTCTGTAACAGTTTCATCATCTGCGCATATGATGAGAACTATTATATATTTATAAAAACTCAGATTCTTTGAAGAAGAAAGTCAAGGGTTCAAGAGTGTGTCCACCCACAATTTAAAGGATCAGTGTGTAGGATTTAGTGGCATCTAGCGGTGAAGAAGTTATAGATTCGATTCAACATGGCGGCCTCCGTGAAAGAGGACCCACTCCCTGCGTAGATATAAAAGGCTCATTCTAAAGTAACAAAAACACAACAATTCTTATTTTCAGGTGATTATACATTAACTATGAATATTATATTACATTTCTGCCAACAGATCCTCTAAATGTTACACACTGGACCTTTAACAATAAACTATTGCATAATCCTGTTCAAAGATTTCAAGATTGCCTCCAGACATGTACTGAGACATCTATAAATAAGCCTGCTTGGAACAATAAGTATCTGTTTTCTAGGCAAAAACATCTAGTTTCCACATTTAAATCCTTAAAAGGGCATCGATTCCTTCTAACTCTTACAAAATTCCAGAATCTATGAATTTACAAATGTTAATTTTTCCTGCTGGACACAAGATGTCTCCTACTTCACTGTAAAGTCCATTCTCAGTGTACTGGTGGCTTCAAGTTTCTACCTCACACTTCTAGAAGTGACATATTGGACCAGGATTGACTTACAAACTATTTGTGATGTCACAAATCATGCTCGTAGGCCCCTCCCCTTAAAATCTGATTTCCAGTTAGCACAGAGAAACTTTCCACTTTCTGCAGATGAATGTGAAAACATCCTTCTAGTGTCAAACTCTGCACATACATCATTCTGCACAGTGAAGGTCAAACGTCCAACTGTACGAACAAGAAGAAAAACAGATTTTTGACTGGAGGGGGCTTTTAATCATTTCACTTTGAGATTCTAGGTCAATTTTTCATGATTTTCTTTTCCTTTATTAACAGTTTCGGTGAGAGCAGTCATTTCTTTTTTAGGAACACTTTCATGACAAATAAGAAAACATAATAGGAATTACATTGCTGAGGTATATGAAGTGAATTTAAATTCTGAGCTGTTGTTGACAGATATATTGATGGGAAGAATTTTAAACTTCATGCTGAAGGGGAGCTGTAGCCAGTAAAGTCTGTAAAGGCTACGGGTAATGTGATGATGTTTCCCCACTCTCAGAAGGATCCTAGCAGCACTCTTCTGAATATAGTGAAGTTTATAAAGACTCTTGGCAGGGATCCCAAAAATGAGTGCACTGCAGTAGTCCAGCCTTGGACTTCTGTCCTTTTAGAAAGGACTTTAAGGTTTATTTCAGTAAATATCCTTTTGTGTTCCATAAATATCACCCTGAAGACAAGTGTATTAAAGGACAAAAAAATAACATTTCATCCCACTTTCACTGAACACCCACTGTCAACTTAGATGCAGATGAGCTTTTCTCTTCCATATCATTCTGCAGTGGGAACTATAATAGACTTTTTTAACTGCAGATACTTTAACATGTCGTAACAGGAAAAGCACAGGTGGATTTAATAATATTAACAAGGGCTGCATACAATTTAGTTTAGCCGGTTTCAGGGCTTGTGCATGCTGGCCCACTCACTAGTCTTATTAGTTACACCTGCTTCTCCTGCTATGATGAGGCCAAATGTTTTACATGAAAAATGTCCATAATGCCTCAGACTCTAATCTAATTGCAGCTGCTATTCTTACTTTGGTGACCACTGGCGTAGATACACTGGATAGTGGCCCTGTCTAGCCAGTGGGTAAGAGGAAGTGCTCTGAGCTGGCAATGAACTGAGTGAGATGTGTGTCAGTATGAGCAGCCCTGGGAACTGAGAACATGACAGGAAGATGAGTGAAAAGCACCATGCAACACAACGCAACATCCCCTCCGAGGAGAACGTCGTGATGGTGGCTCATAATGTGTAATGTCTTGTTACCCTGCACACACACTCACACACCCAACCTACTATTCAGAATCCATAAAGAATTTCAATCTCCAACACGAGCTACCTGAGAAACATCTAATTACTTGACTGAAGAATGATTGAAGGGTGTAGTAATGGACTGAATGGTGACGCTGTGAAACACCTTGTTACAAACTGTTTCCTGGATGCCATCAGTCACACTGCAGCAGGGAAATACTGCAGCAACAGGTATCTCACTATACAGTCAATGGACCCCAACCTCTCTGTGTGCTTTCACACACAAAGTGAGGGAACCCAAAGGGAAAGGACGAGGACGGGGACGAGAGCAAAAGACAAGGGGATCATACTCCCCAAAAATGTTTGCAGAGTCGATATTGAACACCGTTGTTGAGGTTACTATTTATCTCATGCCAGCCAAGTTGGCACGCACATCTGGCGCTGGGTACTTAGTGCAATTATTTATGATTTCCTCCAAGATTTAAAAGCTCTTCGCCCGGCCTTGTAATGCAGTAACTGATTGCACTGCTAATGTAATTAAGGGGAGATTATGATGTCCACGTGGCACACCAGATGGTGGCATTCACAGCGATGGGGGAAGGCACAACTGGCACACCACTGCACAAGGGCAGTGAGGCGCAGTCAGTCGGAGCAGTCCAGACTCCCCACCAGACGGAGGAAAGTATATGTGTGTATGCATGCGTGTGTGTGTGTAGTGTGCATGCACGGATGCATGTGAGTGTATGGGTGTGTGTTTGATGATAAGTTGAGCGATAAAGTGTAAGCTGGTACGGGATGAGTGTATGTGAAATACTATCAAAGAAATTACTTAAGCTAGACTGACCATCTCTAAATGCATGACCTGGGCATAGACTCTCAAAAATTCACCATATATGTCCAATTAAGACCCCTCTGCTTGATCTCCTCTCTTTTTGATGTGATGTTTCTATAACTACAAATGTAAAGAAATACAAAACAAATCTGACATTTCCTGCATTTTCAACTTGTGCAATTCAGTGCTTTAGCCAAGAAAGCAGATGGCATAAATGGGAAATTAAATCAGATTTGGCAAAGCCATCATGTTTCAGGAAGTTTTTCAGCCAAGGCAACAATGAGACTGCACCAACCTGACCTTTAATTAGAAAAAAGGCATGATATTATAGAGCCTTGCAAGGCTGTATCCTATGGGGGCACTAAGAGTAGGCTTCTTAAAGCTTGTTATTATAAGCTATTCAGGAGACACAGGGATTTTTTTATGTGTAGACAGAAAAGAGAGGTGGAGGGGGGGTGGGGGAAGTAAGGGTCATATATGAAATGAGACCTGCAGATTTCTACACAGCCCATAATGGGTTCATGCGGGTGACGGGGACATTGGGGCGCAGTAGATTTCCCAAGTTGAGATAGGGATATTATTACTCTCGGGGTGGCAACACAGAAATCTCCATCTTCAGTCCCCAGACTAGTGTCAGCAAATTACAAAACACAGTGAATGACCTTTACACATGAAAAGAAAACCTTTGCTGTTTTTTATCATTTGGGTGCAAAGTCGTTCACTGAGGTATAATTTTGGTCCAGGGGCTCTTCTGTCATCCACTGATTACCGTTCACAACTACAACATTGTTAGGACTTACCAGAAGGATATTTTCTACATGATAAGACCATCCAGTGTTTATGGGGTCGACTTTAACTGAGATGTGTCGTAAAGTATACACGAAACAAAGCGTGAACAAAGAAATCACAGTTTTAATGAACCTTTTCAAAATGCCAGCTGTAATGCTATGCGTCCTACACTGGCTGCTCCCCCACAGAAATCTGCCACAGCCATCATTCATCTTACCCCACAATCCTCAGCGTGCGATGTGCCGCACATTAAAACACTGTAATAGCTGATGGCTTTCACAGTTAGCATGTGTTGCTGATATCTCCAGACTCTCGACGAGTGTTTCATCACCTATTCCATAATTAGACCATTACTTTAGCAGGTGTACCTCTTCTCAGCCGGAGCATGTGTTGTGTTTTTTTTTTCTTTTTCTTCTTTTTTTTTCACTGACACCTGAGATTTTATCTTATCAACTTCAGCACTGCCACAAATTTCTACATAAAATGAGCATGCATGTTCCAGTGGGTTGTCAACACCTTAATGTGGAAGCATGTGAGGTGAGGTTGGTGGTGGTGATGATGAGGGGTGTTACAGTAGCTGACGAAGTAAGTAAAATCCCCATCCACCATGCAAATGTCTCTGCTACAATTATATGTCACCGATATCAACACCCAAAAAGCTACAAACATGCAGTACGTGTTTGACATGCAGCAGGCTGCCCATATAGGCTGATGAAACTCTTAACCCCAATGAGCTATAACAGTTGTTTGTTACATGAGCTCATACAGTAGGTTAAAAATGTTTTATAATCTCAGACATGAGAGTGCTGTTGATGTTCTCATCTAATTCCCAGCAAGAAAGCCAATAGGCATATTTCCAATCTGTCCAACTATTCTTTTAAATTTACTAAGGAGTGGTTAAAAATGAAAGGAGGTTTTGCAAAACAGCTAGCAGGCAAGCTACTGATGCAGCTGGTTTCATGCAGGCCTGTTCTTTAAATTGCATTTAAAGGTCCAGTGTGTAACATTTAGGAGGATCTATTGGCTGAAATAGAATATACGTTTCATAGGTACGTTTTCATTACTGTATGATAACCTTAAAATGATTTTTGTTGATTTTGGGGTCTTTGTTACCTTAGAATGAACCCTTTTTATATAAACTACCGAGGGAACACGCCCGATTCTATGGAGTCTGGCATGTTGAATCGCCTTGTTTTACAATAGCCCTGAATGGACAAACCAAAGTTTTGTGGCCACATGCTTTGATCAGGAGGGTGAGGCAAGGGTGATGCAATCAGCAACTACACTGCTAGATGCCATTAAATCCTACATACTGGTCCTTTAAATATAGGCTACAGCAATGGAAAAACGTCCACAATCAAAATAGATACAAGGGCTGGAGAAGCAGGTGGTGCAATGATTGCCTGTTGAGAATTTCCAAAATTAAAATTAGAAACTAACCCAAACACTTGTCAGCAAACACAGGAAAGATTTCGCCACTTCAGTTAGCATCAAGTGTGGAGGTGGTGAAAGTTTCTGGTCAAATGAGGTGGCAGTTTTCCACTGAATGTCTCCTCTCTAATTATAGAAGCGTTATAAAATAGGGATCACATCATGTGCAGCCATGTAAGCCCATAAATACATTTCACAGTGTGTGGCCCCAATGAAGACACCACGCTGGCATATGGCACCATGTCACGAAACAGAGCAACAAGTCTTTGATTTGAATAAATTAGGATAATAGTTGCACAATGAAATAATTTATTTGATTGCTATGATGGGGGTAGAAATAATAAACCGGGCGATGGGAAAGCATCTGTCGCCCCTTGGTGTTTTGGACAGTCTACAAAGAGGCTTTCAAGTTTTGTGCTCTGGGAGATGTACATCCTAATGTTACCACTAAGCTAATACATTGCTCTTTATCTTACTTTTATCTGATTACAGTAATGACATGTGATGATTAGAGAGACAACCAACTGTCAGAAGGCGTGACCCGTAGATACATCCATGTAATGATAGTCGCTTAGTGAAGCACAACTTTAATTTGGTTATACCATAGCCAAATTGGATCTCAAAAGTTATTGCAAAGAAATACACCCACGAGTCAGTGTGGCATTGTTGGCCTGGGCCTTTATTCTCTGTGCATACACAATTCACACTGACAAAGTAAATTGGCACATTTAGCATTCATATAGCTTTCTGATGGTGCTTTCATAAGATGTTCTCATCTGTTGAATTAAATGTGGAGAATCCAGTGCTTCTGTGCTCACTGACTCATCAGAAACAATCGTGTTTTATATCAGCAAAGCATGATAGCTTGAAGAGTATATTATACAATTATTATTTTTAAAGGCAATTACAGTGTGTAAGTTTCATTTCGTATACTTTGTGAACAGAATTTTAAAATGTTGTTATTTTTTTTATTCTAATTATTTTTATTATTATTTTTATTATTATAATGGCAGTGAAGGAGATTGTACCCAGAAGGGAGATTGCTAACAGGGTCACGTGGTTAATCATTTATTACCTGTCGCAGCCGGAAGCATTTACTTCCGGCAGGCTGGCGCGGGGTGAAGTCCGGCGTTGAAAAGGTGACAGCACTCAGGAGACCGGGACCTTTCAACCAGGTAAACGAAAAACAAACGACACCTATTGTGGATTTTAGTCTCACTTCCTAAAGGCTCAGACAGCTTCTGGTCATTACTACTATTTCATAAACTCTAACTGGGCTCGGCAGGGGACACAAACAGATATTTTTATTAAGCCAAATGCGCAGTTGTTGCTGCCATGAACCCCCATGTGGGTCTCTGAGAAACCTGTGCAGTCATAATGTCACTAACCTACCTGCAGGGAAGTGGGTTTCCTACCTGTTTCACAAAGCTGTCTAAACATTTAGGCAAAATATACAAAAAAATGTTATATAATGTATGAACCCTACATTAACACTTTGAGCTAAAGGTCCACAATCTGGAGTATAAGAACCAGTGAGGACCTTATTAGTGAATTAGTTAAGTTCATAAA
Source organism: Dicentrarchus labrax (assembly GCF_905237075.1). Taxonomy (NCBI): domain Eukaryota; kingdom Metazoa; phylum Chordata; class Actinopteri; family Moronidae; genus Dicentrarchus; species Dicentrarchus labrax. The sequence continues at coordinate 2,175,720 of NW_026136714.1, read as the reverse complement.
TAGCCAAATAAAGAGAAAGACATTTCTATTTCTATTTATACATCTGTAAACCAAACCACGGTGTCTCACCCGGATCTAGAGAAATATTTTATGATAAATAAAACAAAATAATGTTTAATATGTTAATTTCTGTTTTTAACATGTTATTATTTTTACAATGAATCTAAATGAATGTGTTTAATCTGACAGCATTTGACAGCAAGGCATTTTCTAGCATTCTGGATCCACCCCCCTGCCTGTTTACTGAATCAGCACAATATTACTGCATATTAGGTTATATAATGTAATCATCATAATCACAGCGAATTTAGAATAATATTCATATCCGCACGTGCATTACCGAGCCACAGTGCATGTTAGCTAACTGTCTGATATATTGTGACATGGTGTAGATCCACAAATGACTTGTTAACTCACCAACTTATACTCATTCCAGCTCCAACACTGACGTAATGGCTGCTGCCTGCACTCAGATCTTTTGCTAAAGTAAAAGTAACAGTGTAGAAATATTTAGTTACAAGTAAAATTCGAAAAAGTATTAGCATTAAAATATACTCAAGTAACAAAAGTACAAGTATTCATCAAGCAGGATGACCTCTTGCAGACTTGCTCAATATAAATGTACCCCTTCAATGGAATTTAGTTACTGTTGGGTAACAATACACCATTATTTATTTGTTGATTATATCTGTATTAATAATCTGAACCTGGGAGAAGAAAGAAAGAAAATGGGAGAAAAGGAAAATACTCATGTAAAGAACAAGTACCTCATAAGTGTACTTAAGTACAGTACTAAAAGGATTCAGTGTTATCAGTGTCAGTGTTTGTAATTTACAGTGCAGGGCTGTTGAAGTAAATTTAGATAAAGTTCACTTCATGCTAAAAAAAACAATAAACAATTAAAATGTATTAATAAGTCATGAAAATAAGAAAATACTCACAAAGTTACTCAGTCTCACAGCCTGAGGGAAGAAGCTGTCTTTACTTGAGTAAATATACTTAGTTACTTTCAACCAGTGGCTGCTGCTCACTATGAGAAACTTTTCATTATTAAGATGAAACTATACAGAATAAACCTCTGAGTTATTATGATATCAGGTCAAATAAAATACTGAACACATATACAAATATTCTCACCCACATTTTATTTAGTAGGTGAACATGCCTGTACTGCCTTATAGTTATGGAGATATAACTTCATGTTAACTGAATTCATCACTGAACATCTCCGACACACTATTCAAGTGTAGGAACACACACAGTGATATTTTCTCTGGGAGCTGGAAATAAGTTTGGATGGATTTTTCTTTGGTCTGCCTGGATGAGCCTCTAAGCCTTAATGTTGTGCTGGAAAACAAAGCTCATTTTGAACAAATTAATGTTACAAAGAGATCCTTCATTCTATTAGCTAATTTGCTATCCTGTTTCATTTGAATAAGTACAGCTATCTAACATTTGTTAAAGAGACAGCTGTTTCTGGAGTAAATCCCCTAATTTGATCAGCTTAATTGCAATAGATTTCGTAAACATCAAGATTGAATGCAGCAACTTTGTCAGTTAGTACAAGAATGCTTTAAACCTAATCGAATAAAATTGCGTAAGGGAACCATTGCAAAGCCACTTACCCTGTAAAAAGCTTGCATACCCATTAGGGAAAAATTCCCTTAGACAGGAATAGATAGCAATTGATTGGGACTTCCTTGAAAATATGTGATCACTCCCTCTAATTTGTGATTTGGTGAAGTCATTGGGTGGTCTCCAAATGCTGTTTTGTCGTTGGTCTCACTTGTCATTTGATCCAGGATTAGGTGGCCACTTTTTCTTCGGGAATCCTAATAAGCCTCATCAAGAAGTCAATAATGGTGGCCAAGAAAAACCCTGTCTGTTCTCCACGTAATGAGCCTGAATGGTGCAGTGCTAATTTAGTTTCACTGTGTGCGTTTTGCGTATTTATTCAGCGTGTGCAGATTTAAAATAATACATTTTTAACTGCACTGTATGTCCCAGATATCACATTACATGATGTATTTTAAGTTCATTCTCAGACGAAGAAAAAAAGTGGATGGTTGTAGTTTGTTCTCTGGTGAAATGAGGCTCTGCTGTTTCTCTAACGCAGCTTTGACATGTCTGAAGTGAGCAGCCAGCTGCCCGCAGAGCCCATCTCTGCGGTCGGAGTAATCACCTCAATCAACAAGGCACCTGATGGCTACTATGTTGTGAGTATTCATTTTGAACTTTGTATTAATTCATTTCATAAACTTGTATTAAGCCTACAAAGATATTTTCATCTCCTTTACAGTAAAAGCCACAAGTGAAATACAAAAACAGGAAAAAAATATTATTTATTGACTCTTGTGAGACTTGTTTTTACCAGCGGGCTAAATTTCACTCATCGAAAGTCTAAGCAGAAATCGAATGCTTTTATTTTGGTAAATGCTTTGTTTTTGCTCTGTGCTGTTGGTTGTGCATGTAATCGTTGTAACTGATTGTAAAGCATAACTCTCAGCCAGGATGTTGGCAGCCTTCCAAGGGGTTTTTTTTTTTTGTCAGAGCTGTTAGATGACTTATTCATAAAGTTTACTTTGATGATTAGGAAGATTCCCTTCCTGACATTGTTATTGGTTGCCACCAGTATTGCAGACACACCAGAGGCAAAGGTTTAATGATGTTTGCCTGATGCCCACCGGAGTCATTTAAGTTTACCCCCATGTTATATTCAAGCGCCGCAACGACTTCGACAACAAAAGGAATGTGTGAGGATTTAGTGCAGGATCAGCTAGTTTATGTGACCCTTTCTTTCTTGGTTTTGAAAGAGTTGGAGAGGGTTAAAAAGAGAAGCGAGTGTGTGAGTTGAATACAGCACAAAACAAGCTCAAGGGCAGATCTCTCTTCCTCTATCTCTCTCTCTCTCTCTCTCTCTTTCTCTCTCTTCCTTTTCAGACTTCTTCTTCTTGCTTTCACCCTAAGCCCCCAAACCCTCCCTGTTCCCCCAGTTTCTATCTCTTCCTGCTCCACCCTACACACCCAGCTTGTTCTAATCTCTGGCAGATGATGGTGGGTTGGCATCAGCACGGAGCCACTGGCAGGGAAACTGCGTACACACCACACGGTAGTGACAAACAGAGAGAAACCCCATCAGACTTCCTCCTCTGCTGCTCCAGTGCGCCAATACATTTCAGTTGATGTGCAAATATGTGCATGCTCTGTAGGGCTAAAAGCTAGTCACTGGCTGTTAATGACACTGGTTTATCTCTGTAATAGATGCTCAGTAAATTCTACTTTTTTTTGTCAACCCCCAGGCAGTACACCAGCAGTTTGAAATGTGTGAATAGTTTAGACTTAAGATAATGAAAGTGTAGACGCATTAATGAATCAAGAAACTTTTATTGCAATCAAATGCAAACAACAACCTGACTTTTTGTGTCAATTGCCTGCACTATTCCCAAACACTGCAAACAATACCCATACTGTTGTTATAGCTAAATCAAATGCAGTATTAGTATTTCAACCCAATAGATTACTATAGTGCGTTTTTTTTTTTCAGCCTTGTTGTGTGTGGCTCTACGGCAGTCAGTCACTTCCAGATCCAGACTGAACTATGAATATGTCTTTACTTTATGCTAAATTAATCTCATGACTTCTCTTCTAGCGCCACCATGAGGTTGACATTTTTTCATTTTATTGAAATAAACCAAAACCATTGTTTGGTACAAGTTTGGTACAGATATCCACTGTGTCCAGAGGATGAATCCCAATTTATTCATTCTTATACCTGTAAAAACAAATGACATTCCTTTCACCTTCAGCTGCGCTTTGTGTTATTGCTGATTAACTAAACATCAACAATTTCACCTCATCATTAGGGATGGGATGATATATCGATTTTATCACAGATCGCGATAAAAAAAACACTCAGATAATTTGATTGGGGTGAATTTCCATCATCGGGATAATTGTGAAAATCCTCACATGAGTGATTTAGAAAAGCTGTCTAGCCTGCCAACGTACACTCCTTTATTGATTTCCTACAAAGGGAAGGCTGTATCTTTCCTAAGCCTGTCACCATGGCTGAAGGCTCATTGCCCGTTATATACCCCACAAAAACCGAATGTGTGGGAATACAAAGGAGTCTAAACTAAAGAAGGACAGAGAGATGTGTCTATCTGAGGTCTCCTATCTGTGATGCAATAAAAATATTTGTTTATTAACAAAATGTAAGGTAGAGTGATTCCAGTGTGTTTTACTTCCATTATAAGATTTTTAAGTAGATTTTGATGATTATAACTGAATGTGGTGAATCACATTTTTTGACCAGCTTAATTGTAACATAACATTTCATAACTAATTTGTAATTGTCATTGTGAGCATGTTAGCATGCTATGTATAGCCTCACAGAGCTATTAGCATATACTCATAGTCTTGTTCTTGTCTGATGTGAATGTGGCATCGTTTCCTGTCTGCGTGACATGTCGGTCCTCAATAGAACACGTTTGTTGGAAAACTGGGTTACACTCCAGATAGCTTAAAGCCCATCTTTAATACTATAATCTTAGTGATATATTTCTGTCTGGGTTAGTTTTCCTTTGTAATATAAAATAAAATAAAACACATCCTTCGAGGTAATAAAATATCAAATCATACCTATGAATAAAAAGTCAAATACGAGTTAGCCGAGATAAGATTCAGGGCCTTTCAGACTCTGAAGCACTATTTCAAATGTGTTTGTCCCATCTTCAAGAACATCTTTTGAACATCACCATGCGGTCTTTCATCTGCAGACTTAAAAAACAAACAAAAATATCAGCGCTCGGTATCAGTGTTACTAATGCAGCGCTGAGAAGGGGAAGTCTCAGGATATTACGTTGTATTGATTTTTTTCCCCCCCTTCCCTTTTCAAACTAAGTCTTCTTTTAGAATTCCTCCTTAATACTGACTGCTTACCATACTAACCATACTTTTTATACAGCAGATCAAAGGGCTGATTAGCTCTTTTGCTCTCTGATACGATGCACTCACATCTCTGAACTTGAGCAGGTTGTTCCAACACAAGAGAGCACAGGCCCAGATCAAACGCTGTTCCACTGGGATCAGGAGCTTTGCTGAAGCACCAGCAGCCACCCAACATCAAACGCCATGAGTAGACTCCCGCACACTCACGCTCTGTGCAAGGGTTGCAAAGGGGATACGCATGCATTTCAGATTCACCTGAGCATTTGACATGTTACGCTCATAAACTCATTACTGAAATGTAAGTTTATTTGAAGAAACCTAGTGCTAGCTTATGATTAGCTGGGATGCCGGGATTTACAAACTCAATAGCATCTGTTCTTTAAAGGTATAGTTTGACATTTTGGGAAATAAGCTTATTGGTTCTTATCAGGAGTTAGAAGAGAAGGTAGATACCAATATTCATGTCTGTGCACTTAGACTGGAACTAGGGCCATAAGGTGCTTAGCTTAGCATGAGAGTGGAAGCAGGGGGAAACAACTTGTCTTGCTAAAACTCAAAAATGTGCCTAGCAGCACCTTTGAAGGACACGTTTCGTCCACAAACTTGCATTTAAAATGAGTGTTTGTCTTGTCATCGTCTTGATATTGCCAGACAGTCAGCCGACGGACACACGGACAAACAGTTCTCCACGGAACAGTCACAGCAAGCGAGTCTCTTTAAAACCAAAATTTGTTAGTAAGTGAGCTTGCTGGTAGGTATATTTTTTAGTTTGTAAGTGTGAATGTGATCAGGGTGTTCCAGAAAAAGAAGAGCATTGTGATCAGTACAACTCCCCTGAATAAATAAAGGTGGGGAAAAACAGACTTGAAAGTGATTTCAGTCTTCTAACCTAAATCTCAGCAAATAAGCATATTCCCAAAATATCAAACTATTACTTAAAGTCAAGGAGCTTTTTCAACAATACATGCTGCTGTAGTTATTGAATATATAGTCAATAGTCAGTTGATCTATTTTATATTATTTTCAGTCTCTGTTCTTCTTTGAAGGGACTGGTTTGTTCCCTGGTACTCTCTCATGTCTTCCCCACCTGGCTTCACTCCCCAGAGATTTTTGATTGTTTGCCTTTATATATTTTTATTCGCAGCTGTGCTTCTCAGTGTATCATAGTAACTTGCTGGTGGTGTCTGTCTCCAGAGATCCTTCATAGGAGTATTCAGCACCCCCTAAAGACTTGTTTCACAGGTGGGCTTTTAGATCACTGTAAGCTTTAGATTTTAGGAAGTGGCAGTTCAATCTGTCATTGCATTTTAAATCAAATGATTCAGCCGTATTTCAATATCAGAGCCGTGACGTCTCTTATCAGACATGTGGCATTGAAGTCTGTGTAATGATGGAGCCATGCAGAGGCAGACTTGAAAGTATTAGAGAAGAGCCATCTCAACTTTACACATGCCTCCTCCGCCGTGGCTCAGCAGTCGGCGTTTCACATTCAAGCTGCGTCGCATCCTTCCTGCCGGCGGCTGTGGCAGGATGATGCCTGAGGTGCCTCCTAGGAGGACCGTGCCCTCGTTACTCCTCAACTTGACTTTGGGTTTCACAAAGCGAGCCCTTTGTTTACGCTGACAGGATGCGCTGGCTACTGACCTGGAAAAAGTGGCCAAGACGGGTTGTCTTGTAAGGAAGAGAGAGGCTGGTGATGTATAGGCTCCTTCTGGGACCTTTCATGGAACTGCTGTTGGAGACGCCCCGCAATCCCTCTCTCCGCTCATCCTCCGCTCTTTCTCTCTCTCTCATCCCACTATCTATCTCTGTTCCCCAGTCTAGTCTCCGCTCTCATCCCATCTAGTCAGTGGTGGTTTTTCATGAATCTCCCCATGCCATGTTTCCCCCACCCAGTCACCGAGGTCATTCATCATTATTGTCAAGGGGGTAATGTGTGTGGGTGGGTGCAGAGATCTATGACTTCTTCATTTGAATGAACCTCATTAGATTGACTCTTCTTTGTAAAGGATCCCTTTAGAAAATAACCCTGGCAGTTATTTAGGTGATTCTCACATGAGGGCCAATGGAACATGACGCTTCAGCCAAGCATATTTACTGGAACGAGGGAAGAGTCTCTGGGATGCAGTCTGCAGGTTATATTTTGCTTTATCATTCTGCCCTGCATACCTACATTTACATAGCAATGTAGTGTTGGACCTTGAGCTTGACTTGTGGTGCCTACATGCTGTCAATATTATGCAATCTATTATTTTTACTGACTCCACTGATCATTTACAACTATGAATGAGCCTATCGTACAAGGACAAGCTGCCTGGGTGGATTTAGATTTAGACTTATTTAGGCATACACATGAAATTGCTTTAAATCCTCAGTAATTCAATCTTAGAAGGCTTATTCTCATTAAATAATAGAACGATCCACATGGGGGGTAGAGCAGCAAAAGTATTTAAGGTGCGTGTGCAGTGTTCTCAGTTTACCTGTGTCTTGCACAAGGGATACTACAGTAGGTTTTAAAAAAAGATACATTACCCCAAATATAATCCCTGCTTTCCCACAGAAGCACATTGAAGTTTGGTTTCCTTATTAGAGCAGATCCTTGTCAGGGCATCTTTAATCAGCCCGGTCCCGAGGGATGATATTTTTAGCCACCTTTTTGGAGGCTAAGACTCCTTTACCCACGCAGAGCACTAATGAGATGGAGCGCTAGTGTTGGCAAGCGTTAATTAAGGCTAGTATGCAAGGGAAGAGGCAAAAGCAACACGCTCATGGCATACATACATTAACTTTATCCCACCTCCTGCATGTTTTTTTCTCTCCTTGTTTTTTTTTCTCTCTTTTTTTCACGTAGGTTGCACAAACAACAGATGGCTCTGACGCCGACCTGTGGAAGGACGGCTTATTCAAATCCAAGGTCACTCGCTACCTCTGTTTCACCAGAAAAGCTGTAAGTGTGAATGTAAACTTCTCCCTTTCCCTATGCATTCTGCACTAACGCCTCATCTGCTGCCCCCTTTTTTTGTTTGCCAGCAGTTATTAGCTCAGTTTTCTGCTGCCAGAATGTCTTTGTGCACTTTGCACTTTGATCAGTGAAAGTCCCATTTAAAAGGCCAGCGTTGGCTTGGCAGCGTAGTTTTGAACTTTTACATATAATGAATTTGCATGCATATTCCAGATGAATAATACCTTGGTGAGATATTTTTCATGTTGTACGTCCTCCTGAGGATATTATTTATGTTTATTCATGAAATAACAATGAGCTGTATTTTTACTATTCCAATTTATTCAATCAACAGCGTCCCTGTAGAGAAAATGGTTACCAACCAGTGATTCTTGAAAGCTGATGCGCATATAATTGTGAATATGAAAGTACTCATTTTTATGTCAGAAATTACTCCCCAAAAGCACTTTTCAGTATGGCTGTGCTACATATAGAGCTCCCAATTTGAGCAGCATTGAGTCTCCTGTGGCTGAAATGATCTTTGAATGTTTCTCATAATGCTGTTGGGTCAATTTTGGACTCATCTCCTGCCTGCAGCATACAGCTGATGTGTTGTTGCATGGCTGTCAGCTGCACTGTGGCCATAAATACACCTGCTTACATCTCCAGGATTATCAACCTGTCTAACCTCAGCTCATACAGCTTACTATTGGCTGCCTATTAATTTGTTTCCAGGCTGCAGGTCGATAATGCAGACAGTATGGTAAACAAAACCTGCATTTTTTTGTTATTATTTTGCATCAGCTCAATTTTAGGACTCAATCCAGTCTTCTTTTCTTTTTTTTTTTTTTTTTACAGGATGTCCTCTAAAAACCAGGCAACTTGGCAGCGGCTGCCTGAGTTCAATCTGCTCCTCAGTTTAGTATATAGAATACAAATAGCCTTCCCCTAGTTCCTGTATATTATCTTAAAATGTGTGTCCGCATTGTTTTAAAGATTTTGACACAAATAAAACATGACAGAGCCATCAACAAAGGCTATTTTGTCTGCCAGTCAATGGAGCTCCCACTGTAATTGTCTATGACAAAAACAGATTCTGTAAAATTAGCCCCTGAATTACGTGGGGGGAAGTAAATAGTTTGTGATTTATCATACTCTAGGTTGGAGGTAGAAAGCCCCCTTTTGTCAGACCCTGATGGAAGAAATCTCTCCAGCAAAAGGGGAAAACACTAAAAAAAGGTTCCATGCATAGTAATAACATTCATCCATATTCCTCCTTAAGTCAGTATAAAAACTATGAATAAAAAATGTCTCTAATGGTAATGACTGTCGGGCAACAGTAGCAGTGAAATCCAGCCTTTTCGGACGCATCAAGTCACGCCTGGCTCGCCCCACTCTCTACTGCCGCTGTGTATTATTGCAATTTATTATGGCAAAAAATGAAAATGTAATGGGAGGCAGGGAAGAGTCATGCTTGAAAATGTCAACTACACAGTCCCTGATTGTTTTTAACCAGTCCCATTCTGTTGATTAGACTGCCTACTCTGTCTCCCATCATCCCACAGCTTCTCGCCAAAAGGTTGAGAATGATTACAAGTTCACAGATGCATTCTCTCATTGTAAAAAAAAAAGCTATTAGAGAGTAATTACTTCAGCTATTTTGTCAACCCTTCTCTTTAGAGACTTCCTGAGCTTTTAGTGAATCATTGACTCTTATTATCTCTACATTTTCTTTCCTGAGCCCTCCAAAAAATGACTAACCTTTTCTTTTCCTTGCTCTCTTGTCATTTTTTAAAAGTTGAATTTGCATACATGACTTGGAATTTCCTGCCCGTGCTCTATCTTTTAGGGGCCCGACGTTGTTGTGGACGTGAAGGTGATTGACATTAAGGACGCCTTGCCAGAGGGCTTCACACCTGTGGAAGAAACAATGGACACAAGTAAGTAAACAGGCGATACCGACCAGAGGCTCGCTCCCCTCTCCTCTTCTTGTTTTTTTTTTCACTTCTCAGACCAGCTTATGCGGAGGTCCTCAGGGGCAGCTTTGCTTGAGATAGTGAATGTTTTATGGGTGCAGGTTAGCTTAATTTATGGCAGACTGTGGGAATAAAATAAACATTTTGCCCTGGAGGTACAAGAGAAGAGAATCATGAGTCATTGTTTATCTCAGCTGGAGCTGTGCTTTTCTTTATGAGGGGCTTATTTATTTATGTATTTATTTGGGGAGAGGACGAGTGGATGGGGGTTATCTAATATTAATGAAATGCATTCCCCAATGCTTTAGTGCTTTTTGAGTGCTATGTATTTCCCCTCTCACTATCCATGCCTTGGAAATGTAATAATATTTTGGTGTGGGGAGTGAGGACAGCTTGTTTATTATTTTTATTATCATTGCATTTACACTGCACTTTCTAGTGTTGCAGGGGAAATAAATGAGCGAGGCACAGATGCAATATAGCAATATAGGGAAGCATGGCAATGTTTTTTTTTGCCAGAATGAAGAAAAGAGATTATGTTTTGTTTGGATATGTTGTAATTTAATGTTTTATTACTTTATGTGAATCCATGTTTAATGTATACATGTGACATTATGTATGAGTTTCTCTCTAGAATATCCAGTTTAAATCCCTGTTGTGCACTAAAACTGATGGAGGAATCACTTGCTTCTGTCATTTTACCTACTAAAATGATAAAAATGATAATAACGCATGTGGATTTTGTGCCTTTCCTCTGTCCGGTCATTTCCCTTTGAGCACAGCAAGTGCCCCAGAAACATGATATTGGCTCATCTCTTATTCTAATGCTAGCAATGACTAAGTAGCAAAGTGTAAGTTGGATTTGTGAATATATATTTCTCCTAGAGGTTCAACATGTCTATAGCATTTTTTTTTTAGCTTGAAACTCAGAGATGACAGAATTGGATACGCGACCACCAATTCCTGTCTGACACCCTCATGTGTACCTGACTCATCAGAGGAAGCTGCCATGAGGAAGAGGAGGCTCTGTGTGAAAATCAGCCCTCGTGCGGCTGCCGAGACGGCTGTATATGACATCCAGATCATTGCGAAGTCCAAGTACCATCTTGTTAACTACACCTGTATAGGGTGAGCTGTTTGACACTGGAAATAAATGAATTCATGATGTTTTGTATCTTCTGTCAATCACCATACTTTCTCATTTACATGAAGGATTGCCAACGAGCTGCTTAAAACTAAGTGAAACACTCTCTGTGTGTCTCTTCTTTATCTTTAAACAGTGAGATAAACAATATGGGGATGTGGTATCGGATTGGAGATGTTCCCCAGCATCAGTCGTCCCAGGAAACGTCCAGTACAGATAACACAGCCGCTCCACTCAACACAGCAAGGTAACATCATATCACAATATTCAGCAGCGCCTCTTGAAGTTTAACTTTCCTCCTTGCTTTCTCTTTTATTCCACGCCCAGTGTACTCTTTAGCTATTGTTACGCTCCGGTACCATATGTACGACAATGAAGACACGAGCAATTGATCACTCCCGGGCAATCTGCCGTAAAAGGTTGTGGCTGGACAATGAGGTAGTGAGGGTGAACCGGAGAGACAGGCTAACTAGACAGGATCGCCTGAACAAGAACATGGGTTCAATGAGGGCTAAACTCCTGCTATTTGTGGTGTGTCCCGGGAGGCCGAGGCAGGTCGCTCCTCTGACTGTGGTGACAGGAGTGTTGTACTGCGCAGACAAAGAGGAGGAGATGTAGCCCGGAGAGCGAGCGACAGCTGCAGAGGAAGGGAGGAGAGCTCCAAGATCTCCGCCATGCTGGAGTGTTTGTGCGTCCCCTCCTCTGCTCATGCTGCTCAGGCTTCCTCCGCCTCAGGCCTCAGATTGAATGGAGCAACCCTTTGTACTGTGTCCAGATCAAACAGCTCAATTATTTATCGCAATGAAGAACTGGGGATTTCCACAGCAAATTGTAAATAAACAATTGAGACTCCTTCGGTGTGGCGGTGCTGTGGAGAGGGAAGCTTGGCACGGGGCGCCGATGGGTCTGCCAGCTTGAAGTGCTATGCTTTGCCATCCTGTGCTGGGCTGAGTAAAAGCCACTTAAAAGCCACAACAGGCCAGAGCAGTGGATGCCAGCAGGCATATTCAAAACAGAGCTTCTGTTCACATGGCCACTCAGTGGGATGAGAACAATAAAATGGACAGGCGTGAATTCAAAACACAAGTTCAAACTGGGTAGAGTTATGTGAATTGTCCATATTTTGGAAGTGGATGGTCAATAAACTTTGATGTGTTGAAGTGATGGTGGGCTCTCAGGCCCATGTGTACGCCTTCGCAACTCTTACCGGTAATCCTCCGTTCTTTTGAAGCCCACTTTCAAGTTTGTGAGGCTCAGAGGTTGGAATAAATTGCACCTCGAAGCGACTCACACCCCCTCCTGATGCCTGCTGAGATCACAGGCTGCTGTTTTTGTATTAACATTAAAATTCATTCCACAGTCAGAGAGTCTTCTTTTGAGAGTATTTCCATCCATAATGCACTGACACATAAGGACGGCACTGTGGGCAATTTAGACAGCGGCAGTTCTTTGACTATTTATCTGGCATCCTTTTTGTGTAGTTACATGCATTTTAGACAACCATACATACAGCTATAAATATGTCTGTAGTTTTTTTAAAGTCACAGATTAGATAGTTTGACACAGTGATTTATAAACAGCTCTACAATACTCACTGATTGCTTAAATAAGTACAGTACTACAGTGTAACTGTCTGTGTAGTATCACCCCACTATACTTTATTCATATTCAGCAAGAGAAAATCCTCTCCTCCATGCCTCCTTCGGGCTATCTATAACAACTTTATGGCCTTTGGAGAATAGCACCTCTTAAATTTAAGTGCTCTTTACAGTCAGTGGAAAAGATGTTTTAAATACAGTCAATAATGTGTAAATTTTTAATGACCCTTATAATTTTGAAAGCTGCAGTGATCCCTCTCAAATGTTAAGTTGCCTCAGGCAGTGAGAGCTTGTTAGAGTTGTGTACAAACAGAAACCGCAAATCAGGTTTTTTTCAGCAGTGCAGAGCTGCAGTACACAGTAACTGCAGGGTGTTGCATCATTATGGGATGCACACAGTGATTGCATCAAGGCTATGGTGTTGTATTGGAATTGTCTTTGTATTGTTTTGTCAGGCAAAACAGGGTACCTGCAGGTCTGGGAAAGTTTTTAAAACTCAGAATTCAGTTTCCTCAAAAAAGGCTTTAGAATGTGTTTATTTAAAAATTCCTGCTGTAGGCAGCGATGTTAGTTATGAAATGTTTCTGCAAACGATTGCGGGCTGTCGGGAGACTTTACTCGCTTGTAAACTAAGGCTGTTGGTATTGTTAGTGGAGTTTCAGTCAGCACTATCAGACCTATAGTTAACTGCTAGTGACATTGTCTCATAATGGGCAAATGTTGATTTTAACAAAACATTTAAAAATGCTTGCAACGAATGAATCTTCTCCTTATTATTTTAACGATTAATCGATTATTAAAGGAGTGAAAAACATCCATGAAAACTTGCCACAGCCCAAGGGTATATACTCAAAAGATAGTTCACTTACTATCATATATGACAAAGAAAAGCTGCAAATGATTGACGTGATTAATCGAATATCAAAACAGTTCATCTTCTTTCAATCAACTAATTGAATAGCAGGGCTAAAAATAGTTTTTAATTGGTTAATCCATGCATCCATTTTCTGTCACTTATCCACGTCCGGGTTGCAAAAATGAAATTAATTATATCATTAAGGAATTATTGTTGGGAACTACTGGGGGACAAAAATAAGCAATTCCAGGCCATATGGTCCCTACTGATTTTCCATCATACTGTCATGCCTGGTATGATTGTGAAACAGGTATTAAACTGCATTCTCTGTGCTGTTATAAAAGTCTTGAAAGTCTTAAATTTAACTTGGTGAACCCTGCTGAAACCCTGTAAAAAGGACTCTGAGGAATTAGTACAGGAATTATTATTTCCTCAGTTCTAGTTAGTTTTAGCAGCTGAGGCGGGATCAAGGATAAACACTAAACCTAAAATAGTTATTTCTTATTGGCTCAGGCTGTTGCACCATATTGAGCCACTAAAACTGTTAGGGTGCAAGCCTCTTAAGCAGTCTGCCGCGCAAATGCATTTGAACCGTGTGTGTTTAATGTCTCTTTATCAAGTTTGTCTAAAGCGTTTAAACCGCGTTCTGTCTTGATTCATAGCTGCAGCTTGATGTCAACCACTTTGGCTTGTTCTCTGTCAAGACCGACCGTATCAGCCACTCCCTGACTTTATAATGCGAAAAACCTGCACCATCCGGTCAGCCTTTTAATATGTCCAGTAAAGTATCCCCCTCCTTCCTTCTCCTGGCCAACGCTGCCATTTGTTCTCCTGATAAAACTGTCATTGCTGAGGCTGATATCTGACCTCTACAGTGACTGCTAGCATAAATTAGCCTTGTCCTAATATTGCAATTTCTTTTGCTTCACTCAGAATCAAGGTTTTTGACATTTCTCTTAGAATAATAGGCTATTGTACACACGGACACTTTTTAAATCAAACTGTACAGCGATAAAAATGTCAAGGCCAAGTATCTTTTTTTCCCATCGCATAGTGTAGTTGGCTTTTTCTTCAACACGTGAAGCCTAGAGAGTCATCAGTGTCAGAATTGGCATGCATATCAATACGTTTTGGATGGCACTGTCTTCTACCTGTGACACTCCACACATTGCTGCAGCTCTGCAGGAGTATTGTATCAGCTTTCATTGCTCGCTGGTTAACCAAGACTTCCCACTGCACACGACTCTTGAGAGAAAGAGACACCATGACTGTCAGCGTGTCGCCTGACAGATCTCCCATCTGAAGCGCTGAAAGAACAATCACTCCCAGCTCAATCTTACTCATTACTTTGTTGTGTTCAGAAAAGTTGCAAAAAGTAGAGCGATCAAGCAAAGGGATGCCAGGAATGATCGAATGATCAGCGAAGATCTGATGGGCTCAGACTGTTCAGTGATTTGCCGCCATATTCAGAGAGATCCTCTTTTCAATACCTGACATCGAGCTTAAAGGAGGATAATGATGGGTGAGAAAGCAGCTCCCACAAAGCAGCACTGTCGGCACATAGAGGAAGGTGTGGAGATGTTGTCACGGGAAAGGCTGGATGTGTGTCAAAACAAGAGCTTCCAGCTCTCTGTATCGCAGCTCTGGCTCTTCAGTGATATTACTCTCATCCTCATCTTACCTCTCCACTGACTACCGCTTGTCTGTCCCCACTGTCTCTCCCACTTTCTCTTCTCCTTCTCCTTTTTTTTTAACACAGACAACTCTTTTCCTTATTCCACATGGAACAACTTAAAGAACACCATCCCCAAAAAAATCTGTTGAACTGTAATTCATGTTGTCAAGCAATCCTCAGTGTCGTGGTTTGCTTTGCCGCACTAATATGATTTTAACTCGGGCAGATTTCAGGGGAACATAAGACTCTTGATCTGCGTTGTAATTGCGTAAATCTTTCAGGCCGTGTTCCCAGTTTTACTATAATTTGATGAGGAACTACACTATAATTGAATATTCAAATTAGGAATATGTGTCAATATGGCTCTCCTTGCCTGAAATGAGGATTAATTGTTGTCAAAACTCCAGTGGCCGACATAATATGAGCCCCAACACTGCTGTTGATTAGCAAATGCACTTGCCATGTTTTTGTTTTAAGAATTAGTTGTCTAATTGATTTGCCATATGTTACCCTCTCCAATGCACCTAAAATTGTATTTAGAAATCACCAATTTGGATTGAGACAGTTTTGTGTTTCAAACAGATGGGAAAAGCAACCCTGGAGGTTGCCTGTAGAAAAACATTTCATGAGCACATTTCCCTGGTTTCACGCCGAGTCTTTGGGATTTTAAGTACCACTTTTTCTTTTTTCAGATGTATAGATAAATAGCCCGACTTAATACTTGCTCTGTTCTCTTTGTTTCTTCTGAGTACTAATTTAACAACGCAAACACAGACGGCCTAAGAAGACATTTAAACCATTTCCCCCTACTTTATCAGTCCGTGGGATGTCTCTGTGCTTTGAAAGATGTGTACCTTTCTTCCTCAGCAGTGGAATCAACCTTTGAAAGGTAAAAGAAGTCTGCGTTGAATATGGCAATCGTTCCCACAAGATTGATGCCAACCTTTTAAAAATTCACCATTGGCCTGGATTTAACATGGCCAAATGCTGATGTAAATGAGGAGGAGAAAAGTCGACCCTTTCATTGCAAATAAATCTGAGTTGCAGGCTTCAGCTCATAAATACCACAGCCTGTCAGAAGTCTTGTTTTATTGCTCTTGATGGAAATTATTGCATTTATTTATCTCGTGCGAAGAGATAAGGCTTTGAAAGCCACAATTCATGCATAGCACCCTTGGAATATGCAGATCTGCCTTTAGTCTTAAATTTTAGGAATTTTGATTTTACACCCCCCTGCAAGCGAAGAATAATTATGCTATCCATAAACAGACCAAATACAGAACATGATGCACAAAACACACTTCATTATTTGTAACTTCACACCTGCTCACCCCCAAAATCTGTCTTGTCTTTTCACAATTCAGCACTGTCTTATTTCTCCCTCTCTTTAACAACAAACCCGTACGCCTGTGTGTCCTCTAATCAGAGCAATTCCCTTTTTAATGATATCGCCAACTACTTTGCATTATCATTATAAGATCATTTGTTTTATAATGCCATCCTGGAGCTCATTGTACCTTCAGAGCATGTCATGTTATGCAGCTCTCTTGAAGCTGTGAATTTTTTTTTTTTCCTGCTTGCTGTGGATTTATCGATCCGTAGGGGTGAGTCACAGGGTGTGATTCATGATAGCTTGATTGATGAGGATTTCAATCTTATATGGTTTGTTAACTTCAACTGCCCACAAAGTGCATTCTGTGCTGTTTTCTGTAATACAAGGCCATGAAACGAAAAAAAAAAAAACAGACTTCCCTTGAATAATGGAATCTCTCAGTTCCTCCAGAATTAACAAGATCCTGCTCCAAACCCCGTTAAAGGTCTGTTCAAGCCCCTGGGCAGCTGCTGCACGGTTTAACTTTTACCATATTTCTCCTCTTCAGATTCATCCTGTTATTTCAGTGTTCTGTTTTTCCTTTACACAGATAAAAAAGCCTTTGTGTAACAAGGGAGTTTCCATGCTTCCATTATATTTTAATGTCCCAGCAATGGGTCTTGGAGCATAATTATTCTTGTCAAATACAGAATTTACATCTAGTTCTTATGTTTTTAGCGTGATACTCAATATAACAGCATTGATGAGTTGAGAGAACATTGTTGCTTTCTTTCTACCAGCAGGAGGACCACGAGCAGGCCGGACTATGAGCACCAGAGCAGTGGGAACTACACCCTGACAGGTAAATGGTCTCACACTTTAAATGTATGCAAATCAGTGCCATTTATGACCGTCACTATAGAAAATTAGAGGAATTTAATTGTTTGCACTAGGTTGTTAAACTGCAGATCTCTTACTTTGAGCCAAGACAAAAGCTCTATGTTTTTGGAGAAAAGGTTCAATACTTGTACTTATGCTTTCTATGTACACTTCGTCTCCTGCTGTACATGAAGGCAGCTCCTCCGGCACTTGATCTACAAACGTTCTATGTCTAGATCTCCTCACTGATGGATACTGTACAGAGCTTTGCTTATCTGAGCGAACGTGACTTCCCAGAGGAGCTGCGCATTACACTCAAGAGAACATTTAACAGCTGTCAAAGATGATCCATCACATGCCATACTTACATATGTACCGTGCATGCACTGGACGAATTCCCCTCTCTTTTGTCAGGGAGAAACTCGACTATGGTACAATGCTCCGGGACTAAAACAGAAGAAAGGCTAATTCGTTAGGAAGCAGAGCTTAGCTATGACAGCCTCAGAGCCACAGAGTCAGAGGCAGCTGAGACGCTCCAGCCTTAAAGAGCGTGTGATCCACCCGAGGTGAATGAGGCAGGCAGCTTTTTATCCAGCTGGAGAGAGACACCATGTGGTGAGGATTCCTCCTGCTGCTCAGGCAGAGGCACACCCAGGCTGTGGCCATGTTACACCCTGCCTTTTTAATACAAGTCTAGTCTATTAAACATGCTGAAGTGCACATGATAGAACTTTATAAGGAAATGTTTAAATACAAACATTTATTTAAATTTTAATGTCTCAATAAATTTAAAGTTGTTGTTATTTTCTTATTTCTTTTTTTTTTTTTGCCCCCATCAAAAAAAACCTAAACAGTGTGTAATTGACAAAAAATGATTAATACATCACTGTTTTGGTGTGACAGTCATATTATAAGTTAGTCAAGACAACTGTGCATAGTGTGGCCCTGAAGGAGCAGACATTAACACACAGCTGAGTGGTTTGTGGCATTGGGTGTGGGATTCCTCCACTGGGACAGTGTTTGAGTGACAGTGAAGAACATGCGCATACTGTACAGAACGCTGCCAGCAGTCATCATTTATCTCCAGAACACTGTCCTTTGCAGATGTACAGTCTCCCTCTTCCTTCTACCTTTGTGTGTCCCTTCATGAGCGGCTGATATTTTAGAGAAGAAAGGATAATGGAGTTAGCCCAAGATGGTTCCTGGCTTTATTTCTTGAGACTGTGTACTCGTCAGTCCTTACAGCATCACACTGTGAATGTGAGAGAACGCAACTTCCCTTCATTAACAATGTGATAGCCTGCAGACCAAGTGTGAGGTCGTAGCCGACAGCCTATTTGTGTTAATTGTTAGCGGTGGTAGCTCTGGTCTGTGTGTGTGTGGGGGTGCGTGGGTGCCTGCGTGTGCACGCGTGTGTGTGGGCTGACAGCTGGCCAGGTTCGAGTTGGTCTAAAACCATGTGCGCTCTGTCAGGGTTGTACAGGCGCCTTCTTTAGGATTGATGAATTGCCTGCTTTCTTGATTAAACCCTCCGTCACTTCCCAACAAAACAAAAACCCCAACACAAAAAAAAGAGCGAGTTGAGGGGAGGAGAGGTAACATGTCTGGGAAATCTGTCATCTGCAGTCACATCATGTACAGATGTGATGTGCAGGCGCTTTGACATTTATTACCAGAATATTAAAAACTAATTCACATTTATTTTGCAGCCCTCTTTCACTTGACAGTTCAAGCTCATTTGAAAAGTTATCAAGTTTTCATCACAGCGCCAACCTTTTGCTTTTCTTCACCACGTTGCTTTGATCCACGCCAAGTCCCTTTGCCAATTAGGTCTGTTATTCATACATTGACAGAAAAGCAGGATATTTTAAAGGTAATTAAGCCTGCGTTCATGAAGTGTGTCTAAAAAGCATATGTTATAATAAATAAATGTAAAGGTGTCAAAAAAAGTCTAAAACTCTCAAATAAATCTGTGTGACGCTCAGTCCACCGTCATTACCTACAGAACAACATATAGTATTCAGCAGACATCCACCTGATAAAAAGGTAAACGTAATAAAAAGTAATACATTTACATATCTATTGCATTAATCAAAAATAAATCCTGACATTGGCCCTGATCTAACGTAATATGGAGAGCAATTATTTCCCTATCCATTAGAGGAACTTCAATTAACAGACAGCAGACAGTTCATCCTTCAGAGGAGGAGGGAAAAAAATAGGAGGCTCAAAATTAACTTGGGTTTGCAAAATATCTTGGCAGGATGACAGTGATTTTTGATTTTCAGGAAACAATATTAGAATTCTTATTAAACTATGTGCATCTGCTTTTAATTTGCTGCAAATAATTGGAAAATGCAATGGAGCTTTCCAATTAAAGCTCCACTTTATGCTGTTTAATAATACCCTCATAATATTATAGCTTATGAAATGACAGGTGAGTTGGTGTATGAATAAAACATAAAGCCCTGTAATAAGAGACAGAAAAAAAAAAAAAAACGAGACAGTTGTTGGGGGGCTTTTAAATGCTCGACATAATTTGCATATATTAATCTCCTCTTTTCAGCCTTATCAAGTATTCCACTGTATTTGAAGTTAAAATAGTCGTGACAGGCAGGGGTACGCTTCGTTTTTCCAAGGATTTATTACTTGTATAATTCTGGATCTTTAATAAGCCAATATGACTGATCCTCTGAGTTCTGTGGAATTTGGTTAATTGTTCCAGATGGTGCTCACTGATTATGCAAAATTACTTTCTTTCTCCTCTTTTTCCCCCAACTACACCATTTCTTGATTGACTAACATGGAGAAAAAAGATTATTTTTGGCGCAGCACTTTCATTAAGAGGGTTCTCATCAGGTTTCAAACAAAAGTTCCATCTTATCTCCCTGTGTAGTTCTGGGCGAGGCTGTGCAGAGGGAGGAGATCTGCCGGCTCTTATCTCAAACCGTGATGGATCTCAACTGCTTCTGCACCGCTGGGGTTATATTTTAGAATAACACAATTCTTTAGGCTGAGGGATTAAAAAACACGACCTCTGGATAGTGACACAAAAGTTATTATTAGTGGACGCAGTTCTCTTCTTTCTCCTTTCTCCTCTCTTTCTCTCGCAGAGATTGATGAAATTACTAAGCAGTGGGGTTGGTCCTCTACTTGCAGCTTGGTCTCCATCCACAACTCACTAACATTCTGTTTTGCATCAGCTAAACTGAGCTGAATGAATCATTTATGGAAGTGTTATGGGGGAGTATAGGGCAGATTTACTGCCGAGCTTTTACTTTAGATGGAATGGGATTTCTATGAAACCGATCTTGATGTCTGAAGTAATGCCAAAGCTTACATCAAGACATGAAAGGAACGCTCTTAAAACCCACGTTTTGCTTCTTAATTCCCCTGGTCAGCAAAAGGAGAAACAGTGGGAGAGGGGGGTTCAGCAGGAGAATAGTATTTACACCTAATGGTACACACACACACGTTCTCAAACTGTTTACTGCTCCCAGCAGCTAATGCTATAAAAGAGTGCTGAATTTCTTCTTAATAATTTGATGGCTTATAAATTACGGTGCTTTAATTCAGGTTTGAGCTGTTCATGCATTTTCCTTATTGGAAAAGCAGCACAGTTTGGGCTGAATCCCGTACAACCGAATTAAACAACTGTCCAAAACTCACACCAGCATGCTATGAACAGAAATCTCTTAAAAGCTTAAAAGACAACAAAAAAAAGTGTGAAATTCGGTCAAAAACTGCTGAGAATGAGTATGTAATTCTCTCTAGTGCTGGATTTTTCTCCACATATGCAAAACAAATGTACCGAACACAAGCTTAATTTTCCTAGTGGAGAAAATAGTTTGGGCAGTTTTTCATAATTTAATAATGGAATACACATTTTTTTTTGTGAATCTGGATTTAGTTTATGTGTTCGTTTTTCAGGAAAAAAAAAGGAAAATGTCTTATGTTTTGATCTAAAAGGCAAACATCAGTTTAGTCTAATTTGTGACCAAAATACCCTCAAACTCTGACCGAATCCAAAAACCATATAAAAATCTGCGGTTTCTGTTTTTCAGTGTATCTCCTCAGTCAAAAAGCACTTTTGGATTTTAAAACACCCTGTCAATAAAATCCTGTTGAGGTTCAGCCTACTGATACATCAAATATCCTATCGGATAATCCAGGTTCCTTTCAAAACATGATCGATCCCAGTGTGATAGCGCCATTAAGTATTTGGGGATCAATCCTGAATGACTCGTAATGGAATTTTTGACTGGAGCCTTGAGGCCCTCGGGCATTTTTGGACCTTTATTACAGTCAAATAAGAGACTTTAAATGGCTTTGCATTTGCAGGCCAGACTGGACTCTGGAGTCTCATCCCTCATTGCTTTCTATCCATCCCTGAGATAGAAGCAGTGCTCCATTAGTTTCAGTGTCCAGACGTGGACAGCCTCAATGGATGGGCCTGTCACGGCTCCCTCATTTGCCCCATGTACAGCAGGGTTTGTTATCACACATCTAATTAGAACTTGATAAAAAATATTTCACAAAAATCCAGTCATTAAATATAGTTTAAGGAGATTTATGGTCAAATATGCCTTAAAGATCTTTTAATGGCTCTGCTGACTTGTTAAGTTTGTAATTAATGATCTTCTAATACATACTGTGGTGTGATTTAGAAAGCACAATGAGATTCTGGGAATGAAGTCGTTTTGGAAAAGGGCATCTGGGGCTCCCAGAAGCTATATTAAATAGTTCTGCTCAGACTGGTTTGCTTAGAGCCATGAAGTCTGCTGTGAAAAAGTTCAAACACATCAGGGTCTTTCCATAGAAGAGGCCATTTTTATGTTAGGGTGCGTATGAAACAGTTGCTTTGTCATTTCATAATAGTCAATTAGTGTGTACAGAAAAGTCCTGGGCTCCTCTGTAAGCGGTGCATTTTTAAAGTGCATAATACAACAGCTTTATTTAAGTAATGGAAAATACTTATTTTCAAAGTCCACTAATCCACACATAGTGAAAGTAATAAGCAAATGCATATGTATCAGACTGTAAATGCATTATACTAATAACAGTCGCCTGTTTCATCAGGAGAGTAATGGTGTCCTTATTAGCATAATTAATGACAAATGGCAGCGCAGCATTGGTGGATTGGTTCTAGGGGATGATAAATTGGTAGATGCCCAGGTTAGTGGCTGCCAAGGAGGCCTCTTTGGCTGTCATCCCTCCTGCTTCCACTCTGGCACAGTTCATTACTCACCGTGTGAGATGCCACTTTACATTGCCTGGTACTGTGAGCATGGAGAACTTAATAATGCCACCCATAACCACAAAGGGCCTGCTGCTTTACCCACAGTCCAGAGGGCAAGTAGCTCAGTGAGGGCTAGGGGTTGTGGGGAGCAGGGCGACATGGGAATCATCTCCTGCAGCTGCACTGATCAAAACAGATCACACGTCAGTCACTACTTGAGGGGAACCGGGGCCATATGACCCAGTCTCCAGTGCTGGTGAGTGTTTCTTGTTAGGATTTCTGGGGCTCGCCACATCCCTCGCATCATTACGGGTTAGTTTGCCCACAGAACCGCTAATTAAGAGGGGATTTGTGTAATTGTGCCTTCTGCTGTGTCCCATCCGGCACATGCAATTTACTGTCAGCCCTCTGCCAGCTTTTACACTTGTCCAGAGAGGCGTACCCCATTTATACACACATTCTGCTGCACATTTACCAGCAGCCACAGCTGGGGATCAATGCCAGTGCCATGGCAATGTCTTAAAAGACACTGTGCTGCTGATTAAAGTCTGATTGTCCATTTAATTTCATGAGAGCTCTCAATAGCTAGCCAGCAAAAAGGGCTCTCCCAGTACTTCTCCCATTTGGCCTTCTTTTAAAAGCAGCTAATACAGCTTTTATAAAATTGTTGGAGAATTTTGGTACCTACTTTACATGAAATAGCTCTTACATATATGTGTTAAATATACAGTGCCCACATTGGAGAAGTTATCACACATGCACCCACCTCCTCAGAGCAGTCGCTGTTATGCAGCGGTGTTTGTGGCCAACTCACCGTAGGTGTTTCTGGCTCTTCCCACTTTCTGGAAGACTGATGGACCAGCGCCCGACTGGGACTGCCTCCTGGCTCCCTACCCACAACCAGATTTCAAGGACTGCTTGTCACAGATGGAAAAGTAAGTGGGTCATTCTACATAAGCTTGCCATTTTACATCCCTCTGGTAACAAAAAAAAGTATTATTATTTTTGTAAATATACCGGCTATTATAGAGGCCACTGGAGTCTATTGTTTTTCTTTGTTTTGTTTGGTATTTTGGTGTTTTTGTATTCATCCGTTCAGCACTAGTTAAAAGGAGATATTTAGATGTAGACTATTTTATACAGTTATACAGTTTTGTTTTCAGCTATATGTTTGCTGGTGCATACATTTCACAAATATTCTTTCAAAAAAATGTGTTTGTATGTAAGTAATAAATGTATCATAGGAAATAACACCACCTTTTCCAGCCAAAATGGTCACAATTTCTTTTGAACAATGTTCATCAAACAGCAAGCTTGTGTAAAATGATTCAGCTTCGGTCCACTCCCTTGGTGCTGCTGTTTTCCCTCCACAGTTTCTCTCCATAAACCGTGAGTGTTTAGGAGCCTCAGCCTGTAGTATGTAAATATGACCACGTTCATCCACTGCCCCATTGTGGGACAAATAAAGGTATCTTATCTTATCTTACTGCTCTTCGCTCTAAGAAACATTTAAATTTGTTTACGTTTTTGAACATTTGGATGAGATGAAATTAATATTTTAGTGGAAACTAACTGACTTGCCGTCAGGAGAATTGCAGCAGAAGCTTGCACACACCGCAGCGAGACTGGGGAAACGAGCTGCACACAGCTGGCAGAAACAAATACAAATAGATGATCAGAAACCCTCAACTTCATTTAATCGTGATCTATTTTGGTATCAATGTTATATGCTTTTTATAATGTTAATTGACTCCCCAGTAAACATTTAAATAATTCAAAAGTTACACTTCCGCTTTTGCAAGTGAGATTTCTAATACATTGAAAAGTTTTTTTTTCACTCGTCTGTCTAGAGGGCTTGAAAAAGAAGGAAAAAGATAAAAGAAAAAGAATGGGTTTCATAGAGCCATAGTCATTAAAAGAATCTGAAAATAGCAACTCGCTATCATCTGTTCTCATAGCACGGGTCAGGAGCTCTGACACCTCCAAAATTCCTCCTGTCAGGGTAGGGGGCCATTTGTATTCTCTCTCATTAGGCAATTTGACTAATGACCTGCCGTGGCTGCAGAGCTACTGAGGGACCCGGAGCCTCGCGCCCTCTCTCTTGCAGCAGCCTGAACACACACCCTCTATTGGAATGGCACAGATGGCATGCCCGGGCGACAAAATAAACTACAATATGTCTCCGAGATGCTGTCAGGCCTGGGCACTATTTCTCATGTCAGAGTGGGGCTAAGGGCTGTGAGTGGGCATAGGGGGTCCTCCTCCAGCTCTCTGTTCATCTACTCACCATTATCTGCAGAGGTGACAGAGAGCGGGGTCTGCAACTAGAATAGCATTTCCATGGTCTGCATAAAGAATCCGCCTCAAATTGAGAGTCACACCGACAGGAAAGGTATTGCAATGTCTAGCCCGGCTACACAAAGTGGAAAGGCAACATCCAATTGTTTGGAATATGAAATACAGGTTCCAGGTAAAGCTCTAAGTTTTTGAGCAGCTTTACTCATTATTTCTTATTATTTTATGGTATTCAACAATAGAAATCAGCTCCATCACGAGCAAAAAGTTGTAATAGATTCTCATTCACACTTGCAGATTATTGCCCTGACTGTGACTTACTTACTAATTCAGGTGCGAAACAGATTCACCCAAGTAATCACACTAGACAGAGATCAATGCAATTCTGCTGAATTAGTGAAGTGTAAAATAAAAGTTCATCAACATTCCTAAAGTGTTACTCTTGAGTTGTGGTTCAGGTAATATGGGGTATGCTCGATCACCCACGCATATTTTTCCATCAGTCAGTGTCGGAGCACAACTCGGTGTGGTTTATGTGTGTGTGTATGCAGGCCTGTGTGCATGGCCATGTCTGTTAGAACCCTGGAAATGCAATGTATGGCGCTGCTGAAGTCCTGGGTGACAGTGCATCCAACAATGGAAGAGTGAGGGATTAGTGCTCAGCCCAGCGTACGAGGGAGCCCTTCCCGCCCTGAAACAGCCATTCATCTGTGCCCAGGGGCTGGAGATGACAATGCAGCCATTGCTCATCGCACCTGACGGAGCCATTAATAAGGCAATGATCCACACGGGCCCTGTGCTGACTCCGTTCTTTACACTACAATCACTCAAGCCACAGGGTCCTCCTTACTTAACGCCACCTCTGCGCACACCGCCATCATCATCATCATCATCATCATCATAGTCATTGTACCAAATTCCTGCCAGATGTTTTCCTATTGACTGCATTCACACACTCCAAATGCCAAATAACTACCCAATTCCCCACACTGCAGTACACTCATGAGTTAATGGACTGTAGCCTGGCCATTTGAGCAGCTACAACATGCTTCATAGTGGGATTCCTGGTCAGAAGATTGGATTTACATTATTTTTGCCCTTTGCACCTTTGTGTTTCTCCATGGTATCCATTTCTTACCACCAAGTCATCTCCCGCGCCTCTCCATTTGTCTGGATGCAAGATAGCCTCTCTAGTATAGATGGTGGAGGAATACAAAGTGAGATCTGGTTTTAAATGTAATCCTTGAGCAATAAAGAAACTCTCTGGCCTTCAGCTCTGTGCATTCATCTGTCCGTGCCACGCAGATCCATCAGCAGCTACAATCTCAGCTTCCCGTTGCTGGCTATTGATTCAAATGTATTCTCCCTGCCTATCTCTGCCTGGTGTTGGTGCTCCCAGCGACACAGTAGTGCATGTTTATTCACTTGTTTTTATGAGCTTAAACAAGTCATTGTACCCACCCCTTTGGCTTGGTTTGTCTGCTGCTCCAGATAGCTGCACATCCAAAGATGCTATAGGTAGGTGGGTGTCAAAGCTGGGGCATTGAACAACCCTTGGCTGAGTGGAAAATGAGCCTAAACCTTTCACTCCTTGTACTTCTTTAGTGATGGCCTTAGGGATGGCAGTGTTGGTCTTTAGGTCCGTCTGTTGGTCACTTGGTCAATCCACTACTTTGACCCAGACTAAAAAAATATCTCAACTTTTATTTGATGGCCTGCCATAAAATTTAGTACATTTATGGTTCCCAGACAATGACTCCTAATGACTTTGGTGATCGCCTTACTTTTCCTCAAGTGCCACTATGAGGTTGACAGTTGTAGTTTTTAGTAGGCCTGAAACTAAGGCTGATTTCCTTTATTGATTAATCTATCATTTTCTCAATTTATCAATTAGTTGTTTGGATACAAATGGTGAAAAATGTTCATCATTGTTTCCTAAAGCCCGAGGTGATGTCCTCAAATGTCTTTTTTTGTCCACAACCTGAAGATATTCTGTCACTGAGGACAAAGGAAACCAGAAAATATTCACATTTGAGAAGCTGAAATCAGCAAATCTGGATTTATTTTCTTAAAGAATAACTCAAAACTATTATTAAAGTAGTTCACAATTATTAGAGTAGTTGACAATTCATTTAATAGTTGACAACTAATCAATTACTTGTTGCAGCTCTAGTTTTTAGTGAAGTATCTCAGCAACTATTGGATGGATTCCCATTGAATTTTGTACAGACACTCACGTCCCCCTCAGGATAAATTGTAATAACTTTGGCGATCCCTTAGTTTTTCATCTAGCACCATCGTCAGGTCAGAATGTCAATTTCTTCAATACTTGCAAAGCTGATGAAATTCCCATCAGGCTCAGCTGTAATTTTGTGCTAATTAGCAAATGCCAACAAACTAAACTAATATGGGGAACATGGTTAATATTTAACCTGCTTAGCATCAGCCTGTTACTGTGAGCACGTTAGCATGCTGACATTATCATTTAGTTCAAAGTAAAGCCTCACAGAGCCGCAAGCATGGCTGGAGACTACTACTACTACATTTGTACTGTGGGAGATGAAGCCAAGAAACTAAATACGCTTTCCTGTGGTCACGAGGGTGAGGGTCATGCTTTGATTACAAAGATCACATTGTACTACACTGGTGTGGAAAGTGCCAAACCGTGGATCTGTGTAATAACCAAGAAAGGAAAGCAAGTGTCAAAGTGAGGGAGATTTTAGAATTTCATACTTTTTAAATATTGCCATGAACAGGAAAGACCAAAAGGAGTGTCAGCTCCAAAACGATGACTCATGAACAGCCTCGGCTTACATTTATGAGTTCCTTTTCCTGTGCCAGCGGCCTGATGGACTGTGGGTAAAAGAACACCAGTTGGAAGCTTGGCCTCTTGATATTTGGGGCTCCTGTCGAAGCCAACCGCAGCAAGTTTTGTGCCTCCAGATTTGGGAGTTTTTTAATGAAGCTGAGCAGCTGCAGTTTTCCCTTCAGTCTGGAAATGGGAGGCTTTGTGTCCCTTGTCACCCTGTGTTAATTTGGGCCCTAATGTATTTTATAAACAAAGGGCTGCTCTCTAGCCTGACAGTCGTGACACCTTGATTCCAGTGCAGGATGCATGCAGTACGGGGTTACACCATTAATAATCAACTGGCAGCCATCACACCATTTTAACCACGATCATTATGATAAAGGGCATACACTTAATTACAGGCCTGCTTAATTATAGCTCTGTTGAAGCTCGTTTGTTTGGTCAAATGCTAATTATACCACCACGCTCTTGGCAAGTCCTCATTTCAATCCACTTTTTGCCGGCTGAACAGTGTGGCTTATTTTCATGCAAATTTGATATCTGGTGAATGTTTTGTCTCTCTTCTTTCCGCTTTTCTGTGCCTAGTGTGAGTGTGTCTTTGTTTCGGAGGTGAACATCTCTCAGACAAGACGGAATCGGGAATAATCAAGAGTAATTAAACTGGAAGAGGGTTGGGAAAGGGCTGGGTTGGAGGAGAGAGTGGAGGTGCTCAAATACAGCGGAGAATAAAAAAGCCTTTCATCTTCCCTCCATAGACGGAAGGAGGGGAGGTGTCGGGGTGGCTGGGGATGTTGATAGCTTTGCTGTTTTATAAACCCACGTTTAGTCTTGTGGAAATACACAGGATCAAGAATAGGCAGTAATATTTCTTTTTTTGTGTGTATGAAAGTCAACCTTAAACTTTGTTTTCTCTTACTTTTTTTGCAGCTCTGGATGACGTGCCCTTTGTGGTCTCTCAGAAGTTTTTTGAAAACCCCAAAGAGGTAAAAAAAAAAAAAAAAAAAGTCTTTAAGGAACTAATGACTAAATGAAAAATCATTACTTTATTACAAATAATATGAGAGGGGCCATGATAGGTACTGTACAGTTACTTGTCCTGCAACCTGTTGTGTAGTGTGGGACTCATTTAGTCCTTTTTCACAGTATGCAGCCATTAGTCCCTTCTTCCACTCCTTTCCTTTCCTTTACTTCCTCTCCTCTCCTGCCCTTTCCTTTCCTTTCCTCCAGACTGAGTGATGAATGCGTGCAGTCAGGCAGAGCTGGCTCAATGCAGTCCATTTGGCTGGCTGGCGGCGGTTGTCACTATAGCCCCGTTTGTATTGACACCAAGAGGGAGAGGATTAAAGATTTTAAGCATGCTTACTTAGCCATGAGCCTAACCGCCATGTTTCTTGTGTGTTTTTTTTTTTCTTCTTCTTCTTCTCCCCCCCCCTTCTCCTCTCCCTGCTTTTGATTTCAGATGCAGCAAGTCAATTTAATGGGCATTACGATCAAATCCCTGGCAGAGATCGAGGAGGAAGTGAGTAGAGGCTGCAACGCTCGGCTGCCGCTGACGCCGCTGGCCCAGAATGCAAAGCAAACGGTCTTGGGGTTGTAATTAAGTGTCTCAGACAGCGAGGCCCTGTTGGCTCCACTAAGCCCCAATTGAATAAAAGCATGGCCAAGCTAGGCAGCCATTCCCTCTTAAAAGCTTCGTCTCCTGTTCCAAAACACTTGACTTTTATTCCCCGATTCTTCTCTCAAACAGCTCAATCGAGCATCCCGCACAGCGCTGTAGATCTTTTCTGGTCACATTCTGCGTGTTGAACTTTTTTCCAATCAGCTTCATCTTCAGTAGTGAAAAAGTTAGAGATCATGTAGAGCAAATAAAAGCACTACAAAGTCCTCCCCATTTCTGATGAAACACTGTAGCCTGCAGGCATTCGCAGGAAGAAAATCATCTGTGTGCAGCTACTTTAGAGCCCATGTGTTTGTGAGAGCAAGAGAAAGAAAAGGAGCCAGTGTGCGTGTGCATGTGTGTGTGTGTGTGTGTGTGTGTGTGTGTGTGTGTGTGTAGGTGTGTAGGTGTGTGTGTGTGTGTGTGTGTGTAGGTGTGTGTGTGTGTGTGCTTTAAAGAGAGTGACAACCCCCCTTCTCTCTCATTAGCACGGTATCTTGGTATCAGAACTGCCAGGAAGTGACAGACCACTGTAAAAGAACAGGTGCTGTTGGGTTTGAGATGTGTTACAGAGCAAACACTCCCTCATCAAACCGGGTGTCTGTTCTGCACTCTGCCTCTGTCTTCTGTCACATACTATCCAAATCACACAGAGTCGCCATCTTGTCATATGGTCATCTGAATGAAGCTCATTGTCAGCGAAGGTATTAATGGCGTGTATGTGTATGTGTGCGTTTTCCTGGGTGGAGACAGGAAATCCTATATGCTCTTGTCTTTTTTTTCTTTTTCCTCTCCTCTCCTCTCCTCTCCTCTCCTCCTTCCTTTCTTCTCTGAGAGTGTGATTAGCAGGAGGACACATGGTGAGCTGAGCTGGGGAAGGGAAGGGAAGGGGCATGAGAAATCATTAATTACAGCCGCGCTGGAGCTGATGAAGTAAATGTGAGATAGTGTAACACACAGGATTTAGTGAAGTGGACGACAGCACAAGATTAATGGTGGGGCCAGGCTGATGAGGATGAAGTCACAGCTTAGCTTGATAATTAGTTTCCAAGTGGAAACATCCCTCACCATTGTGTTATTTTTACTTCTCTCCTCTTATTATTATACCACGATGATATCTGGAGAACAAGGGGGGAAATACAGTGGGTGATGTTCTCGCAAACATGTTGGACAGCGCGAGTGTTTCTTTTAGAAAGTGATGCGTGTCTGTAGTTTTTTCCTTTCTTTGTCTGGTTTTGCTTGTTTTTCTCTATCAGTGTTAGACTATAAATACAATGCCCACTGTGTTTTCTGTACTTGGCAGCTCATTCTTGGTATGAAACAAAATAATATTGAAATTCAAAAAGAAAAAGCTGTTTTCAGTATGAAACCGTACACAGGTTTTCTAAATGTTGTTGAGCATTTTCTCCTTCTGTTGTCCAGAAGAGGTCACTGTCTGTGCTTTCACTGTGGGGCTTTTTTTCCTCCTTCTTCAGAAACTAGAGGCGCTTCCTGCACAGAATCTAATTGCCTCGTTTCTAAACCCATTAAAAAATATAGATTCATGAAAGAGATGTACTTTCTAGAATTATACATATGCACATGTAATTGAGGAAAACTGTTGTAATCACAGCCACAGTTGTAGATAAGACCATTTCCTAACAGGCATCACTTAAGCCGTGTCTCGGATGATGTTGGTTCCAGCAATTAGGCATTCTTTTCATTTCCCAAATGACTCACAAAACTTGCGGATATTATAATTGCTTTTAGCCACGCATATCTAATTTGTGTCTTTTTAAGTGTTAATTAGTAAGCGATTTAAAGTGACATCTTTATGTAGTTTGCTCTGCTGAAAAATGTTGTTGGCGGCTGGCTAATGATTTTCAGAGGGAGTATGCTAGGATGGAAAGAAGTGTGTGTGCACACATGACAAGATTTTCATTAGCACCTATGTATGATGGGTTTTCAGTGTTTGTACGAAGTTATCTGTGTGTGTTTCTGTGCCTGCGCAGGGTTGTGCAGGGTTGTGTGTATTTCCACGTGAACGTACGGAGGGACAGTAGTGTACAGGGGTATGTGAGAGGTGTGAGAGGGAGAGCTCCAAATAGAGGTGGAATTAATGAAGACAACATGTCACATATTTTTGGCAGTGGAGCAGGGACAGGAAATGAAGCTCGGCTCGTCTAGGTGACTGCCGCCCATGTTCTAGTGTGTCACTGTCCTGTCAGCCTGTGTGTAAAACTGGCAGACATTGATACATGCTCTCCCTGATAACACCCCATTCCCCCATCCATCATCCACACACACACACACACACAGACACGCACACACGTACACACAGGATTATTTATTTACTGTGCCAGATGTTGAGACTGAATTTTTGTGTGGTGGGGGGCTGAATTTCTTTACAACTAACAGGCTTGTGATATGTGACAGGTTTTGGGTAACTTGCAGCTTCCCCTAAAGTAGATGAAAATCAGGGAAGGTGGTATTTTGATCGAGAGAACCCCGGTTGAGCCATTGTGGCTCTGGGCTTCTGTTGGAGATTTGGAAACTTATTTCAGTGATCATACAGCATCACCTAGTGCTCTGTTGAAGTAATACAACTGTTTAACTACTGAAGTGAGAACCACTTTGTGTCACAAAAGTTCACTGTTTGTTGTTACAACATTAACAAAGAAATAATTATTAATCAATGTGGATCTGTCACTTTATGGTCTATATCTTACCTTTGACTTTCAATTTGACCTCCATTTTCTTTTTTGTGTTTGGGTTTCTCCCAAAATAGACCAAAGTAGACTTATTGCACCATCATTTAAAATGTATATGCAGTGTAACAAAAAGTGATCTTTTCAATAGAAGGGAATAAAAATAATTATCTATAGAATCAGTGAAACGGAACAAAAATGACACTCTTTGCTGCCTTTTTATGCCACATAAGCCAAGAATGTTTGAACCCCTCTCGCTCGAGTCATGTCCACAATGTGCCAGAAGGGGGAAGTGTTTGTTTGTATTTTCTCAATCTTCATTTTGGCCGTCTGATCACTCTGCTGTAGGGCTAAATGTAGGCCAAAGTGGAGGAATTACATTATGTCAATGCATTTTTAACGTATAGTTCAATTTAATATCAGTCCAGAACATTCATAGAGTTGTTTAAATTATTGTGTTGATATAGCAGCATTTTGTAAATGTATAGGTTTTATTGCTTTGGTGTTATTATTAAGATAATGCAGGTTTGTGGTGATGTGTTTGTCCTGTTTTGACTGTATATTTTTATTCATTCATCAGGGTTCCCACACAGCCTGGAAAACATGGAAATTTAGGGACTAGTTTTCCATTTATGGAAACACCTGGAAATTGGTTCAAATGACCAAATATCCTGGAAAAAATCTGTGTGTCCTGAAAAATGTTAATTGTATTTTAGCCTCTCACTCAGATCGCCTACCTGAACTTAGGTGTGTTTATGTACAAGACCACAGCAGCTGTGGTGAGAACAGCCAAGTCGAAAGTGAGAGTGAGTGTCCCAGAAAAGCGGACCACCTATCTTTAATGAACCTGAGACACGTCATTATGAACCCTGCATCGTTAAACAAGGAGGAATAAAACTGGGGTTAAATGTGTCAAAACTAGGCCTACCAGGAAATTATACATAGTTTCTGAGCAGGTCTGTCCTGTAATGTCAAGAAAACTACTGGAAAATGTCCTGGAAAGGTCCTGGAAAATGATTTATTAAAAAGAGTGTGAACCCTAATTCCTTGTTCTCTTTCTTCTCATGCAGTTTCACTACAACTTCAGCACGGAGCGAAGCATTGCTGTGTAACTTTCCACACAGCTTTACAACCTGAGGGCCAGAGCCACGGGGACTGAAACACTGCAGATGGATTAAAGGGATCATTTGTAAAATAATGAACTCATGAAATTAAGAAAAAGTTTGGGATACACCCCAACTGTATATTATGTAATTTAAGACAGAAAAGGTATTTTTGATCATGTACAACTGTACACATTCAATTTTAGAAAATGTTCAACTTATTTATCCTGTAGTGACTGTTCTCTAAATTTGGGTTGTGTCCTGTCCTACTCAGGTAGTCTCACAAGAAGTGTTGCCCAAGTCATGCTCAGAATAAATGGAACTAATTACTATCCCTCGCTGTGACTCACATTTTGCTCATCAGAACAACAGGGCCGTGACGACAGTGAGCAGCAGTCAGGGAGGACAAACGTGAATAGAGGAGCAGCCTCGTCACACGCAAACAGGCCCCTCTGACGTTCACTCTGCAGCGGACGCATCTTTCCATCACAAAGTTCTTCATGAGCAGCGTGCAGCAAGAACGAGCAGAGCTTTGAGACACAGGAGCCTTTTTACCCCAGACGCCCACCCACGTCAGCAGTGACTCCTCTACTGAGTCAGGTCTTTAAGAATAGAACACACCATTACGTTTCAGCTTTGAAATATTCTTTATTATTAATCCTATCTAGCTGGGTTGAGAATTATTTTGGGAAAAAAAATGCAGGAAAAGTGGCAATTTCATGGTGTTTTTTGCAATATTTTTAATTATTATTTAAATTTAAAATATCCAAAATAAATATTTTTGTGAATATTTTTCTGTTTAACAAACTAAACACCCTGCTGCCATTTTGCTGCCAGAAGCAGGATTTACACTTGGATGCCAAAACATCACAATCTTTTCACTCCTGCTCACATGTGTCATTTGCCACTAATTAAATTGTCAGAATCCATTTGCACATTTTTGCAGGTGTAATTAGTATTAGAAACTCATTAATGGATTAATGTCCCTATTGTTAATTAGACTCTCCTCCTGCTAAGTTTGTGAACTTACGGATTCTGCTAACAGTGCAGGTATTTTTTATTTTTTTTCCTGACCAAAGTTCCTAATGGCTCCTGGTATTCACAGGTGTTTAATGAAGCGTGCAGCAGATGACAACCCTCTACGAGCGTTTGCGTTAACTCCTCTGTTCTGCCGCTGAAATCAGAGCGACGGTCTGAAGAATCCTGTGCGGAGGGAACAGCTTTCATGCTCCTTCAGGAAGGTGACACTCATGTCAGTGATGCCCTGGAGCACAGTGACAGGTTCCGACAGCCCTCCTCCCCGCTGTGTAGAAAGTGCATGTATACAGTACGCCATATGTATCCACATTCACAGACACAAGCAAAAGGTGGAGCTGTGCTAAC
The DNA here is from genome assembly GCF_905237075.1 of Dicentrarchus labrax. Lineage (NCBI taxonomy): Eukaryota > Metazoa > Chordata > Actinopteri > Moronidae > Dicentrarchus > Dicentrarchus labrax. Next base: position 2,141,216 of record NW_026136714.1, on the reverse strand, counting down.
TCTTCATTTTACACCATTGCTCTTTTGTCTGATGTGAGAAAAACTTTGCAACAACTAATAATATCCCTGTTATACTGATGGCTAAATCACTACATTTTATTATTAAATCAAAAGACCAAAACCAACAATGGAGGGATCTTACTAACACGTATGGTGTGTGTGTGTGTGTGTGTGTGTGTGTGTGTGTGTGTGTGTGTGTGTGTGGCCAAAGTCGGATATATCTTTTTCCTCTGTGCCTTAGGACTCCATTGCTGTCCAAAAACGATTAAAAACTCACATCAGTGAGCCGCACCGTTGCACTGGGTGACACGTTCCTTCATTACAAAACACAGGCGCTGTAGTTGATTTTGAGTCCCTTCCACATACTCTGTCCCGCTGCTGTAAATCCTCACTTGTTCACCAAATCAGCAGCTGAAAATAGTTCCAGTGAATGCACTGTTTATTCTGCTTTGACTGGCGTTCACTAAAAACTACAGTTCCCAGCTGTTACAGGAAATTATTTGGCCTTTTTCTGCAGTGATACTATAGAATCTCAGTATTGTCCTCAGTGTGAGCTGCATTCAAGGTGTTGCTGTTATCAGAGATGGACAGCAGGTCTGACGTTAGCTCTGCAGGTCAGATGGTGAGTGTTTAGATGAAGCTAATCACCGGTTTTGTGTTCATGGTAAGAGAGGCAGTGTAGCCAGATTCTCCAGATGGGCACAGAGCAATCTTGCTTCCAGAACCACAACTCCCTCATGAGCCCTGCCCAGCTCCCTCACATGGTTTCACTTTTCCTTTCACTCCACTTTATGATATGGAAAATAATGATGATTTTCAGAGGCCACATTTTAAAATTAAAATGGAAACGACCTCTTTTGCCTGTAAGCAACGCAGCAGTTTAAAGGCTACAGGACTAGTTAAAGGCTGTTGTGCGTCTCTAAGCATTTCACATATGGTGAATCTATTTTAAGGCATCTTTTAAACTCCCTCGCTATCTCTAACCTACCAGGCCCACTTCAGGCTCTTCGGTCCTACTGCTTTGCTCTGAGGATTTGGCTCCGCCGGAGTTGAGCTGAACTGCAGAGCAGCACATCAAAGCCCCACCCTCTGTGAGTCCGCCAGATGTCCCGTGGTCATTTTTAAACTCACACCCCGGCACATGACATGGAGCAGTGTGTAAGCATGTAGACAGAGGTGGATGGGCCGCTTGGAAATTGGAAAAGGAAGCCTGTATTTATGAGGTGGTTTGAGGTGCTGTGTTAAGACAGGCTTAGCCTGCCACTCTCCCTCTGACAGCCCTGTTTCCCCCTGAGCTGGGGTGACCAGAGACACAGAGAGGTGAAGGAGTGAAGGCAGGAAGCCTGTCAAAGCAGGTCCAGACCAGACCTGGACCCATGGTGAACAGACTCACAGGCAGGTGATGCAGCAAATCACATTGACAGAAGATGTAAAGCCACATCTAATTTTCACTGGATTCATACATTTTCATAACAAGAACAAACAGGGAACATATAAATTCTGCTCCCTAATGTGATTCCTTCAGCCTAGTGCATGCTGGGACAGGCTAAACCTTCCATGACCTTAAACAGGAAACTCTTTGTAAGTGAAATTAATGAATAAGCAAATGCTTTACAGAGACACGCAGGTTGTAGGCAGTGAGACACGTTGACTGGTTACCTCCAACAGTCTCTTGTCTCTCCATGTTGACGTCATCAAGTGTTGGAGTGCCCCTGTGAGATTTAAAGGGGGAGGGTTGGACGTGTGGTCCTCTCCGTACTGCCACCTTAACAAGCCCCCAGGCTGCGCTCCGAGGGGAGCCGCACATCAAATCTGTCTTTTCATACCTCAACTAGAGGTAGGATGAGTGATCTCCCAGAGCAGGGATCCCCTCTCCTCCCCCACACAGCGGCTCTCCTCCTCTCTCTCTCTCTCTCTCTCTCTCTCTCTCTCTCCCTCCCTCTGCCACGGCGGCCCGGCCATGTGAGTCAAATTATTGTAATTGAGCAAGGATGGAGTCGGGTGTGAGGTGATCTCTCTCTTCATCCCCTCCCTCCCTCCCTCCCTCTCTCTCGCTTTCTCTCTCAGATATTCCTGCACATGTTGTGAAATGACCAGCAAGCATCTCTTTTTTTTTTTCTTCCCTCTGACGCTGCCCGTAACACAGAAATCAATTAACTCCTTTCAAGTCAGATCAAAGGCCCAATACACCGTCCAGGTCTTTCCCTAAACCTGTGGGACAATTAAGTCTCCCCTTGGACAGCGACCAGGCTGGACAGATGAAGGGAGGCTGCTGCCACTGTTCACATTCGTGTGAAGTAGTCGTAAACAAACGGGAAGTGACTGGACATGATTCCAACCAGCATCCCCCTAATTTACCACTTAGTGCATTCATACAACAGGATGATAGGTTTCATGACAAAAGGGAATAGACTTTGACTTCTGCATGTATTTTAGAGGATGTTTGTGCCGCCGTGTAGCTCGCACAGTAATGGATGGATTGCCTCTGGGCACAGATATGTAACAGCCCCCCCACATACATAGGAGCAAGACTGAAAGAGACCCAAGACTACAAACAACTTGGCTGCATCATTTGTGGCTTTTTTTTTGTGTGTTTCTTTGCTGTTTGCATTTTTGTAGTTTTGTTCTTCGTCTGTTCGTGGTCATTTTGTATCTTTCATGTCGTGCTTTCTCTTTACAGTTACTTTGTCACTCTTTGTGGTTGTGTTTAGTCTGTGTAATCATTTAGTCTTTTTTTGTAGTCGTTTGCGTCTTTTTGTTGTCAGTTTGCATCTCTGTGATCATTTTTTGTCCATCGTCAGTAGTTGTGTGTTTCTTTGCAAACATTTAGTCTTTTTTTTGTAGTCATTTGCATCTCTTTGCGGTGGTTTTGTATCCCTGCAGATGTTTTTTTTTTGTCTAATTGCTGTCAGTTTGTCTCTCTCTCTCTCTCTCTCTCTCTCTCTCTCTCTCTCTCTCTCTCTCTCTCTCGTTGTTTTGAGTCTTGTTGTGGTGGTGTTGCATATCTGTGTGGTTGTTCTACATCTGTGTAAGTGCAATATTCAAATTGTACTTCACCATTACAAGTGAGGCGTTGTGGTGCATGTCCCGGCCTATGAATCATATTCTACAGACGTAATCGAACATGCTTGTTTGGAACAGAACCTAGCAAACAGTCACATCATCATTTTCATATTTTTTTCAGTGAAAATGAAAATTCACAATTCCCACTAAAATCATGACTCATTGCAGTCACAATATCTGTCAAAATAATGGCAATATGATTTTTTGCATATGGTTCAGCCCTAGTTTGTCGTCATTTTGTGTTTTTTTAAACTCTTTTTGTATCTCTGTGTTGTCATTTTAACTCATGGGGGCCAGGAGGTCAGGGGGGCTGTGTCCAGTAGGCCCCTGCAGTAATGCTTCCCTGGGTGTGGTGGTGGCACAACATAGGAGTGTGACATCAAACTGATTGGACAAGGGGGAGCGAGTGCAGCTTTCGTCCACAGACAGGTGCACTGACCCTGTCCACCCCTGAAGGTGCCACTTGCATTTTATTGGACATTTAGGGCCGGCCAGCATTTTTTAACAGCCACCTGGATGCAATAAAGGGCCAGCTCCTGAGCTCTGGCTGCCCAGAGGATTTCCCAGCAGCTCCCGCGGGACCTCTGGCTAGTTAAGATGTTTATTAAGCTGAAAGTGGTCCAGTGGGAAAACACAGCACTTCTGAGAGATTCAGGCCAGCAGTTTTCTTGTTAGTCGGAGCGCTCCCCGGAGGATTGGGTTTCTTTTCCTTTCAGACCTCGGAGGGAGGACAGGGTCAGTTCACAGGGCACGAGGTTGACCAACTGGTAACTAGGCACATGAACCCAGGAAGGGAAATATCTTGAGACCATCAAGGTCAGCTTGGAGCTATTCCCACAGTTCCCAAACTGAGAATGTCAGCTAAACACGTCATAGCGAGCTCTGAAATGCAGTTGTGTAGCCGCTGTAGAAATGTAATTGTCTAAATTTATAGGAAATATCTTGTGGAAGCAGCAACAACATGAACAAAAACACAGAAAAAAGTCCATTGATTGACAATGCATGGTTTCTTTTTAATGCACAACTGAAGTTCTTTGAAGAAAACGTCCGTCCAGAACATTGTGATTTTAGTTCTGCTCGCTGTTTGACAGATCTTGACCTCACTAAGCTCTGCTGGACCTCTAGTTCAAAGCGCTGGTCTCTAGCCTGAGGCACTCTGCCCTAATAACTTCAGTTAGCCCGTTAGCCTTTGTTTTGCTTTCTAAAAGTTTAGCAGCCACACTCTGCTGAAGAGTTCAGAAGAAATCATAGAGGAATATTATAGTTAAAATTGCCTCTTCACTCCTCAGCTTGATAAATATTACTTTTCTTCTTGTTTAATTTTGAACTTTCTCGGGGCCAAGCTGCGGAGCCTGTGGTTAGCACATTGTGAACCGAGCGGCACATGCGGCCAGCGATGGGTTTTTAGTGCTCTCTGCCTAATGTTCAGGACAGATTAGAAATGTTCGCCTGTGACAGATGCTGTCTAGATCTTCACTACCAGATCCACCCAGCTGCAAAACATCTGGTGGATTTCTACCTTTTTCTCTGAAGTGCAGCCTATTAATGACACACCCACAATCATACATGTGCACATTGAGTGCACACAAACACATCCAGCGTGTTTTATTGAGACAGAGAAAAAGAATCACACATATACAGATGTCTGATTATAAGTATGGTTTATTGCTGCTGGCCTAGGTAGACAAATCTTCTGCATATTTTGTTTCCATTGCGATTATTCATTTCTTATATGTCTTCTTTTTTTCTTTTTTTGTCCCTATCATTGTTAATGCAGTACATATAATCCATGGATTGATGCTGGTACTACTGATTCTCCAGATATGTGAAACAGAGCCTTTCAATTCCAGCTCTGTATCACAGCCAGTATATATGTAGATGTATTTAGAATATCTTTCACTACTTCAGCCACAAAGTCTGCGAGCGCATGCAATTTATTCAGCAGGCACAGAATTTATGCATTCCACATGAGGAGCGGGTAGCAAAGGCCTACGTTTGTTGTTAATGGCACACGTCCTAAAATCATGCTCCTGGCCTCCTGCAGCCTCCCCTTTCTTGTGTCAGAGGAAACATTATTTTTGTGGAGACAAATCCACTGAATAACATGATCATCTGATGAAAGGCGCTGCAAATCTTGCCTGAGCTGAGACACTTTTTTGCTAATGATGAAAACAGTCACGTAAAAACAAATGTATCCCGCTGTGACATGGCGATATAATATCAGTTGCTTAAATGCACACGAGCCAAAGTTTTTCACGTTTCGTGAAAGTCTTTCCTCAAAGGGCAAACCATTGTTTTGTTTCTGCCGCTCCTCCACTCAGCACCTCTGTGTGGGATATTGGATGGTCCTTGTTGGAGAAAGATTTAAGATTCTTGAGGCGCTCATCAACAGTTAGAAAGTCACAAATACATGTGGGTGTGTGTCTCTTGGAGACATTTGGAGACCGTGGTTTAATTTAGTTTATGCAGTAAGTTGTTCCTCATGTGTCTGAGCAGCTTAGGCTCACATGAAGACTTGTTTGGCCATCGCCTGTGTGTGAAGGAAAACAGAAGGGAAGCGGAGATCCCCACATCACAGAATAAAAAGATTTTGTTATTGCTGGGTTTCATAATGTATCATCTGTTACCATCTGCGATCCAACTTTGAAGACGTTTTTAAAAATGTTTTGAAGATAATCCTTTAGAAAAAGAAAAGTATTCATTGGGTTTTAACAAAACATTTGATGTTTGTTTTTTTATTATTGTATGACACAAGGCAGAAAATATCTGGTTCAGATTACATTTTACTTTTTATGACTTTACAGTAAAATACTAAAACATTAATATAATACACTGCAAATCATAGCAAATGAATTGCAATAAGATAAGAAACATGTTATTTTTGTACATTAACATTAAAAGCATTACTCATTATTCCAAATATATAACAAAATTATAATCATATTTTTAAAAATATAATATGTGTAGTGCATTTTCTGGCAATTTGAATGAATTAATTAAATGAAAAATAGATATTGTTTTATTTCTTCATCCAATAATAATTTCATTGTAACTTTAAGTAGGCCTATATTATTCTCTAGAGATTTAAAACACTGAACCAACAGTAAAAAGTTAGTATAAGTTATGGCTGCAAAATTATAATGAAAGTGCATACAAACATATTTTCAACTGAGAACTTCTCTGAGAAAAATGACTGTATATGTTTTGCTATTTTTGTAATTTATACTTTAATAATTTTTTTATTACTGAACCAAAAAGTTGAGTGCAACACATCAGAAGAATACTACCAGGACCGAAGTGACACATAAACAACATTATCTCACGTCAGCAGTATAAAACAAGACAAAGGACAATACTTACAAATACAAATGCTATTATGAGGATAACATACCATATCCAGTAATATACATAATATTACACTTTGTGATAAAGTACCATGTTTGGGCATTTCAGTGTCATAAAATTGCAATTAATGGGTGTGAGGAAAAAATCCTTGAATTCTTCATTTCTGACAGATTTTATATTTTTTATAAGACAACATTGGATGACTATATGTAATTCAAATTATTCACTTTGACAGCATATCCAGTTCAGTAGTAGAAATGCCAGACATGGTGTTTATATTAATGTTCTATTATTATTCTCATTAAGAAATTACAGCGTAATTAAACAGGAAACTTAGAAATTAGTTTAACACTTAACAAATTAGCTAAGAAACTTTTGGCTAATTTGTATTTCATGTATTACTTTTTGTAAATGTTTACTAAGTATTTAAAATACAGCAAAGAAATCATAAAACATACTAAATTGTGTATTATACTAATAAAGATAAAAACTGAATTATGAATCATGAAACAGACCTTTACACCTACATAAAGAAATCCAGTTTGTGTACTTTACTTAAACAAAGTTTAAGACAAACAATATAAACATGCTGTTTATGTAGCTCTAAAGAGTAATATTCATCTTGTTTCATATATTTATAATTTAATATATTTACAGTGTGTAATACTCCTTTGTCTACATGTTTCACAATATTTTATATTAGCATTTCTTTTAAGTTTTAATAGAAGGAACTCTGGAGGAGCGGAGTCAGTTGTACTGCCTGCGTTTGTCCAGCAGGGGGCGATGTTGTAATTCAGATAGTGGGTTTTAGGGGTTTGGGGTTATATCAGCATAGGACTGTGAAGTGATAGGTGTTTAGACTGAGTCAGGGGACCAGGTGCATAAATCTGACTGCATCCCGGATCACTGTCACCAGATGAGCTGGTCCTTCATTCAAACTACAGCACAGAGTCTGAGCTCCAGTGATCATACAGAGTGGGACTCTATGACTAACATGCAGCAGATTTAAGTGCATTTAACAAAAAATATCCTGTTTGTCACTTTACTTACTTACTAAGATTTTGACTAAATGGTTGTGCTCATTATTCTGTTCTATATTTTAAGTGCCATATTACTTTTTTGAGAGTCATAAACATCACACTTAATAATAATAATAATAATAATAATAATAATAATAATAATAATAATAATAATAATAATATAAATAGAGTTAACAAACAGGAAATAGAGGATTTAATACACCTATGTTTACATCTGTGGCTGTGGTTTATTTATTTAGGTATTATTTAGGTATTTTGCTGTAATTCAGCTACATCTAAATTATAGCAGTTTGATTAATCATTAACATAAAATGTAGCAACTAAAACCTTCAAAATAATTTAATAGTTATTCATTTCCAAAACCATGTATCTATATTCGTCTGTGTTCTGGGGACTCCATTTTACTTCTTTCAGTGAGTTTAAACAACTGCATTATGGTTTTCAATTTAAAATGACAGTTAGGTGATACACAGGTAAATTACATTAGTGATTAGATCAGGAGCACGAGCATTTGTATCATGTTTCTGTATTTATGTTGTATTATATAGTCAGTCACAGACTGGGAATATAGAACAATATTATTGGATCTTATGTTAATTAAATTACAGCTCAGTTTTGCTCCATATCTTAACAAACTACCCAAATGCAGGTAAACAGTTTTCAGGCTCACATTTGTCAGCTGGCTGTCACGAGGCTCTGTCAGGCCATCTGTCAAGAACTCAATAAATTTGTCAGTGGAAAAAAAAAAGAAAAGAAAAAAAAGCTGAATCCAATAAATCATAACATAAACAAATCTAGCCATGGGTTGACAGTGCTGTATTATACTTTGGCTTAATCCCCGGGGAGTTGGGATTATCCTGCAGTATCATTTTTTTTGGCTGTCTCAGTAAGATGGGCCATGTCGCTCAGGCGAATAAAAGCAGAAAAATGTGAGTGAGTGAGGAAGAAGAAGGAGGTGTGATGTAAATAACTCTTTATCCTGTTGCGCTTCTGTGAATTTAAACATGCAAATAACAGTTTATAGGAATCCTAAAGAAAATCTGCAAAATCAGATAAACCCAATTTCTTTTACTTAAATTCAAAATGTGAAATCAAAACGAGTTGTTATATTGGCTACTTTAGTATTCAGGGGCCCTCAGGCCTGTGGGGCCCTGTGTCTCTCACACTATTTGTTATTACAGCAGGGCGCTGCCTGTTTGCTTCACAGTGTCACAAAATTCCCTTTTTAAGGCAAGAAAGCGTTAAAAAAAAAAAAAAAAAACCCTGCAGAACACACTGAGACCGAGCAGAGAGAGAAATTAAATCCCAGCTGATTGTGATGTAGCAGAACCTGCAGTGAGCTCCTGTGCTGGTCCAGAAGCGGTTCCGTTGGCTGGGAGAAGGAGCTGTCCCCCCCCCCAAGCCGCTGCAGCCACACCGACGCTTTCATACAGAACCACCGTATAAGAGACCCATGTGCGGGCTCCAGGAGGAAAACGACATTTCCCACAATTCGTTCAATGTATTTATCGTCAGAAACAGTCTGTTTTTTTAAAGATTCTCAAGTGCAACTCGGCGGCAAACAAATTAAGAGATCCTGTATTTTTCTTTCTTTCTTTCTTTCTTTCTTTCTTTCTTTCTTTCATTCTTTCATTCGAGCTTTTAAAAAAGCCTCATGGAGAGCATAGAAACACTCATTAAAAGATCAAAGTGAGTTAACTATCAAAGTCCTCCAGCCATGCAGTTGGGGAGCCATTATGTCTTTGGTTTGCTCAGTTTCTCCTTTGTGGAGCTCAAGTGTTTCTTCCCATTTTCACTGTGAGCTATTTTATTTTGAAACTCTCATCGCTTTGTTTTAATTGAAATTGTGAAATTGTTCACATTTCAGCTCAATCTAACCTGTTGTGTTGTTATAGAAATTAGAATAAGATTATGAGGTAAATGCAACGTTTGTTCCAGCCCGCGCATTCAGTCTAATACACGGTGATATTATTGTATTGTGCACGCATCGATTAGCGCCTCCGGGTTCGGGCCTGCCGCTGTTGGACCGGTGTGCGTTATTCTCCGGGTTGGTTGGATGAATGAATGGATCCTGCGTGGCTTATAAACAGCGGGATGTAAATGTAATTAAAGCGGATAAATTGTCGATATGTTTAGACCTATATTATAATTTGATGGATGCGTTTGTTCGGGTGAGATTGAAATGTAACGAAGTGGTGAAATAATTAGATTCAGTTATTAGATGAATTGATTTAAGCTCAGTTATTTCTGGGGATTTTTTTTTAAAAAGAAAAATATTTTCGGAACAGATGCACTAAGTCACAGTGACACATTCATATAAATAGGATAGAATTAGCATTGATTATCGCTGTAGGAGATTTCTTCGTTTTCTTAATACTTTCCTCCAAACTTTGTGCCCAATCTGCGGATTGTGGTTCCAAAAATGCGCAAAAATCTTCGCAATTTCTAACTTTTCGCCCGCTCAAACATTTAAATGTAAGGCCACATTTTTTCTTTTTTTTTTTAAACCTAAATCATTCGATCTTCCTCTGCATTCAGCCCCTCTATAATCCACACAATATTCCCTCTTATTATCGACTCTGGCTGTGTAACCGTGCTCCAGGAGAGTCTGCAGGAATGTGCACTAACTGCGCATTATAACGCTCTCTTACCTTTCCGATGGATGCAACACTTCTGCTCACTTTAAATTGCTCAAACTTTCGGAGCCGCTTTTCTGTTGCTGCACACCTGCTGCAGCCTCTCTCTTTTTTTTTTTTTGCTTGTTTTTTTTTTTTTTTTTTTTCTCCTTACAGGAGGCGCAGGGAGGGCTTGTCACGCAGGGGCTCATTAAAACACCGCCGGCTAAAAGTTGGCGGATTGATTTATTGAATGAATGTTTGATGTCCTCATTCGCACAAGTGACCTGGCCGATAACTGCTGAATGAATGGCGGGGGGAGGTAGGGGAGGGAGGGGGGGCTAACACAGGCTTTATATGTTTTAAAAAAAAATGTATTGATTATATTGTATTGATGGCGCTCAGCTCATAATGCTGCTTAGTGGTCAGATAATCCAATATAGTGCGAGGAGGAGGTAATTGACCCCATGCTGATAGAAGTGCTGGAAAGAGAAGAGCTGAGCCTGAAGGTGGATGGCTTCATGACCCGCAGGTACGGGGCTGATTTCAACAGAGAGAGTGTAAATATGTGTCTTTTCGTGACATATTTAAAGCCTTTCGTGATTTATACTATCATTTCTGTGTTCTCTGGGGTGGCTGCATCCTTCCAGAGCTGTGAGACTGTTATGTGGCTCCCTCTGTCTGACAGATCAGTGCAGCTGTTCTCTCAGTGAACGGCAGAGGGCAACGCCAACAATCTGCTCTCTGTTTCCCCAAACTGGGCTACAGGTCAGCGCCTTGATGCTTCACAAAGGAGATCAGAAGGAACACGCAGACAGGCCTTTGGATGGAAGGTAAACAGTGCGCAGACACTGCACATCATCCCTCAGAAACATTCGGATATGTGTGTTTTTATTAGTTTCTACATTATAACAGACTATATTGCAATAAGTGGAATAATGTGAAATATAGGACTGTTTTTTTCTTTTTAGGCCTGTGTAATTTCTATTATTATTATTATTATTATTATTATTATTATTATTATTATTATTATTATTATTATCATCAGTACTACTACTATTATTATTTTGGTATTGTGATGTCATGCCTCCATTATCTTTTATTGAGCATGCAGTTTATTATTACTAGTATTACTGTAATTAAAATAAAGCCCCCGCGGGCTAATAGCACGAGCTGCTGTGATCATATAGAAATACTGCTGCTGTACAATACGTTTCTCCCCTCGTGTCCAGTGTTCCTCGGGTTCTTCCTGGCCGGGGCCTGCAGCTGGAGCGTCTTTTAAAGAGGTTGACAACAATGATCCTCTCATGCAGCGCGACATGAGAAGAAGCAGCGCGCAATCCCATTAGCAGCCCTGTAATTTCAGACAGGCCTCAGTGCCACAGCCCTGCGCACCTTCCAGACGTCTTGATCGCATCTTGGCTAAGAAATGTGCAGATCATCCCTGAAACGCGTTCCCACACAAACTCTAACACCCACAGGCGGTATATATCTCTATACATCTCTATATCTATATCTATATATCTATATATCTATATCTATCGCTATATATATATCTATATCTATATATCTGTATATATCTTTATATATCTCTGTATATCTATATCTAGCCTACATGTAACTATATATATCTGTATATCTCTGTTTATATATTTAAATTGTGGTAATTGTAACTTTTGATATTTTTGAGGGTTCAGATTGGTAGATTTTGTGCACCAATAAGCTGATGAGCAGATAATAACCCATACAGGACAGAGGCCTGTAAGAGTTATGGTGTTATTATTGATATTATTATTATTGTTATGATTATTCCCGACCGGAAGGCGCATGGCCGGGCTCGCAGTGGCCTCCAGGCCGCTCTTATCGCCGCTGATCGCCAGGTGCATCAGCTGAAAAGGGGGGGACAGCAGCTTCCACTGGACACAATACACAAAAGAGCAAAAGAAAGCATGTGATCGTGCTCTTGATGTCTCACCACTGAGGGAAATATAACAATTCATACACAATATATAAAGCTTTCATTCTTCTCTCGCATCAACATTTACAAAAACACTAAAAATCTCCACATTCTTTTATTTGTTAGAGTGAGAGTTATAAATACGGCTAAAATGAAGTGATAGTGTATTATTATTATTATTATTACTATTATTGTTGTTGTTGTTGTTATTATTATTATTATCTGGATTATGTAATTGCATTGTTGCTTCAGTGTGAAGCCAGATGTGTAAAATCTCATCTTTTCTTTTAGTCTCTTTGCCTCTGTGTGTGTGTGTGTGTGTGTGTGTGTGTGTGTTGTTATTGGACTGGTGTGCAGCGCACTGTACTCTGCTCCAATAGCATCCCAATGGCAGTGAATGGGGGGAATGAAAAAAAGTGTAGCCATGCATGCAGGAGTGGGAGGATCCACTCGCCTCAATCTCGATCTCAGACTTTTGCAGCGACAGGAGCACAACCAGCCAACCGTCTCTGTGACTTCCAAAGAGTTACTGCCGGGACATCTACATACACTCTCCTAATATTTTTTTGGGGGGGAGACATTTGTTGTCAAGTTTGACTTCTATTTTTTTTTTCTCGCCCTTGACTAAAGTGTTATCCCGTGAAGAGATCCCTCTCCCCGCTCTCTCCCGTCGGCTTGAGGACTAGAAGATAAAGCTTCCTCGGTCCTCTGATCCTAACAGGTGACTTTTTCCACCTTTATTGTTTGCTTTCTGTCTCTCCACGCTCCTCTGACACGTCGGGGATCTGTGTAGCCGGCTTTAGACTGCCTTTACCTTGTAACCACTGCGAGCATCACACTCCACTATATTTTTTTTTTTTTTTTTTTTTTTTTTTAGCTTTTCTTCTACTTGAGCTCATTTTGTAGTTTTCCTCCTCCGGGCTGCAGGCTGTGTGTCACAACAGCGCGGAACTCCAGTGCGCTTTCAACAGGTTTCAGCCCTCGTCCTCTCCGGCTCTTCCTCCACAGAAAGCTGAGTGTGTGTGCCGCGGGATTTTTCTCTTGCCAAGTCTGACCGTATTCTTATGGATATTGCAACAGGTCTGGTGTCGCTGGAGCGCCTCTCCGCGGGAGAACAGTCCGAGACGTGCATCATGCTGGACGGCATAAAAATTGAAGATCACCCCCTGCGATCGGGACAGGCCACGCTCGGAGTCATGCTCGGTGAGTCTTCTTTTTTTAATGCGTAAACTTCGGCTGGACTGTTATTCCTGTCTGGATGCCATTACTGTGCCTGCATGTCAACTGCTGCTTTGTTTCCTGACACCTATTGTCATTAAAAACCGGCAAAAAAAAACTTCATATTTACGCATGCAAATGGATAAAAGAGAAAACAGAGATGGTGTAGTTTTATTCTGTGATTGAAAGTCATCCTGAGCCATGCAGACATATAAAGGATCTATGAGTGATGTAATCTTTAGGCCTGACTGGAGAGAAAATATCACATTCATCCACTAAAAGCTGCATTTTTTTAAAACTGAATTAAAGGCATTAATTGGTTTTCTTTAAGCAGCCAGTGTGTAGGCCTTTAACGCTTTAGAGTTTACAGTCTTTGATTCAGGGCCTTCTCTCTTTCCTGACGGGGCCCCGGCTCTCCTCTGCCGTTTTCCAGGGACCGACTGTCATCATCCATCCGTGTGTGAAGGATGCCAGCGTCCCATCTCCGACCGCTTCTTGATGAGGGTCAACGATTCCTCATGGCACGAGGAGTGTTTGCAGTGCACCGTGTGTCAACAGCCTCTCACCACCAGCTGTTACTTCAGAGAAAGGAAACTTTACTGCAAACACGACTACCAACAGTAAGCACTCTTTTCGGGGAGGAGGGAATCTCTGTTCTCTCTTTCTCTTCTTGCATTTCTTTGCTTTGGTTGGTGTGCAGTGATTTAAAAAAAAAAGAGAGAGAGAGAGAGAGAGAGACATTGTGGTGGCTTTGGTTGTCCTGGAGGCCTTGTGTGTGTGTGTGTGTGTGTGTGTGTGTGTGTGTGTGTGTGTGTGTGTGTGTGTGTGTGTGTGTGTGTGTGTGTGTGTGTGTGTGTGTGTGTGTCTAAAATGCAGTGTGAAAAGTCACTCAGATAGTGTGAAGTGAATTTTACAATATTTAATTCATAGAAAAAATATCTGCCAGCTTGGAGCTTTGCTATAAATTAACCTGTTGGTGTTTGTTTTGTTTTGCTGAAGTTTAAGATTCATTTTCTTCCTGCAAAATTATTTTAAAATGGAAAGTAAAGAGCAGCAGGAACAAGTGGAATTAAATCTGAGCGTTTTTTTTTTTTTTTACTTGTTTAAAACAATGTGTCACAGTGGATCGGATGGAAATGTCTGCAGCAGAGAGCTCACACTGGCTGGAGGACGCTCGCATTAAGCGGCCATATATTATTGTCATATGCTCGGCTTTATTATTGTCACAGTGGCCCACGATATTTCCACATTTTGTCTGTGCGGGGACGATTGCGTTTCAAGCAAAACGGATGTGACCCCACTCAGCTCAGGCCCGAGAAACACGCAGGCGTGCAGTCTCGGGTTTTTATTCCGCTCTCTGTTCGTGTGTTTTCTGCTTACATCATGTGGCCTTTTCCCCATCAGCCGCTTCAGATGCATTAAACAAATGGAAACAAATCATTTCAGTAGGTTTCCTGATAGACTCTGAGCCCACAGCGCAGCTTACATTTATTTTTCCGATCACAACTTATACATTTATTTTGAAAATCCTCGATCTGCGTCAATATTATTGTTTTCTTAAAATCTACTTTTTGTATTTGACCGGTACAATTATATCGCGTTTTTAAATTATTATTACTATTTTATTTTAGGTTATTTTTAATTGTTCTATTTCATTTCAGGCTATTTTATTTTAGATATAGTGTTTAACCATTTAACGGTTTAATTAAATTACTATGCGCGCTTTTTATTCCATATGAGTTACACATTCTTGCAAGCTAAATACGTGGATTTGGATAATAATAGAAAATAATAAGGAGTTAATGCATTTGCGCAGGCGCGACTCACACACGCACGCAATTTAAAAAGCATTAATAATTTAATATTGAATTCCAAGTTTCACAGTTTGAAAATATGTAAAAGAATATATTGGTATTTTTATTATTTTAAAAATATGTAGTTATTTATAAGTAAAATGTGTGATTACAGCAGCACACTAATGTGATTAAATACAGATAGTACATTTAAAAATGATCTCTGACAAATTCACAGCAACACAAGAAATAAAAACAACATTATTAATATTACAGCTACTAAAAATAATAACTGTATCAATTATATATAAAGATAATAATAGGAATTGCCCCCTTGTGCTTATTGTTGATAAAGTGAATTACAATAAAGTTGTACAGTCTAAATTAGGCCTATGGCAGGAAGTAGCATGACAGCCATTAGCTGTGGAGTAAGATAAATTAGTAAATTGAATTAGTAAATTATCACATAAAAGCAGCAGAGATGGCAGATATAGTGAGGCAAATACTGAGGCTGAGCAACAGAAGTTAACAACAATGCTGAGGGTTGCTGTTTGGCCTGTGAGGACCCCGGGGTGCCCTGTGTTTCTCATCGCATGAGCGCTTTTCATGCTTGTCACTAAATTTCCAGCTTTTTGTGCACAGCCTTTTTAACAATTCTACTTCGATTACCGGGACATTATGGCTCTCTGCTAGATACCTCGCCAGCGACAAAGAGTTACATCTATTGCCATGCGTGCCATTCATCCAGCTTTGTGACAGGAGTGTAGTCGGCTGATAACAATGGAAAATTCATAGCAGTAACTATGGGATACCAGAGTCACGGCGTCACGGCTCAGAGGTGGCTGGAAGCTGAGACAGTCCGGCAGAGGGACGGATCTCTTTCTCATGCCTGCTTTAGCAGCGGCCACTTGTAGTCTCCTATTTGTTTGGTGTGTGTGTGAGGAGAGGACGACAGAGATAAACACACAGAGATAGACAAGATTATTACTATTTTGCTTCCAAATAATACTCTTTCCTGGCATTTTGTCACTGCTATGCTTTTGAAGTACCGTATTTGGTATACCACTCACCATTTCCCCCTTTTTCTCTGCTACTTTGGGCAAGTCCGATCACCCCAGCCAAACACAACAACCTGCTGGGCGACGTCCTGCTCTCGCACGCTGTTATTCATCACATCTTTTAATTCTTCACCCTCCTTCTCCCACCTTTTTTTCTCAGGTTAAAAGCTAGTTGGTGGGTCCCTCCATCACATGGACACATAGCATGTCATTTTTTTCCTTGTTTATTCCATTTGCATTGATGGGATACTTAAAGATGTAATTGGCACCTTTTTGACTTTTATGACACCCATTTAAGATGCATTTGTCAGCCCACAAACTGCTTTGGGCTGTGAGGAGAGCTCCTCGCCTTACAGAGGTCTTCGTGCCTAATTACATTCCTACAGCAACTGATTCATGCCCCGTAATCAGCTCTCACTAGCTATAATAAATCAAGGAATTGGCAAGCAGTCTTTTTTGGCACCTTTGGAACAGGTTTAAGTGCAGACGGGGGAAAACAATTGTGTACTGTGTTATTAAAACTCCCACCAACACAGTTCAACACATCCATATAGTGCAATTACAAGAATGAATTTTATTAGCCTTTATCCCATATGTTTGCCTCTGTTTGTGCCATGCTGCTGACCAGAGTTGATCGTCCCCGTCTCGATATGAAATTGTGTGCATGTGGAATATTTTTGATGGCTTAAGATTTAAGGTAAAAAAAAAATAAAAATCTAATGTACAGATGTCAGGCATATTTTCCAGAGGGGAAAATAAAATGGAATATATTCTAGAGGAGGCGAAATAGGACAATATAAAGCTGCCTTTTGCAAAAATATGTAGCACGTTTGATAAAATTGAAGGCAAATAGGCCGAGCTGTCAGTTGGACGGGGGCCATAGCCGTAGAGGAGGAACAAGCTTGAACGAGACGGGCGGTATGTAAAAGGTAGAGTGGAATTACACCACCCCGGGAGAGTTTGTTGTGCCCTGGTGTTTGGGGGTCAATTATACATCATTAGAAAGAGGGAGATCTTTTCCCCAGGGAGACCTTTCCCCTAACCGAGCAGATGCTTTGAAGGGAGCCATGTAATAAGGCCTATCGCTGACCCAAGTGTTGGACTACACCCCTGTAATGGACTGCCTTGTTAGAAACTGCCATGGGCTCCATCTACAAAACATAACATTAACTAACTCTATTATACACCATGCTGCCTGCTTTTGGGTCCTGCTGATGCATAAAAACATCGCATTCCAGAGTGGATTTTTTTTTTCCCACACTCTATTAAGTTTTACTGTCTAGCAAAATGTTATTTTTGAACGTTTCATTTGTAACTCATCCAAATACATGCAGCATGCAGAATTTTTTCCAAATTTTTGAAATTCACGTGCCAAAAGGAAATTTAGGTCACGGTAGTATGAGTAGTAGAAAAACACAGCAGTGATGAAGCCATAAAAACAGAGCTCCCAGAACCTGTCTCACCTCCCATGTATGCTGGACGATCCCCCGGTGTGCTGAGAGGTGCTTTTTAGAACTGTTTGGAGTGCCCTCCTGTGAAATTGTTGTTTTTTAATTAGCTGTGCTTGGGACGCTGCAGCAGTGTGTGCCGGATAGATGCTGACGGCTGGGTTTCTGTGTTAGCTCACAGAGTGTGTGTTTTACTCGCTCTAGGACACTCCCGCGTGGCCTGGCACTTTGTGAACACTCATATGCACACAAAAAAAAAACAGAAAAAAAAACAAACTAAGATGTACTTTGTGTTGTCAACCCAGTCGGGTACTTTTGCAGTTAATTAAAGAGCGTCCTCAGTCCAGTTAAAGCAGCTCTGATCTGTGGGTGTGCGTTCCTTTGTGCAAGACTTTCTAACTATCAGCTATACTTTCTTTTTTTCTTTTTTTTTTTAATTCTCCCTAAAAAGGATAAAAATGTGTCTTTAGCCACTGCTCTTGGGTAAATAAAAGAGGACCTCTACAGAGAGACAAATCTAATGTTAGAAACACTAAGCCGGATAATATTGCTTCAGCTTGCTGGGATTTTTAGTGCTCGGCAAGGAGCTAGCTGAAGCTGGCCCCGTTCCTCTGTAAGGAAGTATTGGGTTTTATGTCAACATGGCTCGGCCTGTCCCTGCAGCATACTAGGATGCATCATCTGTCATCTCATGGTTTGCTAGCTGCCCCCCCCCACAACCCCCTCCCAACATATTTAGACCCATTAAAGGACCTGTTGGAGTGGTATTTATTTGCATCACTAGCTACATCTTGGACTCTCTGTTTTTTGTTCTTTCCGGTTCCCACAAATAGCTCCTCGAGTGATAAATATTTGATTTAAACATATCGTTTTACATGAACTCTTGTATATATGAATAGTGCTGTTATAAATTGTACACCATCTACATCCATAAAAGCTTCCATAGTCTGCTGTTTTTATTCGCTGAAGGTTTTTTGCGATGCTGTCAGTAAATCTTAAGTACAAGCATTATTTTATGAAATCAGGTGATTTCATGAAGGTTTATATAGTAAAGGCACTTCCGGCTTGCGTTTGAGTGGGTGCAGAGTGTGTGTTTGTGTGGGAGCTATAAGCATACTTGTGTGTATGTGTATGTAGCAGCAGTTGGAACACAAAGCACTTTGCAGGACGCTATGGGAAGCCACAGAGGCTCAGCCACGGTAATGCCCATCACCACTTTAGAGGCCAGAATGGTGGCGAGGGATGTGGAAAGAGGTCTCTGTGGCTTTGTGTGGGGGAGCCGTAGCGCAGGGGAGGAGAAGGATCTGCAGAGGGATCTGCCTGGTGTGCTCACATTACACTGGATGATAGCAGAGGGGTGCAGAGGAACTCAAGCATGCAATTTGTTGGTAGCCACAATTTAACCTCATCTCCTAAAGCCGGCTGTTAGGCAGCCAGTGGGACATGTCAGTCAATCGGGAATGCTAATCAGTGACGGTGGAGAGAAAGCTCTCGGCTCGGCAACGTACTGATTTTCATTACTGGCTCCAAGTCCTCGGGCCTTCAGGTTTATTTTCACAGCATGACAAGTCTTCATAACAAAAAGGAAGGCTACCACAAACCATTAAATGCAATTTACAAATTAGATTTTGGCTAAATCTGTGAAATACTGTAATAGGCTTCTTGAAGTAGCCAGCCGAGAAATACACACACTCAGCGAATGTTTTCTATTTCAATTTGCCAGATTACATGTTTAAATCAGAAGAATGAAAAATTTTTAGTGGCTGGATTTTTGCTGGGCAGAAATGATTCATTTCAAAAATAGTTTACGGTGTGTCGGTGGAAGTGTAACATTTACAAGATTATTCTCCCACATTTTTAATTACGTTTCAGGTCTGTTTGTCTCATTTTGCTTCTGTAGTTTGCAAATAGCTCACACTTGTTTCTCCAGGCAGCCTGGTCGAACGTGCATGAGAAATTGAGACATGGCCTCTGCTGCTGGCTCGCAGTATCGCTGCTGGCCCCAACTGTGTATATGTGATCCCACTCTGGAATGTTTTTCCAACACGTAGGCTTTTCACAGATACACTAGAGAGGACTGGCATCATAGTGGCAAGTGCTGCATTCAGACTGTTGTGTGCCCAAGGCTTACTCTCACACTCACGTCACACATTCGAGCTCTACATGGGAATGGGCAGAGCAGTGTGTTTGTCTACATACACCCCAGGTTTTTGAGAGGGTGTGGGCGCATGTGTGCGTGTGTGTGTGTGTGTGTACACTTGCTTCCTCTCTCTGCTCCTTTCTTTCTTTGTCTCTAATCTGAGCTCCTTCCACTGCGTCAGATTCCTCCTCTCTGTATTTTAAAGATACATTTCAGGACTTCATCTCAGTTGCTGCATGTCTGAATTTCACCGGAGTAGATTTGTGTACAGATACGGCAAAACACGTTTCTTTGTGTTTTTTTTTTTTTTTTTTTAGCCCTTTTAATCTTCATCAAATGAGATTAGCCCCCAAATACCGGTATTCCTGCCCAAAGTGACTGACAGAGATTTGCACTTTTATCATTAAGTGTGACACTAAGCTGGTCGGAGCTTTGTCTTGAATGGAGGGTCTGACGGAAACGGGGGCTCCTAATCCTTTTATTTGTGTCAGGCCCAGAAAGGGGGAAGAATGGGGCCGGGGTGGGATGGGGCTGCAGAATGCCACGGCCCTTAGTCCCCTCCAGACCCGGCCTCCACAGCCAAGTGAGCATGAGACTCATCTTATGTGGTCTATGCACTCAAGCGGACGCATACACACTCATGCGCACACAGGCGAACATTTGTGCATCTACAGTATGTTAAAATGTTTGCTCAAGCACATGCACACAATCACAAATACGGCCGGCTCATGTACACGTGCATATGTTCACCCACTCCTGCACCCAGTCACAGATTCACACAGACATGCACAGTCACTGTAGAGCGTGTACCTGCTCGCAGCAGAGCATGCGTCTGTCTATGAGTGCATGGACTGCAGTAGCAGGAGGTTCAGTCTAGGATGAGATTAATAAAGTTTGCCGGTTCCCTGGTCGAGGTCCAACGCTAGGCTTTTGTCTGGGGCTCACATCGGGTTGTGGGGCTTCAGCTCCTTTTGTGTGTGCACCCTTGTGGTAATCCATCTCCAGCGGGAGTCCCCTGGGGCACTTTATTTACTCATTCAACTGTTTGGAAGTCTGTTAGACTGCAGATCAGATGCAGTGAAACCAATGTGATTACTTTAACCAGCACTTCCAGATTCCTGCCCAGCATCTCCTCTCACCCTGAGCTGGTGTGCTCTGCAGGTGGGAGGGAAGGTCCACACTGACTCATCCCTCTCTGTCTGCCCTGTTTACCAGCCTGGTGCGAGGGCCTTTCCAATATTCTCTGTTATGAAAATTCTGCATTAGGTATTGAACCTCCTGCGCCCACACACTGTAGAGCTGGCTTGATTCTTTTATTATCCTTGTGTATTTGAGTTTATTTTCTCCCTTGCATCTCAAAAATACAAGTTCCAAAACTGGTGGCTGGCACTTGTCAGGCCTCTTTCTCAGTAGATCATAACTCAGAACCATAGCAAGTGTGGTGTCGCAGTGTAAAAACATCTATGTTTTATTGCAAACAATGAGATGGATTTGGTTATCCATCCATCAACATAAACCCAGAGCTATGTATTTGGGGCTAACCCCCGTGTTAAACCGTTGCAGGCTGTCAGGCTCTCTGAATTTACTCTCCGTCTCTTCCCCTGGTGCGGCTGGGGAGTATGGTTGAAATCAGCTGCCAGGACCAGCATCCACAGCGAGAGCTCCCTTAACTCGCTGTTTAGAACCAGCCGCTGATTGGTGATGGCTGTCTTGGCAAGAAAAATAACCCCCGTATGAAAACAGTGCAGATTGGGTTTCTACGCGTCTGACTCACTCCCGTCCTCTCTGACCGGCCCCCCCACGGCAAGCCAGCATGATTTGTGCATGAGGTCCCGTGACCCATGGAAGCTTCAAAAAGCAGCGAGGGGAAATATTTGGATGATCCTGATGGGGGAGTGGAGACGTGGGAGGGAGGCAGAGATGATGGGGGCTTTGGTAAGAGCGGGGCTGAGCGGTGTAAGGCAATGCAGATGTGGAGAATCTGCAGTGCAGCCACGATGACAGGGGAGTGTGTGCAGAGAAGATGACTGCCCGTCTTGGACACTTACCCCCGGTGTCCCTAAGGACAGCTGTAACACAGACGTCATGTTCTGCATAAAAAGGTAGCAAACAGTAGAAGAAACTGTGCACTGGGGGGGTTGCAAAGAGTTGCAATAGAAGAGGCATTTTATCATCAGGTACCATGCCATGATACTGATCGTCTGTACCTCACCCCCCTGCTGTACACCCCCGATCCCTTCTCCTCTCCCTTTACCTTTCCTCTGCTGGCTGGATATTAATATTTCCCAGAAAGCTGCTACAATACGTCTTCTCGGGAAATTCCACGACTCCTGAACGCTGCAAAATGATCTGGTGTCTATGAAAGGGATGGATAAGGGGATGAAACATAAAGATTTTTCAAAGTGTTTTTTGTGCAAATGTGATTTCATAGTGCTCTCTGGATGGAGATTTCTATTCGGTTGCTTTGATAAGAAAAATGTGTTGCTGCAGGTGAAGGCTGAGTTGTTTGCTCTATTCATCTAAATTTTCTTCTCTTGCTGATAGTATCGTTTGATTCAACCTCATGGCCTCATAGCACATTATTTATGCACAGAATCTGCCTCTGGGGCTAGTTCAATGGAAACCCCACCGAACAGAAATAGCTGTAGTAGGCTGAGGCTTGATGCAAACCCAAACTCAGCATTTAAAGAAGCAAAGCTGC
The DNA here is from genome assembly GCF_905237075.1 of Dicentrarchus labrax. NCBI lineage: Eukaryota > Metazoa > Chordata > Actinopteri > Moronidae > Dicentrarchus > Dicentrarchus labrax. The sequence continues at coordinate 2,118,838 of NW_026136714.1, read as the reverse complement.
GGTCTGAGGCTACCCCAATCATTCTTTGGCCCCTACGCTTGTCGCTGCCTCCTCCTGAGAGTGGGTGGGTTGACTGACCCCCAGGGTGTCTGTCTGCCTTAACGCTGGCCCTGCAGGCCCAGCCTCACAGGGGAGCGCCAGCCCCAGGCCAGAGTTGGGCTCTGAAACCAGAGCTCCAAAGTTGTGTTGTGATCCCAGCTGGAGAGACAGCTCTGGCTCTGAGCGGAGCCCTCTCGCAGCGTGCAGCCGGGGTCACCAGTGGCCTCTCAGCCTTCATCACTCCGCCGTGCTTCTGCGCAGCACCGACTAGAACTGCATTATTTATTGACCAGCAGTCTTGGGTTCTTCTAAGACTCGCAACAAATATCAGAGAACTGAAGTTTTGATGAGGTCATGTTATCAATTACATCTGGCTTGGGAGGTTAAACTACACAAAATGTTGGTTCTGCCTAAGCAATTTTCTAGACGAATGTTTCACATGACTTGTACTGTCAGTAATAGCACTCATAGCACTGAGAGCGTCATCTGTTATGTCTATGTTTGACGGTCTCACTTTTACACTTTAATCTGTAACGTAACCAGAAAATCTGGTTTTAGGAAAAATGCCACTTTGAGTGTTTGTGGTGTGAATGTGTCTTCATGTCTGCGCTTTTGTAGTTTCTCCATACAGCATGTTTATCTCATGGTATCTTATAGGTTCCAGCTTTGCTTTGCATTTAATTGTGTTTTTTTTTTTTTGCATTCCTGTGTGAATGTGCTTGCGTGTGCCTAGCCATGTGTGTGTGTGTGTGTGTGTGTATGTAGCGTGCCCGCTTGCGTGTGTGTAGTGGGGTCTGTCGCCCGGCCAAGCGTTGGACATGCTGTTGGCAGGCGACACAGTCTGTGGATTCTCCTCTCGGTCGTGCTGCTCGGGAGGCAGAAAGCGGTGCGTGCCACCCAAACCACCAGCCACCCCCCCTCCCCCCTCCATCATCAGCCGACCGGCCCTCTCCCTGCTCTCCGTGCTCTCCTTTTCCTGGGCCCCAGAGCCTGGGCTGTGGCCTGTGGATGAGTGCTACATCCTGGCTGTCAGCACAGGGGTTAGCTGGGGATTGGCCTGTGGTGGAAGTGCAGTATCAGGCCCTGTCTGTCAGCTCCTCGTTCCACTTCCTCCCGCCCCTCAGCGCAGGCTGTAGTCAGTGGCACAAACATACGGCGAGCTGTGACTGACTCAGATCTCTGACTTGAAAATGAAAGGATCACCCTCAGAATAGGCATATTCATAGCCATGCCAATGAAAAGGGGCTGTTAAAAACCCTTAAGTGCTCGGGTGTTGTGTTTTTAAACAGACCGCGAAAGCTTTGACAGATGGTTTACTATTTCACCCAGTATTTCATTTCAGGTACTTTTAACTGTCACTTTCTGACTTCCGAGCAACAACCACTCACCCGCAGCGTGTATTTGCATACAGTTACGGCTCCCTTGCAACCCCTTTTCTTTGGACAGACCCCTTCCTATTTATTAGGGTGATAAACGTTTGCAAAATGTCACTCAAGATATTTTATTTTATAACTTATGGGTCGTATATTTTCTGCCGGGATTCTGATTTTGAGCTTTTACATGAAGCCATACCTCCACTCTGTCTGTGGATGCAGGTACATACATGCTTACACACACATGGACACACATCTGTACCGCACATGGTCGCAGACAGGCCTACACATGTCGGAGGATTTGCGACTATAATCAGATTAATTGGTCCATCTCTCCTTGGAAACATCACATATACACATGAAGGCCTCTGGTAGCTTTCAGCTGGATGCTGCTAACACTAACCAGAGGCCAGGCAGCAGGCGCAAGGTCGGCAGGGTCACAGCATGCTCTCTGGCATCAGCATCTCTTTATGGCTTACATGTTTGAAAAATTATTACAGCCTCGTTCTGTCTGACAGAGAAGGAATTTCTATCTGCTCCTCTTGAGAGTTCCGGCTTATTTAAGCTGCACTTTCTTTTAGTTCAATTTGCCACAGAGACACTTTTTTCTGCCCACAACATAAACATGAAAGTTGGTGTTGCTTGGCAGAAGCCTCGGCCTCTTCAAAGACAGCGGCAAAACACGCTTGGCCTTTGCGATGAATATTATAAGTACATTAACCATAATCCTTATTAAGATTCTCTAAACTTCATGCAGGTTCAGTGCCTCAGTACGCAGCGTATGTTTTTCTTATTGCCCACAAGTATGTCTATGTGAGAGACTATCTACACACATGCTGCCATTCATGATTTTATTATAGGTTTTAGCCTCACCACAACTTATACATAGGAATGAGTAATGCTGCCTGTCTTTCTTTTCTCCTTTTCAAATTGTCATAATAACTACAGCAACTTCTGTTTGCATGTATTTTGGTAATTACTATGTGTTTAGGGCAGCTGAAGAGTCTTCATTAGTGGCAGTAAACAGTGTTAAGGGCCACGTCATGGTGCATCTGTGATTTACAGCCAGGGCTACTTGTACCCTGGGGGGGTCGTGAAAAGAATTGTGGAGTAGCTCAAGTAATTTGATAACAGAAATAGAATAGAGACAAATATCCGTATATTGATCAGCTTGAAATTCTTTCTTTTGGGGCAGCAGTTTATTTTTTCAACACATACGCCGGGACAAAAGCAGTTTTATTTCCTCTGCCGTCCACAGATTTTTTTTCATTTTCATTTTCATTCAAGAACGTTGTACATTTTTGGAAAGGTAAAGTTTGTACTTTAGGGCATTGATGTACAAAGGAAAATAATATATAAAAACTAGCTGCAGAAAAGATAAAAATGTATGTAAATGTGTTTGTAATAATTGTTAGCTAATAGGTAATAAATAGGCTTTATAAGGGGCTTATTAACATGAATAAATGTTAATAAGACTATAGTAGTGTTACTAATAGTATCATAAGCTTGTTTAATGTAACATTAATAAAATAAAAAAATGTTTGTAATATCATTATAAACACGTTTATTGAATCTTAAGATTTCTACATATTTAATCATGCACTTATTAACAGTTAGCTATGCTTTTTGGAGGCACCGGGTCTAAAGTGAGAACACTGCTTATTAAGGTTAATAAATCCATTCTTATACACTTATCAAAAGTTAACTATGCTTTTTGCATTAACAACTTTCTATAAGCGATTATAAATGTCTTACACTAACAATAAACATATTTATTATGCTGTAATTAACACTTATTAATATATATTATGTCAATAAGCATCTTATAAGGTCGTTATTACCTATGATCTATAAATTAATATAAAGTGTTACTGTAATTGATAAATGGCTGAAACGTCCAGTGTCTGCTACTCCAAGTTGTAGTACAAACAAAAATGTTATATTGTAACATCCACAATTATTAATAGTTGAATAATATCCAGGTTAAAAACAATCCAAATGAGCCCATTTAGAACCTGATGTCAATGAAAGGGCACTCTAGTTTGTCTTACAGGGCTGTGCGAGTGCGTCTTTGGGAACCACTGGTTTAAGGGGTAGAAATATGATATTTATACACCAACTTCCTCCCAAAAAGTAATGGTCGGAGAATGGTTGTATGAATTTTGTTTAGTGTCGTTTATTTCTATCCATCTCCAAATTTCCAAATAGCAGTGGGATGTGGTTTACCAAATCAGAAAAATTCTGATAGTGTTAGGTAAGCTGTCGATCCCAAAAAAAGACCAAATTAACCTTACATAAACATACTTCCTTGTGATTGTCCAAATATTCTGTCCGCCTGCTCTGCCTCATGTGGTAAACCCCGCACTGCTGGCACTTAAAATGAGCGAAACAACCCATAAAAACGTATTTTGCAAATGCTGTTTCACCCAGCTCTGGTTTTTTCACACATTCTGCCGCTAATAAGCTCTGACACACCCTAAACAACCAACCTCTCAAAGAGTACATCTAGTGTGGAGCGGCGGTTTGGTGTCCAGGGGAAGCCTGTGGTTCTGGAGCCAGAGAAGGAGTCGTGCCCTGCCGTCCCACAGAGATGACAGGAAGATAAGAAAGAGAAGTGGCCTCTTCGCACAAAAACATCCCACCAGGAACTAACCTAACCTGGGGGAGATGTGGAGGGCTTCAAGACTCATGTCAAAACCTATCCTTACAGGAAGAAAATACACAGAAAAAGACATTGTTTCTAGGAATGTTATCCATCCAGTAGCCATCAGAATCCACTGTAAGATGTTCTTGCGGTATCACAAATATCCATATCAAGTTAATACTACAACAGCATGCCTCTGTATGTCACAACTTTGGCTTTGTGACATGGCTTCTCCTAACCAACAGCCACAGAAATAAAGGAGGTGGGGAGGGGGGCTAAGTGCAAGCGACAGACTCTTGGCAGACACAGCCCCTGCAGTTACAGTATAACTTAGAAAAGCGCTTATAGTTTGCAATATTTGAGAAGGCGAAGTGAAAAGGTAGCCATTTCTCCCAGACGATGCGTAATGAGGGAACCGTAGGGAAGGAGAAACAGCGAGCGGTTTGTGGAAGCTTCACTAACACAGGGATCAGCAGCATTAAAAGAGATTTACACCCCCAGCTCTTAAACAGTTTTCTTTTGCTCAATGGTTCCTCTTTTACAGATATTTCAAGGAAGTAATAAACTGCAGTGACAAGCGCTCGAGTGGCTTTGAAACATCCCTCATGGGCACCAGAGCTCAATCACTTCTATCACAGTGCTTTGGCTCTGGAGCATTATTTCTGTAGAAGATTATTTGGCCTCACCTGGATATTATGACCAGCTTGTTGTTGTTTATATCAAAGAAATGTTGCATAACTAACCATAATGCATCAAGCCCTACGTTCTCCCCAAGGGTAAACCGGTTCAACATTTATCTCGTTGCGAGTTTGCCGTGCGGTTTACAGACTGTTTTTCCTGACGGTTAAGTTCTTTTGAAGCTGTCTGCATGGTCCAGAATGAGGCCCTGCACAGTGTAAGATGTCATACTCCCACTGTGCTGACCAACATGCTCTGTGGGCCTTGATGTGCCCATAACATTTAATGGTACTTTGGCAAATGCTAATGGAAACTCTTACTTTGCTAGCAATCACGTTTCATTCCCTTCTCTCTGGTTGCTCTTTTTTTATTTACCATAATTATTCATTTGCCTCTTTGATATACTTAAGTATGAACCCATGGCTGAGACAGAAGAGTGGAAAGAATATGCATTATCTGCTAATTATTAAGATTAAGGGTGGGATAGATAAACCAGAACGAAAGGGAACATTTGTCTTGAGTAAGGCACGGTTCCCCGCGTTCTGCTACCCCACAGCATGGATGTTTGTCTCGCTGGGATAGCAGAACATCACAGAGTGTCCCCTTGGATGTGGAGCTGGGACCAGGGTTGGCGAGGCACTCAGGAGGAGGAGGGGGAGGAGGAGGAGAGGGGTAGGTCATGTCGTGGCACGTACACGTCTCAGTGTGGGATGAGGAAACATCTCGACCTCGTACAGGTTCAAGAAGAAACAGCCTGCTTCTGATTAGTCACTCTGATCCACAGTGATAAACAATTCCTGTGGTCTCCTGCTCACAGAAACATCACTGGCAACGGATGAGTGTTTGCGGGTGGTTTGTGTGTTTGTATGTATGCTCAGACATGCAGGGTTTGAGTGTGTGAGTGTGTGCTTTTTGTGTGTGTGAGAATATTTCCAAAAATACAATCTAAATGATCAGTATTTTAACAAAAATAGCATGAATTCTGATTTATCTGGTCGGATATGGTTATATTTGTACAAGCTTGAAACGGAATAATGTGATGTTCTTATGGTCTACATCAGAGTTGTAATTTGCAATCCAAAACAGGAGGGTTTGTGGTGATTTTATTAACTATAGTAAGATAGTCACATGTTTAAATAGCAGAGTAGATTAAATAAAGACATGCATGATGCCAAATCTATAGCCCACAACAGTCCAAAATCATAACCAGAGGGTGATGGAGGAGTTTCAGAACATTTCGCTCACAGAGTCTGTTGTCCTCTTTGCCCTTGCTGGTAACTGGCGAGTTTATCTGTTGCTGCACTTCCGCGCAGATGCCTGGCATCGAGCCTCAAGGTGATAAAAACGTCTTCAGGAGGTAAGTGTTTATGGTGAGGATCCATAAGGTTAGCAGGATCAAAGCTCTGTTGAAAGGACATTAAGCAAAGAACCAGGAATAATAAACAAAACAGCCAGTTAGTCATACAATCAGATTTATGACATCTAGAAACCATGTCAGGGAGAGGCAGATTTCTGTCACGATGTTCTTTATTGCTGTAAAAAAAAAAAAACAGCCTCCAAATCCCCAAAAAACAGGCCAAGTAAGTAAAAAGAACAATAGCAGGGAGGAAGGGTGGGAAGCATTTGAGATTTAACACCACAAATATACAGTGGATCTTTTTCTGGCACTTTATATTGCTCTTGTGTTATTTTCTCTTTCTCGTGGAGGATTGAAATAAGACGCTGATTGGACGAAAATCGTGTTTGACTTTTCCATTCTCTCTGAATTTCTGGGTTTGTGGGGAAAATGCTCAGCGGCCCCGTGTCTGTCTCACAAGGAAAAGTATTTTAGCATCAGACAAGAGCCTTGTGTATGGCTCAGCTTGGGTTCTCTCTGGCGCTCGTCGAACCGGGAACGGCTGATTGAGTTGACTGTTTTAGCTGGGTATGTTCGCAAATGCCCCCAGAATCCCCCACCCCGACCCACACTGCAGAGCCAGATTACACAGAGGGCAACGTTAATAAATACATTTCACGTTTTAGACCTTAGGGGAGTTCAATCATTTATCTGTTTTTGTTTTCTTAAGCTTTTTAAATCAGATTTTAGGACTTTGGCAGCTTTATGAGCATTTCCACAGTGGTCAGACATGTTCTCTCTGTGTAGCCTGTAGGAGTCCTGCAGGAGTGGGAGTGGTGTACCACCCGAGCCTGCCATTCCCGTCCTCTCCAGTCATTTGCTTGAGGCTACAGCTTTAAGTGGGAATTATTACTTGGGAGATAAGTATGGAGATAAGGCGGTCCTTTCCTGCAAGATATATGAGGTGTCTGGACACTGGGAGAGGTGCACCTGACCTGGAAATGAATGGTGCGAAGGTACAAGTGCAGCACATGAACCTCCTTTTTCATTTCAAGTATCGGCCCAGATCATCACACAGATATGACAAGGTGAAGACAGTTGTAGTTTGGGGGGATTATGCGGTACAGGTTAAAACATCAGTACTTTGTGCATTGTAGCACTCAAGCTCCGAGGGACTGTACGAAAATTAGTTGAACCTTAAGTTTCACTTTCGCTCTCATAGGCGTACAAATACATTATCTGGACCCTCCCCTTGACTCAGAAAAAACTGCAGCCCTCTCCCTGTAATATATCAAAATAATGTAACAGCATTGGTACAACACGATTCAACATTAATAATAAAAAAAAAATTAAGCTGGTGTGCCATAACCTTAACATTTAACCTCAATGTATTCATTTTCTTAATAATCAATCTGCAAGAGAACATAAAATATCAAATTAAATATTAAAAGAGAAAAAGAGAACTAACTAACTAAAGATAACATATATGTAACCCTGATGCAGTTCTGGGTTAATTTTACCCAGCACCAAAGGGTAGAAAAGCAACCAACAGAGGGCTTGTTTTGATCCAGTAATCCAGCAGTAATATAAACATAACACCAACACTGGGTCAAGACACCCCACTGGTACTGGGTCAAGTTAACCCAGTATTGCATCTGTGCTATATCGATCGCACACTGGGTACATTTTTAACCCAGCCCGTGCAGGTAGACAAATACACAAGGAAGGAACTGTACATGTTTTTGTTTCTAGAAAAGGAAACTGATTAGTTTGCTGCTTCACTAAGGTGTGTGGGAGAAACATTCCTCCTGCTTGGTATGTTAATTCACAGCTCCGGGGCCTGTACCAGCCGTCGTTCTTTGAAGTACCTTCTTGCGTTGCCTTCTCCCCATCAAGTGAACTTGTGGCCTCTGAGCATTTATATTTATTAGACAATCCCTCACATGTAAAAGATGATAAAGTTGACACGTTACAGGCAGTTGACGCTTTCACACATTGAGGAGAACGCTTTGTTAAACACCCCAACAAATTTGAGCTGTACATTTGATGACACATGCCAAAGGAGTTTGCTCATTGGAGGGCTGCCAAAACACTAAAAAAGAGGCCAGACCAGATCATTATGATCTTATAGTGTCAGTAAAGCAAAGTACCAACAGGATCATTTTAGATTTGCCTGTATCACTCTCTCGGTTTGTAACAGTGTGTGTGCATTGATTCATTTTTAAAACTTGCTGTGTTTCACTGTGCTGCACATTTCTGCTGGTTAGCTACCTGGAACATTTCCTCTCATCTGCCAGAACTGCTTTTTTTTTTTTTCTTCTTCTTCTTCTTCTCCTCTAAAGCTCTCTACTAAGAATCATTGTCAGGCAGCCAGCTAATGTCCAAGAAGGTCACCCGCTGTTATGATTGAAGCGAGCACTGGTGGTTTGACCCACCGCACAAAGAGTTATAGGTGGCCGGTCAGCTTGTCAGTCAGGTTGGGTGGTTTTTTAATCATTTCATCTTTGCTGGGGGGCTCTCCTGAGACCCCTGCAACGTTTAGCAGTCTGCGGCTCAGGACCCCGGGGCTCGTCTAAGCCCTGCCTGTATCCGTGCTGCCATTATTAGCTCTGCTCTCCAGAGCACACCGCTCATCTCTCCCCTGAGAGGGCGGCTGAGAAATGAAGCGCACTAGCTGGGCGCGGCAGCGGAGGGCCAATAGCCCGACATGGAACAGTAATTACTCCATTGATATTCCTCACACAATAACACTGTCATCTCTCATTTGCATAACCTCGCTCGGCTCGCCACAGCAGATGAATGCATATGATCTTGTCAAGAGGCTGCAGGAGTTTCGATGGCATATGAGTGGAAGGGTTTTTCACCTCCTTCTAGGTGCCAGTTTTGTTTCAAACACACGGGATAAACTGTTTGATTATGATTAAGTTAGCAGAATGAAAGAGGAAACCACCTTTCAACTGTTCTAGATACACACAGCTCTCTGGCTCAGCTGTCTTTGTGGTATTAGAACATAAACAACAAAATGGAGAGAGGAGGCTGTGGTGTATCAGGTTTGTAACAGTGTGTGTGCATGTGCCTGAGAGAATGAGAGTGTGTTGAGGGGGTGGGGTGTCAGTGGATGTCATAGGGCCCTGTCTCAGTCCTTGGTTAATGGCCATTGGTCATAGGCTGTCTACCCTTTATTTCTTTTGCTCTCCTGCTCTATCCTTCCAGGTCTCCCACTGGAGCAGCGCCCTCAGGCACCGCATCATTTATTGCTGTCAGGAGTCACAGGGGAGAGGAGGGGGAGCGAGGGGGGGAAGAGAAGTGTGAGGGGGGGGAGTGCAGTAGGAGGGGGAGACAGAGAGAAGATGTGCTGCAGAGAGAAGCCAATGGAGGCGATGGGGAGAGGCAGGCACGCTAGACTGTCAAATCTCAGCCGTTGAATATTTAATGGAGCCTGGAGTGTTTATTTAGTTAGCCTGTCGATTTTTACCGCTCTGTCAATAGCGGCTCCCGTGTAGCCTGCTGATGATCTTTAGTGTCTCTTCCCCCAGGAGAGGCCAGGCACTAAATGCAATTATGGATTTTCCTGCACCGCAATGTGTTTGATATTTTTACTGATCTAATTTGCAATCTGGTAGTTTATTGTTTGGCATTTTAGTGGCGCTCAAGTGGCGAGGCAAATTTGATTTCCCCTCATAATTCTTTATAACTTCATTAATGCTGTTAGCACATTGGCACAGATCTTAAATAAAGCTAGAGAATCATTGCATGGATGAATGCATTCCTCATTTTATTGTCTCCATGCCCCATTCTTTTTACTGATTCTGGTTCTAATTAAAAATCATCCTAGTGGTGTACTGTCTTTGTGAAATATGAAATCATAATCGGATTTGAATGGCTCCCTTCACAGAGGCATGCGTATTCAGCCATACACTCAGATCTGTTGTGGGCAGAGCGAAACAGAATCAAAACAACTTTCTTTCAGTGGCATTCAGCGGCTTCGGAGACAAATGAGGGTATTAGTAGCAGAGCAACAAAAGTAACAGAGGCAAAATAATGTGGGTGATTGTCTCCGAGAGAGACAGCGTGGTTCCACGTGTTTCTGCAGAGCCGTAGGATTTCTAGCCCTATGACGGATGTGTTAGTTAGAGGGGCAGCATTAGCTGTAATGCTGTTAGCATGTAGCCGTGTGAGTGATGTGCTAGTTAGATGCCCAGCAGTAGAGCTAATGGTGTTAGCGTGTTGAGCCTTCAGAGGGATGCAATCGGTTAGGCTGTGATGGATGAGTGTCGTGCCGCAGAGGCCTGCAAGCCTCCTCATTCGCCAGGCTGTCAGCTTCTTAAGTGGACGTGCACAATTAGTGCCGAAATCAGAGACTGCTTAATCTGATGGTAGGCTTAACATTCAGTAGGAAAAATGGCTCATCTAGCCGGTGGTGAGTGAATGATGGCCGCTGTAAAAAGAAGAGTCAAAGCGGTGTAAGAGAGAAGGGGCTGATACACATCTCTCTCATTCAGTGTTCCAGCAAATGTACAGTAAGTAGTACATGATGCTGGGGCTTGGTCTTGGTTGAGAAAGCATTCATAGAGAGGAGCTTTATTTCTAAGAACTTTATCCCACAACACGACTTCCTCTCTATTTCAGATTAAAATTAAATTACCCTTAAAAGTTCTTTGAAAGGATTGAATGGGCTGTCATCACTGCACTTCTTTTGGCGTTGAATGACAGACAGGCGCTGTCATGTGTCACAGAAAGCAGAATACACATTCCACTTCAGGGGTAATGAACAGGGCATGTCCCAGACTCAGGCAGAGAGCATATATAACATATTCACGCATCATCGAGTTTTCTAAACAAACAGAGGAAATTTCAAAGGCTCAGGTACTGTGGCCTCAGTGATCTACAACAAAACCTGTTCCCGTCTGCCCCGGCGCTATGCACAGACACATAGCTGTCATTACTGGCCAGATTATCGGCTAGACTCGGCTGTTGCTGCGATGAGTGCAAACCACAAATTACATTGTTGTGTGTCACATTCGCTCTGCCTTGATGTAACGGTATATTGACGTCTTAAGAAGTAATCTGTTTAGAAATTTGTTCAAGATTATTGAATTGGTTATTTATGTATTTTTCATTCAAGTTTTTTCTTTATTACTCTTCAATCAATTAACTAATTACTTTGGTGCTTTTCCAAATGATGTACAAATAAGTTCTTGGAATTTATATGATGAGAAACACGAGGATTTATTTGTTGAGTATTTGAAAGTTTTTGGATAACCTCTATAAGATAAAAGATTTTATTTACAGTAGAAGCCTTCCGTACACATTCAACTCTGCTCTCTACCAGCTATAAATTATGGGAATCTTAATTCACACTATTAATTTTTCTGATGATTCACTCAGAAAAGATCTCTATGAAGCTCTCTGCAGTGTAACCATTTGCACTTTACAGCAGCAAACATATTGCTTGTATTTGCAGTAACCCCTGCAGTTGTTACTGCGAAGGCCCAGTTGGAACACAAACCTTTATTTTGTAAAACATTTTCCAGACAGCAAAGATCCCCTCTCTAATTGAGGACTGTCATCAAATCAGCAGCAACTTTTTTGCCCTCACCCTCTTGCATCACTTGTGGTTTCAGAAGAACACAAGCGCTCTCGGCCAAATCTCAGTGGTATGAGCTGAGACGAGAGATGTTTGTTCTCCGGGCCGTGTATAAAATTCATTGTCCTTATCAGCTGAGATTAGAGGGGGAGCGAGGCCGAGGAGGATTTCTCTCCGAGCGGGAAATGTCATTTCTCTGTAATAGTTTATGATTCATCTCTCCACCTTTGACTAAATAATGAGGGATGACAATTAGAGCGGGCCATGGGAGTAGGAATCAAAGGGCTGAGATTCCCCTTGGCAGAGTCAGGCCTGTCTGAGTGTGCTCCCAGCAAACTGGATCCAGATGTCGGGGTCTGTGTTGCTGCTGCTGCTGCCACAGCCGCACAACAGGGTCTTTCTGCCAGCCAGCCGGCCACTCAGCCAGCCAGCCAGCCAGCCAGCCAATCTCTAAACCTCCATGCTTGCAAACATGACAGGAGACTCTCCCGGTGAGAGCCTGGGACAGAGGCCCCCCGCTTCAAATAAAAGAATTCCAGCTCGCGGCCCTCACAGAGCCAAGGGCTGCGAAGTATCATTTCTTTGCGTGCTGTGATTTATCTAACCTTCAGTTTGTGTCTCTATCCCCTCTTTGTCTTCCCTCTGCCTTTAGTTTGTGGCTCTTTCTGCTTACTGTGTATGCGGGTTGGCAAAGAAATGTTATGGATGTAAATAGGCTTTCAGCAGGTGTAATATATTTGTGGATTGGCATGAAAATGCTGCAAGAGTGCCAACAGATGTTAAAGTGATTTATTTATTTGTTCTTTAATTATCATCCAACTTTTCTTCAGCAGCCCCATAGATCTCTGGTGGTTTGATGTGTCTGTTGGTAGAGAGGATGAGGGGGTAGAGTCGAGAGGGTCGGGTGTTGTCACTCAGCGCGGCGGCTGAATCAATGGTCCGGCGTGGCAGAGAAAAGGCCAGCAGAGCGCTATTGATATGTTTAACAAATTAGCCCTGATGACGGCAGGTGTGATTGTGAGCACAGCTCTGGGGTCAGCTCGTCATATGGTGGCTAACAGACACGATATTGCTGCGTGTCCTGATCTCTCCATTCCCTCACAATGGCATTAGGGGCACCCCAGGGAAATAAAGAGTCCCACTCCCCTATCCCCAGTGCTCTTCAAATTAACTCCCCAGAAGGTTAAGCTCCCTGATTCATAATTATTCAAGCCCACCACCACCACCACCACCGGCCCTCTCCACATCCACTTCCCAACCCCTCTCTCCCTCTCTCCCTGCCACTTCTCCTGAGTGGCACTTGGCTTTTTGTGGGAAAGCCCAGGAATTAGATTAGCTAAGCCTGACCTGTGAACGTACAGCCAGATGACGGGAGCGGGATTGGACTTGATCTCTGCCTGTCTAGCTGTCTCTCTATTCAATCTAGCTGTCTGTCTCTCATATGGTGTGTTATTGCTTGTGAGCGTCCCTATGGATGAGACATTTTCAGCCGGAGCTATTCTGCAATTGCAAATATGGCTCTCCGAGGAGCGGCCAGTGTCAAGAGTACATCTCACTTGCATGGACATGATTTGAATGATGGGAGGTGCGATTGGCCTTCAGTTCTCCCTCTGTGGCCTTGTGACAGTCTCAATGCTGGTCTGCTCATTAAATAAGTGCCAGCATCAAATAAAACATAGTGACTGCAAAGCAAAGATAGAAAGAGAGTTTTTCTACAAAGTGTAGATCCAATGGCCAAACAGTCTAATGCGCTTGCATGATTGCAGTTTTAGGTTCTCTCCTCTTAGAGTATTATTTTTTCCTAATATCTATGATCTTAAGAGGAATGTTGGCGGTCAAAAGCAATGCACTCTCCTTCTCTTAAAAGCAGTTTCATTTGAAATAAAATGCACCAGGATTATCCATGGTTTTTAAGGAATTTGCTCTCTCCTGAGCTCACTTAGAGTCTGGATTGCACTGGAAAACTAAAGATCTCTGAGTCAAGAGAGATAACTTTAAATGCTGAGTGGTTATAATGATGAGATTTAGGATGCAAGTGTCAGTTAAATCCGAAATCTGCATTAGAATTTCATCAACCCTCAGAATTTGTGTGTGTGTGTGTCTGTGCATCGCCACAAAAAGACGCTTTTAACCTCTGTGGTTTGGGTTTTACCTGCTGGAATTACACTAGAGTAGCACTACTACTGAGGTCTTAATAGTTGTCACACTTCTCAATCAGCGTAGGTCTTCTGTGGTGGAGCCGCGTGCCTCTGAAGTCAATTGGGTTCCTCTGGAGGCCGAGGTAATGTAATGAGGGACCACTCTGACTGAGGGCCGGGCTCCTTTCTCTACAATCACATAATTAATCTCCTGATTCTACCCCTCACTATGTCATGACAGATACGTTTGTGTTTGGTGCATAATGGTGAAGTGTTCTGCGCTTCCCGCATGCCTCTGTTTTGGAGAACGGTTATAAAGCCCATTCCTTTACGGCCTGCAGAGGGTTACGAACAAAACAACACTCCCTTTGGGCCCTATTAGGAGACAAAGAGAAACACACACACTTCTCAAGCAGGTACCCTAATAATATGTCGGCAATTTAGATAATGACTGGGAGTGAGATAAACTGAAGTGTGTATTACAGGTAATTGGATCTGCAGTGTGTTGGCTACCTAAGCATATATGGGGTTGTGTATTGTGAGCTGGTTCTTCAGCTTACAAGGGGCACTAGAAGATGGACTGTCAATGATAAGTATTGTAAGCGTGTGCAGTTATAATGGCCAGTCTGAGATATTTTATCCGCCCACACCTACGGACATCATCGGAGCCCGAAGCAAATCACAACTGGCTTCGGAGAGCCGGCTGTGGACGAGGCAGACTTTACATCATTTCTCCTCAGATCCCCGGCTCTCGCGAGCACGTCCAGTTAGTCGGAGGATGACAAATACAACACCCGGGGCTGTCAGAATGATCAAGTTGAGAGAGTTTTTTTCTCCAAGGTGAAGCCGAGAAAAGTTGGAGCCATAATGAGAGTTGTCAAGCCTGTGAGGTGAAGCGCAGAGTATAGCAGGCGGTGGGAGCAACGCAAGGGTGCCTTTGGGGGCCTGGTGGGCTGGATCTCCTTGGCCTTTAAAGAGATTACCTTGGCAGTGTAAGGAGCAGGTCTACCCAGAGGGTTTAGGGGGAGATAGGCCAAGTAGCCCATTACCAATACTGCAGAGGACCCTCACAAGCTTCATTAATAATCTGATGATGAATCACTTTAATTGGACCTTTATAGCTGTTCCCATCTTCTCAACTCTATTCTTAATGGGCTGGTAGTTTGTTTTTATTTCACACAATAATAATTTCTCTAATTGATTAAGTTTTTACTTATTTCATGAAGGATGGGTTAGATAAATAAGGCTAGTAGCTAATGTGACGACTCTTTAACAAAGCGCTCCTTTCTGGCAAAATGCTTAATTTGCCATCTTTGTTCAGATATGTCCATATGGTTCAAAGTAGTGCCTGTTTTAAGACTGCACACAGGGTCAGATTTCTCCCACTCTTAATTAGATGAGGGATAGCCTAATTAAATCAAATTCATTATCCTCAGCTCTAGAAATCAAGAGGCTCTATTGGAAATAAGGTTAGGCTCCCCCTCATCCATCATGCCCTAACTAACCAATTTACAGGCCAGCCTTTTGCATGAGGCATTATTACCTTGTCATAAACACTTACCTTTAAAATCCTCGAATCAAGCCGTGATATGCTAAGCTTTTATCACATTAGTTTGTGCTACTGTGTCAGCCTCTTTCTGCCTAAGATAAAGTAGGCTCCAAATAATTATATTAGCCACATAAGGCGGAGACAGTGCAAACGACTGCTATTTAAAGCTGGCTGATAATTCCATATAATTAAGACATAGTACAGTTCCTCACACGGAAGAGGGATCGAGGGCTTTTCTGTGGTGAGACAATGAAAAACACAACAAACAGCTCTGTATTCAGGCTTTTTTTAAAAAGTAAAATAGGTGCTATAGACTGAAAAACATCACATGTAGCTGCGAAGAATTTGACTCTCTGCTTTGGCTGCATCTAATACCGTTAACTGTACACTTGGCCACAATGTCTCATTCCTGCAGCTGTGAGTCACGAGTCACTCCGCGTCCATTGTCTTGGAGACACAAAAAGCTACCATCATGATTACCCGGAGCTCAACTGATCTATCTGAGCAGACGAGCCATTCATCATATGGCTCGTCTTCGATGCCAGAAATGATTAAAATTCTGTATTTTAATAAAGTGCCGGTCGCAGCACTGTTTCACGGTTTCTCTTTGCATATTTACATCTGATTAGCGCAGGTTTAGCATGTGAATAGTGTGGTAAAGATGGGAGAATGCTGTTGCTTAAAATTTATAACAGTCCACCATAGGGCCACAAGCCCTTTAAATGCCGTGCGGTGGTGGGGCCATATTCTGAAACACATGAGGCCTGTCCTCTGATCTGTGTTGGAAAGTGAATTAGTAAGCTCCATTCTAAAGCCAGTGATAGCAATGGGCTGAGAGCAGTGATTTGTTGGCAGTGTATATTACAGCCCACGGTCAGGGAGGGAGGGATCAGAGAAGCGTGTGTGTGTGTGAGGGATAGGACAGGGGGCCTTATCACTCAGTGTTTACTCACAGTAAATTGAGTTGAAATAATAGTCTTTCTCTGAGGCTAAACAATGGAGCAGGCTGCAGGCCGAGGGCCCAGGCTGGTGCGGAGCTGGCCTGCGCCACTTCAAAATGAAAGGCAGAGCCCGGGGCCATGGGGAGGAGGCACGGTGGGAGTGGGGGGGGCCTTTATGTGGACGGCTACACCAGTCGCAGAGCAGACACCCCTCTGACAGGCACCTGGGTAGGACAACGGGGAGAGAGAGGAGCTGGGGCTGGGAGGGGAGGGGTGGAGGTTGGTGGGGGTGGAGTGATGAGGCCTCGGGGCTCTGTCATTACGTTGGTGGTGGAAAGGAAGATGACTGCCCCGAGGACAGAGGAGCGACAGGTCCCGGTGGGACAGCGGCCACAACCTCTCATTCCCCTGGGTCTGCACTGGGACTGGTGGGACGTGTCAGTCTGTTAGCCCCCCCTCCTTGCTTCAACACGCTCTCATAACCTCTGGCTATGGGTGAGCTCCAGGAGTCTAACCAGAGGAGGGAGTGTGTGTGTGTGTGTGTGTGTGTGTGTGTGTGTGTAAGCAACAGAGAGGCAGAGGCTGAAAGAGAGAGGTGTAGAGAGCATATCCATGTAGTGCGCAGACCCTCCTATGCCATTGTTTCTGCGTGTGTGTGCTTCAGCTGCACCTCAGCTCTGCCTCCTTCCCTTCATTTATCATTCTGCAACATAAAGTGCTGCCACAGCATTATAGAAACAGCTGCTTTTTTCAGACAGCCTCAGAGAATGGGCTGCTCCCCAGCACACAAAGACACTCCTGGACCTAAAGAGAGTGTAAAATTGGAGTGTGAATACAAACCTTTTTCCTTGCTGAGAGGGCTGACCACGGGTGTCACTGCGGCGGGAGACATTGTCATCGCATCTGAAGACAAATAAGCATCCATATCGGCCCAATCATGTGTACAATGAGTGGCAGGGGCACCAGTGAGATGGGCCTTGTTCACAGCCAAAATATGCTACAGCTGCTGCCCCATCACACTCTCTGGGGAATTGATATCAGGCGGTTTAAGCAGGCCTTATATGTATGACTCATCCGAGTCGGGGCACCTGTATCTCTGTGAGCTCCACTACAATACAATGTCCATTTATTGAGTCCTGAGCTAAAGCAGAGGGAACACAAACCCTGTCAGTGCTCTGTTAGGGGTCATAATGCAGTCACTAAAGGGCCAATGTTGGTCCACTGAGTTGACTTGAGGTAAGCGCCGCAGGGCCATGCAGATACAGTTGGGTTCGTGGGGAGACCAGGCGTGCCGTGCCATGCTTCTCCATTCCATTCTGTGCCTTAAAGGCTCCACGTGGAGAAAAGGGAATTTTGTCGAACCTGTTCTCTTCCAGCTGGAGAGATGAGATTTTACACTCCGCCAACCACATGACAGATAAAGGCTCAGTGTGCGTATGTGTGGGTGTGTGGGAAAGACAGAGGAAAGCCGAGAGAAAGAGCAGAAAGGGCATCAGACAACTCTTCTGCCAGAGCTCCTGGGGCAAAATGCATGCTTGAATACTTGAAGACATGAACAAAATAGTTTCACAGTAACATTAGCTGCTGCAATGGAGAGAGAATTTCCCTTTTAAACACACAAACACGCACATACACAATGCAGGTTGCAGCAAGTCCAGACAATTCATTTATTGTTCTTTTAGGGTTATTTGTACCTCGTCTGGAATTCATATCACAGATAACGATGAAATAATCAACAGAAATGTTATGTGCTGCAGGTGTTATTTTAAGAGCTAACAATAAGAGTAAAACAACATAATTTTAACCGTACAATGAAAGAAAGAAATAGATAAATGACAATAACATTAGAAATATATATATAGACAGTAGATTTTGCAGTAAATGTGTGTGTGTGTGTGTGTGTGTGTGTGTGTGTGTGTGTGTGTGTGTGTGTGTGTGTGTGTGTGTGTGTGTGTGTGTGAGTGTGTGTGTGCCTTGGGATGGGAGAAGTATTTAGATCAATTACCAATACTGCAATGTAAAAATACTCTATTACAAGTTAAGTCCTGCTTTGAAAATGCTATTAAGGTAGCCAAAATAAAAGTACTCATAATTAAAAAATATGGCCCATCTGAGTGTTTAAGCATTATATATTGGATTATTAGTAGCATTTTACTGTATTTGGTCAAGATGGAGTTATTTTTTATACTGTTAGAAATCTTAAGAAAGTAAGTTTCAGTGGAGTAAAAAGTAAAATTCTGTAGTGGAGTATCAGTATAAACTCAATTATTTACTGTAGTAAATGTATTTAGTTACAATCCACAAATGGTAATTTTTAGCTTACACCAAGGATAAAACAACACCATTGTTTTAATATATATTTCAGATCTAACAATTATTTGTGCAGGAGTTTATGAATAACATAAACTCCAAGTAGCAGAAATCTGTCTTTTTTAATCAGAAATAAATATTACTGTGTTGTTAACTTAAAGAGAATATCAAGTCAACTGCAGTAAATATAATTGGATTACTTTTAACAACACGTCTGCCTCTGTGTACTGGCTGATCTATATTTTAAAACCTCTCTAGCTTCATTTAATTGGTTTAGGAGTAACTGGGTGATCTATAGTAGATAAAATGAGGAGTGCTTGGCAACCAAACCTGATTCTTTATAGAGCTTTACATCATTTCTTTCATTCTTCTAATATAAATTCATCACTTTTATGTTTGACTCCCTCGAACAGGCGCTCTTAAATCAAACAAAATTGGGAAAGAATGTATTAAAAAAAATAAATAAATAATGATGATGCAAAATGACCTTTTCTTTCCCTCTCGACCTAAAGATCCCTGGAATTTGTAGGTGGTCTCAATAATGTAGCTGATGGTCTTTAGTGAAACAGCAGGTTTTTGGTTTGCTCTGCGGTGTATGTGCGCCCCTCTGTCTGTTTGACACATTCCAACACTGCACCCCTCTCCAAGGCTCCTAACTACCAGTCAGTCGCCATGGTTACAGCCATACATCCATGCCAGCCCTTCACACTCAAAGACATATTTGTTTGGCTAGTGTAGCTACGTTCCCGACAAAAAAACACAGCTTTTTAGCATAACACCTGCTAATCTTGGGATTTAGCTCTTTGAAGAGGATTGCTGATCAGAAATTCAAATATATTATTTGAATGCTAATCTGAATGTTAATCCCCGGCCCCTGGGTCTTAAAGCATCCTGTCTTTCAATAACAATGTTTATTTTTCATTTGCTTTGCCTTTTTCATTTTCTCTCACCCCCGCCCTCCCCTTATTTAGCCCCGCAGTCTACTCCCTCGAGGATATTAAAGGTGGACTCATCCTTTAAAGTATGTTGCAATTTAAGAGCGTCTGTGATTTGGATGCTCCTATACACATGGATAATAATCATTTGTTTTGATGAGAATTTAGGTCGGCCTGGCTGTAATACTTGGTATCGATCCTGGTGGACTGATGTACCTTTCAGCATCTTCCACCACCTTCTGATTTTCCTAGATTTAATCTCAGTCTAATTTTAAAACTTTTTCTTACTTAAAATTCTTCAGAAAGATGCAATTCCATTCCCATATATTCTATTTTCTTGGGCCATTTTTATTAGAGTTCTTGTCTATTTTCCTCTCAATTTTGTTGAGATATTTTCCTAGATGTTATCAGCATGACTGTATCTGTGAGGCTGAACGTTAGCAGCTAGAGGAGATAGGCGGGTGGCTGGTCTGAATGTCCTTTAAATTATGTTTTAATTCGGATAAATAAATGCCAACAAAAAAAAGGAGAAGATAATGAAAGACCGACCAGACCAAAACATATACATCCTTATAAAAACTGCAGCTGCTTATTGACTTATGTGAGTAGTTAACATGGTGTACGTTAGTCTATAATTGCTGACTGTATATCCTCATCCAGTCAGCAGACTCTACCGTGCATGCCGTTCTTTTGACATCAGCCTCTATAGCGCTGACTTTTGTCTTGGCTAAGACACAGAGACAGAGAATCATCAAGGGCAGCAGGATCACACACATGAATCCGGATCTTGTGAACAACGTCTAATTCCTGGTTGCCTCACATTCTGTCCCCCCACAAACTAATTTTGGGCTTAGACTGAATCTCTGTTAAGTAAACAGAGCCCCCTCATACTACCAGCCGCCATCACAATGATCTCCAGATCATCTCTGCCCATTAAAACCTGGGCAAACACTTTACTTCACACCAATATACTAAAGATTGGAGGATGAGAAGAAGGGGAAACACACAAGGGCTTTTTTCTGTCCTTTCCCAGATTGTCTCTCTTTCTCCTTTGCTACCTATTAATCCAGTATCTTTCAGCCCTGGTAAACTCCTCAAGATGGACATTGCTTGGTTCAGGGTGGAAAGGGGTCAAGCTCCACTGGCCTCTGCACAGAGCTGTGGAATTTTTCATTAGTGCACAGCTGGGTCACAAGTGGCTCCAAAGCCGTCTTAATATTGTGTAGGCCCACAGATTAGGAGCGGAGAAAAGAAGCCAAAGCGTGATGCTCTCCACCAGACCCTGTCTTTGCATATTTGCAGACTTGTGCTTTAGAACACCTCATATTACTGTTTGTTTTATTTCTTAGACCCAGAACCTCTGGGTCAATAGTAATTATAAAGCCCTCCAATCCAAATGTTGTTTTTTAACCATTCCAGCGCTGAATCTGTAAGATGAGTCCATTTATTTTCTTACAATAAAGAAAGTAAAGTGTCTTGGCGTTGGCCGAGGCTTCTGTGACTTTTTCGCTTCATGATTTAATCTAGTCTTTGAGAACTTTTTGTTATTTGGACGTGAGATCATCATTTATTTCTCCAAAAGTGATATAAGCATCAAGACTTGTAGTCAGCTCCCGAGTCAACCTCTCATTAAAAAAAAATACATATAAAAAAAAAATAAACCTTGTGTGTCTGTGGGCAGTTATAGTCAGCCATAGCTCTATACCATGTGATAGCCATTACACTTATTGTAGCCATCACTCTCTCTGCTCTCCCAGCTCTTTCAGAAGCAGCAATCAGTCGCGGTGGCTCGTCGAGCGGGCCAAGCCCTTAATGGTGGGCTCTGCTCCACCTCACGCAGATCAGCTTGGAAGGGGCGGACACACAGAGACCCAGCACTATTATTATAAATATATATATATATATATATATATATATATATATATATATATATATATAAAATAGCTGCAGATGACTTTACAGGTGCTTTTACTGGGAGCTGTCCAGGGATTTCTGTTCGGTTCTTGGCGTCTTGCTTTTAAAGAGGCTGCGTTGTAAACATGTCACATCTCCAGCAGCGATGGCCCTTAACAAACTGCCTCACTTACTGGAGTGACAAAAGGCAGAGCACAGCACTTTATAACAGCCCTGTAATTCACAGTCTTTCTCATTTATTTGCTTAAGGATCTACTCCAGTTTTGAGAACAGGTAAAAAAAAAAAAAGACAAAATGCAAAAAAACATACATCCTTACAGTGATCATCTCCTCACTGATGCTGTTGCTCAGAGTATTGTTTGTTCTGAGCCTAAATGCGATGTTGCACTCATTTTACATACTCAGGAACACCAGCTGTCCAAACAGCATCATGTGTGCCTGCCTGCTTACTCTTGTATTTAGATGTGTACTTAGCCTCCTCTGCTGCCCAATACACTGTCCTTTTCACTCCATGAGCTTTGTTCTACCTGTGTGGCTGGGGGTTGGGGGGGGGGGATTATTTCCACGCTGTTTTCCTACTGACTCATTAGCAGATACATGTGAATGAGGGTTGCTTGATGCTGCAAGACAATTCTCAGCATTGCTTTCGGAGCTTTGCATGAACACATAGCCTTATCGCCGGCAAGGTACTAGTCAGAAATTAAGATATACACACACTATTTGCATGTTTTTTTAGGCTCTTGCAGTCAGTTAACATACACCCACACAAACACCTCGTCCTCTCCAAACTGTATTTCAAGTGTTGAGTAATCTGTGAAACACACAGCCGCTGGAATGAGATCATTTGAATAACGACTTCAGGGTTAGGATTTCTTTGTGCAGCTGTGCAGTATAGCGTTATGTACAGATATGCCTGGGATGTCTGTCTGGCCGGAGACTTGTCTGAGAAGTTCCACATTCCAGTGCATGGGAGCTCATGCTGCCATAGAAATAAAGTGGCCATATTTATTTTCGCAATAGGGGGACGTGTGGGATAGACGATCCTGGAAACACTTCACTCTAGACTAACTGTAACCGGTGTCTTTTTACAGATTCACCATAGTTCTGTTCAGCAGCTATTACTAAGTGCGTTCCCTCTGAGATGTGGGGCAGGTGCATATGCATACACAAACACACCGAACACGTCTCCGCTATTATCTCCGTTATGCCAAGTGCAATCAGCTCGTCTCATTCCTCCCCTGCGAGCTCGCAGGCAGCCGCTGCTGCGCTTCAGTGCGGGGAACAAGCAAACCCTGTGGCCAGAGCTGCGTGATGAAGAAGGCACCTTTGGGCCATTAGTGGTGTACACATCTCCCGTTAATGTGTTTTACTTTTACCTGCTGGGAGTTTAATTAAAAAACAAAGAGCCTCAATTTAAAGGCCATTATTATGCTAATGTAGTAAGCACGGGATGGTGATTAAGCAGCTTTTAGAGCTGACTGGAGCTGGCCCTTGGGAGCAGAAGGATGGCACTTTTTATTTGGCTTCATTACTCTCCATGAATCTATGCTCCAAAGAGAAATGCTGATACTATGAAACAAGGTCAGCTACTGAGATCATTTATGGAGACAGCGTTATCGGTCCCACTTTTTTGTACTGTACTACTCATGGAGGTTGAAAGTTAGTTTGAACCTCCTTTTCATGGAGAAAGAATTGGATGTGTTGTATCTGCTTTTATTAACATGTTCACAGCCAGTGTTGTTCAAGTAAAACTTTCTTTTGGAATCTGCTTTTATCATCTGGCCCTCTGCAAGCAATCAAACACTTGTATTAACTAAACTCAGGTTGCTATTTTTAAATCAGCGTGGTCAACTTCTACTGATTCTAGAGGGAAACAGGACCATACATAACAAAGTAATTTTCATGATGTTGAGACAAAGTTGAAAAGTTTTGCCCTCAACATCTGGGCATCAAATGTTTTCCTCTTTAGCCGAAGCTCTTGATACTGTTCCTAAGAACCAGTGTTCACACACTGTGGCGTGTCTCATGAGGACCTGAGAAATGGCTGTTCAACAGTTCGGAGACCTCTGCTGACTCTTTGAGACAGATATGTTTGTTGCCTTTCCAACAATAAACAGAACAAGATTCCACCTATAAATCTGGACCAGAAATGAGCTGTTCATTAGATTTGTGTGAAAACTCTAAACTCGCATGAGAAGATCAACACCACTTTTATAATTTCTCGATAAGAGCAACCTGGTAGCTTGGTTTTGTATAAAGACTGGAAATTCTGGCTCTTTACAAAGTTAACAAAAAGCACCTCTAAGGCTCACTAATTGAAATGTTTCATCTCGTTCGTTTAATCCAAATGAAGCTGCGGGTTTACAAGGGCTTATGTGTCAGACTATTTCTGGTTATTTAGTTTGTTCTAGAGGGGGTGGTGGGTGGATTTTGTTAGCGGACAGAGCCAGGCTAACTGTTTCCACATTTCCGGTCTTTATGCTAAGCTAAGCTAACCAACAGTTATGAGAGTGGTATCGATCTTCTAAT
Organism: Dicentrarchus labrax; assembly: GCF_905237075.1. Classification (NCBI taxonomy): domain Eukaryota; kingdom Metazoa; phylum Chordata; class Actinopteri; family Moronidae; genus Dicentrarchus; species Dicentrarchus labrax. The sequence continues at coordinate 2,094,865 of NW_026136714.1, read as the reverse complement.
CGAACTCCCACCAGGAAAAACAAATAAGCACATTTCCAAAAATGTTGCAACTATTGCTTTAACATTTTTACGTACTTTTTCAGTCTTTATGGTAAGCTAACCGGCTGCTGGCGGTCGTCGTATCTTATCGTCTAGCTCCTCAGCAAGAATGTGAATGAGCGTATTTCCTCAAACTTTGAAGTCTCCACATCTGCTGTGAAAGGCAAAGAAACCTGAAAATATTCCGGTCAGCTTTGCCTGTCTGCCGGGAAAAGACTAATTCGAGATGTGGCAGCCAAATCAGGAAATATCAAGCGTGCACGTTTGACCGGTTGCTCCATATGCCCTTCGTCCTGCCCGGAGGCCCTCGTCTGACCTGCCTCCCGGTTCTCATCTGTCACCTCGGCAATGATTGGCATGGCCACAGGTTTCCTGCTCCAACACGAGAGCCCATCTTCAAAGTAATAGCTTACAGCTGCTGCCTGGATAATCCTCATCCCCTCTGTCTTTGAAGGGATGCGGTGACATAATAGCCCGGGCTATTCTTCCCTAAATTGTTTTGGTGGTTCTCTGAGTGTTGTTCAATAGCAAAAGGGGAGTAGGTGAGACTGTTGCACGTGTTGCTAAATGTAGCATGATTATCAAGCGCCATAAGCAGCTCCATACTCCCCGCTCCCCCTCTTCTCTCTCTTATTCTTCTGAGTTTCTTTTATCCCGCCCAGTCCTCCTGATGCTTATCACTGCGGCAGAAGCATTAAATGTAATGTCTGTAGAAGGGAAATCATTGGCAACATGTGGTGAGAGCTTAAGATGTTGTCACACTTTAAGTTGCCTATAATCTGTTCAAAGGGAGACTGCATAGTTCTCCAAAGTGCCTGGAAAAGGGGGGAAGAAGAAGAGCAGCAGAGAGGCCGAGGTCTCTCAGCTGCACTTGGCTCGGCTGAAGTGTTCATCAGACAAAATAACTGTCGGTCCCCGTTGGCTTTTGTCTTCTTCATAAGGCTCTTTTTTGTTCTCGTCTTTGTTTTTTAGCATTTGCTAAAAGCACAGCTCGTAGCGGTACAAGCCTCGGCAGTGTGATAATCTGTCACGGAGAGGAGGAGAAAACCATAGATAACGTAAGAAAGGACAGACAAGGGATTACAGGTATGTGGACACAGGATTAAAAAGAAGGACGTAATGATTCCTCTGGGAGAGAGCTATGTGCTGAGATGGGCTCTTTTTTTCCTTTATGAGTCCAGTTCTGGGGAGGCCTGGGTAAATATTGACAGTTCTCTCTGCTTGAGATGCAGCCATTGATCCGCACAGGAGGGTCTCATCGCTTGATCTGTGCGCTCAGGTGTGGGAGGAGGGAAAGCAAGAGCCAGGACGTGGGCTGTCATGCTGGTGGTCTTTTTTGTGGTGTCTTTTAAACACAGACTATAGCTTAAGGGTGCTGATCAGCCTGCCTCTGCGACACCGGGAGTCATGTTACCCAAGCAGCTGAACGTCCAGAAAGTGGATTTTAGGTGAATACCAGTCTTAGTGTGACGGGTCACTGGGATCAAGTAGAGGCAGAACGTTGTAAATGATCAGCTAAATCACTTTAAAGTCTGATTCCACTCACATCTACAGCACTTTGATATCTTTAATATCCCAGTAGAGCTTTGCAGAGAGCTGTAAAGTCTCCTTTTTCCGCTAACGTTATCAACAGCCCCCGCTGATGTGTTTTTCTATATATAAAATCATCATTTACATCTTCTCCTCTGTCTCCTGTTGGCATGCTGGCCCACTGGTCTGGTCCTCAAACCCCTAATCAGGTAATGTTGGGGAGGTTGAATGGCGTGCCTCCCCCTGGTCAACCTTCACTGCTCACACAGTGGTGTTGTTTTAAAGAGCATTCTTTAGCAGCTGAACTTGGAAAGGTATTAAAGTGGGATTAGGCTCCTCCACAATCCACTGCTTGTGTCATTCAGGGAGTTTGTGTTCTCCTCTCCCCACTGCCACCTCCCCACTCCTCCTCTGTTTGATTGTGGCTAGCCGCAGGAGTGGGACTGACTGTGCCTTTCAAAGGAGAGGGGTAGGGTTAAATCCCTAGTCCACTGCTCCCTGCTAATTCTCCTTGTTCCTTAGAGAAGGATTTACTTCTGCTGCCAGCTTCTCAAAGGCCTTCTCTGCCCATCCGAAAAGTCGCCGTTGCCTTCCTGTGGAGGTGTGGTTGCCATAGAAGGGGCGTCATGCATGGCTATTCCATCTGAACCCCGCTGAGAATGGGGACCGGGGACTGAAAACAGGCAGAAAGTCCGGATTAGACCCGAGGACAAAGCAGGACAGGAAGATTCCAGAAGGGACGAATAGGAATTACAGCAGCAAAAATAATGCAAAGTGACAGAGAGGGGAAATAGAAAAATAATGGCTTACAAGATTAGACTCGGCGAGGAGAAAGAAGAAAGGAAAGAGGGCTGAATGAGAATGTTTTCATCTAGATGAGAAGATTTGAGAGAGCGGTCGTAGGTGAATGCGGAGTCCTGGACGTATCAAAACCGCGCTAACAAGTCATTTCCTCAACTTTTTGCCCTCTTTCTTAGCCTAAGCCGGCAATCATTAGCTAAACATTAGAGTTAGAGCTGGGAACTTGTCTTGACAGATTCATCACCTCTTTTCCCTGATCCCAGCATGTAACACGCTAATCTCTCTAAAAACTAGAAACAAGTCCCCGAAGATTCAGTTTATCTTTACAAGAGTGTGTCGATGTAAGATTTCCTTTTTTAATTTTTTTTTTCACTTTTTTTTTTTGTTGTTGTTCTTGCCTTTTTGTTTTTTAGCGTCCAAACTTGGAGGTTTGTTTAGAAGATAGATCCAGGTTGGCAGGTCACTTAAACTAGAACCCTGCTTGTTTGAGAAACATGCCAACATTTCTTTTTCAAGGGATTATCCTTGAGGTTTTTCCATAGTTGAATAATAATCTTCTTAACTTATTGTAATAAATGGAAGATTAAAGGATTTTATGAACCCTGTGAGTGCCAGTTTCTGACATCTCTGCTGTTTTGCTGCTGCATGATGGTTAAAAAGAAAATAAGATGCTATAAGTGGTGTTTTCTGTGCCAGACTGGTGGTGATTTTGATCACAACGGATGAAACTAGCACCATTACCTATCAATTGATGTGATGTAATTAAGATAGCATAAAATTTAGCTCTCCCGATGCCGATCTGATGAGCAAAAGTGAAGCGATTATTGTAAAAAGCTGCATTGACAACAACAAAAACCACATCGTCTTGTTTCCAGCTTGCATACAGCTGCTCATACAAGTGTGAACACACAGGCACACACACACCATATCAGTACTCAATCAGCACCTATAACAACATTACCATAACAAAACCATCCTTTGGTTTCCCTCCGCTCATATTTACACATTATATTCATCACTATCGCTCATCCCTGTCCCGAACCAGCAGATGATGTCAATTGCTCCTCTTGCTGCCTCCCTGCCTTGCACAATGAAATAGATGTTCACCACAAATAGATAGGCGGTTGCCAGCTGTCTTCCAGACCAGGGCAAACAAAGAGGCCGCTAATAAATCCAGCTTTACGGCTGGACAAGATCAACCACACTCCCTGCCTTCTTGCTCCATTTAATGTGGCTTCTTCTGAACAACAGAGAACGAATTAAATGCCTCTCAGTCACCAATAAAACAATGCAAACATCTTCCTGAAAGGACATAAAAGAAGATGGAGGCGTTGTCTAGGAAATGGTGATAGAGGCAGTGTTGCACCATAGAGGCGTGATATTAGACAGTAAGATGAAATATGAACAGACTAGAGGGCAGCCCAGTAGTCAGCAATGAATCATGGTCTGATATGGTATCTGATGCACAGAGTATCGAGGGTATAAAAGAAATGTGTAAACTGTCAGTAAAGGCTTGATTGGGATCGTGAGGATTTGGTGATCACTGCACTAGAACATGATCCAGCCTCTTTTTTAGATCCGTGAGGAGGTTTGGGTGCCCATGACTGAGCTCGCTTGGAATGACGCGGGGCCGGGCCCACCCTAGAAATTTTAACAGATGAGCTGCTGCCAAAGGAGTCACCTCCTTGGCTGCCCACAGGATCAGCAAGCCAACTTGACTCTTAATCAAAAACCCTTGATGGGAAGAAGTCAAGAAAGGCTATGGGACAGAATAAAGCCACACACCTCGCACAAAGAAAAGTGAAACTTTTGCTGATCAGCAGCCACTGACGAGGCACAATTACAATATAACAGTAAATAGCAAAACATAGTGTTGATGTAGCACAAGGAAAGAAGAGTCAGTGAACTCAATATCTAACTAATTTTTTAACATTAGCCACCGTAAGCTGCTGGTCATAGCAGACCAAGTAAGCCTAAGAGTGTATTTAATTGAGCAAGGGTGCACTTTATTTACTGAATCTAACCTTTCATATATAAAACAACCTACAATCTTTTTCTTTTCTTATTGTTGCTGTAGGTTGTTTGCGACCAAGTGCAGTGGCTGCATGGAGAAAATCGCCCCCACAGAGTTTGTGATGCGCGCTCTGGAGTGCGTCTACCACCTGAACTGCTTCTGCTGCTGCGTGTGCGACCGGCAGCTGAGGAAGGGCGACGAGTTTGTCCTGAAGGAGGGCCAGCTGCTGTGCAAGATCGACTACGAGAGGGAGAAGGACTTACTCAGCTCGGTTAGCCCGGATGACTCAGACTCAGGTGAGCCCTCTGCACCCTCTCGCACAAGAGTGAGAACGACACCGTGGTGCTATCATCATATGGCACCAGGGTGTTGTATTCTGTATGCTCTGTTCCATCACAGTGGCAGCCAACATAGACATCCACCATAATGGATCTAAACTGAATCAAACTGGTTTTCGTATGGTAGTAATATTACAAGAAAAAAACAATATTAAACTAGTTACCAGATCATTTGCTGGAACATCTGAGATTTTCAGAGATCTTGCATGCAGCCCAGGCAGTAAAAACTTCTAACATATCTCCATCTGCAGCTTTTCAATGGCTGGTTTTGCAGCATTCAAGCGGGGGGGGGGCGGGCGCGTAGGTTTATGATACAGTAGGAAGTGGAAACAGGACGAAGCCAAGCCACCCTGTATTAATGGCTCTCTATGCGTGGGCAGGGTCTGGTGCTGGAAAGAATTAAATCACTGTATCATGGTGAGTGACAGAGGGATTTGGGGCCTTTCTGCAGAAAGCCTGCTCCACTACTCTTATCAGCTCTAGTGTTCCTCGCCTATAGCCTCCACACACAATGAGGCATCTCGCCAAGCCTCACTGTTCACTACCATCTGGCTCACATTTAGACATGCACAAAAGCAGGGAATTTGTCAAATACATCTGTGCCTGTGTCAACTTTTGTCAACTTGTGGGAATATTTGCTCTGCGTCTCCCTCGTTTGGTTGCGTCCCAGCGTATCGCGCAGGCATGTCTTTTGTGTGCGCGTCTCCCAAGTTTCAAGATGGAGAAAATGCCGACATGAACAGAGGTTAACCTTGGCATGTGGCGGATGAAATGTAGGTTTTTCGGTGGAGAAATGTAGATGCGTATCAGATAACAGGAGACACTGAAGCATCATGTGTGCCTCTCCTTACAGCCCCAGAATCATCAGGATTCATTAACAACACGGCTGGTTTTGATTTGCAAACACACGTTGTCAACCCCACACAGAAGGATAATTAATGTTTTTTTATTATTTCATTTATTTTTCATGTTATGTTTACATAGCTTTGTGGTCTTTGTGGCAGATGAAACTGAAATGCATGAGTCATTACAGAATTTCTCCAATGCTTTGAATTAAGTCACATATTTAATACTATGTGTCATGCCACGATTATTCAGCCAAAGAATAGTTTAAACTCATTTAAAATTATAAGAAAAGATTTTTATGAACATATTAATTGACATGTAATAGAGGATACACTTTAATATAACAATTTTCATGTGTTTTTGTGCTGTTTTCAGTACAAGCTAATGAATGATTATTGCATTTAATTTCAGAATTACTCTTAGGTAATGATTTTTTCTGGGAGAGTATTGAATATGTAGTTATTATGTGTAAAAGCTGCAAACAGCAAGCGACTTTAATGTAAAAAAATAAACTAACAGACATTTCCTTAACAATAGAAATCTAATAAAACCGAGTTATTATTTTGTTTTAATGGCACATTGCCGGATAGAAGCATAAAACTTACACCGATTTTACTACCCAAAACTGTAATATCCTGCTGCTGACAGTAAAAATCTAGCAATCCATATGAAAGTTGTCATTATTTTAAGCTCTGAAATAGAGCTAAAAATTGGACTTTCTTGCTGTGTCATGGGAGATGCATTCCCCCCGTTTGCTTTTTCATGTTGCACTTGATGTAGTATTCTTATCAGAGATTGATTTAGTGTAAATCAGACAAAGCTGAGTGCAATAAATTACAAGTGACGCAGTGTCCACTTCAATGACAAATGTGCATATTTCACTGTGCTCTCCAAGAGTAAGAGCTGTAGACTTCTATAAGTCTGATCGTACATGTGGCCTTTTCCTTTTGTAATAAATTGATAACAAAGTATCAAAAACACATGTGTCTCCTTTGATTATGCACTTGTGGTGTGTGAATCTCCCGGAATGGGGAAGAACGAAAATATATTTATCAGCAGACTGTCACTGACTAGAAGGGTGTAGTCAGTTCAAGCTTGTGCTGACGATACAGAAAAATGACTCTTTCTGCAGAGAAAAGTGACGATGAGGAGTTGGACATCAAGCCGGAGAAAGGCATTGGAGGCCAGGGGAAAGGGGACGACGGGAAGGATCCCAGGAGGCCCAAAAGACCACGAACCATCCTGACCACTCAACAAAGGCGGGCCTTCAAGGCCTCCTTTGAGGTGTCCTCAAAACCCTGCAGAAAGGTAAGACAGGCTTAAATAATCTGCTATTTTTTAAATATTCCCTGGTCTGCATTTGGTGTAATGGATATTTAGATGCCGACCACGAGCCCTACAGTAGTTTCACAAATAAAATTCTCAAATTAAAAAAATCTCCCCCACCTCAGAGCTGGGCTTTGAAGTGGCGAGCAGCATTCTGTTCTGTGTTAACTGAGGCAGGCTGGTGTAACGCAGTCCGCCTGCACCAAATGTCATACTGAGATACAGTAGGAGAACAGCCTCCGTAGCCCGGGCCCTAAAACAGGCGCTGCACCCGGGCCAAGGCTTTGAAGAAGCAATAACCAAGGGGTCCAAAAAGACCACTGCATTCATTCAGTGTTCACTGAAATCAAAGAGGCAGTGTGCCTATTGGAAAATGTGGAAGATATGTTAAGGAGTAAGTATTTCAGTGTGCTGTGAAGTGCTTTGTTTCCTTGTGCTAAATGCTGCAAATCTTTTGTCTTCGTGGTTCCAGGTGAGGGAGACGCTGGCTGCGGAGACAGGACTCAGTGTCCGGGTGGTGCAGGTGTGGTTTCAGAACCAGAGAGCTAAGGTGAGAGCAGCTAACACGGGATAAATTTGATTTTGTGTCCGCATACAACAGCCTTGTTCCATCTTAGAGTCCGGCTAATAAATCAGCACAACTATGTGTGTTAAACTTATCACCGCATTCCTTTCACAAATGTAGAAAAAAAAAAAAAAAGCCAAAGGAGTTGCAAATCTAGCTCACTCTTGCATTAAATGTCTACGCCCTCCTCTTTTCTGATTATTATCTTGTGAAAACCTTTGATACTTGACAATGAAGTGCTCTCAGATACAGATTTTGTGCGGTTCATTCGAGGGTGAACAGCGAGGAGCATCCTTTTTAAATTAAAGAGCGCATGTTAGTTTTGGGGGCTCCTCACAACTTTGACTCCTTCGTTTCAGATGAAGAAGTTGGCAAGAAGACAGCAGCAACAACAAGAACAACAGAATTCTCAGAGACTTGGCCAAGGTATGAGACAGCACAGACCCTGCGCACACAATGGAGGCTCATTGTCTCAAAGCTCTTTGTCTGGGATTTTTTTTCAATAGATATATTGAAATTTTCAAAATTCCAAAATTTTAAAGCCCTCTTTCACTCAAAAATGTGCTTTGCTTGTTGTGACTTCATTTGGTTGTATGAGCTTCACTGTGCACAGTCTGACGCTAGGAGGCTGTTTGTACATTCATCTGCTGTGCTCACCTTAAATCTGAACCTAACACGTGTAAACATGTGCGTGGATGATTTTGTGACATCACAACTACAAGCCAATCATGGTCAAGGGGGCAACCCAAGCAAGTGTGATGTGGAAACATGCAGCATTCATCGGTTCTGGATGTTTTCAGTGAGGGAGAAGGAGGAGACACAATTTAATGAGCTTTTACTTAAAGGAAGTTTAATTTTGTGTTGATTCTGGCGGCCCCTGGGACAACAATCCGACTGGCCAATCTTCTCACTGCTGATCTTGTTTGTTTTTGTAGGTCATATAGAGGCATCAGTATTAAATTAAGATTGTTTCATAACCAGTTCAAAACTCTTAACTTAACTCTTAACTACTAATAATAAAATTAAAAAGATAATTTTTACATGTCATAAAACATGTCTGGAGGGCGTCTTTTTTTCGTTTTTCGTGTCATAGCAACATATTGTTTTATATGTTGACATCAAGCTAGTTAGAAGCTGTACATGAGTTCTTTTTGGTGACTGCGAAACAGCACAGTGGAACACAGTGGATCAGAAACTGTGAGCTCTCTTCTCTACATCATGATGCGGTGTAGTCAGATGTGCTGTGAGAGTTTGTCTGAGAAACCAGTTCACAAATTCAATAATTACACGGAATGACAGATTGCAAACATCTCACTGTGTAAACAGAGCACTTCAATAGTATGATAGATATATGGTCTGGAAGCCAAACAAAATGAATGGCAGACGTCATTTTGCAAAGCCACTGCAAAGGAAAGTGCGGGGGGGAGGGGCTCCAGGGATGAAGCCACAAGAGTTTTGTGTCCCTCTCACAAGTCAGTTAGCCAAGAGCAGTGTTTGTGAAGGGAATTGTGGGAGAAGCCACAGGAAGGACTACTGGAGGTTACCATGGAAATACTAACAGACACAGGCAAGAAATCCAGGTACTTGGAGGTTGTTTCAACTCCAACACAAGCACCAGACTCCCTTTACTTTTATCAGTATTAGTTGTTTTTTCTCTGGCAGTCTAAAACAAAAGTGCAAACTCAGATCTAAAATTACCATGTGTGAGTGGGAAACATGTCTGTACTGTTAGTGCTCTACCCATCATGGGTTTCCCCTGTTCAGCCCCACGGTTCTGTGTGCACCCATTGTGTGTGGCTGCTTTCACATTCTGCCGACTCATCCCAAGTTTTTTCTGTATTTTCTGTAACGTTTTTCCCCCGTTTGCTCTCATCGCCTTGCAGAGGTGATGTCCAATCGCATGGAGGGGATGATGAACTCCTTCACGCCGCTGGCTCCGCCACAGCAGCAGCTGGTCGCCATGGATCAGAATGGTTACAGCACAGACCCGTTCCAACAGGGGCTCACCCCCCCACAGATGCCCGGGGACCACATGAACCCATATGGTGAGCATCCACCGACTCCACCAAAAAAAGAAAAACACACACCCAGTCCTGCTCTAAACACACACACATGCCTGTCCCTTGATCAACCTCATAGCTCCCCAGTGTGGGACATGTGTTCAGCCCACAGCTCCCCTGATTTAAGCCGCTCACAGAGACGTACAAGCGACTTCTCCTCCCACATGAGATAACACAAGCACACTCATAAGCTTTTGGGTTTTGAAGTTTCAAATGATTTTAACTCTCCGCCTCCAGTTCTGAGAGATGTCCTGTTAGTGATGTTTTTCAATGGTGGTAAAAACATGTGGTCAGTGAGGACAGCTCGAGATAAAGTGCAGTCTAAACAATGATTGAGGGCTGTGTGAGCTAATGAATCAGAATGAGAAAACAACATGTCTCTGATTTCTGTGTGATATAGGAAAGAATTAAAATGCAAACAAGGAGGAAGGGGGGGAAGAAAATCAGTCAATCAAGTGTTAGTCCGCAGGATGTAACTGGAATAACACATTTCTTAGTGATGTCCTCAACAAGCCCCAGAGGGACCATTTCCTGAAGTTCATAACTTCCTTATAATTTGCCTCCATTTAGTTCTTCTCGGTAGTAAGAACCCAAATCCCCAGTCTCATCACTCTCCTTTGGTTTGGGGAAAAGAACAATATTGGCAAGGCATTAAAAGATGTGTCTCAAATCACTGTCCCCATTTTGTGCAACACTATCATTAAGATCCAGAGTGTAATAAAGTTAACTATTCCCTCCAGAGAAATAACATGTTGAGGTTTTATGAAAGGCGGAAACAGTTGCTATTAACCAGATCTTTTAGGAGGATGCCCCTTGTTTACATGCTCCCTCATAGACCGCAATTGTCCCAGCGAGGGCAGCAAAAAGTGAGCTTTGATGATAGCTAACAAAACAGTTCTCCCAATTGTGATGACACACAACAGCAATTTCTCAAAGTGACTATTAGTAATTATAATTTCCCAACGCTGCCATAAATCTCAAATACAAGATTGCATTGATTTCAGAGTGGGGTGCGTGTTTTTGAATGACGCCTCCGCCACTGAATACTGAAGGCTAATCTCTGTATCGTCTCCCCGCAGGTAATGATTCTGCATTCCATGACATAGACAGCGACACGTCTTTAACCAGCCTCAGTGACTGCTTCATGGCATCGTCGGAAGTCAACTCCATGCAGGCTCGCGTGGGGAACCCCATCGACCGCCTCTACTCCATGCAGAACTCTTATTTCGCATCATGAAAGAGAAGAGTGAAAAAAAGAACATCAGCACAGAATAAACTGCCCATCTCAACCGAAAGCGCGATGGCCAGGAGTTTCTACACCAACACGGACACGACAGAAGAAACACCTCCTTGCAGTAGCTCCTGGTTATGTGCTGAAGCTTACTCAAAGATAGTAAAACCACTTGTTGTAGGACAGTGAAGATTCCTGGGGAAAAAGACTTAAATATTGTTAGAGATTATTCAGTAGGATTGCTTATTTGTCACAGGAGATCTTTTCTTTGTTCACTTAAAGAAAACAAGTAGATATTGAAGCCACTTATTACACACTCTCAAACCAAATAACACAGTGAATTTATACAGTGCATGATCAATTGTAAACTAAAACTTTTTGTAAGCCCCCCCTGGTTAAGATGTGGTGTTTGGACTGTTTCTTCTTTACACTACATGGATTTCCATGTTCACCGTTAGCATTTTGATCACTTTCAATAGGTTTAGATATTGTGTTAATAGTGAATAGGTGCAGCATGTCTGCAAGAGTGACTGTACATTTGTGTATGTATGAGAGTTTGTGGTGAGAAAGAATTGTTTAGAGGAGAAAAAAGTGGAGAATTCGGTGGACAAGTAGGATCAGTGAAGTGTAAATACTCTTCCCAGGCAAATTGGATGTGCATGTTAAAAATGGAAAGCATTCTATTTATTTAACTATAACAGGCTCTTGAAGGTGCATATTAAAACTGAAAAGCTTTATTTAAAAAGGAGAGAGTTTTTTTTTTTGTTGAGCAATTAGTGAGTTCATGAGTATCACAACTCATCTGTAAGCCTTTTTAATATGAAGATTAACCCTTTTGTTTTGTTTTTTCTTCAGCCAAGCTGTAAATGAGCAATGTTGCTATTTATTTCGTACAGACCATAAACCTTTTTGTTGTCATTGTCATATGTGCATTCTCAAATTGTTAAAGTTGCTAATTGACCAAAGTTGACTGGTTTGATGAATAAACAATGTCTTTCTCCTGATAACATTAAAATAAATGCCATTCAGTGATCATTGGTAACATTTCAAGTCCCAAATATAACCTGCTTTCACAAGTCTTGTACGGGGATAATTAGCAGATGAGACTAAGAGGGCGTACATGCTAGACATACCCACTGAACAACAACATGTTAACATTTGCATTGTGAGCACTTGTAGCCGTGTGTCTGTTATTTGATTCCAGCTATCGGTTTTACTTTAGAATGAACCAAATTAGCGTTTAGCCCTGATCACTCCAAACTCCATTTAGAAAACAAGCATTTTAAAAGTTAATTGCTCGTCATCTTGCAGACTGACCTGACAAAGTATGAATTCAGGCTATTTACAAATCGGCATCATTTTGATCTGTTTATTGCAATTTAATCACAGCAAAAACTGCTCATTTTGGGTTCATACAGCTGTAATGAGCCAGGCTAAGGGTGAATATGTGAAAAATGAAAGCGAGTTAAGCAAAGCAAAAATTTGCGTCGCCTTCTGTGTGAACACACCATTAATCCTATAAAACTACAAAACTACATTCTGAGCACATTATGTTACGGGGACACTGAGGCAGAAACATACGTGTACTGAGGGTGAGGTCGGAGAAGAGTTCAGGTGACATACCAATACAGCTGCATGACTAGAGAGCAACCCCACCTATAACCTCGGGGCTTGTCGGGCGGCTGCTTGGAAGTACCATCTGGGTGCTCCTTCATCTCTCTGACAGCTCCTCAATGTGGCCAGGCAAGCTTCCACCCACTGTCTTAGGAGTCACATGACCACGCAGACAAACATTGCATTTATGATCTTCTGCGCTACTATATTCCTGCTCATGCTCATGACAGGGTTTAATAATCTTTGCTGCTACTCCTGAGCAGAAGGAGCACATGAAATTGTCAAATCTGTGAGGATTTAGAGCATGAGCACAGTGTGGTATATGTATATATCTTTACTATCAAGCCTTCAATCTGACAGCCAGGTGTTGGACTTGTTGGCAAGGTTACACTGCCATTTATCTTCACTTGTCACACTACGAAGCACTGAGCAGTGACATCATCTGTGTCTGGATCCTGATTGGCTGAGATATGTCTCAGAATGCAAACATGAAAAATGGAACAAATCCAACTGACTCGTCATCTAATTCCTGCTTACTTGAGGTTGCTTTGTGTGAGTATTAAAAACCTATGCCAAGTTGAACACTCACAACAAACGCCTGTCTGTGTGTGTGGAGGCGGTGGTGGTGGAGGGGGGGGGGTGGTGCATATGTGTAACAATAAGCAGGACTTATGAGGACAATGAACAGGTTTGCGTCGGGTTTCTAGTATACATGTGGAGTAAAGTGTGAAAGACGAGTAAACAGACGTGACAAAGGCTCACATTTACAGTAAACATGGATGGGGCTGCTCCGCACACATTGTGTTTGCACAGGATAGACAATATGTTTGAACCTCTCCCTTTTCATAGCAGGCCAGGTGAGCTGACAGAGAGGTGTCTAGGTGTAGATGAGGACAGAAGGTCATGCCGCTGACAATGTGCAGGAAATGTGAGCGTAAACCCTCAAAAACCATAAATTATCATACATATTTTTTGACAAATATCTTTGCACTTATTTCTGTTCAACCCTGCAGCCATGCAGTCCGGATATATACTGAAACTGTTGAAGATAAAGACACAATAAAGCTTAAAGCTGATTTCCATTATGGCTCACATAAGATCAACAAGTCAGGATACACAGGTTGAAACGGATGAAAAAACAACACAAACAGACAAAACTGGTTTATGTTTGACTATTTATTAACCATTTCTTTACCAAAACCTCACTCAATTGCTTTAAGGATCCTGCAACACTGTTCCAGAGACTGCAGCAGTGTATAACATTTCTGAAGCTCAGTGTGGCCATCACCATTGACTCCGCTGGCACCCGGATAATCCAAAAACTGCCAAAAAGGTGGACCGCTGGTGGAGCTGAGGTGGGACGAAGGAAGCCTGAAACACCAGTGACAGCACCCACTTGTCACTCAGAGTAACTCAACCCTGCACAGTTGTGAGAAATTTCCTATAGAGACCAAAATCGTTTTTTAACCATGCTGTAAACATGTTTATTTCTGCTGTAAATTTGGGCATTTAAATATGGGAGTTTATGGAGATTGACTCACTTTTGCAACCTTTCTCAAGTGGCTGTTTGAGGAATTGCAGTTTTTGGCACTTCCTCATTTTCAGCCAAGGAAGTTTCCACCTAATTCTGGTCCATGGAACTCCTGACTCTAATATGAATAACATTAGCTGAACTGCATCTTATAGCAACCCCTAAAACTAACCCTAACAGTGATCTTAACTTTGATAATGAACTCTAACTCTAATACTTTTGTAAGAAACAACACTACACTGTTTTTATCATATTTTGGTAAATATGCTTCTTCACTTATTCTTCCATCCAGAGGTAGTTTCCTATCTTTATACTAAGCTAAGCTAACCGGCTGCTGGCTGTAGCTTCATATTTATTGCACAGGCCTGGAGTGATCTAACTCTCAGCAAGGAAGCCAGTAAGCATAATTTCCAAAATTCTGAATTGTTCCTTAATTTCATAATTCAAATTTCATAGTAGTGTTTCTCCATTTTTCCAAAAACATCCATGCTTTTACTCCAGCTGGCTCTGGGTGCGCTGTGTTAGAGGGAGTAGACAGGGTTAAAAACAAAAATACAATTTGCCCAGGATGCATTTTATTGACCATTTATACCGCCACACTCAACGTCCTTGTGCCCTGGCTTCCTGCTTTTTTCCTGTCCCCACTTTCTTCAGTTCAAACCTCCACTCTGCCAAACACTAAGAGGCAGTGAGTGAATGTAACCTATGTCACTGCTTGTTCTCTGCTGGCACTCTGGACCTGAATCGGCCAAAGAAGACACTTTGAGGTTGAGGTAAGTGTGGCCTCAATATGAAAACAGTCGCGCTGAAACCTGAGCTGAAGACACACACACACACACACACACACACACACGGAGAGCTAAGAGTCGGCCTTCAGTCAACTGTTCACACATTTACTCTTCTGCCGTTCTGGCACCACATAGGAAATGAGTCTAGTGACAATATTTTCATTAGATAACCAAAATCCTGAAATTTTCCACCTGAGACACAATTGGAGGTTTGTGATTCATTTTCTCTCTTAGCTGTTAGCTTCTCTTGCCCGGCCTATGAAAAACATATGCCACTTGATTTGTTATTCAGGGTAATTTAAAGCAAGATTCTCACCAGCTGCCCCATAAAAGCACAGCATGACCTACAGTAAGACAGTAGCTGAGGAGTAAGCAACAAGGCTGCATAACCCACCATCACTTCATCACACTAAATCAGCCAGGGAGTGAGTCATTCAAAGCATGCAACGCTTTTATTTTGTTATGGCCGTTGTTTTGAATTTACTGTACTTGTAATTGGCATTCCCAATTGTCATTTCTCAACATCACATTAACAACACACCAATATAACTTTTTATTTTTTTTTTAACAAACCAAGCCCAATTAATTGCCACTCTGCAGTGCCAAAGACACTCAGACGTTTGTGGGTTCAGTACAGTCTAGATTTCTTCTCATGATTTCACAGAGTTCACAGGAGTTCACAGCGAGTCCCCAGTGGGAGCAGGGGGGAGCTTTTGGGTGTTTTCGTTGGGCATTTTCCATGGCGTGTGGTTAATTGTTAAGGGAGACTTTTAACCAACGTCTGACACATATTCTTTGAGCCTTGAGGGGTTGCGCATAATCAAATGACAGACTATGCTGCGGTTTTGACCAAAGAGTGGGGTCACAGCCAAATACCCAAACACGTCCTCACAGCGGTGCGTTGCTTTATGGTGTCAGTCAGCGACACAAATGGTATGAGGCATTGTTTGTGTGCTGCAGGTCCAACATAGATGTAGCAACACTGGTTTATTGTTACTCGATCCAACAGTAGGAAACTATTTTACTGAAATACCAGAAGTGATGCTATACAGACATTTGGACACTCATAGAGGAGCATTGGTGATACACAAAATCTTACATTGAATAAAAATACAAGAAAACCACAAATCAAAGAAAGGTTCAGGTGCAATCCATTACATTCATTCTTCATGTCTATGAAAGAAATGACCATTTGAACCTCTCCGTAGACATTTCTGGGACATGTAAACATATTGCTGCAACTGTTTTCTGACCTCCTACCTCTGTTCCTGCGCTGAGAAAAAGATGGTGTAGGATTCACCTCTCAGTGCCCAGGGGTGCAGATAGAGCCCTGGATAGGGCTCAGTAATCCCCACCACTATTGGAGCCCATCTGTTTTGGTTTTCATTTTTCTGCATTATTAGTGCTTATTGGTACATGGTCTAGGAATGTAGCCAGGGTGTTTGAAGTCAAGGAGGAAGGTGATGCCAGGGGCATTAGTTGGAGGAATGATGACCTTAAGGTCTAACACAAGCCAGCACTCCTAACCTCCAGGAGCCTCTCCCTTGATGTTGGAATCCAAGTCCTGCACTCTCTCCTACCTCGGACGCCCTGGACTTCGCAATTTGCCATTTCATCTGGCAATTCGGTACAATCATAGTCATTGGATTTTCTGGTATGATCTAAAAAACTCCATCTTAACATTTATAGTTTCACAATCAAATCAATAATAGAAATACCACACTTGTGTTCTTTCAATGTATTTCCAGGAAAAAAGAAAGAAAGCATTAGTTTTCTGATTTATGGCACAACTACATTTATCTTTGATAGGGTTATTGTTTTATAGGTCAGTTTTGCACCCCAGCACCATGTGACACTGCACATCTTTATAGCAAGAGCAATAAGAATAATCAATCAATAAAACAAATAAACTTTATTTATATAGCAGCTTTCAAACAAATCAAATGCAATTCAAAGTGCTTTACAAGGGAATGACTAAACACAGGATGTTAAACATGATTTAGAGACAAAACACCAAAACAACCAAATGTTAACTGATCAGTAGTAAAGATAATAAAAGATACTATAAGCAATACAAAATAAGAAATACTGCACAAAATCAATTGATTGTAGTGAAACAGTTAAATGTTAATAAAATAAAATACACAATGATCATCAGTAAAATGTTGCTCAGCATGCTAAAAATGCTAATTAGCACCAAAAATAAAGAACAACTGCACGTATTTGGTCATAGACCAACGATTAACGATTGACTGTGAGGGGTGCAAGAATGCGTGTGCCACATTTTATGTAAATCCATCCCATAGTTGTCTAGACTTTTTACTCTAAACCACAAATGTAAACCTCATGGTGGCGCTGGGGGAGAAACCGAGGGACACATCCTACGGGAACTGTCAATGTCTCTACAAACTTTTTTGCTAATCCCTTAAGTAGATGTTGAGATATTTCACAGGATAAGTAAAACAGGAAACATCACACATCCTCTAAGGGCCGTGAATGTCAAACAAAATGTAATGGAAATCCATCCCATAGTTCTCAAGAGTGGGGAACCAACAGACAACATTATCATTCCTGGAGCCATGCTAACAATGCTAGCGGCCTGAAAAACCCTGAAAAAAGTAGTCGGGGTGATGCGGATCAGGCCTTGGTTCAGAACTTCAGCAGCAAAGTAATATTAGGTATTATAAAGCCCTCAAAGTCATTAAAGTTCAAGCAAACATTTTAATTGTCCACAAAGTGAATTTAGCTTTTATAATCAGTTTATCAGCTCCAGGCTGTAATACAGCAGATTGGAATCATCATTCTGTCCTTTAACTCTAGCAGAGGATAGTTTATGCTCCCATACACATGTAATTTTGCTATTCTCCTTTAAGGACTCAGAGACAACACGGATCAATCAAATTACTCCTATGAAGAGTGATTGGTAATCAGTATGTTTGGCATGCACAGCAACTGATACCTGCTTGTTTATAATTATTCCTTGACTTAAGTTACCTTCTGGCGAACAGACAACACCAGCACTGACTAAGCAAACTCCTGTTCGTCTGTGTGTTGCATGGATGTGCATTTGTCAAACCGGAGCAGAGAAATCAATCTGTCACTGAGGCAGATAAAGGCTGCAATCATATTAACCACAAGAGTTGGAAGAGAGTGCGCAGTGCAGTTCAGGTTACTCAGCAATTTAATCGTGTCAATAAAGATCCCCTTTTACGTGTGTTACTCCTCTTCCCAAAACATGTTTGCATATAAAAGAGAAGTTTTATCAGTGTAATCTGAAAGCTTGTTAAAGTTTGAATTCACAGTAACTCCTTTTCTTTCCTGTCTGGATGAACTTAAAGAGGAGATGGCAGTCTCTTCTGGCTCGCTCGTGACTTTGGGCAGAGCTGCTGTTCACAGCAAACATGGCCTCTGGAAGTGGCGATACGGCGCAGGACAAGGTGAGCCCTGAGCCGTATGTATGTATGTGAGCCTTGGATGTTTCGACAGAACTCACCTGTGAGGCTGATAAATCACTCGCAGTGTACACTCAGAGCTGAGCGTGGACAGTAAATCTGAAAGTCAACAGCCAGTGAGGGCTTAACCAAACTGTTAGGAATTCTGTATTTGGCACACTTCCTGTCATGTATGCCCTATTTATTACATACCCTAATGACTCCAATGAGAGGCTTTCTGGAGCCCATCAACAACTTATAAGACATACATTTTCACTGAAAATATCACTTGACCTCTGTCCTTCAGGTAGCAAGTTATAAAAGAAGTCTGTTATATACCTTTTGTTTGTTTATATAAATTCGATCCAATTTAGTGATTCCCAAAGATCTTTATAAAACTGTAAATCAGCATCCAGAGAGTGCTACGCTGGCTATTGCACAGAGATCATCTAATGACCACTGGGTCACCTTTGACCTTCTGCATGACCCGCTCTAAGTTGATAATCAGTATTTTCAGAAGACAGAGGTCGGCGCTCCTCTGCCCTGATCTGACCTTTTTCATTATAGCAAGAACCAACATGATTATCAGTTCATCATGACAATAATAATCCATAATGTTACATATGAATATCATTTGTCAGTCGTGTCTTTCTGTCCAAAGCCCTCCTCCCCACAGAGCTCTTCTAATAGAGCTTTGATTTGGAGTGCATTGATTAGCCTCGTGCTCTCCTCCAGTTAACAGCAGACAATCATCCTTTGTGCGCCGCCGCCCGGCCTTTTGGTGTGCTTTTGACAGTTTTATTATAAGGACTAAAACAGCCCAAATAAAACCACAGATGAACAGCCTATTCTCGCTAGCTTTTCAAAAGGTTAGTAAATTTCACCATATGGATTTTTTGGTGTCGCTCCCAAATGTCATGGTTTAATTATTAACTGTGGGGCCATTTTGGAGAGAGATTTGCACTTTTACAATATTGTTGTGCCTGGTGAGGTTAAGTGTTGAAAGTGCAAGGAAGGCCATTGTCCTTCCGCCGTGTTTAATGAAGATGGATTTAGAGATGAAATGTAGGGTGTAATAAAGACAGCGTGACCTTTAAGGCGTTGCCACAAGTAGGAACACACGCTGATGGTTTGAGCAGACAAATATGCTTTAGGATTTAAAAAAAAATCCTAAATGTTTTCACTGATTTAACTGAAGCTACAACATATTTTATCAGCATATATTGTTATATGTGGCATCGTCACTGAACGCTGTAATTGTTTAGCGAGAGTAATTTATTTCCCTCTTCAATAGATTACAGGCTCTAACTCAAGATTATAACCAGTCACGAACACCAAAGGTCGTGACCTCCCAGTGTGGCCGTTATGAGTAAATATTGATTACACTACAGTCAGTCAGCTAAGTGGAGCCACCAGAGCAGAACACAGCCATATACTGTGGTGGTTTTTGAAAGGAGCAATATCTGGCTTAATCCCAGCCTCAGCCCTGCCCTCGCCCCAGCCGGTGCACTTCTCTCTGCTGTGCATATCAGCGTGTGCGTCTCTGCAGCCGGGCTCGGGTTTCTCAGAGCTCCTGCTTGGTGCAGTCAGACCTTCACCGCTGCGGCGCGTCTGAATAGGCTCCTGAAACTTTAAGTCCTCGTGCTCGGGCTTCCTCGGGGCACTGACTGGCTGACTCCCAAGATGGTATGGCAGTATCTGAGTTCACATGTTCCTCACCCCCACCTTCACACATGTCATCAGACTCGCTGTGCCCGCCTCAATGAAAGCTCTCTGTTGACTTCCTCTGCTGACAAGCGAGACGTGACCAGCTCCGTGGCGTTGAGCGCTAACCACTGAGCAGGGCCTTGAAATAGAATAAGTAAAACTCTGTTATGAAATACTTTACGTTGCCAAATTCATCATATTGCGATACTGTGGCTTTTTGTGTTAAATAGTCTCTTTTTGAGAGCAGGCAGTGGTGTTTGATTCATACGCGACAGAGATCCCTGTATGATTTAATGAGGACTAGTTCGACATGTTGGACAAATACGCTTGTTTGCTCTTGTGCCAGGAGTTAAATGAGAAGATTGATACGACTCTTGAATCCGTTTGGCAAATAAAAGGCTACCACCAGCAGCTAGTTAGCTTAGCATAAAGGTTATGTTTGGACTATCTCCTGGCCAAGAGCATTAACTTTGTGAAATCTTGGCCTCACTGGGAGGTTTTCAGACTTCAGGCGCTGCTAGGTGGAATTTGTTACCTTCAGACATGGCTAGGCTAGCTGTTTAGCCCCTTTTCCAGTCTTGATGCTTAGCTAAGCAAAGAAAGTTCCTTGCTGTAGCATTATTTTGGACAGATATGATAATGGTATCAAATATCTAGTGGATAAGTGTACTACCAAAAATGTCAAACTATTGCTTTAAAGGTCCAGTGTAATATTTAGGAGAATCTATTGGCAAAAATAATGATCATATTTTTCTTTTTTAATGAGCCCTTTCTATCTTTTCCATTTTTTTGCGAGACACCATAGTTTCTATACACCCTTGACAGGCGAGCGGTATTCAGTTGGTTGCAATCTGCTACAAACTGGTCCTTTAAGTTGAGTGTCCTAGCGTACATGATGATAAAATGGTTTCATTGTTTATATAAACCCCAACATGAAGAGAGGATTTTGAGTGAAGCAGCAGAGGTGTGAAGCTTCAGATTGACAGAATGGCCTTCTTGGCCTTCTTTGGCTGTTATGGAACTGGAGACTCACAAGGACGCAGCAAGCCCTGACAGAGAGCTGCCATTGCACAGAGCAGAAACCTACCCACAAACCCTCGCCTGTGGCTTGCCCTTTGAAGGTACATGTCTCTTCTTGACATTTCTTGTCAACTTGCCTTGGGAACATTGGGATCCATCCTTTTGGTCCACAGTTTGTGTTTAGAGTGTCTGGGATGATGCAGGAGATATAAACCACTTCAATGACATTCAAGGGCGGAACAGTCATTAATCCTTTAAGACAATATTAACCGTTCCCAAAACAAAACAAAAAAAATGTATCAACCTGACTCCCCCGCGTTCAGGTCTGACGTCTTGAGGTGAGCTTCAAAGTGCTATGATGCAACGTCTTTACAATGTCTACTAGAAAATATAGATGATGCAATGAAAATCCATTAGCTTTTTTTTATTCCTGCCTTTTGCAGAATAACACACCATAACACTCTCACTTGTATGCCTGAGCAGGGGTATAATATAATAGTATTGTATGCCTGAGCAAACAGATACACACCAGAGCTGACGGGGAACATGGCATATTTGTGTCACTCCAGCAATTGGAACAGAACAACATTAATAGACCATGCGGGTTGTAATACAATTAAAACATAAATATGCAAAGTGCACAGGGGTGCCGCTGCTGTGCTGTATCTGCACAGACAGGTGCCAGCCATCTTTAGTGTTTACGACAAAGATCCTCCAGCAAATGGCATCACGGTGATCACACTGGATTAATACGTGATGTCTGGGAGCTTGATTTACAGCACGACTTCAGCCGAAAACAATCTAAAACGGTAAATGATCTCAGCAGGAGGAGCCCCTCTAAAACAATAATCTGATATGTAGAAGAATTTCCAAGTGTAGATCCATAAGTAAACTGTCAGTAATGAGAATAGAGTTCTTACTATTTTTTTCATACTAGACGGCTTCTTACAAATGAAATGAGTTAATGATCATTGTCTGTCCTTCTGTTGTATTTCTTTGATATGAAAGGCGGTGCGAGAAAACATTCTGCGTGTCTGAACAGAAAGCTTTGTTTGCTCCGAGGCAACTGAGAGCCAGCATGTTCCAGATAGTGAAAGCTGACAGAGTCCTGTCTGTTGAACTGATCCTGGCCTTCTGACATGCCCCGTCTTCTTACTTTCTCTTTCATCAGTTTCATTCTTGGCGGTCTTGCGTTCAATTTGACTGATTGAGCGAACGGTTCCAGTTTCCGCCCAGCAGTTTCTACAGATGCACACACATTGTCAGTCAAGGAGTGACTGTTCAATAATATAGCCTTTACAGCCTTTGCCCAAGGACCTGTAGGCCATTACAGGGCCATTACTAGTGAAATCCTTGTCTGGACAAGTGGAGGGAAACTAATGTGTTACTGTGACGAAAGATTCTCATTGTGAGGGTTGCAGCAAGAGCTGGAAGAGATAGGATCAATTGCAAATTAAACTAGTGGCTGTGAGTGTGTTTCTGCAGTTCTTATCATTAGAAAAATACAACGTTTTTTAGGTGTGTGCCAACTGGTTCGATCGCACGTTAATTTGCTTCGTAGTTTCCATATGGTGCTGAAAGCTGTATTTGTTCACAAAAATCAGAATCTACAAAAACATTTACACTGCTAATGAACATCTCACGACTCGTAGATCTGTTTTACATGCTTTAAATTTTAGTATTTAGTGTTGAAGAATAAAGATTGACACAGTAGCTCATGCACATTAAAGTTTGGTGAAGAAAAATTCAGCCCTGTGTTGACAGTCACTGACAGAGAGAGCCAACAGCGGAATTATGATGTAGATCATTACGATTGATTTAAAATTTTTTAAATGACAACAAATCCTGGGGAAATTAAAGAATAATTCTCGCAGTATAAATTTGACAAATTGGGGTTTTATTCACCTGGTTTTTCATCCTAAACATTTGCCGTCCGGACAACTTCATTGCTGCAACTGTTTCTGACAAGCTTAATTCCACACTTCCACATCTGTCTTTATTTTCCTACTGGTTTTAACTGTCTATCACAATGTGGTTTCCAAGATTTGCTGGGTGTTTCTCAATATACCCACACAAATCTTTCCAACTCCAATAATAAATTTACTTTCATATTTTTCCTGTGGTTAACCATATATACTTTAGCCCTTCTTCCAGATATTCTTTCAGTAAATATCTAAATGCACAAATATGCCTCAGTTCTTTTTGTGCTTTGGTTTTTTTTTTTTTTTAAAAAACTATAAATCATAGTGACAAGAAACCCAAGACCCAATGATCAACTAATAATGGAATTATTTAAGCTTTAAAAGATGGCCTGTTTCTAATTTGGCACAATCAGAGTTGATAAAAATGAACAGCACAGCTGTAAAAAAAATGTCTACAAGCTAAATGACTGTGACATTAAAGTGTGTTAGCATTCACTCCTCCATGGAGTGAAGCAAAAACTTTCATTCTTGGGGGTTGTGTCTTGGATTAATTAAGCGGAGGAACTCCCAGTTTGGGGAGCTTAGCATGTGCAGGGTGATGTTTTCTTCGGCGTCTTTTCCACAGGGATAGGTTTGCACTCATCTTTGATAGTTAACCCTATGTGACCCTCCCCTAGAGCCAGTCCCACTCCCACCTCACTGCTCCTGCTTCTCATTAGAGCCTGTCCACTAGTCTGACTGGGTCTAAGCAGGCCGCCACCCAGGCCACTGACGCACCGGCCCCTCCAAAAATTCTGTGTGTGTCTCTGTGTGTGTGTGTGTGTGTGTGTGTGTGTGTGTGGAGTCACTGTTTGACTGTGAAAATTTCCAAGCATGTTTATCTGTGATGAAGACGTCAGCATTTAAAGAAATCTCAATTCACTGTCAGAATAATGTGGATGCACATTTCACTCAAATTACAATTCCACTAATTAAACAGTTTACTTTGGCATGTGGCAACTTTCGAGGGCTGAGTTAATATTTTACTGCTTTCATGTTAAAAATATAATTTGTCAATTCATTGGACCAAGCAGGGACAGCAATGAATTGATTCAAATAGCTCAAATATCCCACATTGCGTTAAATATCCCATGGACACACAAACACACTCTATTTTTTATCTGTTACTCAAAATTCAAGAGATTAATAAATGTTGGTATATATATTAAAAACGTGCAAATAGGGTTTATCTAAAATGTCTTTCACCTACTAAAAAAATCTATATTAGCTGATCGCGCCCACATGAGATAAGCTGTTTTGATGAAATTTTTTTACAGCGGAGGCGACAGGGTTGAAATTGCAGCTGAGTCATTACCCTGTATCATTGCTATCTCAGTGTATGATGAGACGTGAATTTGTCTGACCTCCCCGGGGCAGCACAAAGGGCTGAATTCAAAGCGGGGCACCCAGGGGCCAAGCTGGCGGCGGGCCCAGCTGAGGAGCACCAGCCAGCCACCACCTGCATACTGCTGCTCGCCCAGTCTCCCTGGATATGAACCCCCCACCCCCTCCCCCTCCCTCCCCTACTTCAACCACCACCCACTCCCCCCCGCCACCTCCTGCTCTGACAAGCCTCATCTGCATCCCAGTCATATCCTACTCCCACTCCCAATATCTGCCCAGTCCATCTGATCTGTCCATCACGCAGCCTAAATTCTATGTGACGGCAACACTATGGCCTCAGCTGTGAACGCTCCTTTCATTCTGTCACCGAGCTGTTGCCGAGATGATTTTCGGATCCTGCGGTGACAAAGATGTATGCAATCTTTTATCTCCCCTAGGATTGTGATTTAAACATTTTAAGAGTTTTTTTTCTCACATGTCAATTGTTGATGTCTCCTAGGTAGAAATTTAGGATCTGATATTATTATATCAGATTTCTGTTTGTGCTCCAACAACACCGCTGCACTTTTCTTTTAACCTGATAAAAACTTCAAAGGGTAGAAATGTCAAAGTACTTAGAACTGTTCCAAAAAATAATCTTCAGAGATTATGTCATGTTTGTCAAAACAGCAATTATCTTATTAAGCTTGACAGCGCAATTGTGTGCCATTTAATTGCAAAATGAATGTGATTCCTCTGATCAGACTTCCTAGGAACACACAATCTCAGAGCAGCATTTAACTCGTGAAATGAAGAGTGCTGTATGAAAGACAGACAGGTTTCTATTTCACCCAAAGCTGTTTCAGCTATCATGTGACAAAGTGGACGTTGACACTTACTTCAGCTGCTGGATCGGCATAAATGTTTAAAAAATATCCAAGCTGAGAGTTATCAATAAGGGTTTGATTATTTGCCCTTAACCTTCCATGTGTGCTCAGCCTCCACACAGCTGAAGTGTTTCTCTCTGGCTCGACAGTCACAAGTGTGCTTCTCTCTTAGTTCAATAGTGCCCCCTGGAAAATAGTTTGTGCACTGCAGCCAACAAAGCTGGATCAGGGTGTAAAAAGATGGCAGCCCCCTGGACCGATCATTTAGTTCTCCCATCTGCCTCTGGTGAGGTTCTGGACGGGCAGAGTTAGGGCTTTTATTTTGGACATTTTGGCTATGATATCAGGATGGCTGTTAGACCACACATAAAGCCACAATCGTGTGTTCACCGTAAGGATTATCTTGAATAACTGTGAGGATGATATCATCATGGTTAGCATACTTGCTAAAAACAAAGGCTCTCTTCATCCACTCTGTTTTTTCTGTCAGAGTCAACTGCAGTTTAAATTTTCACCTTTATTATGACTGTTTGCAATTCATTTCCCGTCAAACTCGCATGTCACTACCCACATGACCCTTGCCCTTGAGCAAAAACAATATCAAAACACTGAGCTGGGAGGACAACGGAGCCAGACAGGGAACACTGGGATGCCAGTGCCAGACAATAAGAGGGCCAACGGAGGATGGTAGAAATTCTCCTCCCAGCTGTAGACCTTGTCGGATCCCTATCCCGAATTCCTGAGCTGTCTGGAGGAGCCCTCGGGGCTGGCAGAATGGCAGGGTGCGTTGTGGGAGTCTGTCCCATTTCTGTAAGCCCAGGCAGGGGGTCCAGGGGGGAGCTGTTTGATAACGCTGCATTTTTGACCCCCTCACGCTCCCGGTGTCTCTGCCGCAGAGTCTGATTCACGTGGAGGCATCGGCAGCCCTTTAGCCCTGTCTCTTAGATTCATGCCAAGACTAATTCACAGTCTTGTTGTGGGCGACAGTGTTTGACACCGTGCATCAGCTTCCAAGGTGGACTAATGGGGGAGTTCACAGAGGTTAAAGGGTTAGTGTGCTTTACTACTGCTCTAACCTTGATCACCAAAGTAATTATTAGGGAGGGAGGGACTGAGAACAAGCCTGAGGTTATATGTGACACAATGTGCATGTGTGTGTAAATGTTTGTGTGTGTGGATGGCGTGGGTGTGTGCACATATTTGCAGTCAGAATACAAGCAACACCCAAATGCAACACTTAAATATTTCACACATTAGACAGACCAGACCAACGGCAATGTGGTATAATGCTGTTATGTCATGACTTATCTGAGTGCCTCGCACCTTGAGAACAAATCTCACTCTCCTTTTCTGATGCCTTCATCACATCCAGAACTGACTACCTCAACCATATTCTTTATGCACCATTCAAAGTCCTGAATAAACTCCGGTACATCCAGAACTCTGCTGCTCACCTGCTCACCCACTCCTGCTCCCGTGACCACCCGAGTCGTCACTCACAAACACCTCTGATGCCAACCTCCGGTGTCCATCACCAAACACATCAGAGACCGCCCCTATCTGTCCATGTCCAACTCACATTTTCAGAACAGCTTCTAAAGGACCAGTGTGTAGGATTCAGCGGCATATAGCGGTGAACATTCAGCAAATGTGGTTCAACATGGTGGACTCCATAAAAGAGGACCTGCTCCCTCTGTAGATAAAAATTAAATTACATTTTCAGCAGATTTGAATATTGCATTAGAGATGAGTTGTCCAGTTATTTTAAATAACATTTCATACAATTCTGTATCTGTATTATGTATTTCTTTTAATTTAAAATCACAGAGTAAAGACTAAATAATAATAATAACAACCTCATCATCAGGTCTTAAAAGTTTAGATCCTAAATAATTACCTGAACTTTAATACTTTTTACTTTTAATTACTTTTTGTGGAAAACAATGAAACTCTGAGATATAATCCGTATTATATATATTTTTTCCTTATACCCCTTAAAATCAAGAAGGCCTTACGACCCCTCATGAAGCAACCGCCAGTGAAGGTCTCGACTCCCGGGTTGGCAAATAAATAGATTCTCCTAAATGTTTCACACTGGACTTGTGTGTGATTAATGTGTGTTACATATTTTTTTGTGTTTTCTATGATTATTTTAACTTATGTAGAAATGTGTTTGAGTATCCTGAAAAATAAATAAAATGTATTTATTATTATTATTATTATTGGTATAAGGTGCAACGTTCTTTCAGGTAGTTATAAAACTAACAACATAATGTTATACAGTGACACCATATTTGCCTCTGGTATAATCTGTGGCTGTGCTGAGTTACTTAATGAAATAAAGCAGAATTTAAAGCACTGAGCGGTCACAGATGTGTGGAGTTTTTTTTTGCAAGTGAAAGAAATAGCTCAGATGGAAACCAAATCCTGTGCATTGCTGCTTCAGCAGAAATATCAAACAACTGGAAGGAACTCACCAAAACTTGGCAATTGTTCTAAGTCTTTGAACTTCTACAAACTCCTGTATCCTGATGAATGCATAGTTGTAGCAAAAGAGTGATTAGAATGCATCGTGAAGGTATAATACAAATCAAACTGGCACACGTGGAGATCTAACAGTCACATTCCTGAAGGGAGACACTGTAGAGAAAGAAAAACTTCTGCTCCCAGTCTGTTTGAGGCTGTCATGCTGCATGAAAGTTGACATGTCATATCGTGTGTGTTCATCAACATGCCGCAGCTCTCCTCGGAGCGCAGACCGCAGCTCTGTGTGCTAGGACCAGTTCGGCCTCCGAGGGGGCGGTTCTGGAGGCGATCCATTATCAGTAATGGGTCAGGGTCACACAATGGGGGCACTTTGTCAGATCTGTTGGGGATGCACTGCGGTAGGCAAAGAGGTCGCTTTGATCTCGGTGCGTATGTTCACCGGAGTGTGCCATGTCTGAAAACTGATCCGCTCTCTGACATTTCCCTCCCATAACCATCTCAGGATCTATATCTCTTCTCTGAAAAAAAAACACACACATAGGAAAAAGATGAATTTTGCAGAGAATTGACTTTAAGAGGTGGAATTACAAACCCGTGCTACTAACCACCGATGCAGATAATATCTTTGTCTTTGCTATTGTCTCTCCATTGTATCAAAGATAAATGGGCTGTTAACAGTTGGTGTGTGTGTGTGTGTGTGTGTGTGTGTGTGTGTGGCATGTGTGCATGCAAGTGTGCATCTGTGTGTCTCAGATAGGAGCCTGGACAGCCCAGTGTTTGTAGTTTTTGTAGTCCTGAGGGCCCCTGGTGGGTGTGCTCACTTTAAAGGGCCCAGTGAACTGTGAGGACTTGAGACATGAGACTGTGCCGCCCAACTGGCCCCAGGACACGGGTTCACCCGGAGAATGTGAGCTGAGCAGGGGAACTGGGCCGAGACGGGCTCCCACAAACCTCGAGCTCCATTCCTCAAGACAGCAATCCCGTCTGAAAGACTCAGCTCCTGCTTGTCAGAGGGAAACTCTACCTTTCTGTGGTTACTGGTTGGGATCTGATTTACATCTAAATCTAACATCTTTGTCACAGTTGCCGTGTTTTTAAGCTGGTTTGCACATTTAAAAACAGCCAAATCTGTCGTGACTTGTTGGAAATGTATATTTTATCCAACTGTAAAGCTTATTTAGTCCAAAAAAATCGATGTCAAATTTATGTCAGCTTGTATGTCGGTGAAGATTCGCAGTCAACCAGTTATCTAGAAGTCTTAAGTCAGAGCAAGATGGCCACTGTAGTTTATATTGAGCTAATTCAACATACATCATCCTGCTGCCATAACATAAATGTGTATTAATCCACAGCTGAAAATAGTTCCAAACAAATCCACTATTTACTCCTGTTTGAGTTAGTAATGAGAGAGAAAGTAATGAGAAACATTATTGTAGTATTGTGCATTGTTGTTTTAATCTTTTGATTGGACTTGTTGACAATAAATACGGAATATTATCAGTTTTATATTTTATTATTATTTTAAGACTGGTGAATAAAATAGTGGTACACTTAAAGACCAAACAGAAATTCTTGTTGAAGTTGACACATTTTTATAAATGTATTATTTAATCTGAAGGCTGAACAACTGAATTGTCTTTTTCTATTCCAATGTACCATCTAATGGCTATAGAAAATGTTTTAATAGGTGTCATTAGGGGACATTTGTTTTACAGGCAATATTTAAAATAAAGCTTTTTTATGTAAAATATTCCCCTGCACAGTACTCATCACTACATCCATTTTTATACTGTGAAAAATCACCATCTGCCTTAGTGATATCAGTCCATATTTTCACCAGATCACTTTTTAAACTTTTGACACCAGCTGTACTGTATGTCGGATTTATTTTTAGCCATGGAGATAGTTTGAGGAAGCCCATATAGATTGCACCCTCCCAGGAGAGAAAAACAGAGACTGCAGAAGTAAAGCGAACCCCAGCTGAGTGTCGATATCAGGTTATGATGTTTGCTGTTTTAACATGAGCCTCTTTTCTCTTTTCTCCTGTTGTTTCTTCTCCTCTTCAAGGATAGACAGGCAGACAGAGCCCGGGGGCTGTATCTCCCCAGCTGGGATCTTAGGTTAAGCTCTATAAGAGAAAAATACCACCGTTGTTGACTTTTTTGGTGCATTTCCTTCATTGCAACTCTATTTTACATTATCCGCTGGACAATTCCCATCACATGGTTTTGTTGTTGTAATTTGGACTGAGGTTCCTTCAATTTAAGCAATTGTTTTGACGCCAGTTCATTCTGAGGTCAGAGGTTATGGAAACACTGTCAATGCAAGTTGCTGAGCTACACCCAGCTAGATTCATTTAAAGTGTAGCAAACCTTTTTTTCTATTGTATGCTAGCATTTTAATACTATTGACTTAGAAGAAGTAAGAAGCACTGTAACAAAGCAGACACCGATCAATTTGCAGTGGTGAATTGTGGCTTTGGATATTCGATCTATGATCTTGGGGAAAACTCTATAATCTAATCTCCAAAGCACTAACAGACAATGACTGAAAAACAGCACCAGCATTTTTTTTATGTTCACAGAGCAGCATTCAGGTTGTGCTCTGGGTGAGGTCTGACCGATGTCAATTAAAGGGCTATTTAAATATTTAAGCAACAAAGTTTTCAAGTCGTCCCTTGGGTGCAGTTATTGGGGGGGAGACGCAGCCTCAGCTCTCCAAGGAGCAGCTGAACGCCAGGCAGGCGGTGTGGATAGTTGGGAGGCATCACGGCTAGGGTTACAGTGTGAATTAAAGCTGACACTAAGAAGCGCTCCTCACAATGACCTGCAGAAAACAGCAGACAAAAGAGCCTATTTTAAAGCAGGACAAAGGGGAGGTTAGTGGAGATACCTGAGCCCAGGCTGGCCTAGTCAGCGTGTCTGTGGAAGGACGAATGGCTGGTGCCGCGGGACCACCGCAGCTAGACCCGGCAGGGGAAGAAACACACTGAAAAGCACATTCCTGTGCAGCCATATGACATATGACACACACACATGCATGCACACAAGAATATCCTGAGCACAAGCTGTAATTTGTAAGACATCATTTTTGGTATTAATATCAGTGTTGTCAGTGGTGTGACTGGTGGTGTTCTGGGTTTGTGGTCACACACACACACACACACACACACACACACACACACACAGTACATGATTTCATAACACTTCAAAACAGAGAGAGATTGTCAGCAATCTGTTATGCTCCCTGGAGGACTTTGTCGTCTAAAAAGCATATTTAACCTTTCAGATCTTTTCAGAAATGTAATTTTCCCTGCAGCAAAACTTACTCAATCATTACGATTGACATTTTGTGATGAAATTTACATTACCAAAAATACTTCTGAGAAGGCTCCAGCTCACTCGTAGCAACCCTCAACCCACCACACACCCCCACAACTCTGCCTATGAATGCTTGTGAATTCCACAAGAGTTTGCGCTATCTCCCTTCATCTGCTGTCACCATGGTCCTCAGCATGCTTTCACCTCTATCCTAATCCCCCACTTCATCTGAAAGTCAGGATGACAGCTCTGGCTCTTGTCCTCTCTCTGTGTGCTTGTGTTCGCTCTTTCGATTTTCAACAGCATCCACCTGTTCTTGGAGTGGGGGGGGGCTGCAGGTAGAACTAATTGTTGGAGTAACTGGGATCTCCATGCTCAGTTACTCAAATCAATTATTTTGTTAATCTGCATATCAAACTATCAATATTCGCCCTACTTTCAAACTGATTTGGCTTAATAATTGATATTAGTTCACGTTTTTTCCCCCAGACACTAGATCATTGGCTTCTAGCCGAGCTGACAGCATCCTGGTTGAAGTAATTACTTTCTGCGGACATCTCCCCGGGTGCAAAGTGTCCAGACGACAGCCGCATTCTCAGACTGCCACTCTGAGGGTCACAGCTCACTCTGGTACCAAACTGGACTGTTCAGAATACCACTGGTAATACTATCTTTGTATTCACTGTGCTCACTTTCTCTCTTCAGGCATTCTGATGACACACTCCCGGCACTTTCTGAAACACAGAGGAGGAGCTGCACTCTTTATGATTGTTTACAATGAATGCCAAATGCTATCAAGCTAACCACTTAGGGCTTGGTAGGAAAGTATGTTTTGTGAAAATAACAAAACTGCGACACCACTTGCCACAATCTAGACGGGTAATTAGAGGAAATGTGCCACCAAGCCAATGGAAACCATAGCAGCCTCCTCATTTAAATGTGGCATTAAATTGGATATAAAACGAAAACGCAAACAACAATTTAAGGTGGAAATGAGACTTGACGAAGTGTTGCATAAAAGATTATGAATGTTGACTTGAGAATGTTGTTTATAGGCACCAGCTTTTGTAAGAAAAATGCTGAAATTAAGATCGTCACTGTAATAAAGGTGAAATCTGATGGCAAAAAATATATTAATCTAACTCATCAATATAGGATTACAGAAATATTATGTGTATAATATATATAGCGTAATATATGAGCAGTTCATTTTACTTAAAGGGTAGGTTTACATTTTTCTCAAGTCTGTCTTACAACAATATTCACATGCTCAGATGTAAATTAAAAAAGTTATTGGTTGTTCTAATTGTTCCTACTTTCCACTCTGGCCTTGAAAACATGTCTTCCTAAAGAGATTCCAATGGAAGTGAAAGTGGAAACTATAGTCCATGTTTTGTGTATAAAAAGGACCACAACCAGAAACTGTTTCAGT
Source organism: Dicentrarchus labrax (assembly GCF_905237075.1). NCBI lineage: Eukaryota > Metazoa > Chordata > Actinopteri > Moronidae > Dicentrarchus > Dicentrarchus labrax. The sequence goes on along the minus strand of NW_026136714.1, from coordinate 2,062,614 downwards.
GATCACAGGAGCATCTGAATATTGATTAAAGGCAAACTTGAAATTGTGAACCTATCCTTTATCATCATCATTTGCGCTTACATTTTTTAAAATGATTATCAACGAATATGTCATTCAAATTTAACTCAATAACAAAAGATCATCTTTATAAATAACATGACAATTTCCATTTTGTATATTTGTATTATGTATTATAACCCACATAATCTGTATGTTCTATATTTCAAGATAAGAATATTTAAATAAAATTGGACAAAATGCCAAAATATAAAATCTGCATTTAAGCACAAAAGTCTGTAACAGGCCTTTTTCACAGCAGAGATTTGACTTATGATAGCAGGAGAAGCACAGGTGGTACTAATAACATTAACAATGGTACCAAGTTTCCCAGTGAGCCATGACAGTGAGCCAGCATGCACAATATCCTCATTAATTTTACTGTTTACTCCTGTGCTTTCCTACTATGACAAGTTAAAATATTTTAGGATTCAACATTCGCTCTCAATTGTACTGTTTTTTAATTCAAACACTAATAATAGTAACATTATTGTTGGTTAATGGTTTAGCTAATCATTTCTCAATAACAATAATAATTTTAATGGTGAGTTTGTATTGACACACGTTTTAATATTAAATACAAAGAGTGGTAACAGTGCGCAGTCAGACAGAGTAGCCCCAGCAGGAAACCAGCAGCTTATATGTCTCCGGTCTCTGCTGATTAACATGGATAACTTTGACCCACAGGACGGGTGAGGATTCCTGTCTAATTGAATTACTGTCAGTCTCCTAGCCTCCAAATATTGTCTTGAACTTATACCCCTCTCTGTTGCCAGAAACTATTTACATTATATATGTTGCAGAGTTTGTTTTTTTCCTTTCGACTTAACTCCAATTTAGTTTTAGGCTCAGGCGCAGGCAATGGTTGTTTTTCTTCATCAACAACTACACAGCTGGGTTACATGCGTGTTTCCTTGCACCATACGTCTCAACTATAAGACATTAACTGTCGTGAAATAATGCACATGATAGAGTCGCTCATATGTTGTCTGCGATAAAAGCACATGCTGGTTTTGGGAAAGAAAATCAAAGCAGGTTTGTCTGAAGACACAGTAAGTAGATTTATATTTGATTATACAACTGAACACTTGATGTGTTTTAGCCCCAAAATATTCCACTTAAAAAGACTAGCTATAACTAAATACAGCTTCTTAACTCTTGAGGGCATAAGGAATCTATCGCTGTTATCTAGTACAGGGAGGACAGAGGTTAAAGGAAAGCTCGTCTTTGAGTGTGAGTCTCATTCTTATGTTATGGCCAAAGTTATGTCACTTATTGCATTGCTCTGGAATGAGGTGCAAAAACATGGCTGCCAGCTTTCTTCCCCCTCAGGCCCTTCAGAACCCAAAGGCAGGACTGATGTGCCGTTTCAACACAACAAAGACCCCTCAGCAACACGGGTCCCAGGCGGATAAATAGCCTTGTTCTCACTTGTTAGCATCTAGCAACAGTTCCCTTATATAATACGCATTTGACTTGGACATTCAAGTCACACCGGCATGAACATTCTATTAAATATGCATATCTCAAGTGTCCATGTCTGATTCCAAAGTGGACAGTCTAAGATTTATGGCACCATTGACCCTCATTGCTTTGCTGCTTCCTCAAGAGAACATGCCACAGGCTGCGTGCCAAATGCTTTAAAATTTAAAGAGGTGATGAAGAAACTATCCAGAGGAGACAAAAACACATCAGTTCTGCCACAATAAGACTTTTCTCTTCCTTCCTCTGAGCCTCTTCTTTCCAGTTGATCTGCTTTACTATGAACACTCATTGCCAGCAATGGCAATGAGTTGACAACTGGCCATTCAAACTTATGGTGGTTGGGACGTGTATGGAAAGCCTGGGAAAATCAGAGAGACCACTCAGCGTAAAATCCCTTTAGGACCTCCAGTTTGGATGAAATGAAGAAACCATTGGCTTAGCTTCCAATAGACAGTTCTTTGATACAATGATGTGTAAATGACCAGTACATGCCAAGATTGAAAATATTGGAAACTTCATCATTGCGAGTGCCATGTGAACAGCTTTGCCTGTCTTTTTTTCGCAGACTACAGGATGAAGGAGGCTCAGGGATGGCAAGGGGGAGATTTTCTTTTCCTTTAGGCTATTCGCTGCAAGCAGAACACCTGCATTTCTCCAAGCTCTGGAGGACTCTGAATTTGACCTCAGCATAAGAGTAAAAGGTTATCCAACAAATGTCAGAATGCCAAATAAATCTATTGTTCCTGACATGTTCTCCCGACAGAGGCTCAGATAAAGAAACACCTTTCTAAAAGTGGCAAGGCTGACATACTTTTCTAAGAGTAATGGAGTAAACAAGAAGTCCCATATTCTCACAGCAGCTCTCTGATTTGTCCACACTTACTGGTAAACTGATAAAGTACTGTGACAATACCTCTGGAGTGTCTCATAAATGCTTTGTATTAACCTTCAAGCATTTGCTGACCACAAACAGAACAACGAACAGGGAGGCCCCTCTCCTGTGGGCAGGGGAAGATTTTCTCCGGCAGGCACACAGGATCACTGTTTTGGAAGCTGACCTTGCACAGACAGCAGCACCTTCCATTGCTCCAGGCCTTCAGCCTGAAAATCTCTCCTCTGCAGGTTGGATTGGGTTCCAGGACCCTCTCCTCTCCTGGGACTGACCCAACCAGGGGAACAGGGGGCTTTCATGGGAGATCACAGGTGCTTATATACAAAATGGCAATTTTCTTCTTCCATAATTCCATGTTACTGCATTACCAGATCTTATCGTGAGGCCAGTATCTCATTCCTGAGGTTTTAGACGTTAATGAAAGATGCTTTGCCTCCGGCCACTGGGGGCTAAATCAACAAGCCTAGGATTCCTGTTGGCCTTTGTAGGGGAATACCAAAGGCAGGGAGCGGACTGAGCTGAGGTCAGAGACAAAGCATGGAGCTGAAGATGGAAGTGCTGTGTCTAAACAAGCTTGTGCTAGAGCAGCGGTTCCCAACCTTTCCTGTCAGACTCCCACAGCCCTGTCTCAAATAGCCCTTCAGTGACACCACCTGTCATGTTCCAAACATGTTCATTTGAATTGGTTTTAAACAGGATGTTATTCCCATTAATCATATGGCAGTGGATATTCTTGTAGTAATGTTTTTAATTTATTTGTTTCAACTATTTATCTGTTACTTTTAGCTAACCATTAAGCCTAACTCATTCATTTTAGCTAACAAATGCTAACGTTTATCCATTATGTTAAGTTGTACTTCTTATGTTACTTTTAGCTATTTCACCATTAATCTATTAGCAATCTATTTAAATCGTGTATATTTTACTTATTTTAACTACTATTACTTATTAATCAGTTAGCCTAGTTTTAGTACTTCAGCTGTTCGACCATTTATCTTTTACCTATTTATAACTTCTAACTGTTTATTCATTACTTGGCTCACTAATTCATGTATTACTTTTAGCTACCTTAACTGTTTGAACTGTTTATTCATTACTTTGGGCTATCTATTTGAACCCTTTTATTCATTAGCTAACTGTTGAGGCCTATCTGCTCACTTCATTTCTTCTCAACATTCGAAATTCGCAACTCACAACTTTAGTGACCAAGTGTCACAACCTAACTAATGTATATATATGTTGAGATTAAATCATAATCTTTATTTTTTTCAAATATGTTGCTTCTCCACAGTCTTCCCTTGTACCCCCTTAAATACCCCATAGGGTACAAATACCCCTGGTTACCCATCTTATCTTTCCCGAGTCACACATAATCATCTGATGCTATCATACTGTACACCTAAACAGCTAAATACTGAAATTACTGGATCTATGTACACTATGGGATAATAACACATAACGATTGCCTTATTATGTTTTTCAATGGAGGATTGAAACATTCTGATGATTACTTTTTATGCCCTTAGTGTGCCCTGGAATCAGACTAAAACAACCTCAACAATATGTGTTGAGGACATGTAATTCCAGCCACTTAGGATCATTAAAAAGAGATCATATTGAATATCACTTCTAGAGAGGGAAAGAGAAAGCGAGAAAGAAATAAAGAAGAGATTTGTTTGTCAGTCAATTCCGACCCACTCAATCTCCTTAGCCTTTTGAAAGAGGGGGAGAGAAAGGGTCGGGGTCAGCTTTCTGTAAATCTTCTGATGAAATGTTGACAAAACAGCCAATTTTCTGTAATTTTGCTGCAGCCGTCTTTCAGCAGCTTACTCACTCAGAACCCCTTCATTTCAAACAGCAGCACACCGCGACCTCTGACATGTATCTCGTCCCTGACTTCTTTGGCCTGGCAGAAAGACAGTAACAGTTGTGCCTTTTAGGTCAGGTGGATGCCGTTTAAGAAGCCAGCCTCATAAAGGACTCCTTTGTCTCTCAAACAGGCTCTCTTGGGCCCCAGTAAAAGGATAAGAAATGTAGTTAATAGCTCAGGAGTGGCCTAATCATCAGCTGCCATTACTGCTCCAATATCAGCAGAGATGACAGACTTATCAATAACAAAGGCCCAGCTGAAGCCTCCACCGCTCTGTCATTTTGATCTTTGCTCCACTAATCAGAGCTTTCATTTGAGCTAAGCACCAGGCAGCACACCTCTCATTCTCTTCATGCTGTGCCAGATATCACTCATCTTTACAAGCCACTCTGTATTCCCTCAACCCCAGGCCACCATTTCCACAAATTGGCTTAATTTCTCAGGCAAATATATGACACATCTGAGAGCTCATTATCCTTGCAATGCAAGTGATTATTGTACTTACTGGTAAAACTCTCTCAGCTTTCGAGGTTTTGTCTTGAATGCCTTTGGTGGGAGTCCAGCTGATTTTTAAAATGAAATGAAGATAATGTCAAACTGACTATCATTGTGCTATATAAATATTTCATGAGCTTAGTTTGCTTTAATAGTGCACTTCCAAAAACACAAAAGGATTTTAAGGCATGTTGTTACTGTTTGCCCAAAGCATGGACTGAGGAGTAAGGCTGTCATATGTGTGCTGTAAAACAAGAACAATAATAACAGACTGTTAATCATCTATACAGATAACTGTGTGTGTAATTAGCCTTAGAGTAAATTGCTTTTATGTAGAATATTACGTACCCCAAAGAGGATAAAGTATACGCTTTTTAATAGTAATGCACATACTTTAATGTCAATATTTCTCTTGTTCATTCTTCCACAAAAAGCTCCTCCATCAAGGAGAAACCTGAGAGGGCCAAAGAGGTGCTCCCGCACCTGGACGAGCTGGCCCTTTCATTTACAGTCATGGTGAGGATCAGGCACTGACTGACTCAGACACCTGCTATTGGGAAATATGTTCTCCATCAGTGAGCTATAGACTATTTCTGGACAGGAGCACTGGGAGACCATTGTTCTCCCTGGCCCTGACAGCCAAGGTATTCTGGGACTCTTGGCACACATAGAAAACAATGTGTTATTCATGTTAAGCTTAAAAATTGGGCTACTTATTCAACATTACCAAACAAACTGAGAGGTATTTGTTGACTGCGGCGGAATAGTTTGATAGCTTTTAATACTGCAATAAAACTGCAAACATTACATTGTCCATAGAAGAGGCTGAAATATGATGGGATTTGTTCAAATAATTGCAATTGAAGGAACAAAATAAGACAAATTGATGGATTAGTATTTATAATAACCAATTAGTGTCATTAGACTTACCGGAGTATATAACCAGAATCACACAAATGTCCTTTTCAGACAAAGAATAAATACCTATCTTTCATATTAAGCATAACCTATGGTCTCAGGCTTAACATAAAACAGTGGAGCTCCTTATTCCCTCAGTTTGATACATGATATGTGCTCTTTAAACAAATCATCTGGTCTCTGCTCCTATACAGTCTTATACAGGGGCAGGGGGTTTGGGGATTTTGCAATGTCATCTGGGATTAAAAAGGAGCAGCACATCAGAGCCCCGGGCCACACCACCTGGAGCCCCTATACGATCCCTGGCGCTGCACCACTCAAAACCAGCCCCATTAGCTTACCGCCAAATAATTCCTGGTCAACCAAATGACGCTGAGCTAACAAAGCCCCATTTCAGAAAAGATTACAACTTCAACAGGAAACCCTTTGATTACGAGTTTGTTTGAAATGTTATCAATACCATGATCATTCCTGCGGATCAACAAAACCATCTCTAATCACCATACCTTGGCTGCACCTTCAGTTGTGCATCAATCTCCTGGAAAAAAAAAAAAGAAGCAAATCACGGTGGAGAATAGAGGAGTGATTTGTTTAACAAGGAGCACGTGCAATGACAAAGCGATTCCTTTCTCTACGTTGATCACCCACCTGCACACAGATTAGGTCAGATATTCACCTGAGCTGCCAACCTGTCACTCACAAAAAAAAAGAAACACACACAGCACACATTCATTTCATGTTAGTGCTCCTAACAGTAGACAGCAGACAAGAGTTCACCTGTCCCCTTTACCAACGGAAGAACAGACGGCCTATAAATGATCAAGTCAAATAAAACAGAGCACATACAGGCTTTGCAAGCAGCTATTATAATGTGAGAGCAAAAATAAAATTCAATGAAATATGAACTTTAATGTTTGGTTGAGGTCACAATATACACAGCTCAATACAATCTGCCATTTACAGACATTAAAGTTGACAAACAAAAAGATTATGAAATATACAATACTGTAAGTCCAGCTTTGTGCAAGTGCAGAGTAGTACACTTGAAGGGCCCAATTATTATATTCAAAGCTCTACAGTATACTTATAAGAGATTACTACAATAAACAAATCTCTTTGTCAGCACTGGGTGATGTCCAAGCATTACAAAGCCAAATTCAAGTTGTATTTTCTTAAGATCCTGCATGAAGTTTCCACTTTTCCACTTTTTCCACTGTGTTATTTTTGTAGTTTTACTGGATTAATGGAGAAACTATGTAAATGATCAGGAATATTTTTCCACTGTCTTGAGGAAATATTTGATCTTTCTCATAAAGTTCCTCACTTAATCCTACAGTGTTTCCTCATTTGTTAGTTAATACAAAACCCACAGAAACAGGTCATTGTGGTAAAAAAATATAATATATATTCAAAATAAACACAAACAAGTTGATATTTGTGTTCAGTTTATAATTCACAATACAATTTACTTTACTGTATTATTGTAATTGATTGGTGAATAACATATTTCATTCGTCAAGCTGATCCACCTCAACCGTCTCAGAGTTGTGTATTATAATAAAAGGAAGGGGATGCAAATGTTTCATCATCAATTTAGTCTCTGGCGCCCCTTTGTGGTATCTATACAGAACTGAATGAAATCATTTTGAGTTCATGAAAAACTGATTATGCAACTAAATCCAAAAAGCTTTTATTAAACACAGCAAATGGCTTTAAACAATAAACTAAAATGTGGCTACCACCGCTTCTAATAAGTTTAGAGTTGCCCAATGTCTCTAAAGTTGTAATAGTGACACAACTCACATGTATTCTTTAAAGGGGTACAATATCACCGTTGTGGTTGTCTCTTAGTGACAATCTAATCTCAGTCAGTGGATTAAACAGGCTAAATTAAAAAGAAATGATCTGTTTTTATCATTAAAACAATGTAAATGTTGCAAATGTTTTCACTTTTTTTTTTTTAATAAAAGAATAAACCCTTTGTTTGTGTAGGGGTACATGGGTAGGTGGGTGTGTGGGATGGAGGGGGGGGGTTGGGTTAACTGCACAGATGCACAGATGCACAACTGGAAAGATATGGACCTATGTCATTTTAGATTTAAATTTAAAAAAAAAAAACTATAACTATATAATAACAAGTACAACATTTACAACAAAACAAATACACCAACATGTATTGTCAGTGTAGTAAAGTAGAAATAAAGTGAAAGTAGATGAGTATAAGTATTCTACCACGGTCTGGGTGCAGTCAGTAGATAAGAGAAGGAGCACAGCCACGTTATCTGCTGGAAACAATTGAGCCGCCTGTGGGATAATCTACATTCATTTAATGGGACAGTCCTCCATCACGGCGTACATTAAGAACATGATGTCTCAGTACATAACACTGGTATGAGCAAAAGGGAGGGGCTGCTGCAAACACACACACACACACACACACACACACACTGATAGAATGAATGCAAAGAGCCAAAAGAACACTTCCTGTTGATGCAAAAATTGCAGCAGCAACTGTCTGACACATCTGGACTGGAGAGGGGGGGGAGGCCTGGCTGTAGTGTTAGCGAACCACTGAGGGGGAATGGACAACGTTTTATGCTAATCTGGAAGACGGTGAGTTTGCTGGACCTCCACTCGGGCTCGGGCTGGTGACAGTGAAGCGGTTTGTAATGTCGGCAAGTCTTCGCTCTTGTGGGGAAAGTAACGTGGGATTAATTTGCCTGTGACCGTACGCTAGCAACTAAATGCTAACTAGCGGTAGCCGCTACTTAGCCGCTCGCTACTAGCTACAGGGGAATGGCTGCTAGCACGAACTAGCTGTTTCACATGACAGCCGACATATAGTTTGTTTGTCATTTAGCCACTAAACCACACAGTGTTGTCAAGCGTTTGTGTAGGCGTTGGAAGTGGGAGCAACCCGTAAATGAAAAAGTTTCGCGTTTTTTCCCCCCTGAAATAATTCCTCGCTTCTTAGGCTAACAACTACAGCTAGCTGGTTAGCTGTAGCTTTAGTGCTGCATGATAGTTGGGGCTGGTTCCGGGGCCCTGTGAGTCTAAACTAAGCTGAATAGAACTACAAGTTACCGTTTTAAACTAGAAATGTTGGTGTATGCATGTACGATGGGGGTACAGTACACCCCCCCCCACCCGGTGATGAAGCTAACCCGGGTAAACTCGACTCTTTGCTGAGTTAATGCACCTAAAGAGAAGCGCAGACCTGCAGTTATTTACCTGGCTGGCCTCGTTTTAATACTGTTACCAGCCTCCAGTGTCAGAACCCGAACCTGCAACTGTCACTTTTTAGTGGTTTTAGCAAGACATCTGTTAAGTTAATCGGACTGAAAAGGCTACACTGCTCTTGGTAAGTTATAGCTGTGCAACTAATTGTACGTGATGTTGTGGCAGGACAGGGCAAAGTGCAGGGACATTGGCAGGTTAGTCTGTACACCTGAGTTCACCCAGGTCACCAGGGACTGGGTGTTATCACTATTTCTCTGACTTCCATTTGCTCTGACATGTTCCAGTGAGTAAAAAAAAAAAAAAACAGTTAGAAACCAACAGCATGCGTTATTTATTCCTGGTCATTTGCATAGTAGTCTAAATAATACAACTTACAAGGCATGTCAGAACAGAGTTGAGCCAAACCAATTAAGGCCTTTGCATGAGCAGGCATTATGGCTTTGCACCCGTTCAACCGTGTGTCCTGTTGCCCCGTCTCTGTTTGGGATAAGCAGTAAAACTGAAATGGGTTGAACAGGACCCTGGAAGGTCTATCCTGGTGATCTGGTAATTCAGAATATAGCTGGGACAGTGTTATTGATTGTAGCAGTTTTATCTGAAGTTTAATAAAATTAGAAAAGAGTAAAATTTTTCCTGATATTTTTGGCATTTTTTTAAAAGTTTTTGTTGCGTATTCATCAACTAATTATTGATATGGATGATACTATATTTACTGTTTTTTAAATCACAAGGCGAAAAGTATTTGCTTTCTAGTATTGTGATTTAAAGTATATACAGTACAGTATGCTATATCATTTTGGGGGAGACCCGGTTGCGTGAAGAAGACAGTGAAACTGACACCACATGTAGACGTTTTCAGGGTTTTTCCTGCGTGTCAGCAGCAAACGATGGTTGCTTTGGTTAAGTTCTTATCTACCTGAAGCAAAACCTGATCAGTTAGCGGTTATAAAACCTGTTTCAAGGGACCTGCGTCAAATGTAGCACTGCCAGCTCTAATTGCAACAGTGGAATCACTGCAAGGTGGCTGTAGGTGAAAAGACTACATAGCAGGATGATAGCCCAGCTAATTAAGTCTTTAAAAGCACTGTTTACGCCGCAAACAATGTGTGGTAATTTGATCAAGGTTGACGTAGTGGAAATGCATGATAACTGCTGCAGGAGGGAAAGGACAGAACGGGTTGCTCATCTGAATGCGTCAGTCGTTGCTCGTGGTGAATGCAGATTTTGGGAATGGGAAGTGCCGTCCTTGTGGATGCTTCTTTCCTCCCCAAGAAGAACTTTATTATGCTATCTCGGCAAACTTATTTCACTGCACTGTACAGTACAGTGATTCTGTTAGTCACTTATGGTTTCTGTTCAGTGTTTTTGTGAATATATGGCTTTTTGTTTTACAACTTGCAGGAAATTTAAGAATGAATGCGTTGTTGCAAAAGTGTAGTGTAGTCTTGTGTAGTGTAGTTGTGGTATTTATTTATTTTTTCACACGATACTCATATAACCTGTTGTAACCTAAAACACTTATGTGTAATCCATTGGGTTATGTGAGGCTTTAACTTTGGTTCAGCTCTGTGCCTATCCTGTCTCCTATGAGAGATTGCTCAAGAGCTGTACTTAGGCCAACGACATTGTGTTTGCCAAATCACCAAATGGAATTTCCTGTTATGTTTCTATAAACCAGGGACGGATCTAGTTATGGACATGGGACGTTAACTTGGGAGGATTAAATAGTCAGAATAAAAGGAGCTGTCTCTCTGTTATAAGTTACTCTGCTTTGATTACATTTATAATTTTTAATCTATTTTCTGTATTTGCTGCTGATGTCTCTGACACCACATCTTCATGTCACCACGAGGAACACTTTATTATACTAATTTGGCAAAGTTACTTCACAGCACTGTACAGTACAGTAGTAAGTATTATCCTGTTAGCCAATTATGACTTGTGTTCAGTGTTTTAATCTGCGTGGCTTTTTGTGACGAAGTTTGAGAATGAATACGTTGTTGCAAAAGTATAAAGATAGTCTTTTCAATCTTGCACTCATGTTCATCTGATGAGCGCGTGAGTAGGCAGAAATGAGACATGGACAATGAGCATTTTACTCATTTTCCAGTTATTTACTCCAAGAACAGACCTAAAGGCTAAGCATACAATATTTAGCTCTGCATACTGAGCTCCCACTAAGCCACAACACTTTCCACAATGCCTGTAATTCCCACACCAGCAAGGTTCCTCACATCATACCTTTACTTCACTCAAAATCTAGTCTATTTTTATCTTGGTTTTTTTATTATCTGTTTTAAATTGCTCTCCCAACCTTTGCTTGTTAAGCAGTTCTGTTCTGGGGCTGGTCTGCCCCACAAGCTGTTTTTCTAAGTAGGTGAAATGCTGCTGATGTTGAAGAAAGCATACAATGCTTGCTTGCTGACTTTGATTTTTCCCTCTAATGTTTTTTCTTTTCTTTTTCTTTCCTTCTTTTTCTTCTTTTTTTTTGCGTGACATGCCGACATTACAGACTTAGAGAGACATTAGGTGTCATCTTAGCACCAGAGTTAAGCTGACCTTATGGTCAGGCAAACTATCACAATGTACCCAGCATCCTTTATACCTTCCTACATGAAGCAGCTGTGTCTAAAAGGTTTATTACCAGGCAGGGAACTTGAGCTGCAGATGGAATTTTTGAGCTGACTTTAAACATTTTTTGGTTTTTCCCACGTGAGCCAAGCATGTGACCCTCACCCAGCATGTGCATCTCAACTACTGAGCATTCATTCTTTGGCTTCTCTTCAACTTGGCTCCATTCAGCACGCTGTTGGCAGCCATCCCTGATAGGTTAAAGTGTATGAACATGTTGTATTTGAAGGCTGGTAACGGTAGAGTGAAAATCACGTGCACCTTCTTACGATTTTTCTCTGTGTCGTAGTTTTGCTACATCTTTGCCTCTCCTGTGCCACCATGAGAGCGTATGGTTTGTTGGACAGGTGTCTTGGCAAGCTTCAGCAACTGGAGAAAGTGTTTACGTTCCCAAAGTGCTGACAGGGACTCAATGCGCAGAAGATCATGCTGAATTGCTAGCAAGGGGCAGGGAGGGAGGGAGGGAGGGAGGGAGGGAGGAGGTGCAGTGAAGGGCAGATGGAGTGGGGGGAGAGGAGGGTTAAGCTGGAGAACCAACACATACTAAGGTTTTGCAAGACGCAAGTATTTGCTTTTACAAACACACAATTACACAGTAGCAGCAGTAGAATCTGATTTCATAGTCGCAGCTTTCCAAAGTGTGTTTTTAAATAGTTCTGCTGAGACGGCAGGGCCTATGTCCGTTAATATTTTATCAACCGGCCAACCGAAGTCAGTATGTTATTGTGTGAGCGTTGTGTGCTACTACTTGTGCAGCAATGTCAGGAAGGCTTGAATGTTACGACTTGAACGCTAAGAAATTCCTTAATGCAAGGGAGAGGCAGTTGTCGGTTGCATTTGTAAAAAATCACCCAGCACTACCGGTAATTTGGCAGTTACTGATAGCGCATCACTAATGTAAATATTCCAAAGAAAGCTTGGTGCATGCTCTCCTTCCGAGCACAACCAGATTTTCTTCTTCCTATGCCAAATGTGGAATGTACTGAACACCTTAATGACATCCCTCATGAATGGTATGCTTCACCACAGTCAACGTATGTACAGTATTTGTACATTGTGTTCAGTCAGTTGGAATCTTTTCATCTACTTTCCTCTCAATTTACTGTTTAGCAATAATGGCTATGGATAAATAATCAGTGGCTCTCAGTGTGCCTGTGGAATTTTTAAAAAAGATTTCCATATTGTTTCCCTCTACCCTCGATAGAACCTGACCACTGCCAGAGGCTAGTATTAACATATAAGATTAGGTTATTGAAGACTTAAATAAAGACTGAACAACGCATTTTATTATCAAAGAACAACAGTAAAGATAAAAACTTTAATATAACTAATATATATACTAATCATATACTGGACTGTAAACTTCTCATTAGCACTAATGACTAAACAGGAGTCGGTGATATGAATAAAATCTTCTATCAGTGGGCCATAACAAGCAGAAAAGTGCTGTGTTTGCTGCAGTGCATTCAGTGTCATATACAGTACGGTATAAAGTCTCAAATATCAAATGAGGGTCTTGAAACAGCCTCCTGTTCCATTTGTCTTGCATACACAACGCAATAGTGTGTTGTAAAATAGGATGATGTAAAAACTGTTCAAAACCTAATTGTTCCTTTTTTCTCCCCCCCCTCTTTCCCATCAGGCTGTCGGCAAACTGGAGAAACATATCCAAGAAATGGACGACGGCAGCTACATCGAGTTTGATGTGCCGGAGTTCAGTAACACTGTCCTGACCCAGCTCAACGAGCTGCGGCTGCAAGGGAAGTTGTGTGACATCATTGTTCACATTCAGGGCCAGCCATTTCGAGCCCACAAGGCTGTGCTGGCAGCGAGTTCACCCTACTTTCGTGACCACTCAGCCCTCAGCACCATGAGTGGCCTTTCCATCTCGGTCATCAAAAGCCCTGAGGTGTTTGAGCAGCTTCTTGCATTCTGCTACACAGGTCACATGTCCCTGCAGCTCAAGGATATCATCAGTTTCCTCACTGCTGCCAGCTTTCTGCAGATGCAGGCCATCATTGACAAGTGTACCCAAATCCTGGAGAGCATCCACTCCAAGATCAGCATCCCAGTTAGTGTCTGCAGCCCAGAGAAGGACGACTCGCAGGCCAGCCACAATGGGGTCAATGACAGCAACCTCTTTGTAAACCCTACCCAGATCTCCCCCCCTTACTACTCCCGGCAGAGTCAGGCAGGACACGAAGCGCGCTTCGAGCTGGCAGGAAAAGGCCTGGGCCGGGGGCGACAGCAGCAAGAGGAAGGCCAGTCGGACAGAGGCAGCAGTGATAGCGTGTCAGAGCATGACGCTCCCATGGAGGGAGAAACGGAGCAAGTGGAACTAATTGGAAAAGATGGGCAAGTAACAGATGTGCATGTGAAGATAGAGAAGACCGACAGGCCCACTTACTCAGATAGTTCCTCAGCCGGTGATGATGGCTACCACACAGAGCTGGTAGATGGAGAACAGGTACTGGCTGTCAGTGTGGGTTCTTATGGTCCCGTCATCCAGCCTGCTACCTATTCTTACTCAGGGCTGTCCTCCTCGTGCTTTGTCAACCTTAGCAACTCCAGTCCTTCCCGCTCCATACTCAGTGGCTTCAGAGGTGGGCGAGCCAGGGCAAAGCGCCCCCTGGCCATCCCAGCAGGGGTGCTGAGTCATATCAAGCCAGGCTCCGATGACAGTGAATCAGCTGTGGGACCCACAGGGTTGGAGAACGACGTGCGAGAGCGCAGCCTGCGGAGCCAGTGGTACCCCTACAATGAGAGACTCATTTGCATCTACTGTGGAAAGACCTTCAATCAGAAAGGGAGCCTGGATCGCCACATGCGCCTGCACATGGGAATCACCCCATTTGTTTGTAAATTCTGTGGCAAGAAGTACACAAGGAAAGACCAGCTGGAGTACCACATCCGTGGCCACACGGACAACAAGCCCTTCCACTGTCAGATCTGTGGCAAATGCTTCCCATTTCAGGGCACCCTTAACCAGCACCTGAGGAAGAAGCACTTGGGAGCATCAGAGGGCAGTAATCATATGGATTCTCCAGAGAGGACGGAGGGAAGCTCAGGTCAGAAGGACCAAGAGGATACGTCTGAGGGGATGGCGTTTGAGGCGCAATATGCAGAAGAGGCACCAGCCAATGATATGGAGGAGAGTTCGAAATGCAGTCCAGAGGAGGCTCAAGCATCAAGATGTGATTTTTAGGTCCTGCTTCAGGTTAAGGAAGCTTTAAGAAATGTTTATTTTAACTCAACTTAAAGGACTCTTTTTTTTCTTTTTGAATCAGCTCCCTCCACTATGGACATTTCTTGAGTCAAGGGTTTCTGTCAATTTTGTGAAAGTTAGATGTTGAATGCAGAGAGCAAATGGGTGCTTTATAGAAATTTGATTCTTTCAAGCAAAGGGAGTAACAACTTACTATTTTTGAGGAGGTCACAATAATCAAGACCCCCTAATTGATTTCTCTTTTTATCTTTCCATGTTTTTTAAAACATATTTACAGAGTTATATAGGCATGTTGCAATAA
This sequence comes from Dicentrarchus labrax, assembly GCF_905237075.1. NCBI lineage: Eukaryota > Metazoa > Chordata > Actinopteri > Moronidae > Dicentrarchus > Dicentrarchus labrax. Next base: position 2,047,499 of record NW_026136714.1, on the reverse strand, counting down.
TTGATAATGTGAAAGCTCTGGTAAGATGCTAGTCATATCACCTTTTTACCTGACCTGTTTTTGCACATGTGGCCACAAGAGGTCACTTACTCACAAGGAATGATTTTTCTGCCAGTGCAAAGCTTCGTGTGACATATCCGTTCAATACCTCATGATGCAACTACATACTCATACAGACAGTATTTTAACTTAAATGAAAACTCACCAGGTTCTACCTCATAGCCAAGAACCTACCAGGCACAGACATGTTCACCGTTTTGAAATCCATTTTAGGTTTTATCTTATTGCCAAACCCTGTAAAGAATATTCTCTCAACACAAAGCCTTGATACTTAGGGGAAATATTCCTTGCTGATTGTATGGATTAGGGACAAAGTCCTCGTCAAATGTTTCACGGTCAGCCAGGTTAACTTGATGATTAAGAAGGTGCTATGTTAGGAGTGCATTAAATTTGCTAGCTTTCTTCTGTGTTTGTTTTCGGCGAGAGAGAGAGAGAACTAAGAAAACGACCCCGTATATGTTCAAGATAAGATTTTACCGTCTTATGACGTTTGTTCTACAAAACACTTTTTGTCTCATCACTACTGGAGATCTCACTCTGTTAGCCAATGCGTGATTTTAGATGCTGTCATCCATGTAATGGGTGAATTACGTCCATACAGTGAAGTCATTTGTATTCCTCTATACTCTGATTGCAGACTTATACTGAATTTATTGTATGTGTAAATTGTTTTGTCCTGAGGTAGGCTCCTAGGTTAATACTCAAACAGAGACAGGAGTACTCATTGTCAGCTCAGCACAGTAGGAACAGCTCTGGGTCTGTTCACATAAATCTACATAGTATACTAGTCTGAATAATATGCAAACAGAAAGAACAAAGGAATCTCAGCCATTTTGACATGGTTTTTCTTCCATTATTTAAAAGAGCTATTGGTTTGTTTCCTTTATTCACTCTGTCCTACCCTTTATGATGGGATGATTGATCTGTGATCTTTGTTCTCTGCATTGCTTGGGGTCAAATGCAGACTTGGAACACGTTTTCCTCATTTGTCAACCCTGCTTTATGGCTTTGACACATGCAGCATAGCTAGATTAAGGCTAAGTGGTGATCCAAAGTATTGATGCACTTTGCAGAGTTAGTGGGTGGGATGTGTGCGGTCCCATTGATAAAATGTGCTCATTTCTGTCTTAATTCTGCAGCAGCAGCAGAGTAGTACTTGCTTCACAGCAGTGATTTTTTTACTCTGAGTAAACATGTTGTGAACTTTGTCGAGGCTCTGCAATCACATGAATACTATTGGCTACAAGCCATGCATATGGCTACATTTTATTTTATCTATACTGTTTGAACAATGGGAATCGGGGATGGGGGTGTTGTTAGTATATAGGGACTTGGGTTAATTTCCATTGTGACTTAAATAATCTGCATTCACAGTAAATACGTAAAAGGCACTTAGAAGGCCTGATTGGTTATCCTGTCATATTTAGACAATTTAAAGCTCAGCTGGGTGGTCCCTTTTTGTGCTATCCTGCTTTCTTATTTGCCATCCAGCTATTTAATGCCTTTTTTTAGAAGAGCACCTGCTATATGCTTTTATTTTGTCCCATCTGGTCCATGCGGCGTTTGTGTCAATGAACCGATTTAGATTATTTCACAGTTTTCATATAATTTTGTACTTTGTGTGCATTTGGTGCGAGAATATTGTGTTTTATTGCTTATGTCCAATGTTACGTCGAGAGTGCAGTCCTTTTTATTCCACTGAATGTGCTGTCACCGTCTTCACTCATTGACAGTTAAGATAGCAAACCAAACTTTAGGGAATTTTGCAAAAATCGGTATAGCTAGCTTTTTATGTATGGATTTATCACAAACACTTCATGATCACCCACAGTCTGTCAACCTGTACAATGCTTTTTACATGAATGTTTACTAAGTCACGTTTCTTTCTGTCAGCCGCTGGTGTGATGTGCAGGTTTGACAGCCGATCTGACCTCAACAAAATCAGTTGCTAGCTAATTTTAATCTGCCTATGATGATTCTTGCCCTTCACCTAGAATTAGAGGAGGAAATGCATACCTTCTTGCATTAGTGTCAGTAATGCTTTGTGAGTAATAGGTACAAATGGCTAAAAGAATTTTGTGCCAAGAGTTCACACCAAAGATTAATAGGTGATTTTTAACAGCAAATTTTGACTGTATTGTGTAATTGAATGCTCATTAAGAAGAATAGATTCTTAATTTAATGTAGGACTAGTTCATTGCTATTTGCAAGGAATGTACGTTTCCCAGCTTCTAACAATCACTTGTGTAAAATTTAAACAATTTGCTAAGAAGACATTAAGCAGCGGAGTCATAAACAACATCATATATATTAAGCCATACAAAAGCTGACGATATAAAAGTTGTGCAATAGGTAATTGTTTAAAGCCAGTGTAAACAAAAGAGAGCAAACTTCACAAAAAGTGGCATCTTAAACTTAGTGCCTTGCCACAAGCTTTACATTTTAGATTCCGGCACTTCGATTCCTGTGCCTCTTTCATTTTGTAATGGATTGAATAGAGAGATTATAATAAAGTATGGCCACGTCATTTATAATAAAGTGTTGCCAAGAACCAATAGAAATTAACCCTTAAGCTCGTAATTTACTTTTCAGCTCAAGTCCTGCCCCCTCCCCCGTTTTCGCTTTTAATCATTTGAGTGAATTTGGTCACGCGATTGACGACTGACTTTAAGGTTGAACTGATTTTGTAGCAGTTGATTACAATCAGACGAGGCAGACCTGTTCCCTGCGAGCCGTTGCCCCCGCGCTCAGAGACTATACTGTATCCCTCGTCTCTAACCGCTGAGGACAATCTGCGCAATGTACTGTAGTTTTTAGGCATTTCAATGAAGGAAGGAGATGCATGAGAAACACAAATCTACTTCCTCTCTGTTCTCTCGGAGCATCTGGCAGGGGAACAGCTGCTCGGGTATTTAGCAGATAAACTGAATATTTGTGGAGGAGAAAAAAAAAGAGAAGCTTACCCTCATACTGTAGCTTAATTGCACGTTGCTCAACCACGAAATTGTATAAAATTGCCAATGGATCATTTTTAAACTTGAGTTTTATTGTATTTGTGTCATCGATTGTGCACTTACAGTTTTTTTCGTTGATAGTAAATACCATTTCCACCCAGGAAGGCTAGTTTATCTCTGTAGTTTCCCATAAGGGACTCTGTTATAATGGCCTCAATCACTTTGGTAGGGACCTTTTTGCCCTTAAATGGTGCTTTTAGACTAGTCCAATGGGTTTTCTTTTTTCTTATCCAATGAGTAAACAAAGTCCATGTGATCATCATAAGTGAATGGAGGGGGGGTTGTTTTAATGCTTTTCATGAACTCTCAGTACTTATGTGATAGTACACAACTGCAGAACCAACTGAACTTGACACACACTCGAATCAACTCTTTGTCAGCTCTTAGTTCCACACCTCCTAGAGGAACGGGAGATGCATTATGGGCCACAAGTAATCAAAAGGAAGTGTTTACAGGGAAGGCTGTCAGACTACTTTTTGAAATTGCAGCTCGTCCTATTCTTTTTATAATAAACTCACTTCAGGTAGTTTACAAACACTGATACAGGCTTAGAAAAAAATCTTAAGTCTTCCATAGCTTTTCTGTCAGTTTCTGTCCACTGTGTATTATTAAAAAAAAAAAAAAAAAAAGCAATAACCTTTTTAAAAGCGGTGTATTGGGATCATCAAGCCTATTGAAATATCGCCCTGTCATATATCAAACAAACTGAATGTCAGGGAGCTGTGGAATTGAAGTAGGACCAGGACAATTTGATATTGATTTATTTTTTATATATTTTCTGAAACTTTGGACAGGTTGACTTCCTCTTCAGAAAAATATAGAGATATATATATATATATATAAATATATATAAAAATGAAAAAGTGGTGTTGCTTTGCTGGTGTTCTAAATGCCCATCAAAATCCAGTGGTAGTCAGAAAACTGCAACACAAGAACTGAGCGTGTGGTTCAGTCATCAAACTCAGTGGCACTGTTCAGAGTTGCACCTCCAGCTGTGTCAAATAATGAAAGGGATTTTGGGCTGTATAGCCACTGTTTCGGAGCGGGCCGTCTGTTGTCATGTTGAGGTTCAGTGGTCTCCTTCGGCTCCTCGGGCACAGAGACTGTAGCTGTAGTGGTTCAGGATCAGAGGGGAAGTTTATAGTTTACCTATTGTTCCTTTTACAACTCCCTAAACTCTGCACTATAATGTCTCTGGCTCAGATGTATTTGGTGACAAGGCAAAAAAACTAACTTAGAACTCAGGGTATAAAGTGTTAAAAGTGGTCTCATTGGACATACATCCTATATGTCCATAGTATAATTGTGTACTTCTCTTCAGGTGTCCTCAGTCAGTGGTTCCCTAACATTCTGCCTCAAGGTCTCAATGAGCCCATATTTTCCACAGAGCTGAAGCTTGAGGAGCGCCGGAGACCACGAACTGAAGCGTGGTAGCAGAAATGCCCCAACTCCTCTTTTTGTCCACTCTACACACAACCTCACAACCCAACTGTGAACCTCAGAACTCTACTGTTTTGTACAACTATGAAGTAAATAAAGCTAGCTAGAGCTGATGTTGTATCTATTGCCATTTATGAATTTATTTTATAGCATGAAATAAAAATATATTTATTCAAATTATATATTTTACTCATAATCATTCTGTGCTGCTTCATTTTGGTTCTTAAGCTTGTAAATTGCTTTTTTATTATATAAAAAATGTCAATAGAATAATGCGTTTGTAAAATAAAGACGCTGATTTGGCTCTCATTTGTCTTTTGTGTCTCTCAAAAAAAATGTTTACTTGATTACATGTGCATGAAAAGTCAATGAACAAAGCATTTGGTGTAAAGGGGAAGAGAATACATTACGTCAGTGTCGGATGTATGTGCAACTTTGACCCTCCAGAGGGAGCTAGAGGACAACAAATACACCTTGAAAGGTCACTCATCTTCAGTGCCAGAAATCAATTTAATCTAAATGAGAGTATATCTCTGAATGAAATAGCCATTATGACTTAAAACAGAAGGCGGTTTGACTTCACTATTAAAACATACGGAGTTAATGATCTGCCTCTGGTGGGAAAATTAAGCTATACAGGTTTTGTCGGAAAATAATTAGCTAACCAGATGTGTGAAAAGGCGTTTTCCTCTTGTATCTTCTCTTGAGACTTTAATAATCTACTACATGCTGTGCTTGTGGAAAATAGACCATTCACAAAAGTCACACAGGCCAAGTGGTAGAATATAAAACAATAAATTGCTTTGGTCTCAGATGGCCAGTAATAAAATTAATTTATCACCAAACAGCCTCCTTTTCCTGCTGGATGTCCAGTGAAAATCTCTCCCTAATCCTCAGCCGTGTTATTGCTGCTGTCCCTACTGTTTTAAAAAATGCATCCAAAGGGAGAAATATATTCAGAAAGTGGCACAGCTGTGCAACAGCCTCCCATAGTGTTACCACTGGATGTGGGTTTCACAAAAAGTAAGTCCATACGGCAGCCAAATGACTAATAGACCACCAAATTGGCCAGCTATGTGCTTCACTGACATTTTCTTGAAATAGTTTACAACTGTACTTTCAGGCTGCAGATTATTCACAATGAAGAATTTCAATGTTTCGTACCTCTCTAATAAAATGTTTTGTTAAATATATAGTCACTAATCTAATCTCAGTAAATAACAGAATGCTTCATGATGTGAAATAAGCATCGCTCGCTGCTGAAAATGCTAATAAACTGGATGAATTGTTAAAATGACAGCATTATATGGCTTCACAGACATCTGATCCTAAAATAATAGGCTAAATTGCTCTGTTCAGTGGAATAGGAGAATAAAACGAACCACAAAATACAAGGCCAGGAAACCCGAGGTAGTCGTGTTTCCACAAGGACTCTTTAACTGCATTCTATGGGTATGATGTATTGTGGCTCTCTGTAACACAAGCTCTACCATGTTGGAGCGGAGTAAATAACTCCTAGCTGTTTCACACATTTGATAATATGTACTTTGAGGATGATCATTAGGTTTGTTATGGCAGTTTTCTAAGTAGAACATGACCAGTGGGTCTTCAGTTCCCTACGCACTTGTCTTGCACTTTGACTCGGCCTGTTTCATGCACCCATACAGTCCTGAAACTGCAACCCTCTTACCGTCTCACAGTTCACAAAGGGTCACTTATGCCCTATAGCAGACACATACTCTGTTTCTGTTCTCTTTCTGTTCCTTGTTGTTTGATAATGTGACCCATTCATTAAAGACACTACAGGCCAAAACCTAATTTGTTCATGCACTGGCCTATTTTACTTCCATAACATGTCTTCTTTCAGACATTTAGGTGTTTATTTTACTACCCTTTGTCTATTCGCATCTGTAGATTTTTCCAAAAGTTAGCTTTTGATAATGCCTCATTTGCATATTTAAACATACAAATTCAGAAAACTTGTAATACCAGAAATAATTGTCTTAATGTAAGTAATCGACTGGTTGTCTGTGAGTTAACATTAAACCTATTTACTTGTAAGCGATTTTACAATACTTAAAGGCAGTTTTCTCAAAATGAGTTTTTTTTTTTATCATACTCTGAGCCAGAAATCTCAAGTTTTATTCCTGTTTATAGTCTGGAAGTTTATTCATATATAATTCATACCCCGATTTATATAACATTTTATTCCGAAAAACATGGTGAAAATAGATGTTGTTTATGGGTGTTGACAGAATTTTCTGAATTATTTAGTGTTAAAAGGAGATCCAAAATAACTCTGTAAAAATATGTCAACAGAATGAAACTGTGGCTTTATCCAGTGCTTAGATTTCTGTTCTGGAAATGTATGCAAATTAGCATATTTACATATTTAAACACAAGCTTTATAAATAACTTGTGATACAAAAAAAGACTTAATGTAACTCATCAACTTGGGAAGTGTTATTGTGATCTTTTACTTTGCCTGTTCGCCTGTAGTGTCTCTGCTCAAATCCCTTAAATCCAAAAAGGCTCTGGATGTTTGTTCCCTCTCTGTTCCCTCAAACCTAATCTCACTGTCCCTGTGAAGTTAAGCTCTGGAGCTTTTCTTTTTCATGTCAAGGACACCTACAATAGAGAATCCCCTCTGAGTATTTTTCTTGTTCTTTAGGTTTTAAGATAGGAAAGTCTTCATAGTCAAACAATGATCAAACTGTGATCACTATAAATTACAATCAATCAAAACCACAATCCCTATTTCTTTCCTTGTTGTATTTCCAAAAAATGTGTTGAAAATACCACCTACAACCCACTCAAGGACCCCTTTTGGTCCCCGGACCCCAGTTTGACAACCACGGTGTTATTTGACATTACTGTAACATTGCTGATGTGGAGGTGACTGAAGCTGCTCCTTGTGGCCTGTTGCAAATACTATTACTGAATGAGATAATGCGGCTGCCACGTTACAAGGGATCTGGGAGGAAGGAGTGTAGCTGGTTGGGGAAGAAGAGGAAAACAGGTGAGAGGTTCCCAACCTACACAGAATAAAACCACAATCCTGTGGTTAGCTTCGTTTGAGCCTGGAGGGATTCCTCCACTGGAAAATGTTGTTCCACCTCAACCACTCTATAGGCAATAGGCCTACCTTAAATAACAGTTTCGGGAAGTTAACCTTTGACCTGTTGGCCTGACAGGCCACAGGTGTGCTCCCAATGTGATGCTAACGAGGCTAACAAGCAAAACTGAGTGACTTTTCTGATGGTTTTATGCAATTCTTTGTCTGTGTTGTGATTTCTTTTTAACAATCTATACAATATAGAATCAAGAAGGCCCCACAATCCCCGTGATGCTTTGCTGACCCCTAGTTGTGGTCCAAACCTATTTTATTTACAATGAAATTAAAAGTCACTGGATACGTTTCCTGTGTCAACCTCATTTGCTTGTTATGGCAAAAAAACAAACATAAAATAGGTATTTGTTTGTCCTTGCCACCTCCTGCTGTGACCTGTTCAATGTCCCATATCAATCACATCTGCATATATAGTTTAGATATTTATAACTCTTAATTTATATTCTTTAAGATTTACTTTATTAATTTTTAATCCCCTATTAATTGTTTTTTTCACTCTTTTTTTTATACACATGCAGAGTTTGTGGACATTCAAGCTTAGAGAGAGCTGGTGGTTGCTCAAAACTGGCCCCTCTTCAGCTACATACTATGGTCTGTGGGACTTGAACCAGCGATCCTCCGGTTCCCAAGCCAAGTCCCTACACACTGAGCTGCTGCTGCCAATATATCTTATGTTTTTTCTCTTGTATTCTCATTCAATGTGTATTTTTTAATCTGTTGTGTTGTGTTGTATCTGGAGCAGGTGAATTTCCCCAGTGTAGGATCAATAAAGTCTTTTTTATCTTAATAGTCATTGAACTCTTGTTGGTCGCAGGAGCTTATGACAGTGGTTTCCAAGCTGGGGTCCGGGGACCAACAGGGGTTAATGAGTAGCTTGAAGGCCGTCCCCAGCAAAGGGAGGAACAGAATATTTAAACTTGTATCACATTTGTTGAAAGTTGGAACAACAAGGGAAGAAATAGCATTGGTTGTTTTTATTGATGTTGTAACTGAAAGTGCAGGGTTGGGAGGGTTACAAAATGTAGTCACCTAATCAAAGTATCACAATATTACAGTAATGGAACCTCATTCCTTTTTTTTTATGTAACTCAGTTACATGTAATGTGTTACTTCCCAAGCCTGCCCATGTGACTTAAAATACCAGGCTTGTATGCATGGCAGGGTATTTATGTTCCCAGGGCTCTATGTTCCCTAACCTCTTGACCTTCGAGCTGGGGGATGGACCCTCACGTTCCCATTATGTGCTATATAAACCTGCGGAACATAGGACCCTGGAAACATGGAAATGACCCCTCTTGTATTATAGTGCAGGTGTTCATGATATTGTGTGCAGACCCCTGTGTTTGTCCTAAACACACCAGGCTCTGCTCGCTTACAATAGGCCTTTGACATTTTGTCCTGTGGCACAGTTGGAAAAAAACCAGGTGTAAATGATGAAGTTAATGATTCATTTTCGGCGTCCTTCTGGTATTGTGCATACTGGCTCACTGTCATGGCTTACTGGGACACTTGAATACAACAGAGCCATTGTTAATGTTATTAGTAGCACCTGCACTTTTCCTACCAAGACCAAATGTCTGCTGTAAAAAAAGAAAAAGGCCCATCACCACCAAAGAGGGCAGGAACACTGCATGTTACCTCAGTGATGTGGGAGAAATTCAGGTTCAGCTTACAAAAGGAATGAATTACCTGGATGAATGCTTTTATGATGGGGGGGGGGCTTAGATTTATTGGATTGATTGGAAATATTCCTATTAGCATTTTCATTCATTCTGGGGAGAAAGGACGCAGTGACCAATTTTTTGGGTGTAGCAGAAAAGTAATATAGCTAGTAGTGTAACTAATTACTGTCAGCAGGGAGTAATAAGTAAAGTAATGATATTATTTCTGAAAAGAGTAAGAAGCAGTGAGTAATAAATGCCTTTTTTGGAGTAACAAGCCCAACACGGGTTATGTGTAGCCAGTCTGAGCTTTTCAATGAGTAACATTCAGAATAGCACAAGTCTGTAACTCTTACTGACTGTTTCTTTAAATAAAACAAACATTAAAAACCAGCTGAGATTCCACCGCTCTTTCTAAGGTTGCTATTTTAGAAAATAGAGCATGGTGATAAATGAAGTCTTTTATGTATCTCTCCACACTGTAACACCTTCAATGAACTTACCTGAATGAGAAAGAGGCTGAGCTGAGTTACGTAAGCATTCCTTTCTGAGCTGGCATGACATGTTCAACCAAAACCCCAAGAAATAGGAACATCTGTCAGATTCTGAGAAACCACTCCTTTTCCCAATATAAGCCTTTTCATGTTGTTCATATTTTCCTTTATTAAAACTGAGTCAGTGTGTTGTACTGGAGGTGATCCACGCTCCAGTAAGATTGACTCACAGTCGAGTAATGGTTTAGGGGCTCTGTACGGCTGTTTCTTTGAGACTTCAGCTTGTTTCTTAGAGAGAATGCATTAACAGTAAGTAACAAGACAGCACGTTTCACATAGTGATAATACTGACCTGCAGTCAGTGTGCTTAAAATGTCAGTTTTGGGTAGTGTTTGGAGATGTTAGCAGGCTTGTGGTTGCAGCCAGAAATTGATTTCGCTTAACTGCCTGAAATAGTTTTTCTAATGGATTTAACAAAGTAATGCCAGATAACAATGACTTTTGGATGTGTGTCTTTTTGTTCTGCGTCTGTGTGCAATTATTGATAAAGAGAGCCCTGGGACTGCAGTGCAGAGCGAGCAGAGTTTGGCTCTTAAGGTCAGAGGCTGCGCATGGAAAAAAATTTACCAAATTGAAATATCGCTGTCCAGGAAGGATACAATTTATCACACTGACTGTCTTTTGTCTAACAGTAAAGATTCTTCATTAAGAGCGTTTCGTTGAAGCAATACGTGAAATACTGCAACGCCGGCGCAGCCACAGTAAAACCTTACAAAATAAAATTTCCATTGTGCAAAGGAAAATTCCTTTCGTCCGTCCCTGAGAGATTTCCTGTAAGTTCCCTGCAGAGGTCTCGCAGACGTTTTGGAAGAACATGAAACAGTCATGGCATATGGTTGTAAAGCTATAAGCAAATCTGCACATCTCCACAGTTGGAAATCAGTTCAAATGCTGAGCTGCTGGAAGATGGAAAGAAAAAACCCAATTCAATAGTTCCACTATGCAAGTAATAAACAATGAAGTGACTATTCTCCCAAAGAGAAGCTTCACCACATTATTATGTGTTTCTATTTTTAAGCATTTCTTAATAACTCCCATATGCATCACAATAATTTTACAGCAGCAACGGGGAGTGGTTTGAATAAATGACTTGGAAAAAGATGTTGGTTACCTTTTTTATTGCAGAACTTTGTTGGATCTCACTGTTTGTGTTGTTTCAGTTGCGTTTTTGCTGACTTGCAGTGCGACAGTGTCAATGATAGGCTGCGCTCAATCAGCGTTGTGTCACCTCAGTGGAATGCTCCATTACATATGTGACAGAGACAGAGAAGTGATCCAGACTCTGAAACGATAGCATAGCTGTGGTACCTCGGCATGTCTTTAGTCTGTGGTAAGTTATGACAGGAAGATGGAGTGATCACATTGAAGAAGAGAATGGGGAGAGGGGAAGAAAATGACAGAAAGATGGATCTGAATTCACTTTGCAGACACTTTTTTACTGTCGGCGTAAAATGTGTTTTGATGACTGTTTTCTATACTTTCATTTCATTGTATTTCACATTAGTACTGGCTACTTGCATGCAAAGATTTTTAGCGTGACCCTGGTTCACAACCACTGGAAAACTGGAACGGGATATAGTGGAAAAGTCCCTGCGCTGTCCTTTCATAGTTCTAGATGTTAAAAAATGTAACATATCCTGAACACAGGCTCTGAGATCTTCAATACGAGTGTGTTCTAAGCTCTGAATGGTTTTCAGATACAAGTTATCCAGTTACGTATTGTTTTAGGATCTGATTGCATTGTGTTCAAGTCTGTATCTCCTCCAATTAATCATATTTGGTAGAGCTCTTAATAATGAATAAATTATAGGTTATGTGGCATGTCATGTCGTTTCAGGGATGCTTACTGTACATTTTGCAGTGAAAGCATGAAATGTGAGCGGGTAAAGTCCCCAGTGACACATTTTTGCTGTGGTCTCTCCCGGTATGACTACATTTACACAAAAGGTGGAGTGAGAAGGGTTCATGGGGGCACAGGAAAGTTAACAACTGTTCTAAGGACATGGACTTTTACAGATGTGTAACAACAATACAGGCCAGTTTGAAGGTTCAGGTTTGAAAGGCTCGGGAAATGCGGTTCTCTTTGTGCTGAGTGAGCACTGTGTCAGCTCATGGTTTTCCATGTTGGTTGAGGAGTGGGGGCTGCACAGGCCACCCTTACTGAAGGTTTTCCATCGTGGTGAGTCCTCAGACATACGCGGCATCCAAAGAGTCTGTCGTTTCTGTTTATGGAGACGATGAAACATCGTCCTCTGTTTTACCACGATTAGGTTGATTGACAAAGCAGACTTAACTGGTTTGAAGATGTAATTGCTGTAAAAAATGTGTTGACCTATCTGGGAATACAGGAGGATTTGGTACAAAGTGCATTTTACCGTCCCATCCATCTTTAGTAAAACCACAGCCGACAAGAGTGACAGTCGCAGTGATGAATGTCTTCCTTTGTTCCATCCAAATCCTCTTTGTCATGGGGAAGAAAGCTTTTTAGCTTTTGACTTTCGAGCCAGTTTTAGCTGCCAGTGTTTGTCTGTTTAATGTAGGACAAGTGTTTTGGCTACTGTCACATACGCATCCATCTTTTATTTGGCAACACAAAATGCTAACATGGTAAATTAGCTTTTATTTGAAGCGAGGGAATTTAAATGCACACGCGACGTTTTGCTCCATTGATAATTGGTCTCTTTAGAAAATCTCAGATTGTCTTTAAAGTTGTATGTCACAGGAATTCATAGTAAATTGATTTTCAAATGCTCTCTAAACTGTCTTAACCTTCTTCAACTCAAGTCTGCTCACAAAATATGACATTAATGGAGCTCGGTTCATTGCAGCGTAAAGCCATTTTTGCTTCATTTTCCAGCTGTCTTTGGAAATCTCATTGACACATAGTAAAGTAAAGGTGGTTTCTGCTGTCAGTGGAGGGGACTGCTGGATGCATTAGTTTTACAGGCCTGTCACATTTCATTTGTCAGTCCCTGGTGTGCTGACTCTATACACAAACACTGTGCTTCAGAGTGTTTGAGACAACATGTTTTTATTCATCCACTTCTCTTATTCTTGGTGATTAAAGAAACACTTCATGTAGGTTTTCATAATGACACGTTATTCGCTTTATACTTACAACATTTCATTCTGTTTACTTTTGCTTTCCCTACAAATTATTAAATTGTCAGTGCAAATTAAAGCAAACAATTGAAGGTACTAGGACATAATTAAAAGCATTTTTTCAGGAAGGTGTTGTTGCTGCATGGTGGAGGTATGTACTGTAATCTGTGATTTGCTTTGAACATAGCAGTCATTTCTAGGACTAATATTCACATTACTCTAATCCTTTTGGTCAGAAAAGAAGAAAAGGAAAATTACAGTCTTAATAGTGTGGTTGCAGATTGCAACAACTTGCTTCACCCTCGCCTTCCAAGCAAAAGGACCTTCTGGACTACTGTAGACACATGGCGGTTCAACATGGCAGCCTCCATGGAAGGCGACCTGCGGTGTCTGTAGGTATGAATGTCTCATTCGAAGGTAACAAAAACATACTGATTCCTCTATTCTAGTGATTAGACACCAATGAAAACATAGTTATGCATATTATATTCCATTTCTGTTAGAGGTGTGCGTCTCTCCCTTCTCAGACGATCCGACACGTATCCAGATACATGGGCTGCAGTTGTTTAATTTCCATCTGTTTAATGTAGAAATTAAAATAAAAGTGACTTTATTTACCTTCAAATACTTGGATTTTATAAAATACCAGGGAATCCCAAGTACATATGTCGCCAATAGGTCCTCCTAAATGTTACACACTTTAAGGTACTAAATTAACAATGCATTCAACTAATTTTAAAATGTTTTAATTGGATTCATATTTTGTTCACATTACAAACACTGTATAGTTTAAATATAAAAAATAAAGCAAGGGCAGTTTCCCCATGGGCATAATTAATAAGAATCACAATAACAGTGGTTCATAGTCTGGGCCTTGTTCTCGGAGGTACCTGAGAGTAGGAGTCTGGATTACAAACAACACTTAATAACACCACAGAATGCTAAATCCTCCAAAATGGAAATCTAAATGTCAAACTCATGACAGTTGATATGAACATTAACTAAATTTGGCTAAACATTCTCACTTAGGTTAAATGATGGAGTTAAGAAGCCTCTTAAAGATATAATGAGACAATTTAATTCCTAATAAACTGTTATAGTACTAATAGCACTGTCATGACAGATCTGTGTCAGCCTTTTATTGTGACGAGACATTATTAGGGACAGTGTAATGCCAGACACATAAACACCCTTTTAAAGAATGTGTTTTTACTTTTACTTTTGGAAAATAGATCAATCTTACTTTGGTGGCAGCTGTTATGGCTGCTGGTTAGCTATGCTACGTATGCTTTCTACCAAGGGACACAACAAACAGAAAACACACAAGCTGTACATATTTTATTGCATCTTAATAGTGACATAACAGGTTTTTAATACATTATATTACAAATATCTTTTATGTACAAACGCGAAGTGTTGAATCTATTGACATCAACAAACCACTAAATTTATACAGTAAATACAGTGCTTGATTCATACAAGCATATTGGTGGATACCTGTTCAAACAATTCAAGATTTCAAAACAAGTATTTTCAAGAAAAAAAAAAAGCAACTTTGAAGAGGGTGTACCTCCTCAAATTTTGGTGGCGAGTTGATTTATTAAATGTTGTATAAGCAGACAGTTAATAATGTCACTCCGGTATTTGTATGAGCAGGTTTGGTTTTATGTCAGGAAATAAAATGGCACAATTTCTATAGTATATTTTATTGACAAAACTGGCCAGAATATCAACCCTGTATTACAAGTCAATAAATGTTCCTGTACCTATAAATTACACATTTAAAAAATGTGTTTAGAATGAAATTAAAAGTCACTGGATACATTTCCTGTGTCAACCTCATTGGCTTGTTATGGCAAAAAAAAAAACAATAAAAAAAAAAAAAAAAACTTTACATACATACTAAATATATATTGTAGGGTTCCTAACTCAAAGCTACTTAACTGAATTGTTGTATTGTGTTATATTATCTCAGATTAGGTCATAATGTTTCTCTCACTCAGATCAAATGAGAGCACTGTCAACTAAGCAGGTTTATGTTTGATCAAAGACAGTGTTTAAAACAACTCCTGAGCAATGAGTACATGTCTTTAATGAGTCTTACGAAAAAGGGAAAATTGGACAGACAATTGATTAACACTGCACAAAGTGCACAAATTCTTTGAGTTGTCAGAAGGTACCAGTATATCAGCCTGATGGTTTGATATTGCACTTTCAACATCATCTTTATCTTTGTCAACTGGCTTGGTCTCGTGCCCCTCCATCAAAGAAAAAAAGATAAAGATTGCATGGATTTTATGAGCTGTAAAGGTTTTCGTTTAGTGAGAGATACAGTACAGTATGTGTTCCTTGGATGCTTAGTGGAAGGTGTTTGGGTTAGGACGGATCATCATGATCACTTTCTTTAGTGAATAGGCTCCTCCTCTGAACTCAGCCCAGTAGACGCCATCTTGGTAGCGGCTGCGGTAGTGTCCTCCTCTGTACCAAACTCCATTCAAATTTGAATGGGCGCATGAGTTGTACCACCAGCCTCCCTTCTGGTAGTGGGCACAGTTGCCTAGAAACATTGAAAAAATAAAAACTGTCAGGTTGTGTGCATAACCGTACATTTTGCATTGAAGTACTGTATCTTCCATCGTTGGATTTTAGCTGCTGAGGTTGGCGATTAGGAAGAGACTAGTTACATTCACAGCTCCATTGAGTCAACGTTATCCCCGCCTGGAGTTGCCAAAGCACAGCCAGCGAGCACCTCGTCCTCAGTACAGCCGAGCCGCCAAGCCTAAAAACTTTTGTGGGGAAAAACCTGTACTCACTATAATTTCTTACCTGTATATGCATCGTGGTCTCTGTCCAGTGTTGTGAACTGTTTGCCGTTATGCCAGGTGAGGGAATCTCCAGCGTTTCCATGGTAACGGCCCACCCTTAGCTTATAGAAGTCCACCTCAGGCTCCACTCTGAAGCTGGCATACTCTGCAAACACCTTTCTGCCTGACCAGTCCTCCAGGGTAACCAGCAGTTTGTAGTTTCCCTGGTTAGTCAGCCAGTAGATGTTCTCCAGCCCCAGCCAGTACTCGCCGTCAATATTGCCAAAACCTTGCTGTGAAGTGCAGTGAAAAGAAAAACCACTATCAGTAAGATTAGGAAATCCTTTCTGAATTCTGTTTGAAAAGGTTTAAACAGTTTGGATGTCTGGGGGATGATTCAGGGTCATTGCACGTGTTTGGAGGTAATTATGAGTTCAGCTCTTCTGTGGGGTTGTTTATCGTCAAGGAACATTATTATAAATGGACCCTCTGAGTGAAGTTTATAGCTAGCATCAGGTGTCCAGATTTTCACTATTATTTTGTTATTGAAAGCGCAGCAGGATACAGCGTATATAGAATGAAATCATACATACTGAATGCAGTCTTACTGCTTTGTTCTGGCTCTGGTCCGTTTGTGGTACCCCCTGCTCTACACATGCTTTGAATCATGGAAACAAACCTTCTGATGAGTGTACAAATGTAATTGCAGATCTCATGTGGTTTAAAAGTTTTTGTAAAAGTCTTGGAAAGGTCTCCATTGTTGCCCTAAGCCGAGATTTAATCAGGACCCTTGTGAATTATTGGCCAGCGAACAAATGTTTACCAGTGAACTGCTTCTCCCTGTGTGAGGGGTTTCCCTTCAAAAGATAAAGAAAATGAGCTCCCTGAGTAAAAAAATACGTTCTTCACAGCCCTGTTTATCAGATATCTTGTGATGTATAATTAATAAAATTAGGCTATTTTTCCAGAACATCAGGAAAGCTGACACAACTAAACAAGTCCAATATACCCACACTTTTATTTTTGTGTGAAGTCATTCATGATGTTGCAGGAATTAATGAGTCATACAGCTGTGGCAGCGACTGTGGCTGGTAAGACATTTTGAAAGCTTAACAATTACCTATTCATTACTGTTTCACATCTCATTAGTGTCCAAACAACCATCATAAGCCACCAGCTTCCCTCCAAACTATGAGGTCCTTGATTTAGTTTGAGATTGTCGCACCTTGTATGTCTCCCAGTTCCGGAAAAAGTTGACAGAGCCATCCAGCCTCCTCTGGATCACGGTCCAGCCGCCTGGATCGTGTCTCTGGTCACACCACACCTGCATAAGCCGGTTGGCATTCTCTGGCTTCAACAGGTACATGCCGCTGGCAGTGTGGCCATCTTCCAGAGCCTGCAGACAGTCCTTAAATGGACCTAAACAGGAAAGATGACGTTTATAGCAGGTAAAATCCAGTCAGTTACAGCAGTATCTCTAAAGTTAAGAGTGGGAAATGGAGAAAAAGCCATAGTGACAAAGAGTTTTTATAAACTGCCATAGGGAATCCCATTTTTCAGCAGAGGCTCTCATTTTAACAGTAGAATTGACTTTGGCTGCTCCTCTCACAAGGGAAATGGCTGCCGGGTGTGCAGCCAAAAGAAACACTGGCATGAGGGCAAAGGGAATCCGGACTACTGAATGATGAAATAGTAGCAAAAACCTTTAGAGCATCTGTGATGCTTTATAGTGCGGGATTATTACATTATTATACTTTATTATTACTGTATTACTTTCACTTTACTTACATTTTATATTATACAGACACACCATTTTCAGTGGAGGCATTCATATTAAGGTCTCACATCATGTTTTCAAGAGAGGATTTCCGGGCCTAAATTGATGTAAGGACAACTTGGAAATCCTTGTCAGTAAGTCTGCTGAAGGTTTTTCCGATATTACTCCATTACGTGTGGAGTGACAGGATAGCCTCTACAGCAGGTAGTTCTTGTTTGCATGAATTATGTAGCATCAGCCCTGCCCTATGCTGCTGCTGCTGCTGCAATCAAATTTATGCTTCCAATGTTTTGTAGATTTTGTGAAAGGTCAATATTGTTTTATTGAATTTTATGGTGCAAATCAGTGAAACCTAGTTTTCCTGTGTGCCATTACGATGTTATCCCAAATTTCAAACCCAGATATGGAAAAAACACTAATGGGGCAACTGGCTCCCCTGCTTCAATTGGCTGTGAAAGTGTTTAAGTTCTCAAAATTTCACACTTGTGTAGTTTGCCAACTGGCCCGGGATTACAAAATATTTAAATACAATGGAGACAAATGAAAAGAGAATATGGGGTCACATAAAGGGGCAGAGGTGAGGGAAGGGGTACAGTACGGTTTGCAAGAGATGTAAAAAATAAAAAAAAAAGAGGAGATATTAAAGAAGAAACAAAGCACTTCTGTTATTATATGTACGTCATGGGTTCCTGCTGTGATGACATGCCAAATATGGAACCAGTGTTCATATAAAAATTAATAGCCAAAAGGTTTTCTTTCAGTAACAAGGTTGTTTTTGGTTTTATTAAATCACTGTGGATGATATCTGTCTCTCAGCCCACATCCATTTACTCTGAGGAATGTCTCTGTTGAGCAGATACAAGCCCCTGCCCTGCCCTGCCCTGCTCTGTTCTGCCTGATAAAGTCTGCTGCTTTGGTGGAACATATGACTGATTCTTGCCTGGTGCAACTGGAACAAATGACATCACTGACTCCCGGTATCTCTTTCTGTTCATACTTCGCCCCCCTCCCCTTTTTTCTTAGACTCCATCCCTCTGTTTCTCTCTGTTGCTCTCTTTCAGGTCTCTCTCTTCATCCCTCTATTCCTGCATTGTGTGGAGCTCTCTGTTCGTGTTGAGGGTTTATGTAACATTTTGGGGTGTTAGTTGCACGACTGTGGGCAGGAAATTACTTGCCTCCTTTCAAAGATTCCATACAAAGGCTACCGTTCACATGCAGCCTGGTGAAAATGGCAAGCAGTATCACAGAATGTCAATGGAAAAAGCTCCCAGTAGTCATGTTGGGAATGGTTTGTTCCTTTTTCCACTATATTAAAACTGAAGTCTCCTAATGAAAGGGAACAGCAAAAGACTATTCACTGCAACTGATAGCACAAAACACCCTTCACATAAATTTTAAAGCTTTATCATCCACTAACATGTGTTCAAGAGCCTAATGGGCTTGGATCCAGCTATCCATTTAGGCACATGTATTTACCCTGCTAATATGCTTTGTGTTTTTGTGTGGGTTCAATCATGGCAATTAGATGATATGCATCTGAAAAGGCTGCAGACAACAGGATGTCTGTTCTCACCGAGAGCCCTTTGCTCTGGGAATGTGTGGGACGTATTTGAATTGGCTATGACTGGAAGAATGGGCACTTGGTGTTGTGTGGTGATTAATGATTAAGAGGTTCACAGTATAGTCAGCTCAGACACACAATCCTTTGTTTGTAACCACTGTTTGTGATGGCAACGGGTGTGTTTGGTAAGAATGCATCTAACAAAGATCTTTGAAATAAATTGTATTTAGTTAAAAGTTCATATTGGACATTGTTAGACTCACCAGAGGGCTTGTTAGTGGTGGAGGGGCTGTGTGTGCCAGTGGGCATCGTTGGAAGAACAGGCGGTAAAGATTTTTGGTCGCTCTGGATCTCATTGCTGATTGGATTGTTAATTCGTGGCATCACAGGCGGCTGGTAAGGCTTGTTGAGAGGTGGTGATGGTGGCGGTGGCTGAGGCCGTGGCTGGAGGACAGGCACATGACGAGGGGGAGGGCGACTCTGGCACTGCTCCTCCAACAGGGCAATAAGAGTCGATTGGTTTGTGGCCAAAGAAGCCAAGTGCTGGTACTTGTGCTCAAGATCTTTGTATCGACTGGTGAGCTGTTGCATCTCTGAGGTTTGGTTCAGGATCTTGTTCTCCATCTGAGCCAATTCTAAGGCATTGTCTCTCTTCCTGATGATCTCATGGAGCAGCTGCATGTACAGCTGAGTGACTCTGGAGTTCATGTTTCGGCTCTCCTTCCTGAGAAGCTTGACCTCATTGACAATACCTCCATCCACCTCTACCAACTGCTGTAGGGTCTCGATCTGCCTCTTCTGTTTCTGTAGCTCCACATTTAGCAGCTCTAACTCCTGTTTGTTGACCCGATTCTCCAGCATAGCCTCCGGCTCCTTGGAGTTGACACAGATGGCTCCGGTCACTTTTTGTTGAGGCACAATGAAAGTGTAGGAGCACTTGTCCTCCTGCTGGTCAGCTGGAGCTCGTTTGCTCCTTCCAGCATAGAGAAACTCTTTCTCTGGACCATCCTCACTACTCTCAAATTCTTGGGTCCTGTCCCTCGCATGGCTGCTGTCCGACCGACTTCCTTGAGTCTGCTGAACACCACAGGCTAGTCCATAAACAAGAAGGAGCCTCAGCAGGACCACTGAAGGGGACTCCATGAGTTTGTGTCCAACACACCAAAACCTGAGGAGACCGGGGAAGAAAATGAAGAACATGATTGTACTTTAGTGAGAATCCTGTCATAACTGACTGACTTTTGTAGTCAGTTGGTGAGAACAATGTATGTTCATACCTATTCTGAAACTTTTTTCCTTACTATTATAACTGAAACCCCTCACGATTGGGCTGCTAGTTTTGACAGGGAGACTGACCATCAACATACACTGGTCCTATCCTCCATTACCAACCAGGAGCAGGCAGGCACAGAGGCCCTGTGCATATACATTCAAACCTAAGCAGGGCTGGAGGTCATTATAGCTCCCAAAAATATGGGCTACCGAAAGAGATAAGATCTAAAAGGAAATTACCCACTTGCCCCGCTGAGCACCCCAGTGGCTGCTGTGACTTTCCATGACAGGAAACACATTATATTCATGTGTAATATATAAATCAAGAGTCTTTTGGTTGCTACAATGTACATATCACTATTGGCATGAGCACACACAGCTGTTTTCCCAATGGCTTTTGAGTTTAATTAATTGAATACATCTGGTCTTGATCTTGAATTGTTTAAATCAGCCTTCCACTATCAACTGTGTGCATACTGTTTGAAAGTTACTAATCCCCTCACTGCCCCTAAGAAAAATATTTCTTTTGTCTAATGATGTGCTGATGTCTTTAGTCAGTTACACTGCTGTTAGTGGAGTGTGTTTAGCATAGTTTGCTGTGCTGGCTCAGGCTCTCTTTGGGCGATTGCCACTGCTTGTCCTTGACACACAGAAACACTCCTATCTGCTCCCTTCTGCAGGCCTGGACATCTTTGCTTATGGAAAATCTGAGGCACGACCAGATGATGCTATTCAAGGAACTGGTTTAAATATTGATTGTGTTGCATCAGTCCTGTCCATAGCCCTTTTCCAAAAGAGGGTAATAAGTTGCATTCGGACGTGGAAAGCCAATTAATCTTAATTTCGGAAAATCGGAATTTGATGTCTCTTTCTGTTTCTGCTCTTTCTGAATCTATTTAGAGTTGTTACTTAACACTATCCTTATCTGTCTCAATAGTCATTTTCTAAATCTGAAATATATCCCTGTTTCACGTTTACTTCATAATTAGACCTTGTGGCACAACCAATACTTTTCCTCAAGAGTTAATGAGAATGAGATGCTTAACTGCTTGCCCCAGAATTCAAAGTGTAGACCTTTTTTATTAGAAAAATAAGTGCAGGCATTTTGGTAGATGATGTGGTGTTATTAGGGGATGCCACTGAGTGCTGAGGAGAATGTGACTCCTGTGTAAGTATATCAAGGCCTTGAACTCCTGGGGCACCTTAATTGAAAGCTGCTGCATATTGGATTACAGAGGGGTCCTGTGTAACACCTCCCCAGAGTCAGAAGGGGCCTGTCTAATCAGAAAGCATTATAGAGAGGCCTATATTGGCTTGGTTCTGAAGAGCCGCGTCAGGATTGCCATTCTTACAAGTGCTTCCCGCACATTTGTTACAGGTTATCTCTGTGTGAAAGATAATCTACCAGATAATAGTCAGCACAAAATTGGGAAGAGAGCAGAGATGTTTTTGTCTTGTTAATCCAGGCGTGCTGCCAGCACATTAGGTGGGAGACATGGAGAAGAGAAATGTAGCGCTTTCCAAGAACATGACCCTTAGCACATTCGACCCTTCTGGCTTTATCTGTCTAGAATAGAATGTGTAAACACTTCTTTTTTACTGAAAAAAACCTTCAAAAGGGGCTTTTTGCACATTGTCTCTTGCGTAACCTGTCAGTCTTTTTGATATTATGGTTTACCTGGCTGTGAATAAAAAAAA
The DNA here is from genome assembly GCF_905237075.1 of Dicentrarchus labrax. Lineage (NCBI taxonomy): Eukaryota > Metazoa > Chordata > Actinopteri > Moronidae > Dicentrarchus > Dicentrarchus labrax. Next base: position 2,025,426 of record NW_026136714.1, on the reverse strand, counting down.
CCTCAAAGAGGAGTGTAGTTTCTGTCTCAAAAGCACCACGAAACTGTCTTCTGTCAGGACAGGATGAGGTCTTTCATAGTGCTAATCCTGCTAACAAAGACTGGCTGCATGACGTCACCTCAGCAAATGCTGAGAGATGCGGAGATTGTAGTGTCATAAATATTTTTCACACAATGCAAACAAATACTTATCATTTATCACTGAAATTATCTCACAGATCAAGGCCTGAAAAATCGCTAATAATAGCTTCCAAGTAAGCCCATACTAAGATAATAGAGCAGCCCAGAGCCTGTCCCTTGTAATGTGCTGATGACTGTGTTTGGCCAGTGGCTCCTGCGGTTTCTCCCCCTGGAACATGAGCTCTGTCTCTGAGAAATGCCGTGTGATTTGCCCCTGCTGCGGAGGAGTCCCATGTTGGACGTCGTTAGCCCGGAATCTCCTGCTCTAGGCTTCACCACACTTCAAAGCTGAGGGGGAAAATGTTTGCAGCTTGTGATGAAATGTGTGTTTTGTGTGCGAGCATATGCGGTATGTGCGTGTCTTAGTATTTTTTTCCGTTAATGTGTGTTTTCAAATAACAACGCATGCTGGGGCTCCCAGGGACCGGAGAGTGAGTCCCATCTGTCCCGACAGAGACAGCCTGTTATTAACCCATCCGCAGTCTGCCAGAGGGAACAACAGAAAGCCTCCTCCTCCTTGTGCGCTGTTAACAGCCCCCACAGATCATTACTGTCCTAACATCAGTTCACTTTAACAAGCAGCTATTGACTGGCAAGTAGCTGCAATGATTAACTGGTGTTGAGAAGTGTCATATACGTCTACTCTACAAGGCCTAAAGACCAACGACTGTGCAGTGGATAACCACTCTCGTCGTAATTTGATTGGCAACTCCTCTTGTGTAATTTCTTCAAGTCTGCTTCACACCAAAATGTTTTGGTTTTACTGTCTTCAGGTGGTAAGTCTGTGTTTACACGACTCTTCCTTCTGGATTTTACTCAATGTTAAATCAAGTGTGATAGGCGGGTGCAGTGGTGGGGTCAGTGTGTCTCTGCCCAGCGCTGTGCTCCAGCCTTTTTGGTCATGCTCAGCACATATTAATTAGAAGGTGGGCAGCCTCGCTCAGACTGATGTCTCTCACCCCAGCCCCTCTCATTTCAGCGTGAGCATGGCATTCCTCACATTCTTCGTCACCTCATTAGAGTGAGCTGCCATACACACATGGAGAGTCAACGGCGGTGGCAGACGGAGGGAGCTAGACCCTCTAGACGCAGGACCACTACTCCCCTTATCCCCGCCGCACCTATAAGACACACTGCATCCATCTACTGACTCAGTTCATTCACAGTGTCCTACTTTCTTTGTGAATGCTTCATAATCACATCACCATCATCCACAACAGGAGACCACAACACAACTACGCGGCACCTAATTTGTCAGTAGCCGAAAAGAAGCGGACACTTTGCTGGACGGCTTTGTGCTGCATGTTCAAATTAACGCCAACTCCGCTGAGAACTGGCAGTCTCCTGCATGACACGCAATATGTGTTGGATCAGAGTCAAATTCAATTTGCTCATGGTAATCTGCACTATTACATTACCTTGAGAGTGACCTCATTCTTTCCTCAAGCATGTAATCCTTATAAGTGTGTAACATGACATTTGGAGCATGATTTAACCTCAACTACCTGCTCAGTTTGATGGTATAGGATAGTATTTGTTTTGACTCTCCATGGAGCAGGAGAGTTCAAGTTTTTGTTCAAATTTAGGTTTCATTCTGCGTCTCATGCTGCTTGGTGCGTTCTTCCGTACCTCACTTGTGATCTGAGTCAGACAGGGAGGCAGGGGGTCTCAGGAATTGTACCTCAAAGCCCCCTTATCCAAACACTACCCTGGCAACAGAAACAAAGAAGGGATTCAAGCGCCTGCTTCCCTGTCCACTTGAGCCCAGGGGAATATCCTGAAGCTGCAGACTGCTTGACATAGGTTATCTTTTTTTCCTTTTGTGAATGGCAATTTTCAGATATTAGAAGAGAAATCTCTGTGTCAACATGGATCAGTGTTTACTCTCACTGTATATCATCCTCTGCACGCCGTCTTCCTTGCCCATGTGGCTTTATTTTACCCCTTTAGGGTCCTGTGTTTTGACAAGCTGAGTGTTTCATCAGTAGCGAAGAAGCCCTCAGCCTGGAGAGCCCGCTCTCCAGCATCCCCCTGCGCTGGATTAACCCCCCTTAACCAAGACTATAAGATTCATCTGTCTGGTTAGTCATCTGAAAGTAGAATTACCCATCGGCACCAAACAATGAGTCAGATAACAGATGCTGCATGCCGACTGCTGAATTTAAGATCACAAGAAAACATTCTGTAAAGCAGTTTGAGAATGACAGTTTAACAGAACGACAAAATAATTGCTTTATCATTACGTAAGAAATATCACGGTGCTGACTGATTCTGAGCTCACTAACAACCAATAAATAACATTGTTTGTTCTGTAAGATTACATGTATCAGATGTAAATGATTTATCAATGCAAAGAATTGCTGTTTGAATTAATATGATGTACACAAGCACTGTCCCTGTTAAATAAATGAACCAAGAAATGAGTCAAAGGTTACGTAATGCTTACGAGATAAGTGCAGAGTATTGATGAGGCTCCCTCAGTTGCCTTGCCCTCCTGGCAGAGCTGATTGAAGTTTCTCCTGGTAGAAAGTCATCTCAAGTGTGAAAGCTGCAACCTCTCCCCCTTTCTGCGCTCTGCCCGTCTAGTTACTCACTCTTTGTCACCTTAGTCCATTCCAGCAGTGGAGAGGTAGAGGTGTTTTAAAGCCTGTTATTAAAATACCGTCATTAGCCCAACAGAAGCTTAACTTGCCAGAAACTCTTCGGCAAACATTGAGCAGATTGTTCCAAAATCCACTTGAAAAAGTTGGAACTCTTTCAAGAGACAATTGGTAACTTTAGTTGGATGGTGGAGGCAGCTTCCTGATAAATGGTGAGAGTCCAGGGCAGGTTTGTGTACTGCCTGTGGCCCGTTAGGAGAAGACTGTCACTTTTCTGTGGGCTGAATCCATCACTTCTGCCTCACAGCTCTAAGAGGCTGTCTCTCTCAACTGCACCTCTCTCCCTCCCTCTCCCTCTCTCTCTCTCTCTCTCTCTCTCTCCCTCCTTGGTGCTTTTAAATGATGAAAAATCCTCTAGCAGTGTTTCAGTAGGCAGACAAATTGAGCTCAGAGCCTCCCCCTCTCCTTTAAAAATGAACACATTCTTGTTTAAAGCAACAGCCTTCTTTCTCCACCCCTCCTCCCCATGGCACAAAAGGGATCCACAAGCATGCACAAAACAAGCCACACACACTACTCAAATTTCCAACCCCCTGCCCCCTGGCCACTGGTTCACTACCGCCACTATTTCTGGCTTGGACTGCATGGTTCTTCTGGTGGTGGACAGCAGGGATGTTACACTGATCAGATCCTAATTGGCCACGAATGAACACTTGCTCAGAGAGAGACGGAAAGAGGCCGACAGATAGGAAGCAGATCCAGGTGTTTGACTTAGACCAGGTCTGGGTGAGCAACTGCTGACTCCAGTTTATAGCCTGAAGGTGAGATGCCTGACACGGGCTGGATCTGCGCACAAAGCAGCACACTTGAACCACATCTTGCTGGGGGACCATTACGTAATTGCTTCAAAAGCAGAGCTGTGCTTACATGTGTCCATGTGTTGGTGGACGAGAGAATATAAAACACGTTGTCGTGTCAGAGTGCGGACAGTGCTGCCAATGCTCTGTAAATTTCTCAAGCAAGCACTTGGCTTTGGATACTGTTGCCTTGGCTGTTGTCTGTTGTTTCTATGTTGTCGTCTTCCTGTTTTCAATAAGATTTAAGTTTTTGCCCGGCCAATCATCTAGTCATTGTGTTTCCTGTTTCAACAATGATTATTGACTATTGAATAGTGTTCTATTCGGTGCACATAGAAACTTTAGAGTGTCCTTTTCTAAAAAACGTAATCACAGAGGAATTTACTAATTTCTCGCAGCTATTATTAATCTGGTATTAACTGCTTTGTCAGCTATTTAAATGAAATTGTCTGGACCCAACTTGTATTAGCACCAGATGGGCAACTATCTTCATCAGTTGCCTTCACATGTTGTTTTTCTAACAGTAGTCAGCTTATCAAGCAGTGTATCATACAGCATCTACCAAGGGGTTGTGCAAACATTTACTTGACAGTTTTATTGTAGCTTTGTGTTTAATAAAATGTCTAAGTTGGGCTGTGGACTTTGTTTTACAGTGCATAGGATGTGTGATTCTCCCCTCTGGAGAATAAACATTAAATAGTTACAGATGGTGACTAGGTTTTATGTATGTCAACTATAATTCTGTAATAGTGTATTAGATAGCAAACGAAGGGGAAAAAATAAAAACGAATGAGAATTTTTTTTCCCCCCATGCGCCAAACTTTATACTGCATACCTTTTCATTTATATAAGTAGCAGTAGCTTTTTAACAGGCAATTCAAAAATCCAAGCTTGCCATGTTGAACTGCCATGTTTCTACAGTAGCCCAGAACGGACAAACGTTTTGCGAGTTCCGGAGCCATCGTAATTTCTCCTACACACGAGGGGGTTGCAATTAGCTAAATCGTGCACACTGGTCCTTTTTATAGCTTGCTGTAACAGTATAATTTTATTCTTCAAATAAACCCCCTTTGTTTCTTTCTTTCCTACTATGTATGCTATAACTATTCAGGAACTCCTGTTGATTATATACTGTCCAATCAGCGTTTTCCATTGTGTTGTTTAAAATTTCCATCTACTGTTCCCTTTAAGCTTATAGATTTAAATACCGGCCTCAGTAAATCCAGGCTCTTGTACAGTTTGTGTTCATGTGTTTTTTATCAAGGGATGCTCTAGTCATAAAACAGTCAAACTTTAACTTTGGGGAAATATTCCCAGGCACTATTAACCAAATGTAGTAAGACTGGAAAAGTTATTTGACCTTTCTGATGTCAGTTGCTGTAACATCCTTGGGGCATGATTTAGTAGTAAGTGAAAGAAAATAAACTACAGAAGATCAGCTTACTGTAGTTTTCAAGAATGAAATGTCTATAATGAAGAACTTCATCTTTACAATAATCATAGTCATTGTGTATTTTACATAAAGGATTATAGTTTCACATTCATTCAGATCTTGTGGCTCAGTATTTAAAGGCAAACGGCCGTTTCTTCCACGGTGCATTCGGTTTCTTCTTTTAATGAATGGAACTGTCTAAATGTTTCCCCTGATGACACAGCGAGAATGTACAACTGGCTTTATGAGACAAAGTTCCTGGCACAAGATATTGGACCAGCAAGAAGTGGACAAATTTATTTCGTAACATCACCAGATGAAGTCAGCCTGAATCCCTAACAAAGATTTCTGATCAAAGAAAATGTGTTTAAACTTCAGCTCTCATGCGTCCGTGTTACACTGAACTGGCATTATTCAGTTGTTTATACCCATCTTCTTTCTTCTCCTAAGTGACAACTGCAGCTGACTCTGCGGCTAACTGAATGGCCCTCTTACTCAGCGGCGGGGAAGCTGAGCTGCTTTTATATGTCGAGGATTTTGAGTGACTCATTGGGTCTCATCCAAAACCACGGTGTCGGTGCAGTGATTAGTTCTCTTTCCATCTCTAATCCTCGGCAGGTGGAGGAACAAGGATCATAAAAATGTCAGGGGGAAAATGTTACTCCCATATTGAAATAGTAACCAATCAATGGATTCTAAAGCTGGTAGCGCCACATGGGAGAGATCATGGAAAGTGGCTTCACGTTGGAAATGTTTCACAGATGGACTATGTTGAATTAGCATGTTTACCAGTTCATGTGGGAATAGCAAGAGGAAAGCTTCTGTTATGAGTACAATTTGTGACCGATTAAATAGAAATGTCGAGTTTAAGATGGGATAGTTGCTTATAAATTATATTGATTAAATGATATAATGCTCTCTTTGCTATTATCCGTTAAATGATAAATAGCTCAAATTACCAAGTAAATTCAAACTAACTAAAATAATCATCATGTACGGCATACAGCTACTAAAATAATGAATTGTGTATCTTCCTAGAGCAACTTGCATGGGAGTTTAAACAATACAAGCTTAAACAGACACGAAGAAGTGAAGAAAGAGTAGTGAGCCTGGAGCACTTTTCTATGTCAAACCCAGCTTTTTTAGTTTAAAACAGCATTTTAAAATGAGTATTCAACTGTTTCAAATATTGGAATATAAAAAAGGACAGTGTAACCTGCAACTTATGATCTGTCCTGATGTTGTTCATTATAACAGCTATGGTCAAAAAAGTGCTGCAAACAGAAATAGTATTGGGTATAACACCATGATGTAGTTTGCAAAGAAAGTAGGAGCACTTCAGACTGACGGATTTACAGCACAGGCCTTTTTCCATGAGCAACAACGTACCTCCTTCAGAGCTGAAAGGAAAAGCATGACATCATAGTTTTTATTGCCTTTGAGGCAATTGGATGCCTGAAATCTTCTGTGTGAAATAAACAAATCCACTGAATGAAAACTATATATTTATAAAGTAAGCCAATTTCTTAAATACTTCAAATCTGCAATAGGATTCATGCATTTTTTTGGAAGGGGAACTCTTTAAGTTGGATAAGCCACACAATAGTAAAAGAAACACAGCATACTGTGTGATCAATTTAAACTGCGAGAGATTATAAATCAGTGCAAAACATGTTTAAATCTTAACACATTTAAATCTTTCTCAGTATACAGTTGGATAATCAGAAAAACTGCAAAATGTGAACAGAATAAAGATCTTCAGTGTATTATGGCTGTATCAGCTTGTTTGTTGTTGTAAAAAAGTGCCTGTTGCCTCAAACTTCTACTAACTCTAACCAGGTTTTTTGTACAGCGTGTCAGTAGGTTTGTTGTAATTTAACGAAACACAACTTTATTGGTATGTACATTAAACTACCAAATATGCTGGAACTATATTTTGACACAGGGCCTCTTTAGAAAACCCAGCTTATATTGTGCTTTAGTGGTGCAAAGTCCCAAACAAATAGCCCCTGCAAATAGTCCCTATTACCCCCAGGGCCCACTTTGCACGGCCACTTTGTCTGGTAATCCAGCCTTGTAGTATATTCTAGAAATTGCCATCCCTGACCCCAATAACACCTAGGCTATAGAAACACAAATGAAGGATCAATAAAGCTCTACAACTAGACTAATTGGGTGCAATCTGCTAAAGGTGAAGTGCCCCAGCCTCCGTAAAAGGCTCAGCTGAGGTGAAAGGGTAGGGTAGACATACAACAGTAAAGTAAAATCTTTAAAGTAGGGATTATTGGAGCTCATCTGCATTCCATCACTGTAAACTCACCATAAAGAGAACACAGGGATGGAATCCAATTGATTTAATTTCATATTAAATTAATAAATAAGAGTCTCAGCTCAACTCAGTCACTTGCAGCCTTAGTTGACACTGACGCAAACATGTTGGTTGTACAGCTCAACGTCAAACAACACAGCTCCCATTTGTCCATAGTACAATACAAACTATCAATACTACTAGTACTTCTACCCTGCACTCAAAATGTTCCTTCAGTGTGCTGTTTGTGCTTCACTGTGCAGAATGAATGATGTTTTCACACTCTGCTGAGAGTGGAAAATTTCTCTGTACTCATTGGAAATCAGATCTTCTTTTAAGGGGCGGGGCCCACAAGCATGATTTGTGACATCACAAATAGATGGGAAGTCAATCCTGGTCCATTGTTTAACTTGCAATGTGATGCAAACCTGAAGCCACCAGTGCACACACACTGAGAATGGACTTTACAAAGAAGCAGGAAACAGCTTGTGTCCAGCTGGAAAACTTTAGAAAAGAACAACATTTGCATATTCATAGATTCTGGAATTTGAAATGAAAGAGAAGGAGTAGATTTTAAGGATTTTTTTATGTGTAAATCCTACTTTTTTGTGCAGAAAAGTCATGCAGACTATTTTTATATTCTGTACGTCTCAAGACACACCTGGATCATTAGTTTATGTTTGTGGAATAGGTTCCCTAATATTCAACTATATCCGTGTTCTGATTTTCCTGACTGGGATCACATGCTTTGAGGTTCTGGTCAGTGTATGTACCTATATGAGTGGTTTACTGTGTGAGGCCACCATAGCGACCTTTGTTTAAACCTGGGTATGTACAAGGCCAGCATGTCTCCCTGTCTGCCAGCCATGATGGATGGTTCTCTGGTGACCTGTATCGACCCTGTCACCCCTGGCCGACTGTTTTTGATGTTTGTTAGGTAGTTTTGATTGACAAGCATGTTACAACTGTGAAGTCACTTGTGTAAATTGTTGTTGTAATAGGCCTTTTTGCTGGGTTTACTCTGCGTGGCCATAGTATGAATCAGGTACTGTAACAAATTTATCAAAATAGAAATATTAATATTTTCCTCTCTGATGTGGCGTGGAAAGAGTTTGCTTAATTATTCCATGACCTTGCTGTGTAGGACTCAGTGTGCCTGGTGGCTAGACCTACAAGGACCGTTCTGTTGGGAGGAAAATCTTGAGTTTTATGATCTGAGTGGAAAGAATGGGACTGGCTCAGGATTTTGTCAAGCTCACCCCAACTGTTGCTGAAACCACCAAATGAGACCAGTAAATATGGAACGTGTGAGAATACAGAGGAACAGGATTTCGTTCAGACTTCGTTAGTCTGATGTTGAAAGCATGAGCAGCCTGTGTGGCCTCGTCTGAAATTCACCCGACATAACTCATGCAGGGATTTAACAATATATCGCCAACAATGGTGAAGCTGCAAATAACATCAGGAGGTCTGGCCACATGGGCAGCCAGTGACCAACTTTTATTTGTGTCGATTCAAACTATTCAGAAGTTCCCCTGTTCGCAGCCTTCTTCTTACTAAGCATTAAACCCTAGACCAGCTCTGTATCTACATATATTAGGTTTGACATCATGCCTTGTACCGTGGAATTTCAAGATCAAGGTTACAATACCTATTTGTCACGAGTGCTAATTAGCTCTAGCGTATGGTTTCCAGACATACTTTACAAGAGGGCCGTCTTTACATCATTTGGAAAGAATCCAAAGGAACATACAGGTGGAAGTAGGACAGAACAACAAATAGAGGTCTGCGCCGTTTGAGATCAGCTTGAAAATATAATGATGTGTGACCTAAGGTGCTGGTGAAAGGCAGTGCCGGTTGGTTTGTATGTGTAGTACACTTTATGTAAGTGAATTTCAAGCAGGCAGTCTGATGGCCTGACACAGACTCACAAGGACAGAGTTGTAATTTAGGAGAGTCCTGCAGTTTTCATGGTAAACGCGTATAGTTCTGCCATCGGGAGAGGCCGACAGTAGTAGAGTTCAGGTTTCAGAAAGCTCCTCTCAGCTCTCAGTGAAGTTTGTGTGGATTATGTCAGCAGCATATTTGACCTACTTTTTCAGCCCAGTGACCATCGTTTGTTCAAACAGAATTCCTTGCAAAAATAGTGTAGAAAATACTACGTCATCTATTGTGTCTAGTGTCTAACGTTCTTAGGCCTGGGCAATAAACAATAGCAAAATATTTCACAATAGACGCTTCAACAATAGCAATGAGAAAATTGATATTTGCACTTAAATGCATTAACTGCAAAGCGCCATGAAAGCACATAACGAATACATCCTGACTCATAAACAGCCTGTCATATCCCTCGATAATGGAGCATGTGCAATGAGTGAATCCTTGTTCCACCCTTTGGAGTATACGGCATGTCTTCAGCCACAACCTCCATCTGTTACATCTCAGGAAACAATCCACAGGCAGTCCACGATGGAGAGGTATACTCAGCAACAATACTGAAACATTAGAATTATTACCTGTGTGCCTTGATGAATAAAGTGCTTAAATTCAGCCCTTTTCTAACCTAGTCTTTGTGAAAAAAAGGTAATTAAAATGATAAATAATTATCAATATGGACTGAAATGAAGCATTATTGTGATACATTTTTCCGCTGTATCATCTAGCCCTAAATGCACGGTGTTTTGCAGTTGTAACAGGCATACATAGAAAGTAGACAGGGCCTGTTTAGCAGCATCCTCAAGTCACACTTGGAGCAAATCACGAATCTTGGATCCCAGTTATGTTAATATGGTCATCCCACATGTTTATGTGACAGGTTTGTTTTACAGCAGCAGTGATCACTCTTTAAATGTCATCTTCTTGGCTTCTTGGATCTTATTGGACATTTATTAGGCAACAATATCATTTTCGAACAAGCCAGGTGTGACTCGGAGTAAAACCATGTTAACACAGGGATTGAAGCCCGTTTCTCTCTGGTTGCAGCCTCAGGACTGTTGAGAACAAAGTGTATTCTGTAGCTGTGTATTTAGGTTCAGGTCTGCTAGCTTTAATGACAGAGGTCCTGGGGAAAGGATGGTCTGGGGAACTATTGGAACGGCACCCTGGCTCAAGGTAGACCACACCACAGCTCATTTCCCTACTGTTTATGGAATTATTGATGGCAGCAGGGACACCCCTAAACCCCCAACTCAGCCCGACTTTAAACACTGTTACTGCACTGCCTCACACTATTCTATGTTACATTAGAGAGGCATTAAGTGGAAGAAATCATGATCAGTCTGCAAAATTTGAATGAAGTTTATGAGGAACTGAAATTTGGGGGGGGAACCTCATCAAAGAGTATGTCTTATTATTTTTATATAGTCTTGGGCCTGTTTGGTTTGCTAAATTACATTTTGCTATACATTTTGCTATCTGTGAAATTACACATACACAATTACATGCTTGTGTGCACTGACACACTTAAACGTAAGCGCAGTAGTCCAAACACTGCTTTCAGGAACAGAAGCTGAATTGAAAAGCACAATTCTTTACAAATCCCCAGTTTTTCCAAATTTGTGGCCGACACACACCGGCACGTTTCGCTTTGGCCAGTGATACTCGGGTCAGGCAGAATTTTATGATGTCCGTTCTGTGGCAGGCCACTTCATTTCCTTTCCTTTGTCATCCTTTCTCTTTCTTTCTTTTCCAGAATTACACCCACAGTTCTGACCCTGATCTCGAGGTGGGTTGTCATTGTGGTTTGCTGGGCACAGAACAATCCTTGTACACCGATGCTTAAGTGTAGGTTGATTCGAAGTCTTTTAGAGCTCCAGCACCAGAAGAAAGTACCCACAGAGCTGGAAGTGTTATTATAATGTCTGTTCACACTAGGCATGAATGTAAATATTGAAAGTCAGTTCAGCCACGTCTCTCAAAATCTACATACTTTAGTTACCTTGTGCTCTGTGAATGAGCTTTTAAAAATAAGTGTGGAAGCTTAGAACTGAATCCACAAAAGCAGAGGTAAGTATTTACATGTAGGAAGTTCTTAAAGGTCCAGTGTGTAACATTTATGAGGATCTATTGGCAGGAATGGATTATAATAGTATAATCACCCAAAATGTTGTGTTTTTTGTTTTTTGAACCACGAGTCCAACCAATGTTTTTAAAGTAGCCCAGAATGGACGAACCAAACACTGGCTGTAGATAGATACTTTTCATACTAATAATACATACTTTATTTAATATTTCATAAATCAAAGGCAGTTGTAAGCATCTAATTGAATCATTGTCTGCACCAATAAGCACCACGTAGTACAGATGAGCACCAGCATACCATCAGTATGATTCTTAATGAACAGCATGGTGGGGTTCGTCTGTTGTTTTGCCTTCATCAAAATCTGATTTCTTAGAGTCATTTTATGAAACGAACGAGAAACACCCAAAATCTGAGCCATGAACATAGTCATTTGTTCTCAATTTTCTCCATATTTGCATTTTATTAAAACAATTCTCACTTAATGAGCAGCTTTCCAAGTGAAAGCCATTGACCTGAAACTCCCAGGGAGTACTCGCTCACGTTTATGTGACCATATTCAGTCAAGTGTGGCCTTTTCCATACCCATGTTTCAACAAAGCCTGTGTGTTTGCTTGACCCCACCATTAATACTGAACCAGTTTTGCCAAGAATTTGAATTTATTAGGCTTATCAGTAACTCTACTAATGAGCTCTAAACCACTTGAAATGAAAAGTTACAACAGCTGTTCCATTTCACAAACTATAACTGTGCCTTCAGATGACGAATGAATATGTGAGTGAAGGCAGTGCCTCATTCCCAAATAAGATGGTCTTCAGTGAATTTGCCATCAATGTGGCATGACTAATGTTGTTTTTGGTTGGCCTTGACAACTCGTGAAATCAGAAATTTCCACGTTAGCAACTGGAAAGTTGACCTCGAACAGCTGGCAAAATGCTAAATACAGTGGTAAATGTGGGCAAATTCCATGATACCCAACTTAATATAATACTATAATAATAAATATATATGAAACATGATCCATTATACAGTAGGATGAAAATATTGTAAATTTATATAACTAAAATAAACTATAAATAAAACTTACATTTCTATGATTGTTTTAACAGTGGATTTTATGCCTGGTCTCCATCATTTACACCTAGCTGTGTTTTATTGGTCTATTTCCTCTCATCTATTTACCAGTGATTGCTGACCACCTGAATACAAGCACCTGGCAAATATAACATGGACACGTGATGTTTCCAGATTTAACAGGTTGATGTAATCACATAAACACACCATTAAAAAGTGACTGGCAAGCTGTGGATTTTGCATTAGTAGGGGACGCACAGGACACAGGGGCCATGTCTGCACAGTTTGAGCAACAGAAAGCCACATTTTCTAGGCTGCCTGCCTCTAAATTCCTGGAAGACCGACTGTAATCTGACTTCTTGGTTTTTGTAAGAATTAAATGACATATAACATGCTAATTAGCCGCTGGACTGTGGAAAACAAGGTGTGTCCTTTAGCTGTGTATGTATCTTTGTTCTTTATCTAGACTCCCCGGCCTGTCAGGGAAGTTCTGTGAGATAATTTCCTGTGTGAGGAAACTGAAGGGAAGTACAGCAGTGCTAAAATAATACTCCTTTATTCCAAGGACTCGTGTTTCGTGGCAGGTTTTTTAAACAGTTGAAGCAGTTGTTATAACTACTCTATTATGTGAAGTTACACTGTTGTTGGCTGTTCTGTGGCCAGCCAGTTCATCAGTGGTTATTAATGACAACTGCTCAGCTTTAGAGGTGCTGGTAGGTAGATTTTGTTGATGTTAGACAGAGCTTTTGGGCTTTTTTCCCTGTTTCCAGTTGCAGTTTCTTCTCTTTTCTTGTGATGTTACCATGCAGGAACGGCAGCCCTATGCAGGTCAGGTGTACATGAATGTTTTACAGAAGTGTGACCACTTCTGTGCACTGCACATTTCCCTGATATGCTGATATGCAACTTCACAAATAATCACCATGGGATATTATTTCACATTTATTAATAGTATAAGCAAACAAAATGTATTTTCATTATATGGGCCTTAAATTGCGTATTGCTGCCGTACAGAAATGAGAGTGGTATCTGTTTTCTCATCTAACTCTCTGCCAGAAACTAAATAAGTGTATTTTCCAAAATATCGGACTGTTGCACAGTACAATTAAGAGCAATAACAAATACCCTTCCAGATTAAATTTACTGTAAGGGAAAATGGCTCAAATTCCTTTGATAAGATCCCTGAATTTCCATGGCTTTTGTCTGTGTAACCTGGCAGTTGGCCATACTGCAGTTAAGTCTTACTCAGATTAAGTTGTAATATATGAATATGTAATATAATATGCTCCTGTGAGTGAGTAGCCCTGTTTAAATTGTGATTACCATAGTGTTCCTGTTCAAAAGAGCAGCCCCCTGGAAAGAAAGTATGATCAGTATAGTTGTACCAGTAATAATAGGCATGTTTGACATTTGCGTTCAGTATACATTAGGAGCTTGTATGCGTAGGTTTTTACGGGTACAATATGGTCCGTACATGGAAACGGACCACACAGTCAGCATACTTTGAAGCTGCAGACTGTTTGTCTTGGATCATTCCAGGTCAAATAAGCAGCCGAAGTTGTTTGAGGACTTTTCTTCCACCTTTTCAGTGTACAGTAGCTTCTCAAAATATGCCCGCCAAAAGCAGCCTGCCATGAGCATTAGCACTCACCTCACATGCAGATCTGCAGCACAAATCCCCTCCGTTAAATAATGTGTGGACCGTCAGGAATGTGCCACATCAACAGACAGCAAAACTATTGATGGACAGTCAATAATGTACCTGAAGAAATCAAAAAGACAACTGTTTTTGTGTTCAGCTGCCACATCTTATTTTCTCTCAGTAGCCTTACCTTTTATGAGGCTCTCCACAATTTGTCCCAGCAGGAAGCAAATGTAGATTAGATTTTCCATTCACCGTCTCTGTGGTGATTTTTGTGAGACAACAGCTTACAAATCATTTGTTATGGTTTCCTCTGTGAAAACAGTAGTTAATCAGTTGCCGGAAGGCTTTGGCTGTCTCAATGTCAAAAACAGAAGGGAATCATTCTGCTTTGAAGGAAGACCTACTTGCTCCATTTGCCTCCATGTTTTGATTACTTCTCCATGTGTGAAGAGGAAGTCCTTGACTGAACACGGGAAGCTTTCCATGCAGAGCAGCAAGACCTCATAATACACCAGTGTCATCTATTACAACTTCACTGGCAGGAGGATGGTGGAGGATGGAGTCACCTTTAAAGCTCAAAGCAGAATGAACATTTATCTTTTAAATGATCTGGAGCAAGGCCAACGTACTGTAGTGCTGACTAACCTACCTAAACTGTTGCCTGATGGATTTCTGCTCTTCCTGATCTGCTCTCCAGCTATTCTACTTCATGGGCAAAAGCCAAGACAAAAGCCCACTTTAGGGGGAGGTGGAAAAAGAGTAGTGTTGGATGGGGGGCCAAGCGGGTAGTTGTGGTGAGCCAAAATTGCAGACTAAAGCATATCTCCAAATCACAGAGCCCAGAGGATGGAAGAGGAATCCTCCTAGTGTTATTGTTTCCCATGTTCTTCCACCCCCAGTAATATTTTCCAGATTAAAGCATGCTCCTTGCCCTTACTCCAAAGACAGACCCCAATTTCACAGGAGAAAACCAAAGGAACCACAGAACGGGAATTGCTTTTTCCACTGCACATGAGATAATGTGTTGCCAGTCGTGTTGTGCCTGGGTTCAGCTGCCAAGCTGGAGCATTATTTCCATTTTTCTCAGGTCATTTATTAGGAGAACCAGTGTCTACTTGAGACTAAATAACAGTTTCATATTAACAAGCTCTCAGAAATTAGCTACTGACGGAGAAATGGTTATATCCTCCGATATCTTATTGTATTCAGCAGCTTGCAGTGACATAATATTATTTCGAGTTTTATAGTTGAGTACATGCCTTCAGACTCTTTATAGCGTCTTATACCATGAGTCTTATAGCGTGGAGAAATCTGGCTACAAAATGTTTACTGGTATAACCTAAACATGGCTTAAGTGGAGCAGTGAGGCATTTCCTGGACCACATCAGAAAACGAGACAAGCTTAATAACCCCACACTTCTGAACAAACACATGTATACACTTAGTATCCTCCAGGCTGCTTCCAGAGGCCAGTGCTGAGCTCATATTTTGGCTGAGTGTCTGCAGGCTCTTTGTACTGTACGGTCAGACTACAACAGACGACCAGTCCTGCACTCCTGCCTTGGACGGCGGCAATCTTTGTATGTTTAGTTTGGAAATTTACCTTGGAAACATTTCTGAACATGTAAGCCCAGTCTTTACTTCTTCCACTTCTTCGGTTGCAGCTATGAAAGAGATGACCCTCAGACTTTGCTGTGGTTAGAGCATTTGAACTGAGCAGACGCGATGCATGGACAAAACCTTGCGTCATTACTGTAATTTACTACAACAGAAATTGATCATTGGGAACCACTTGAATCAAGGCCTGGGAAATGTATCCTGATTGTCCCCCACCCTCCCTTTGCAAGCCCGAGGCAAATGCACATTCATCAGAGAGAGGCACAAAGTGAAATCGGGGTCATTTCTGAGCTACTTCCCTTGTGCCGCTGGCTCCCAGCAGATAAATATGTGCAGTGCACACTTTAGAGTGTCAAGTGTTTAATTTAAAAAGGGGCAGAGCACGTAGTTGTGATTATTGTCCATTTGACAGATCGTTGGAAGTGTCACATGTCATTGCTGAGGACTTGACACTGGTACATAAAATGCCTGCTGAAACTACTCAAAAGTTACATTCATCCGGCAACAGCAATCAAATGAAACATTTTATGAGTTTCCCTTCACAAAGCTGGCAGGCAGTTTCGCTTTGGAACAATAGGGTGCCTGTCGATTGAATTGTCTCATAAGTAAAACTTTATAACATTAGCTGTTCCTCCAGAGCAGTGTGGCAGATTTCTTTTCCAAGAGCCCTGTTCTTGTACCCCTGCCTGGATGATCTTAAGGTAGCAATTTGCAAAGTATTCACTCAAAAGCTTTATTGTTCCGTGCAGGTTCAGCGCATTGACTCTAGTCAGACACTTAATCGAACCTAAGCTCTTATTTGCACGGCTATTTATGGTAGATTCCATACTTGATTACAGCCCTATTTGTAGGGAAAAAAAGCAAAGAATGGCGTAAAAATGACTGGGTTACTCAATTACAGAAAAAGGTAGCTGGTGACTTGTTGCCTTAAAGACTATTTAAAAAGCTGAGTGTTATGTCTGTATAGTGTTACTTCTCTGTCTAAATACCTTAAATTGAAAGAGAGGAACCACTGTTACCTAATGCTTGTCAGTCATAGCTTCCATGTACTTTGAGCCAATATTTAGTAGTCAGCTATTTCCACTGGCCAGGCTAAGCATTGCCATTAAAAGGCCCAGACAGACATTATTACACTAGTCTGTCTGTCCAGTCTCTATTCCCAGATGATGTAAACTCTGTGTTGCAATGTTGAGTGCTATGTCAACATATAGCCTGGAATGTTTACAGTTCATCAGTGCGATTAGCCTCGAGGCTAGTTTTGCTAATGTACTGACTCTGGAAGAAATCCATAGTCTGCATCCTCTCTGCTTATGTCTATATATTACACAGGTAATGTTGGACATATGCCATTAAACCTTGCGGGGAGATCCTATGCTGACTGAATATCCCCATTGTGACACAAGTGAATTATTATCTACCGTATGTATTATGGCTGCCTCACAAAACCACTGTCAGTTTATTTACAGCCACTTAAATAACTTGTTATTGCCAGTTTTCTGCAGCAACCTGATTTATTAAATGTTCTTAAACTTTTTCCTTTAAGGTAAGGACCCAGGAATATCAAGCTGACACTCCGTTTAGCGATCACTTGTAGCTTTTGCAGTTGCTTAGGGCTGCTATCAGTGGCTCTTTAACCAATCCAGCATGTTGAGTTGGAGTCTGAGGAAGTCGCTGAGAGAGCTCTTTTAAAATGGCTGTTCCAAGTTATTTTGTCATTTCACCCTTGTAGTTGAATTTTTGCAGTAGGTTGCAAAGGTATACAGACATTTTAATGTTTAAATGCTTAAGATGCTCAAAAACAGAATGTTTAAGATAGCATTTATCAAAGGCTTCTCCCAGAAATATTGTTCTGTGCCCTGGACTTTATGGGTTTTGTTTTTGCTTTAATTCTTTTTTCTGACAAAATTGAACAAAAAAAGACATATTGCACTTTGTCTAAATCGTTGTTCAGAGTGATTCCGGTGTTCTCCCTATTCTTTTGACACATGCAGATAGAGCCTCAGTGTTTTCTGCTCACTTTTGCTGTGGCCTAGAGTTAGCCTGCAGTAGCTAACCGTTTAGCTAATGGCTATAAAGTGACTGTAGGGGGTTTAAGATGTGAGAGTTTATACCTGTGTAGTATAAGTTGCTACAACCTATTCCCCCTGTCCTTGAAGCTGACACAGGGGGTCCCAGACTGCAGGTTTGAACCACGGCTCCGAACAATGCAGCCGGAGAACTGATGGAAAAGCCATCTCCTCTGAGACAGATTTTATTGCTTTCCAGGCCTGCTGTCCCCTATGAGGTCATTTTGGAGGAATGTCCCAGAGAGTAAAGTAAAAGTCAGGTCAGAGTACTTGACCTGTTAGTTTTGAGTCTTACACCTAAAACTTTCCATTTCTTTAAACATACAGAAAAGCAGCTTGAATTTCTCTCTAAGCCTCACTGGAGCTGAGACTCAGTGCTAACCAGCATGGAGCTTGTAAAAGAACGGGGCTTGTGCAAGCACCCGTGGTGTATATTAAATGACTCTAGGAGACTAGCTTCGAGGAAGCCTCCATTGCAAAAGTGAAAAGCAATCAGTGTAGTAAAATTGAGTCATGGACTTGTAGGGGATGGTACAGTGAGCCTTGGCTAAAACAGTTCTGTATCAGGTTTTACAGACTTATCCAACTCTGCCAGTTTTCATGATTCTTTGTGAACTATAGCAGTTTTGCTTTGTGCTAATCTACCTGGCTGTAATGTCATTCAGTTTACAATTGTGTTTTGTTCTCAGTAATGAGGAAAATGAGAAACCTGGGACTTTTAAAGGGTTCTCACAAGACGTGAGGGCCCTTTTTGCTGAATTGGCTGAACAAATTGAGCTTTGCTGTGGTGGGGCTTAACTAGAGCAACAGAGCTGAAACAATAATAAATCAGTTAGTCAATCAACAGAAAATACATCAGCAATGATTTTGATTATTGATTAATTAATTTTTTAAAGCAAAAATGCCCAAAGATTTACTGAATATTTGCTGGTTTATTTTGTCTTTAACAACAATAAATGGAATATCTTTGGGTTTTAGACTGGCAACTTTTTTTTTAGCTGAAAGTCGCCAGTTAACAGGGTCACAGGAGGCAGGCAGGAGGGAGAGTGTAGGTGATTAATACAAACAAGTACTGAGATGAAACCTTATCCAGCTGTAGCCCTTACAAAGTAATTAGCAAAAACAACAGAAATGGCGGTAATACTGCACACCGCCCCACACACACAACTACCTCTGTCAACTGTCATATGCAGGCTACACTGTACGTCTACTATATGTGGAATTGATATATCAAGCCACATTTTGTGTCACAGCACCTGAATTGGCTGTGGGCCAACTCTCTGAAAGGTTTCATACGTCTCACTGACTTTCTCAAGTAAGGAACAACCGGAACTATGAAAGTGGTCCGTTGCCATTCATGCACAGATAGTCAAGGATTTCAGTTTCCATCTTAAAATTTTCTTTACTGAACCAAGCTTACCCAAGTCTCAATGTGCTGCCACTTCCACCTTACTGGTTTAATGTTTCCCTAAACCTTTCATCGTATCAGGCTCAACGATTCACTGTAATGCCTAAATCAACACTGCAGCTCATTTGTAATAATTGTTGTTTTGGGGAAATGCTGCTGAGGCAAATATTAAAGTTCAGATTTTATCAGTAGACGTGAACAGACTGGTAGATCAAACACTGTTTGTGCCAAATGTTCCACTGTTGTTAAAGTGTATTGCACTCAAGTGCTTGATCCTCAGCTGCTCCAGGGGCTGCTCGGTGAGAAAAGAAATGGTTATACTGGGAAGGTCCAAAGTCTTGATATGTGTAAGACGATAAATACATGATATGTAGCTTAAAAAAGCATGCATGCACACATTGCACAGAGAGCTTCTCCGTTTTCAAAAGATATTCTGGGGCTTACAACTGGTGAGCTGACGTTGATAAATGATAGAGTTGACGAAAGGTTCTAGACACGATCTATATTAACTGGTTCTTTAAAGTATAAAAGTCCAACATTACTCGAGTGTGTTGATTTATTATCCACAGCTGACTTCCATTTATCATTCTTTTTTATTTGTTCATCTCTGTGGTCACTAAGTGTGCCACTACATGTTATTTGCAACAACAAAGAAACGGCAAATGAGTTACAGTTGCCATGGACTGTAGTATTTCATACAACACCCAAACTGTTATGTCTCATAATAAAGTCACGGGCATTTGTTGGCTCTGTCCGTGTTGTAAAATGTTGAGAGGACAAGCTAAATATAAGTGTGTATTGGATTTCAAGAAGCATGAAATGGTCAGCGCTGAGAGGAAAGCCAGAGAGCACACTGTAGCCGTGCTCCACAGCGTGTCCCAGGGCACCGGCTGTGATGGATGGCTGTCAGCCCCTCCAGCACCACCCCGTTTCCTGGGGTCACACCGCTGGAGGTCACGTCTCTCTGGAAGTCAGCCACCAGCACTCTCAGTTCCAGGAAGAAAAACTCTGATCTAATGCATCCTAGACACTCATAAACTGTCAAACGGAGCCAAATCAGAAAATGTGAATGTTGGACTGGCGATAACTAAATGATGATTTTGCCAAGACAAACATTGCTCGTAGCGTGGGATGCTGTCTGTTAGGAAACCAAAAGTCTCCTGCTAAAAACTATACAGCACTAACTGTCTCTTAGAAGTGGTTGAACATGCCTTTATTGGACTCGTTTTATTTTCACTATAAAGGCCCATTCTTTTCTTGTGAGGTAATTCTGTGTTTGCAATTATATAGGGGGGGGTGTTTCCAGTGATGTCACCCTGCAGTTTACTCTATGTTCACTTCACACATTGGTTAATGATCTGTGTAGTGTCTGCCTTCTTATCAGAGGTAGAAAATAAGTAGTTACAGCTACAACTGTTGCTGCTGCTTAAGTAGAGTTTTTGAACATTTCTTGGATCTGTTTTCCGAGCCTTTGCTGCTACATTTTTATCAGTTGTTACTTTTGGAAGTACCTGCCATGAATGATTTATAAGAGTTGCTGAAATAGTCCTAAAATGTAGCCTTCTGTTGATGAGGTTTGATTTTTCCTCATTACACAACAGGTCATTCAAAGTCATGACCACAGTTACTCCCCAGTTGCTGTGCGGGAGGCTCTAGACAGATGCAGGGCTCTTTTTGGCTTTCTCTTTACCTCTGCACTGCAAAGCTATTTATGACTATGATATTTCCATCTCATCCCATTCCAGGCCTGTGAATGAAGTGAGTGAAATGAGTGCTGTCCTCTGCCAGTTGCGACTTGCTGGTATTAATGTATTGAAGGTGTTATCAAACTTCAAGATAAGCGTATCAAAGCTTATCTTGAAGTTGAGAAACACTGGTCTCGCAAACGTCTGCAGATTGGAGAACAGCTGTCGAAAGCACTCAAACCGAACAACTTGAACTTTAAAAAGTCATTTTACAACCGTGTGATTACAGACGGGGACTCGCAGGGCATCTGGTTGAAAACAGGGAATCCAAGTGTGGTTTTGGTGTCCCTGTTTTCAAGTTTCGAGCATGGTCTCACACATGGTGTATGTTCCTTCATTCAAAGTAGCTATATGAGAACCTGAAATATATTTATTTATTAAGTATTCACAAAAAGTGTGTTTGCTCTGTTGCCGAGCTAGTGATTCTTGATGTGTGTCGTTTATTCTCTTATACATTTCTACATGCCAGATATGTTTAATTGGGGAGAAAAAGAACATACAGAAGCAACAGCTTACCTGCTACAGAACATGAACTATTTGCCTCGGTGGTATTTTTGTAGGTAGCCTAAGGTGCTGTAGCTTTGGCGTGAGAAAGTACTTCTTTACCACCGGTCTTACACAGCGTGGGTTGTGTCTGAGAGTAATCACCGGAGCAGGATTGACAATTACCTGTCCAACAGGGCAGTAAATCTCAGCAGAGTGATTAGTGAACAACTGTGGGTCTGGAAAATGGAGGCTTTGGCCTCGCTAATGAAGCAGAGACAAAATATCCTGAGGGGGCAGCAAACTCGCTTGCTCTGTGAAATGTTAAGCATGGTGGTGGAGGGGCAGTGCTGATGCAATAGTCATATTATCAGGAGATAATTTATTTACTGAAATCTACATTCAAATATTTTTGGGCCATGTGGGAACAGTGGAAAGAATACAACAGAAAAATGAGAACAGTGCCATATTATCATCCCTTAAGAAGGGATGGAAATCGAGAACTGGTTCCAAATTGTCTGATCCATCACTTCTGATCTTATCAATTCCCTTTATCGATGCCAGGATGTTTTTCTGACAGTTGTACATTGCAAAACAATGACGTCAAACTAATGCATCTGCTGGAAACTTGCAACAAGAAAAAGTCATGGCAGAGAGGAAGAAACAGTCCAAACTGTGGCCTCATTTGATGAATTTCAAGAGCACAGTGCTAGTTGTAATGACTGTAGAATGATGATTTCAGGTAAGGGTGGCAACACCAGCACTATGCTGAAAGGTCTTTCGACGCAACATGGGCTTAAATTCCAGGAATTCCATGTATTTGACACTGCTTCCTAACTGAGCAGCATGTCCGCTACTGAGAGTAATAACATTAGCACCACGCAGGCAGGCTTAGCAGATTTTTTTGTTGAGTAAGAACCTAAATGAAAGGGTTTAACACCAGACATAGAGATAATAACACAGTTGACGCCAAAGACCTGTCTAGGCCTACTTTTTTCCACACAGAAAATTGGTTCAAGGTGTCAATTAGGTAATTGATAAAGAATTGGGCCGATAAGCAGAATCAATAATTGCATTCGTATTAATAAAATCTGATAAATTCCCATCCCTACTATTCAGTTGATAGGATGAACTTGTCACTTATTGACACGATGTAAACCCAAATGCTCAAATTAGTTGAATGGAATAAGTAATGAAAACTTAAAATTTGTTTAAAATTCTACTAACTTAAACATTTTGAGTGCCAGTAACATTATCTTTGTTTTATGTAATTAAACTGATAATTTTTGATTAATCTGAACGTTTATGCAGATTGTCATTTATGTACTGTTTTGACAATAAATCAATAGCATGTGTAATATATAAGATAACAATTATTAAATCTTTATGTTACTGTCATAGATTGACAAAATCTAATTGCTACATTTAAGAAATGAATCGTTTAAATAAATATATTTGTAAATATTTTATTCATATAAATCCCCAAATACATTTGTGAATCTTTATGGTTTAAACCAGATGGCCAAAACACACTGACTTAATGTACAATTTTGACATTTTAGTACAACCAGATGTCCCACTAGTGTGCCTTTTAAAAAATTGTAAATACTTTTTTTTCTTTCTTTCAAATGTTTTAGTCTGCTAAAAGGGAAGAATGAGTGAGTTTCTACTTTTAAATAGAAAAGAACATTGACTTGTACTTTTATGTTAGCAGTACTCAATGTAAATAAGGCAATAAGTTGCCACAAAGGTGAATGATTTTGAGTTTTATTAAGTCATTGTTTCTGAGTTGTGGTCAGTCATTTGAATATTTGAGTTGGCTTAATACCTAATTTAATTGTAGTTAAAAAGTACATGTAGTACTAACTCCAAATATTTAAGCTCTGATTACCTCAGACTTTTGAGTTTAGAAACTAAGAAAGAAGAATAAATTGTTTTCTTTCGAAAACTATTTTCTGCTTACTTATTCGGGTTTACAGTGTATTAGGGTTGTGTGTATGAAATTCTTATTCTTTAACACCTAGATTATATTTGAGCTGAACAGCACTACATAACTTGTATTTAGGTTTTCGAATTTGTAGGCGATTATACAGCAAAAAGAAGGCAAATTACATTTTCAACAGAATGGACGACGAGAAAAGTTTAGTTGTTTATTTTTAAATAACTTTAACAGAATGTTTTTTTTATTTTTAATTCCTTTTTATCTTTTGTGTTGATGTCATGATGTCATTCAAAGATCAAAGCCAAAAGAATGTTCCTCTATACAAAGATTAACATTCTTTTTGAGAATTTAGATATAGTTTCTAAATCCAAACTAGTTTAGGTTAGATTTTACAGAACACCTTCACTTCGCATCCAAGGAGACAAACACAGTAAGTACCGATTCTTCAGGACAGATTTACTTCGAATTCGACGAAACGAACTACAATCAGCCATGACTTCCAAAAACAGAGACAAGATAGATCAGGCATCTCCTCCGTCCACGACAGTTTGTCTTCACTCAGTTGTCCAACGGTTCTTAGAACAGTTGACAGCCATACAGTGGACATTGCTGGAATGCGGGTCTACTGACAAATCAACTGAAGGCATCCTCTCTAACATGTGTGTGGATATAGTTAAGGCTATATCTATACATGTTTATGATGAATTCAAGGAGAGAACAAAGAGGAGTAAACCTCATCTTAAATCCTCCAAAAGATCTGAATCTAGAGGATCACAGAACATCATCATATCAGAGGAAAAGGTACGTGAGTGTCTGGGTGACACTATTGCACTCACATTTGCAGGGGCAACTGGTGTTAAAGAAAGCATTAGTTGCAGAAGTAGCGAAAAAGTAACAGACATTGTAGCCAGAGAGGTGACAGAGAGGGTCAACTCTGTGCTCTCAAAAAGCTGCAGCAGTGAGATTACCAGTGAGGGGAGTGAACTGACCTCCTCAAGCTCTTTCACCCGTAGACTAAAAATCATAGTCAAGCACGTGGTGAAAATTCTTCACAACTGCACGGCTAAGATGAACTGCAGGTCGAGTAAAGGTCGGCAAAGTTCAGTTGTGGGAGCGGATGAAACCAGGGAGTCAAGGCAAACCCCTGTACGTGATAGAGAAACAATTTCTGTTGGAAGCTTCTTGGAGAGAACCACTGAAGCTATCAAGGAGATCCTGCAAGAACAGGTGAGTAATATCACTCCTGCAGAGTACAATATTGACACTTCATCAGCAGAATTCGAAGTGCTCACGTCCAGCACCTCCACAGAAACAGATGATATGGCTTCTGAGATTATCAGAGAGATAATTGAAGTCCTGTCATCTGAAACAACTAGCACACCGTCCAAATTAGAGGCAAACTCTCCCTCTCCTAAAATATCCTGCTGGAAAAGGGTGGGAACTAAAATTAAGGCATTTCTTGTACAAAGATTTGCCAAGGAGTCAATTCTTAGCCTTGTAAGAAAACTACGGTGTAAATATAACTGCTGCTTACAAGCTGATGAAAAATCATCACTGGGGGAGTTAATTACAGAGGCCGGTGAGGTGGTTAGGACACTGATCTCACGAAAGGAAGACCAGGAGACCGATGACGAGTGCCCATACAAACAAATGGTAAATACCATTTCCAACGGCCAGCACACAATGGCCGCCACACAGCTGGGTGTTATTGTATCGCGGCATCTGAAACAGGAGGGCAAGGTCAACTTTTGCGTTGAGATTAAGGGTGAAGTAGACCGCTTTATGAAGCTGATGTGGAACTGGGTCAGCCAGCAGGTGCAGCTGAATAAAAAAAAGAGGGACCGCGCTAGCATTGCTGTAAAGCAGATTAAGCGTGTCATAAGTCTGCCAGCACTCACAGAGAGCCCCTCAATTAAGGTAAGTGACACTCTGACACCTGTGCTGGAACCAGAACCAGCTTCACTCAGTCTGGTAACAGCCCTCAGTGGTAAAGCAACACCTCTTTGCATCACTGTTAAACCCTTCCATCCACTGATCAGTGAGAAAGCTGATGAACCAGCACCACTTTCAGTCACTATTGAGTCCGTCCATTCACTGATCAGCGAAGCAGATAATGACGCTTCGACATGTGTGGGTGAAGCATCACCAGCTACTACTACTGTTCTGATCATGGACTTACCAATGAGTGGTGAAGCTGAAGCTGAGTCCACAGAACACCCAGCTGTTCAGTGGGATGAAACCACCTGTTGCATAATGATGAGTGCACTGATTCTCCAGATTAAAAAAAATCTGTGGAAGGATCTGCAGATTACTCTGACCTGCAATGACATGGAAACCATCAGCAGGTCACTGAGAGACAGGCTCTGGGTAGAGATTGCCAACCGTGATGTTGCTGTCAAGCTAAATGGACATCACATGAAGAAAATAGCCAAGGCGGTGCACAAGGAGTTGTGCAAGAAGGCAGGCGACGCAAAGATCCTGCAAATGTGCCTTCTGTCCCGGGATGCATTAATTTACAACCACATAATTGAGACTCTGAAAAGGC
Source organism: Dicentrarchus labrax (assembly GCF_905237075.1). Lineage (NCBI taxonomy): Eukaryota > Metazoa > Chordata > Actinopteri > Moronidae > Dicentrarchus > Dicentrarchus labrax. Next base: position 1,999,506 of record NW_026136714.1, on the reverse strand, counting down.
ATCTGGTGACACCAAAAAAGTCTGGCGGATTATTTTCACGTCTCGCCAAGACCATGGCCAAACCATTCAATGCCTGTTTCAGACGTGGCTGCAAAGAGTAATCTTGGGCTGTCTCGGGGCGGGTAAATAGGACAGACCTTTTTCCACAGCTGTGTAGACATGGGGTTTTCTCCGAGAGGCTTCGGTTCACCCACCTTTTAAACGATCTAAAAAAATAAAAAATCTACTGCTAAATTCACAAGAAAATGCAGAACACTTTATGCTGCTAGCCTCAGTTTGGCTAGTAGCATAAAGTGTTCCACCTGAATGCGGCATTAGTCATATTATCATCATCATCACTATTATTCATCATTTGCCATTGTTGTTGCTATTGCCGTCATTATTATTAATCAATTCTACTAGTATAGTTGTTGCTATTGTTGTTACTGTGCATCTTTGTCCTTATCTCGTTACCACCCACCCCCTCACCCCACTATCTCACTACCCCTCTACCCCTCTACCCTTCCTGTCTCTCTCTCTCTAACCCCAACCAGTCGAGGCAGACGGCCGCCCACCTAGAGCCAGGGTCTGCTTGAGGTTTCTGCCTCTTAAAAGGACGTTTTTCCTTGCCGCCGTCACCAAGTATTTGCTCATGGTGGGAACTGTCTACTTGGTCTTATACAAATAAAATTTAATTTAATTTAATTTAAATAGGGCCACACAGGTGCCTCAGTGTGTTACACTGTGGCCTTGCAGCAATAAGGAGAGGGTTCAATTCTGGGCCTTGATCTCTTTGCTGTCGAGGGTACAGAGTGGTCACTGTGTTGGCGTGGGTTTACTCTGAGAGCCTTCGGTTTCCTCCCACATTTTAAATAATTATAATAAGATTAAAAACAAATAAAAATACATAAATTATATTTCTGTTTTTTAAAATCTTTCTTTTTAACTTCATTACACCATGGCTGTGCATGTAGCAGCTGGTAGATTCTTCACACAGCAAACACAACACAGCCTTTCAGTTACTATTATACTGCAACTGAATTTATCTACACACTGTATGGCTGACTAAAATAACGTTACTATCCCTCACGCACCGGGAAAGACTAACTTCCCACAACAAATTGGCACAGGTTACCCACAAGCCCACCTTCCTTAAAGGGGAAGGCTCAGGTAACACACAGGTGCAGTTAGGCTGTGGGTGGAAGAATAATCAGATCCTTCACTGAAGTAAAAGTACTAATACCACAGTTTGAAAATACTCCACTACCAGTACAGTGGGAGTACAACAGAAGACTTTCCGCTGTTGAAAATAATCCTAGAGGAAACTGAAACCAATTAAAAAGACCTGTCTTATTATCTCTCCTGCAGATTTACTATTGCTCTTTTTCTACTATTGTTTAAAAAGAAAAACTACTTCTTTTCCGATTACTCGATTAATCGATGGAATAATCAGTAGAATACTCGATTACTCAATTAGTCGCTTACTTCAGCCCAAGTCTCAAGAGACGAGAGTCATGTCATTTAAATCAAATCACGGATGCACAAACATACAGTCTCGGAAATGGTATCAGTATCAATAATAATGAACAACTGCTCAGTCTATATACTGGAAACTCAATAGGACTCAATAGACAATGGATTACAGAGGGATTACAAAATGCCTGCAAAACACTTTATATAGAGAATTTATTAGGTATAAAACTAAAGAGGCAGAAAAGAAATTCAACACATATGAAAATAAGTAATATTATGAGGATATGCAAGAAAGAATACTATAATGAAATATTAGAAAAGAATAAAAACAATATTAACCGTTTGTGGGATCTGGTAAATAGTATCATTAGAAATGAATCTAGAACTCCAAGTTACCCTCAGTATTTCATTGATAACAATAAAACTATAAATACTCTGGATTATGTGGTTAGCGGCTTCAAGAATCCCAAAGTGTGGGACCAAACTTGTATAGATCTGAAAAAAGCTTTTGATACATGGATTATAATACATTACTTTATAAACTGGAAAGGTATGGTGTCAGGGTGGTGGTGTTGAATTGAGAGTTAAAGGTTATGGTATGTATTTGGCACCTTTAAAAAGTTCTAAAGAAAACCATTTAAGAGGGTTTATTTAAAAGAACTCTTGTGGTTCTTTGGTGCTAAATAAAAATGTTCTATATTGAACATTTTAAAGGTTCAGTCCATATCCCAATTACTTTATTGCCTTCTTGCCTTGATTAGCTAAAAATACCATTATATGATTATATGTAATTTAACTTCTACAATTTAAATAAAATAACAAATAATCTATAATAATTAAATTATGATTATAATTAAATGTTAAACAACATACAGGAAGCTGTTTGTTAAAATAAGAGAAAGAGGTGGTTTCATATTTCAAAATCACTGTATTGATCATCAAAAAGTAGTTGCACCATATAAAAACATGACTATACACAATATAAATCGTAGGCTACATTACAAAATATAAATATTACAGTCAACCAAACATTCAATGCACACAATATATATATATAAATAGTATTATATAGGCTATATTATCTCCCCATATAAAATAAAAATGCAACTTCAATTTGAAATGACCTATAAATATCAGTGAATAGTGATAACAGATTCAACCTGTAAAACAAAAGAACAGAAGGCTAAAGATTGTTAATATTGACCAACACTTTCTTGAAACTTTACATTATTCACTGTGAAATTTCTCCTCTATAATTAGATGAAAGCTAAGTATGATAATGCAGTTTGGTAAACTTTGATAAAATCAAAAATCAAAAGAAAGTAAAATAAAAGTGTGCATATACCAGATTAACTGGAAATTAAAATGTCTGGCCCTAAACATAACAAACATATAATTAGAAATAAAACAGTACTGTTACTAGGCTACAGTGTGTTGCTACAAAGAGATTGATAGATGTGGCAACATGGAAATAGTGTTGCCATGGTTACCACTCATGTTATTTCTCTGTACTGGCTAAACTGCAGCTTCCTAACACCCAGTGCTAAAAACTAGATATCTTAGAGAAATTACAAATCTGTAACCACACAATCTTTCACTAAGCTAATAAGGCTGCTTAGAAATTGACAACAAAACAAAGATTATGCTTGGAAATTGTAAAAGTACAAGTGAGGATAGATGGTGTTGAGATTGGCAGAGTATGAAAATCCATTTCAAGGTGTGATAATGAACCACAAAATCTGCTGGAAACCTCACATAAAAAATATGCGCGCAAAGCTATTAAGGAGCACTGCAGTCCTGGAAGAATGAGGCTCATTCCTAACCACAAAGTGCTGCACCTTCTTCACTGTTCACTGATACTGCTATATCTTAATTATTGTGTGGGGCAACACTTACAAGACTGCCCTACAGCCATTATGTATATTGCAAAAAAGGGCTATAATGTTAGTTAATAATGTAGGTTTTCAAGAACACGCTAACAAACAGTTTTTGAAAGTCAAATTCCGTGAATGAGCATTCATTCATTAGCATTCATTTGGTGTCGTGTTTCTGGCCAAGTCCAATATTCACATTCCTTTTAGCTTTTTTTGCTCTACACCACCTCCTAGGGGATATATGTGGCTGCTAAATTCTCCACTAAATGTTCCGGTTGGTGCTTTGCAGGTAGCTTACAGTCAGCTTTTTGGCTGAAAACAGCAGCGGTGAGAAATAATGAAAACAGTAAAGTTGTTGAAATATGATACATTATTTCAAGGATCAGTGTGTAGGATTTAGCGGCATCTAGTGGTGAAGTTGCAGATTATAAACATTTTAATACAGCTCAGCCTTCCAAACATGTAGAAGAAACTATGGTGGCCGCAAAACCTGTGAAAGACAGGAAAGGCCCTATAGTCAGGATTTGTTTTGTCCACTCTGGGCTTCTGTAGAAACATGATGGAGCCCTTAGAAGAGGACCTACTCCCTCTGTAGTTAAAATGGCTCATTCTAAAGTAAACACAACAATTCTTATTTCCAGGTGATTATACACTAATGAAAATATACTTATGAATATTAAATACCATTTCTGCCAGTAGATCCTTTTAAATGTTACACACTGGACCTTTAATGTAAAAATACTGATCACAGAAGCTATAAATGTGTTTATCCTTCTATTTAGCCTTCGTTTAATTCTCATTTTGCATAGTAGTTAATGAATTATGCATGCTTTATTTAATATATATTTCCCTATTTGCACTCAACTGCAGCAACCAGTATGCCATGACTGTCTCATTTTAATTTGCTTGGACCTCCTCTGTAAATCCTTATATAATAGTTTATTTATTTAAGCCTGGAAAGTCATTCTGCTTGGAAAAATGAGAGTGCGAGGAACAAGAAAATCTGGCGTCTGTAGTTCTGCTGTAATGCCCAGGCTGATGTGAAAGATATTAACCGTAGAACCGAACCCAAAACAGTAGCTTTGAGACTTTGTATGGAATGCAACCAGCGTACTGTGTGGGTTCTTTCTTTTCTTCCCAAATGTGGTGGTCTTTTTACCTCTTTCCATCTGTAGCTACAAAATATTAGGATTTGATACAAGTCTCTTTTTCCTCCCATCTGCAGTCCTGGGGAGTAATAGTAGGAAGCAGGGCTTGGCTGGTGGATTGGGAAGCAGGATGGATGGAACTACTGTGGTAAGCATTGCGGTGATGAAGTCAGCGTCTGGCCCACATTAAAAGTCAACCAGGCGCATGCATGTTTAGAGCACACAAAAGTGTTCTAGAGATCGACAAGCTGGTGTCTTTTTTGTGTTTCCTGAGGGCAAATACTGGAATGAGGGAGCACTGAGGGTGGTTGGCAGAGCATGACAGTCCCAGCAACAGTTGGTGATGATATCACTGGCTACATATTCTACAGACAGCCATATGAAGTCTTATACGGGGCTGTAAAAGGTAAACACTGCTCCAAAACTCATTGATGTTCTTGGCAAGCTGTTCCCTTACGTGTGCAGGAAATATTGTCAAGCTGGCTGAAAAGAATGATGTCAACACATATACCACACAGTGTGCTTGTTTTTTATTGCCCCACTGAGAGGGGTGATAGCATTGAGGGCAGTGCTTCATTTAGGCTGTATTTCATGTTTGTAGCACATATCTCCATGATCTCATGCACACTCTGACACCTCGGCCCCAGATATCAGCCTCTTTCAACTCCTTTCTGCTATTGAAATGATCAACGTTTCTCCTTTAACAGAAGGTTTAATAATACCAATAGAATATTGCAACAGTGGACACAAAGCAAAGCGAAGAAGGCAAGGTAAATTAATTACCCAAGGCAACCCAAAGAGCTTCACAGAGTTCACAAGCAAAAGCACAAACAAAACAAGAAACAAATGATAAAAGCAAGCAAGCAAAAGCATATAGGGTAAAAACAACAAAATCAAGCAGACAAACAATAAAACTGATTCAATTAATTAATTAAAAGCAATTGTAAACAGATAGGTCTTTAGCTTCAATTTGAAAGCAGTCAGCATTGTTTTAAATCTTAGTTCTTCTGGCTGTTAGTTCAACATTTGAGCAGCACAGAAACTAAAGGCAGCTTCTCTATACTTAGTTTTAACTCTGGGAAAAGCCAGTAATCCAGAACCAGCCAACCTCAGAGGTCTGCAAGGTTCATACTGGATCAGGAGATAAGTATATTGGACCTAAATCATGCAGACACTTATAGACAAGCCATATAATTTTGAGGTTAATATTGTCAGAAACTGGTAACCAATGAAGTGATATGAGAAGCGGAGTTATATGCTTCACTTTTTGGGCCTTTGTCACAACCCTGGCAGCAGCCAAAGGTAAAAAGTCAGTGCACATGAATTATAAATAACCTCCCAGCTTTTTAAAACACAAATTATCACTTGTATGCCATGTCTGCATTATTCCCCACTTACGTTTTTTTTCACTGGCCTACTTTTTAAAGATTTTTATATATGTACATTTGCTGCTGCTATGGCGACAAGTAAATATTACCATCGCATCCTTTTCATCTGTGAACAAGTAATTTCCAGCGGGGCATAGGGTAATGCTCTGGGTAAGAACGTATGTTGATTATCACGTTTATTGGCAGCACAACCATATGAAGCGAGAAACTTAATATGTCATCTGGAAAATATACTTCAGTTTCATAAATTTGTCTCCACACTTCAGTGTTATGTTGACAAAGTGTGTGCGAGCAAATTCCATTAATGGTTTTTAAACATGTTGCCAACATCTTTATATTCATACACAGTCAGTGCAGTGTGCAGTCTGATTACATTTGCATTTTTGGCGTTAGGCGACGCTCATCCGCTGTGAATTAATATTGAGGCAAGGCTTAGGGATGGAGGACTGCTGAAGGAATTAGATCTGTGATTGTCCCTTAATGGGACAGCCAGTCTAACAAGTACTCAAAGCTCACTTTGACTTCAAAGAATCAATTCCAAACTCGACATGGACATTTTTAACAATCTGGCAATGAGGTAAAACACTGACAATCTCAGACACCAGTGTAATCACTATTCTGTGCAGCACAGTGTCCAAAACTATACTTTTGGCCTTGGTCATGGAGTCTTGACATCTGGCTCTCCACATCCTCCACTACACTTTTACCATTAGTTCTCAGTCACCACATCATAGTATTACTCAATCTCCCCATACTTAGTTACAGACAGTAGAGTTATGACAGTCTGACGCTGGGGCATTACTCATGTTCATTACTGCTTTGGATTTCAGTTGAAACAGAGTTTGTGTCTTTTTCAGTATCACCCCTTTGTGCAGTATCAAAGAAGTCTTCTTGGGTGAACAAAAACTGACCTCAGGTTCAGTTTTTTTAAAATAACTTTTTGTCATGTTAGCATTGTAACTTGGCATATCTGTGAATCTGCAAGTCCAAATTCAACTGCAACATGCTACCAGTTACAAATTGATTGGCTTTTCTTTTAATACAGCGAATAAAAAGCTACATTTAAGGTCCAGTGTGTCATAAATCTGTTAGCAGAACAACACCGCTAGATGCCTCGAAGCTAAATGCTTCACTGTGTTCACCAGCTAGTCACTAACTTTGTCTCTCTGCTGTTTGGTGCTGGACAGGTAGCTTAGATTGTGTTTATCAGAGCTATTTCTGCTGAAAACAGCCCCCTGCATGTGGAAACAATGCTGATGAGACCTGTGAGACCAAAACCAAAACAGTAAAGTTGCTATGCAACCAAAACAATAAGCTGAAAGATGCTAAAACACTCCACAGAGTTCATTCTCTATGGGTTTATCACCATTGGCGACACGTTTTATATTACACATCATCCTTTGACCCATTGTTCATATAAAGAATATCAAGTTTCAGAGTTTTAAATGTTTTGTGATGCTGTGACAGAAAACTTTTCTCTCCAACAACGACTGAATTGGCACATTAAGAGGCATTAGATCTCAGGCAGAATCTAGGACATGTTTGACAAGACTTTAACTTGAAGAATTCTTTTGTTTGCACGTTTAATTTGGTAATGATGCGTACGCTCTGAGCTCCATTGCTTATACCTACTAATAGGCAGCAGTGTTGTGCTCATTAGTGAGTGGAGCACAGTGAGTCCCCATTTCTCCTGACATCCTGACTGTGTAAAGCAGTAGGGGAGATGTTACTGGTAGCCATTGCTCAGCCTTAAGCATTCATTTCCACTAATACTTTGTGTTTTATAGAAAAGGGGGAAAGGCCTGCAGTCTCATATTATATTACATGTGTTACAGGGAATTTGTGAAGCTGTATGAAACCTTAATGAAAGACTAGCTTACAGTTTGGTTTACAGTCCTGCTGTTTTTCTCAGAAAGTAATGCTTTTTTTTTTTTTATGCTATTTTTTGCTTATTTGCAACCACTGCTTGTTCTATTTACATGTATCTAAGTCCTAATGATGCTGCTTTACTGCGTTAGTTATTGCCCATGGTTCAGAGATATTAAAAACGCAGCACAGATTGTTTTAATTAGCTTCACATGTACCATATTCAAAAAGAGTTAAGTTTATTGGCTGTTTGTTTAGAAACATAGTTATCAGGAAGTAGCTCCTTTCTGTGTTTGTTACAAACATGGAAAATATGGAACACACATTGACTTTAAAGGCTCTGTTGGAAGACCACAGCAAAAATGATTTGATATGCTTTATACGGATTTATATTATAAATATTTGTTTTCATGATTATGATCATTTTGTCGTGGTATTGTTGTATGATGGATGTTTTATTTAGGAAAACAAGTGAAATCAAGGTTAACTGAGGCTTCTGACAACTTAAGAATTGTGAAAGTAAATAGTTTGTATACTGTGTGTGGGTTCAATACTTGTTAGTATGTTACCAGGGTATCCAGGGTAAGCTGATGACCACATCACAAAAACAGCAAAAAGCAAAACAACTAGAGGCAGCTTTCCACACACACACACACACACACACACACACACACACACACACACACACACCTGGAACATCAACAAACACACTCCCTCAGCACAGCTCAGGTCAGCTTTCCTTGACCTTCTATTACTCATTTCAGGGAAATGAACAGCAAAAAATGAGTCCTGTATTACAGATGCCAAACAGTACAAGCTGTTGTCAGTTACATGGAGCTCTTCTCAAAAATAACCAAATTCCATGTTACCATGTTTTTGTAGATGAATAGTCAGGTAACACTGATTCATCAGTTTGCCGCGAGCCAACAGCCACATGTGCATCTGTAAGTGTAGTAATGTTGAAATTCCCTCCTGTAGAGACTGATCTACTCAGTGTTTTTCTCCTTAAGGCAGTTATTACAGCCAGCAGCTCAACATATGACAGTGATGACAGCTAAGAGGCCAACCAACCATACCCGGCACTGAGGGCTGTCCTTACACACTTCCAGTCAGCTTCAGTTTGAGAACAACCTGAACCCTGCTCCATCTACTGAGCAGCTGAGGTATTACCACAGTGAAGTGGGCCTTTTTTAGAGATATTTTTGGGCTTACTATGCCCTTATTTTTGATAGGTCAGGCGAAGATAGACAGGAAAGTGTGTGTGTGTGTATGGAGAGAGGTGACATACGGTATGTCAATCAATGTGAAAAAATCTTGATTTAAGGCACATGATGAGATCAGAATTCAGATGCTACTGTACCTGTGAAGGTTTGGCAATAGTATGATGTACACCTATGATATATAACGTGAAATCAGAGCCCAACTGAGCTGGGATATTTGAGGCTGTTAGAGATTTTAGGCTCCAAGTTTTCCAAACATTTTGACCTGATGAAGATCCATCTAGGATCAAAACATCCGGCTGTAGCGCTGCGTCTCGGTGTGATTGTCCCCCGTGTCAGCATGCAGGCTTTTTTAGCATTTATTCATGTTGCCCTTTTCTGAAAGCTTTGTACCTGAGTAATGTGAGTATAACTATTTCCAATGCTAGCTGACATTGCTGAGAGCTTCTGCCCTCTTTCTCTGTGCTGCTTGCCACAGTATTGTTAATCGCACTCTACTCTGCTGGAAAAACTTGACACCAATATATAACTACTTTTTCTGCATTATATACCCGATAGCACACATGATCTCGGGGGTAAATTTGTTAAATATCGGATGATATATACGCCAATACCAATACAATACCAATATGTCTGTGACAGACTAATACTGACCTATGTGAGACGGCAGAAATCTGCCAGCTTCCATAGATTTTGCGATACATCTTTACCTCTTAGTTACCCTCCTCAAATACAAAGCTGCTTTTGGCTTTGAAGCATTAAATAAACAGTAGTTAAGGCTACGTCTGTGGGAGAGAGGCTCCCGGACTCTAAAGGGACAGCTGGTTTCACGTGTTTTTACTCTTGAACTGGAAATCCTCCACACAAGCTTATCAAATGTTTTTAGACCGATTACATCCTTAAAGACAACATTTATTTTCATTAATTAACTGCGTTCTCCCACTGCCGATATCTACTGTAGGACTGTTGTGTAATATATTTTACTGTAGTAGCATATTTTCACTTCATAATCAAGCAGAGCAGTAAACCAGTGGTCATAACTGAGGTCATAGTTTGTTGTTGTTTGGACCTATGACTCATTCTTACCGGTTTACCAGAAACCACGTCTCAAGTGCTGGCCAATCATAATCTCTTTTTCCACCCCAGTTTGAATACACACGTCTGGTCATTGTATTGGGATATGAGCCATGAGCTAAAACAGCCTGTGAACCAGACTGAAGGGGGTGAGAAATCCTCATGTTTAAAGACTATATTTAAATAAAATGAATGGAAATAGCTTTTTACTAATTATTTAATAACTGTGTCATGGAATGCAATGACAGGTAATTACTTCTCTTTAACAAAATACAAGGCACTCTTGAGCGAGCAAAACACACTGATTGACGGAGAGATTTACTTTACTGCATTCTCTGTAAATAGCCTAGAAAACAACAAAACAAGTCATAACTGAGTAGGAGAGAGATTATTTGAGCTTTATTGAAGGTTTGGGTCAAAGTGAGTCAGACTGGCATCTGTTCTCAGGTTTAATATGCCATTCATTAATGTTCTGTCCAAAAAGCATTGCCTGTAAAGGCTGTGTGTACACACTGCAACCATTACTTTCACCTCAGTTTACCATCGGTCCATCACAACTACTTCTACCTAATCACGGATGCATGTGTGTGCTACGTGCATGAACGTGACTACATAGCAGGCTGATATTGAAACAAAACAGAAAATGCAAAACTTACTTTAAATTACATTTCAGTGATCTCATAGTTTAATTATTTTATTTAAATTGTTTTAACATTTTGTTAATATTATGTTTTGAAATTAATTTATTTCATTTAAAAACCACTAGAAGCAGCTTGCGTACCACCAGCGGAGCATGTGGTGCGAGAACCAGTGACATAGACAATAAAAAAGTGTTGTCCATTTTATTTCTACAAATATATGACACTCAATTAACAGCAACAGCAAGAGCACAGCAAAGATTGTTACTGCAATTGTGGGCACTTTATGGTTTTCAGATAACTTCCATTCTCAGATTTGTACATTGATTGATTGGCACGTTTGATCACTGAAGACCAACTATTCCAAATGAAATGAGAATACTAATATGTTGTGTATAGCACCATGAATGCAGGAAAGCCGTGCCGTTTGGTAGCAAATGCTACACTGCAGAAACTGTAAGTGCAGTCCAACTGTGTGGTGAGTATTTCATAAACACTCGCATCGCTGCAACAGTGACGTCAACTGTAACGACTCAAAACACTCGAGGACATTCAGAATAGCACCTTTAAACTTTCTCACATGATAAAAAACGTTATAAAAGAGTACAAAAACACGTACGATAGATGAAACTCGCTAGCTAGATAGCTATAAGCCACTGTTACAATGTGCCATTGAAGATTTGTCATTACAATGCACTAGATCCTCATTAACTCAAACCTTCTGGGACAGGAGGTTGTTTGAACCAGTGATGATTCAAATGACTTAAATAAATTAAAATAATAGGGCAAAACTGTTGAAAGACTTCCAAGTGCGGGCTGCAGATATTTTCATATCAGAAGAAATCTGTCCCACAGTTCGATAACATTTGAAACTAACATACACAGTGATAGATAGCAAAACAAACAGTCTGGTAGTTAATAACTTCAGTGCTTGGTTGACATTACACTTTTTTACATTCTGCATTTTCAGATATTGATTAGAACAATGCACTTATAGGGCATTTGGTGATGTTTGTCAGTTCCTCTATAGAGTAGGTTCTGCTCTCATTACAACAGATTTCAACAGAACCTAGTTAACATTTTTAAAAAGTCTTCTCTTAGAAGACTTTTTCTTCTATGACATTTTAGTCACAGATGGGACGGGGGCACAGATCCACTTACTAACCATGTCCAACTAGTCTTGTATATTGGAGCGTCTTTCCATGGCCTAATGTGTCCAAGGCACAGGGTTTTGGGGAATTGCCTTGTGGGTAAGAGGCATCCAGAGGCCACTGGGAGGCAGAGTCATCTGTAAAGCAGCACAGAGGCTCAGTAGGGGTATGTCGAGACGGAGATGTAGATGATGAAGATGCTCTGGTAGGTAATGCGTCCCTGCAGCGAGATGGTGGTGGCCTGCACCTTGAGGCGCACCAGTCCCGGTCTGTCCAGAGCGCGCAGGGTGAAGATGATCCCCCTGCCCGCCTCGTCTCTGATGCCAAACACCCGGCCCATCGTGCCCGACTCCGATTCTTGCTCAAGTATGGTAAAAGACGTACGCTCTTGCAGGATGCCTGACTCTGAGAAAGCAGACAGACGTACCACATTGTGATTGGCTGGAATGCCGGAGGGGAGAGTGAGCAGCTTGTACTGCAGGAGCAGAGGGGAGCCTCCTGCGGCGCAGTCCAGAGAGCAGGGTCTGTAGCAGGTCCTGTAAAGGTCAACAGGAAAGTGTGAGGTGAACAGACACAATATACGTACATGCCCAGGGCCTAATTATTGTACTTTTTTAAAATTATTATTCATGAAATTACCCCGGGCTTCTTCCACTCTGATAGGATGCAGGGCAGGGTGTGTCCAGGCACTGGTATCCCCCTCGGGTATTAAAACACATCTGATTGTGCCCACATTGGATGCCTTGTTCTACACATTCATCGATGTCTAGAAGTAGAGAAAGGGGTTAGCTCTAATAATTTAAAGAGAGAATCAAGTCGGTTTTTAAGGAATTTGGTATCTTGGTGCGTAACAGTAAATCTAAAAAGATGAAAGCAAGTACTGCAAGTCTAGAAGTATAAATAAAAAATAGAAAATTAACAATAACAACAACAAACAATATGACTTATTTAAAAGGAAAGAACTGACCGTATGCAATAGACCTTTTTCACAGCAGCCATTTTGACATTAAAGTAGTGACACTAATTAAGGTTTTGTTTCTTTCAGGTCAAACAGAGTCAGTGTGCTGCTATTGTGCATGTTGGCTCACTGGAAAGGTTCTGCTACACTAAATGGAACAGAACCTTAATCAGTATCATTGATAACATCTGTGTGTACCCCACTATTTCATGTCAAAATGGCTGCTGGGAAAAAGATCTATTACAGTTTAATTGAACCTCTCACCTTTACAGCTCCTGCCGTTGGGTAAGAGCTGGTAACCTGGAGGGCACAGACACTGGAAACTGCCAACGGTGTTTCGGCACTCGTGTTGACACGGCTTCCTGAGCGCACACTCATCTACGTCTGTAGAGAGAATAACGTAAAGGGACGAGTGTGAGAGTGACGAGGTCGACAAGACAGTCTTATGTGGGCTGGTTTCATTGAAGCACACTCACCAACACATGTGCCGTCCCTGTTGGTGTACCCCACAGGACAGCTCTGTCTGGTAATGCGAGATACCCCATGAGAACGGGACAGGATTGGACGGCCTAGAGACGACACCAGCTGTGGGCGGAGTCTTGCCCTGACTCTGGTGCCATTGGTGAAGGTCTGACCTCTCTCCAGCCCCGCACAGGAGCGCCCGTCGCCAAGCAGCACAGTACCAGGAGGGCACAGGCACCTGAAGCTGCCGGGCACATTGCGGCACTGGTAGGCACAAGGGTTCGATGTCTGCAGACACTCATCGATGTCTGAAAGGTAGAACAAGGCTCAAGTGAATTCTCGTGCGAGAGCATTATCTGTGTGTTAAATTACGACACCTACACAGCTGATACCGTACCCAGACACGGGAGGCCTACTCCCTGGGATCTGTAACCTCTGGGACACACACAGCCGTAACCTCCAATTGTGTTCTGACAGATCTGAGTGTAGCGACACATGTGACTTCCATCCTGGCACTCGTCAATATCTGAAAAATATACAGTATATCAGAATTGCAGAAAACACAGCATTACATTTGCAATTCCAAAAAGTGTTTTGAAAAATCAAGACATAACTGTGATACTTTAAGTATAATAACAAAAGACTGTGATTGTGACGACTAGCAGCCTCAATCTCGTGCCAGTGGTGCTATTGGGACTATAGGGTTTCTTAAAATGAAGACCACACTACCATAAACTCTAGCACACCCTGTTATAAAGAGGATCTTCGGTCAGAGGTTTTCTCTGAGTAGCAATTAATGGAGATTTCAAAAAGTATTTGTGAAGGACGAGCCGTAACCTCTTGCTGTTTTGTGCCCTAAAACAATCCTGTGAAATCTGACCGGGTGTTCACACAGTGCAGTGTAGGGGTCTGTCAAGGCTGCCAATATTATCACCAACAGTCCAGTTGGCTCCCAATGATTATACAGACGCAGACAAGAGCCGGGGACTTCGTTTATAAAAAAGCATGACATGCGCAGAAAACCACGTATAAGTAGTTATTTATAAAGACCTTACTTTGCCGTGGAATTGATCTTATCTCCAATCAAAACTAGACTTGCTTTAAGTGATTTTCCTGCTGGTTATGTAGTGATATTTCAGTGTGCCTGTGGTGAGCTTTGCAGTGGCTTTATTAACAATGTGATAGGAATTATGGATGCCTAGTATTTACAGTTTAGGGTGGGGGTTCAGGATTATGGTAGGAACATTTTCACTGAATTAACACCTGAAAGTGCCATTTCCTGAAATATAGAGCCTTTAACAATGACCAGTAAAGCTGCTCTTTCACTATAAAGCTCAGTTTATTGCACTATTAGGCCTATATATAAAAACATACATAAGTTTTTCATGGTGTTCTGTACTTTCAGCAGTAAGTGACCAAGGGCAACCATTTACTGCATACTGCTGTGAGAACATAACAATTAGATGATAATTAGCCTGATCAGCCACCGTCAGTAATCAATACACACACATTAAACCATTAATCAAGCCAATGACTATCAGCAGACAACTTTATCATCATGTTTCTGTAGTGGTGACAAAACCTTAAAGAAATACGCATAGCAGTTTGAAAAGTTCCCTGTACTATCTGGGGAAAATAGTACACCAAACTCCCTTTAAAAAAACGACGTATTAACAATTTCTTACGACGCCATAAAAACCTGTAACTCTAGAAACACAAGATGGAGTGTGTCATTTGTTGACAGTCTTGAAAATTCAGCATCAATATAATCCATAAAGATAAACTTTGTTTCTGTACAAGCTTTACATTTCGTCGCCTCAGCTCACCAGCGTCCGTTATAGCTGTGCTGAGTGGGAGAAGACCATGGGAATAAATAAAATAAGGGCCGGTTGGTGGATCAGATTTATACCGAGTTAAACACTGTCTTAAAGCACAATTGATTCACAGTCTATCGTGTGTATGTCTTGTATGTCAGTCTATGGCTTTTCCTGACTAAATTCATTTGTACAAGCATTATGTAAGGGAAAATGGCTAAGTCAGGTGCTGTGAATTTAAGATTTATACATCACAAGTGCGTATGTTACAAATGGGCTTCTTAAAACCTGCATAAGCAAGGTTTTTTATGCTCAGTATATTTATAAATGGAACGTAAGCACGCTGTCAGAAATTATCTTAAGGCTAAGTTCAAGTATAAATTTAAGAATATTTTTATAAATAAAAGTTCACTGTCGAAGGATGAATGAATCAGTGAATCAGTGTTGTTTTGGAGGTTGGAACCAAATCTATGAGTCCTTCAAGGCATAACTGAGTTGAGGTCTGTAAATGAATTAACAAATGATTTATGGATGGGCAAATGCTACATTTAGCACCTTCTAAATAAAGTATAACTGCCACTAACCCACACAGGCTCCATTCTCTGCTTTGGTCATGCCAGCTGGGCAGCTGTCGAAACACTGGTATCCTCCCTCTGTGTTACGACACTCCTTGTGAGCCGGGCAGACGTTTCTCATGCACTCATTGATGTCTGTAAAAGGGCAACCATTACAACAGAGCTGTTATGGATTGTCAGTTATCCACTGGCTCAAAAATTCAGTTGAAAAATAATCTCTTAAACCTAAAATGCCTTGACTCGTAAACTACAAATCTCTTAACAAGTTATGTGACTGACCGATGCAGCGGTGTCCTGACAGCTGGTACCCTTGGTGGCAGATACAGCGGTAGGAGCCCAGGGTATTGAGACACTGATGCTGACATGGGGAGAGAGCAGACTCTTGGCACTCATCCACATCTGAAACACACATCTGGCTCAATCAACCTACCGCGGACATCCATTATGACATAATGTATGGTAAAACATGAGATTATTCTTTATTGATTATTGCAGGAACAACAGGATTCAACAAAAAACAACAACCCCAGTATGAGTAAACTGTTATGCCTCCGTACGAAATGTTGTGCAGTTGAACAGTGATTAACAGTGACTTGCCTTCACAGCTGGTTCCTGTGATGCTGGGCTTAAATCCTGGTCCACACTTGGCCTGGCAGCGATATGTGCCCACCGTGTTGACACACTGCTGGTTGTAGTGGCACATGTGCGAGCCCTGGGAACACTCATCTATATCTGCATGGCATCAAGTGAAACACAAGTATAAGGCTGAGGCATGGGATTAACTGGAAGTGAAGATAATGCAGGCTTACACAGATGATTTCTCCTTTACTAAACTAGGACATTGGCATTGGCTATTTGGTGATTAATCACAAAAACTCCAGCAGGCATGTTGTTTCCCGTCTCACCTTGGCATGTGTTGGTCTCAGAGGAGATGGTGAAGCCAGAGGGACATGCGCAGGAAAAGCCTCCCATGATGTTGTTGCAGGAATGAGAGCAGGGAGACTGGAGCGCACACTCATCTTCATCTAATGAGGACCACATTGAATCATAATAAAAAAAACTGGTATGGTGACAAATGTTGAAAGACAAATGAGGCATAAAAAAATGAAAGCAGCATACCAGCACAGTAGGAGGCTGTGTCAAGAGTGAAACCTTTAGGGCACGTGTCTCCATAACCATCTGCAAACAGAAGAAGTTCAGTTCATAGCTGCTGCAATGTTCAGCAACAGTATTTCATGTGTGGTATGTTAAGTTTTAAATCATTGTAATTTTTCCCCCAGACCTGGTATGAGAAGGCTGGCAGTGATATGGAAGTCCAAAGAGAGAGTAAACATGTTATAGACGCTGTTCATCCCGGAGACCTTGAGCAGCTGGAGCAGAGGGCCCTGGCGCTCCTCCTGGCCCTCATAAATAATGGTGTGATTGCAGCGCAGAACCATGGGGTTTCCTCCTCTCTGGTGGGTCTGCGATGACCACGAGTACAGCTGCCCTTGGCCTGTCTGCACATATGACTCATCAAACTCCTGCGGGACACAAAAAGAAAGCGGGTCAGAGAGGAGCTGAAGCCGTGCCGACACATTATGTAGTGAGATCCGTTTGAGGTCTTTAATCACAGATTGTAGTGACAGCGGCGAACGCACCTGAAGGCTCAGATGAGCTGATGATAATGAAGGAGGCACAAATCCGTTAATTACAATGTCAATTAGCAAAACTCCCTCAGAATCCAGACCTCTGGCAACGTGCGTCAAACGAAGGACCTCCCCTGTTAAAAGAGATAAAACAGTAAAATCACCACTTATTTACAAGCTCAAGGGAGCATGCTGAAACTGTTTAGAAGTAATAGTCTGCATGTCTAAACTGATGTGAGTGGTGCCATCTGCTGGTTGTTTTGTAAACTACAAAAAAGTTAGCATGTGTCTGTGTGTAGTTTGTGCTGCAAACACATAATTTATGCAAACTTAGCATGAATACATGAGTGATATATCTGCAAAGCCTGCATGGTTGTAAGTGCACTATCTGAATAATGTAACAGAGGAGAACTGGCCAAGCTCCCAAAACCTTTATACATAATGAGTGAAAAGTTTGAATTATCCATTGGCTAACACTTATTACTGATACATGTAACAAAAGCGATCCTGGCTGAAACTTACCAGTCTCAAACTCCAGCTGAGACTCCTGTCTGAACTGGCCCTGAGTGAGGGAGTAGCCGTTTCTAGCTTCCCCGCTCTGCAGCACAGTGGTCCAGTAGATGGGAGCAAAAACAGACACCAGAACCCGCAACAAGGGACCTACAAGGAAACAGCATCAGCTCTTGGCTGTGAGCTAGAATACAATAAATGCAGTCTACATGAGATTAGGACCGTATCCCAAAAATGAGCTCTGCTGTTTTCACTTCTTGAAAGTGAAAACAGAACAGAACGTACTCCAGTGTTTCCCCGAATTCACGTCTATCAACTATCTAGTGACTAGTCTACCAACTGTAAAAAAATATTAAAATTTAAAATTTTAATTGATTTATTTTAAATATAAAAAAATAAAGAATATAGGTTTCTTTTGGGGAAAATATATATTAGAGTTAGATTGTTTGTGTCTGTCTGTAAAAACTTGCTCAACCTTCAGCACTGAAATTACTTGGAGATCTCTCTGGACGTGTACTGTAGTCTTCATACTAGACTGCAGTACCGCAGAATGAATAGCGGATATAATGTGCAGTCACTCACCCACACTGGGGGGGATGTTGTCCAGGCGGGCATGAAGAGTGCTGCTTCCCTCTTCCTCATTGTCTGTAATGTTGGCCTCCAGGAAGGACACACCAAACTCCCTCTCGTTCACCATGCCTATCAGGCTGCCTCTGGTCTTACGAGGAGTCTCTCCTTTCACCACCAAACAGACAGAAATGTGGTGAGTTTACAGGCACTTTAAATTAAATGTCCCATCTAGCTCTGACTATGCATAACTTACGACATTGACCAGGATATGACATTATATCTGTGCAATATGTTTCGAAACACTAAAGCAATGACATTAAAATATAAGCTACAGTCCCACGTGAAAGAAGAGATATTTTTTACCTGGACAGAGACCAGTTTGACATTTCCTAGAGTCGGTACTGGGACCGCTGCACGACCGGCCACCATTGGCTGGTTTTGGGTTGTTGCATATTCTGATTCGTTCTTGGAAGCCTTGACCACAGGTGCTACTACATGGAGCCCATTCCTCCCAGTTAGAGTAGCCTCCATTGACTGTTGGAGAGATAGAAGAGGAGAAAATGAGCAGAGTTTTGAGTCTAGATTCTGTACAAACAAAACAAACAAGGAGCTCACAGAAAGCTTTCCTGGAGAGAGGAAAATAATGACAGAAATATATAAACACACAGTGAATCATATCAGATGAAACCAACTTCTGACAAAGAGAAGAATGAGACAAAATAAATAAGAGGAAGTAGGACGTAACCTTGGATGTGTGTAATTATAAGCACTCACTCTGAACCTTGAGAGTAATGGTCCTCTCAGCCGTTCCAGCTTCACTCTCAGCCACACACTGGTACTCCCCTTCATCTGCAGCCTATAGATCAAACAGGTAGAGGAGGAGAGTTTGGCTTAATTGGCACTCTGAGGAATAATTTTCCTCTGATAGGACCACAAACCTCCAGGACAAAACTGTGCCTTAGATCACATATAGTTTTATTTTAAAAGAAAGCTTTTTCTACTGGGCAGTTGAGATTATATTCCATTGAATTCTTTGTTATAATAGATATTATTGGGCCAGAGAGAGGAAATTTCACATTAGAGTGCTCTGTGGGAAGGACAGTCATCTATCTGTGAGAAAGTCTCAACTGCAGGCTGTGCAATTACAGCAGCAGTTAGAGAACTAACAAGGTTACAGGCTAAGGAAAGAGGGGCAGCGTCTGGGAACATCCAGCTCTTTGTTTGTCTCCACCCTCTGCTGCTAATGCTGTTAGCCTTTCTGACTGAACTGAATCTGATTTAGATGGGAGCAGGACGCTGCAGGACAGTCACACACTGTTACTCCACCCAAGGGGACTGCAGATGAAGCCTGGACGGGATGAATACAGCTTCATTGTTCTCCAAGACATGAAGCAATTATTGATGTAAGTAGTTTGCTCAAGGGGGCTTAATCATTCAAACTTGAGCAAAACTTGTCTAGAGAGAGGGTCACTGCTCTAAAATGTCAGAAATAAAGCACAAAAAAAGAAAGGGAATGCTGTATTTACAGTGATGCTGTAAATGATCAAGGATCCGTTGTGAAGCGCTTGCATTCGGAGGGAGCGGAGCAACGCTTTTCCATCCCGGAGCCAGCGGAGGACGGGGCTGGGGTCTCCATGGACTGGACAGTCAAGCACAGCAGAGCCACCCTGGATGACTGTCTGAGACATGTGGGCTTCACCCTTCAACACCGGAGGCTCTGGAGACACACAGCACATATTTAAGATCAACAGGGTGATATCAGTGTGTGCAGAAAGTTAAATGAATAACCCTGACCAAAAAGCTCACCTCTGATACGGACAAACGAGAGCGCTCGGATGGAGCCCACGCTGTTTTCTGCTATGCACACGTAGGTCCCGGCGTCACTCACAGTCACATTCTCAATAATGATGGAGCTCCTGCCAGCCTCATCAACAGTGGCACCTGAATAGATCACAATACTGTATTAGGTTAAAGATTACAACAGCAAGACTGATTAAGCCATGTTTTTGTGATCTGTAATACTGTCCTAGTACAGAAGCGCTGTGCAGCTCACCATGTAAAGGAAGATAATACCTGGGTAAGGGCTGTTGTTGACGGTCCAGGAGATGACAGGAGAAGGTGTTCCCTGAGCGTGGCAGGACAAGGCCAGACTCTGCCCTTTGTTCAGGGTTACATCACCTGGCAGCTCCTTGAAGGCAGGCCTCATGTTGATGGACAGGCGGATGTCTTGTCTCACGGAGCCTGCTGCATTGGTAGCCACACATGTAAACACACCAGCATCCCCTGGCTGTGTGAAGAAAGCAGTCAGAACTGATTTATATGCCCCAAAACTAGACACAGATGTAGTTCATGATGTATAGAAGAATGTGGGTTGTACTGCTAACCTCAGCCCTCTCGATGATCAGCTCTCCTGATCGCAGGACGGTGAATTTGCCGGGAAGGTTGGGCACAGTGGTACCATCCTTCTCCCATGATACTCTGGGCTCTGGTGAACCCTGAGCAGCACAGGGCAGCAGCGCCTGAAATCCTTGAATGACTGACAGTTCTGTCTGCGCTGGAGGAATCATGGGCGGGACTGAAATGCAACCACATCCGTTTTATCAATTAAACTTCTTTAACATTAACCTGCTATTTTATGTCTTTACATAAAATCAAATGGCTTAACTCACCTTGAATAACCAGCCTCATGTCGTGGCTGGCTCTGCCAGCAAGGTTTTTGGCTGTACACGTGTACAGGCCTGCATCACTGCGCTGGGTAGAAGTAATTGCCAAGGTTCCGTTGGCAAAGACACGTATATGAGCGCCGTCAACCACAGGCCTCCTGTCCTTAAGCCAAGCTACTTCAGGTTGGGGCTGCCCATCAGCCACACACTCCAGGCTGATGGGCTGGCCTAACACTGCAGTGTGCTCCACACGAGGCACACTCAGCACAGGTGGAACTGGAGAAACATTAAATGAACAAGTTGTTACTGGAGTTAGCAGATGCATATGTGACACATAATCTGATTAAGGAGGATATACACGGAGAAACCACATTTTTATTCTCATCCGTGAGATCCACAGTACCTTGAAGGACTAGTTTGGTCCTGCCCACAGCTACGCCAGCGTCATTCTTTGCCAGGCACTGGTAGGTCCCAGCATCACCAAGTGTGACACGGGAAAACTTCAGAGCTCCATTTGAGAGCACAGCAAGCCTGTGACCTGCAACAAAGTCACATCACATGAGCATGGAAATCAGATCATAATGCATGAATTCCAGTGAGAGTAGTAGTTTGATAGAGCAGACTGAATGCCAATAATGCTGTCCAGTCTGTAAAAGCAGGTAAGTATTTTTCCATGAATGTTACAGATACCAAATGTTAAAGTAAGCACCAGTGGCAGCATCCCCCGTACAGTAACAGTGTGTTTAAAAAAATTAGTGTTCAAAGTTGTGATTTTTTTTAATCATTACCTGTTGCTATGGGAACTCCCTCTCTTTGCCAGGTGATGGACGGCCTGGGGAAGCCTTGAACCTCACAGGGAAGAACAGTCCCATGATGTAACACCACTTGCACTTCCTCTGCCATTGGCCTGATCTCTGGGGGCTCTAAGTACACGGGAGAACAATCACTTGTTATGTGTATTTACATGTTTTATCACATGCGTTCCAACAGCTAGTCTGTGACAGCCTACCTTGCACAGTGAGGGAGATGTGTTTGTGAGCCACTCCGGCTGGGTTGCGGGCTGAGCATGTGTACCTGCCGGCATGGCTTGGCACAGCAGCGGTTATCTCCAACACTCCTGAATTAGTTAGTGCAAAGAAAGTTTAATGTCATATTTAATAAGCAGAAACATAAACCTTGCCCTGTGGCATTATTGTTCTAGTAGAGCAAGAGCTGTCTACAGTGTCTTTTAGTGTCTTACCAGTGGGAAGGACACGATAACTTCCACCTCTGGATCCCAGTTTGGCTCCACCCTTAGTCCAGGTGACAGTGGGCTGAGGGCGTCCTTGTACTTGACAAGGCAACACCACAGGAGACATCTTCACAGCTGTGACCGTCGTGACATCGTCCTCAATAGATGGAGGGACTGAAAGAGCAAATAGCAAATTCATCAATTCAGTCATCTCAGAGGGCTCTCTCTACTGTCTGCTTATTGTACAGAAGTCAAAATCAATACCTTGCAGGGTGACCTCAATGACCCTGCGCTCCTCGCCCACATCATTGACAGCCGTGCACTCAAAGTAACCTTCATCCTCACTGGACGGTGACAGAAGAACCAGGGACCCAGAGGACAGTAACCTGGACAGAACAGCACGACTGCGTCAGCTTTTAAGTTTTTATGGCTTTTTATTTTTTTGCAGTGTATACACATTGTGTATTGAAAGGGAGTCCGGCCATAGCTTTGTCTTTACCTGTATGCGGCAGGCTGCTGGCTGCTATCGAACGGAGTGCCGTTCCTCTTCCAGGATACTTTAGGTGGGGGTATGCCTGTAGCCTCACAGCTCAGCACAGCTCTAATCCCCGTGGTTACTGTCACATTGAAGGGACCAGGATTGATTGAAGGACCCACTGATGGGAGATAGAACAGATTCACATGTGAGATATGAAATGGGAGAAAAAAGCACCACCAGAGTCAATATGGAAGTAATAGTTTTTCTCTACTATATTTACCAAACACCCGCAGATCCACTCCCCGGTGATCTGAGCCAGCCTGGTTGGACACAGTGCAGTAGTAGCGACCAGCATCACTCAACTGAACCCCGTGTACACGCAAGGAGCCCTCTGATAACATAGTGTACCTGAAACAAATACACAGTAAAAAGATGAATGGATGGATGGATGCACCACAGTGTGTATGTGTGTTTGTTGTTTTTGGTATCACATGTAAAAAAAAACAAAATGTAAATATAAGAAGGATGTTTACTTATTGTTATCTTGAGTTATGGGGAAGCCATCTTTCCTCCACATGACCGTAGTTGAAGTGTCACCTTCAACTTCACAAGGTAGAACTGCATCCTGGCTGATATGTGCGGTCACCACTGAGCTGCCCTCCTTTATTACCGGTGGTACTGGAGGAATACAGTGACATATTGTATATAGAACTATTTCCAACATGTATTTAAATAAGCTTTTTATCGACAGGCTGACTTACAGAGAATCTCCACAGTGAAAAACAGACTAGTGCTTCCAGCCATGTTGGTGACCACACAGCTGTACTGGCCGCTGTCCTCAGGCCTGACTTCCTGTATCTCCAGGTACTGACCCCCTGCCAGCCGCTGGATACGACCACCCAGCTGATATAACAGGAGGAGAGTGGGGAAAACAGAGGCATGTGAGTCAGAAGAGGTGGCTTTTAGATAAAATACCTGTTTTGGTTTTTTTTTCCAGCTCTACCTGAAGTTTGGCCTCATCCTTAAACCACTCTATGTTGGGAGCGGGGTCACTGTCAGCCAGGCACTCCAAGGTCAGATGTCCATTAACTGGCACTGTCAGTGTCCTCACATCACCAGAGCCGACGAGGGTTGGAGGGACTGAAACACAAGCACTGATTCTTAAAAAGTGGACCTCACTGATGTGTATTAAAAAAAGTTTGTAATGGCAAAATACACATACGCACACACAGTATATGCCTAAAATGCTTCTTTAAACAAAGACGAG
The DNA here is from genome assembly GCF_905237075.1 of Dicentrarchus labrax. Classification (NCBI taxonomy): domain Eukaryota; kingdom Metazoa; phylum Chordata; class Actinopteri; family Moronidae; genus Dicentrarchus; species Dicentrarchus labrax. Next base: position 1,975,539 of record NW_026136714.1, on the reverse strand, counting down.
CTAGGTAAACACATGTGGCCATGTGGAACAGATAAACTCAGGGGCAAGATGTAAAAATCATGTGTTGGCACTAAAAAATGACATGCTTAGCTTTCCATACAGAGCGCAGCGTTTATAAAGAAGGATGTGTGTTTAGCTGATGATCATGATTCACAGTTTTATGATGCAGCTGAGCTGGGTATGTCATAATAATGCAAAGACGGAATATAACATCAAGAATTTGGGAACTTTGCTCAGAGCATTAATCTCAACAGTTTAATAGGTCTCAGCAACGTTGCAAATAATAAAATTTATAGAAGCATTTTATTCTAGCATGAAGAAATAGGTAGAACAAATGTAAAGAGGTGTAAGCATGCTGCACAGTGTATCGTAAATGAAATCAAAACACATGTATGAAAATGCCCTTATACCCTATGTACGTCATATTGCGTGCAGAACTGCACACACAATGTAATTCTGTGCATGACTGCAGCCAGAAAATGCTAATGCCAGACCAAATCTGGTTCTACTTTTGCGCAAACACCGATCTTTACTCCTGAGTGCACACAGAGCTTTATTCATCAAGTTCCAGGTGCAAGCAAGAGAGGAAGTTAGAGAGAGAGAGAGAGACCGTGGACATGATATATTTCTTCCAAGTTTAAAAAAAGCGCAAGAAGAGCTTGTGTCACCTTGGACTCGGACCCAGTAGTTTTTTCCATCCTCTCCAGCCAGGCTGCTGGCCAAGCAGGTGTACAGACCTGCATCCTCCACCTTTGAAGAGACGACATTAATCAGCTTGAGTGGCTCTTTCATGAGAGTGCTGTAATGGCCTGGACTGATGCTAAAGCTTCAGTCTCCCAGTTGTTTGGCCATGTACAGATAAATGTTCATGCTTTGTTTTTGCTTCGAACCATAATTTGTATGAAAAGACTGGACACATTAAAGCTGCATAAGACATATTGAGATGGACTTCTTTCCAAAATTCTCATTGCATCCTTTTTTTGCACAAAGTTAAAGACTTAAGCACATGTGCTCACATCTACTATGTTTTTACAATAAAACCTTGATTATTGCTGCTGTGCAATATTGTCAGATATTGTCCAATTGAAATTTACCTGAACTTTGCTAATCCTGACAATGTGTCCATCCTGCTGAACAATGTCAGTTCCTTCCAAGGGGCGGCCATCTTTGAGCCAGCTGAGGGTGGGAGGTGGGACCCCGACAGCGGAGCACTGCAGTTCCAGTGGACTGTTTACTGCGATGGTCAGCTCTTCTGGAGAACTGGAGCTGGAGATCTTCGGAGGCTCTGGATTAGAAAGCAGAACATTTTTTGGCTCGGTAGTTCATAAACTTTAAGTCAGAGATAAATTAAATAAACAGACAACAGTTTTGGGATTTACCGAGCACGGTGAGGTTAAAGCTCTTTGTGCTGCTTCCAGCCTGGTTACTGGCCACACAGCTGTAGAGGCCTGCGTCTGAAGGTGCTACGTCAGGCAGCTGCAGCCGAGTCTCCTGTCCATCCAGCAGCAGGTTGCGGTGAAGGGACAGCGGCTGGCTGTCCTTCATCCAAGTCAAAGTCGGAGGGGGGACACCACGCGCTTCACAGGTTAATGTCACCAAGGATCCCTGGACTACTGTCACTGGCTCCACTGGTTCAACATGATCCACACCTGGAGGCACTGCGGAGGACACACACACACAGTATGAAACACTCAGAGCCAAAATGCCACATATCAGATTTAGGGAAAATGAGTATGTTATGATTGTACCTTGGACCTGGACATCATAGCTGAGCTCGGCGAGACCAGCTCGACTGCGTGCCACGCATGTGTAAGTTCCAGAGTCGGACAGCTGCACAGGAGAAATCCTTTTTCATAAAGAAAGGGAACACTTGAGCGTTACCTCACCTATAAACACGCAATCCTTTTTTACAAATGATCATGTTTGTTCAGCTTTCTTTCTCTAAACTGACCTCAGCACAGAGTCACTAGACAGGAGGCGAGTGCGAGGAGTGAGCAGCAGAGGACGTCCGTTCTTCAGCCAGCTGATCTGAGGCGGAGGGCTTCCTGCTGCCTGACACTCCAGAGTCACAACACTGTCCTGTGTGACCTGCACCTCTCTGGGAACGGTGGTCTCGCCAGAGATAGACGGCGGAACTGTGACAAGTCAAATCAAATCAGATCAGCCAGAAACCTCAGCACTAACATGGATGAATGTTCAATGAAATGTTCAAACTGACCGAGAACAAAGAGGGTGTAGATTTTGCTCTCCTGTCCTGCCGGGCTGACAGCCAAACAGGTGTATGTCCCAGAATCCTCGGGACTCAGCTGCAGTAATGTGAGCGTGCTGCCATCAGGGGTCATACTGCGGGGTTACAAACACAATGTATCACTTTATCCATTTTCCTGTCTGACCCAGCATCTATTATTTTTGACCCCACCTCTGAACATCAGTATTACTTTCCCATCATCACTATCATCGTCCCACGATTTTCTCACACTCACACATACACACACTGACATTTGCTTTCTCTGGCCCAGTAGCAATGACCACATAAGCTGCCGAACAGCTGTAAAACAGCTGCTCTTTCTGTTCCCCATGATGAAATTAGACGATGGACTATAAACGACTCCATTTGTCTGTCCACACATCGCTCTGTCACGCACATTATCTTTGACGATGATGATTAATATTTTATTCTCCAAACCTTAAGGGAACGGTGTGGATCGATTCTTGAGCTGCTTGCAGCAGCTTTGAATGAGCAGAATGTGCTGCATAAAATGTATCATTACTTCATTCTGTGTGCAATTCAAGCCCCGGCAGTAAACAGGGAATGTGAATGACTTACGCAATGTGACGGGTGTCTGTTCCGTCTAAAGTCACTCCGTCTTTCAGCCAGCTGAGTCGTGGTGTGGGGATTCCAGTTGCTCTGCACTCCAGGGTGAGCTCCTCTCCCATGGGTGCACTCACATCAGATGGATGCTCGGAGTCCAGGATGGTAGGCGATACTGAGTTGGACAAAGATTACTGCTAAATGCTGCTCTTTTACAAGTAATTTGTATAATTTTCTAGCTCATTTTGCACAGATTTCTTGTTTCTCTTTACCCTGCACTGTAAGTGTGTAGTCTTTCTGGGTTCGGCCCTCACTGTTCTTGGCCACACAGGTGTATGTTCCAGCATGAGACAGAGTGAGAGGCCCCAGCTCCAGCCTGTTCCCTCGAACGGACCACTGCCACTGCAGACTGCTCTCTGGACAGCAAACACATTCACTTACACAAGCTTTCCCACATGACAAACACATTCCAGTTCCCCTATCACTGCCTGCCTCTTACCGATAGGAGTTCCGTCCTTGAGCCAGGTGATGCTAGGCACAGGGACCCCTGATGCCTCACACAGCAGGGCCACATGGGAGCCAAGGGTGTAATTTAGGGACTCGTGGAGAGGCCCATCCAGGACAGGTGGAACTGCAGAAATATATAAATATATATATATTGCAATTTCAAAACCATTCCCTTTTGAAAATAGTTGTTACTTTGAGCATAGCAGAGGTATTCTCACCATGCACTGTCAGTCTGAATGTCCTGTCCACCTGTCCTGCCACATTGGATACTTTGCAGGTGTATGTGCCACCATCTGCCAACTAGGAACCAAAAAAGAAGGTCATTGTGGTGAGGGAGGGTTTATTTTGAGCACAGGCTGTAAGCAAAGAGAGAACTCAGCTACAGTAGCTGGTGTGTGCGCTCTGAATCAAGGAAAATAACTTATAATACAATTAAAATAGAACCGGACAAAGAAAGGGTGCTGCATCTTGTCACATATGCAGCCATGTCTCCAGTTTCCCTCGTCTTTTCCAGTCTTTGTATTTCATGGAATGAATGTGTGAAAGTTAAAGCTGTATAATTTAGACAAGACTGGATCAGTTTAAGACCTGTCAAAAGCCACTTTCAGTTCTTAAAAGACTTTCTTTATGAGTTGTTTGAAGCTTCAAACATGTATGACGTAAGAACATTTTCTCCTGACCTGAACTCCAATGATCTCCAGCTGGTGACGATCCATCTTTAGTCCGTTCCCTGCAGCCAGTTGCAGCCCATTTTTGTACCATGTGACCTCAGGCTCAGGAACACCATGGGCTTTGCATCTTAAGGTGACAGAGGAGCCAACTTGTGGTGTGACCAAGTCTGACTCAGCATCTAGACGAGGCTTCAGGGTGGGCAGGACTGATGGGTTGCACATACAGAGAGGGCATGATCTCAGTTTCAGAATTGGTATGATTCACTCCTGAACTATCCTCACAGCTGGCTTGCGGTAAACAGATTTTTTTTTTTTCTTGCCTAGACAATGTTTTGAGATTTGATCATCTGTATATGTAGCTAAATTGTGCAGATGGGTCACCCGTGTGTTTGCTCACCATAAACACTGAGGAGAATACTCTTCTGGTCCTGGCCTGCTGAGTTGGTGGCTGTGCATACGTACTGCCCTGCATCCTCCAGTCTGGCCCGGGGCAACTGCAGCATCTGGCCGCCTATAATAAAATGATATGAAATATAATATCTACACCATTATTAGATTTAAACTACCCTTGACATAAGAATGATTTGTGTATTGCGAGTGGCCGAGGTCTGACCTGGCAGAATGTGGATGCCGGTGCTGAAGTGGAGCACCTGCCCGTCTCTGGTCCAGGTGATCTCTGGAGGAGGGTACGCTTGGACATCACACAGCAATGACACCATGTGGCCCTCAATCACACTGACCTCCTCCTCTTTACTGCCAATTATTCTAGGAGGCACTGAAAGAGAAAACCACAGCTGTGTTGTACATGTAGAAGGCATGAGTCAGCAAAAGAACATCCAATAACGTCCATTATAAAACACCCGAAAGGCATGTAGTGGTCCCTCTGATAACACAGGAAATTGAATATACCCATGGTAGTGGTAAAGCCCTTTGAGTTATGGTCTTTTCTTACCTTGCACTGTCAGGCTGAAGAGCTTCTCGACTGTGCCAACCTTGTTTTCTGCTACACATGAATACCCAGCCATGTCTGAAACCTGGACACTGAGGAGCTGAAAGATGGGATTGAAGTGTTATTCCTCAATAGAACATGTCACCGTGGGATATGTTTACACGCTGGTATCTATCTAAAAGTCAACAATGACTCACCTGAAGCTGAGTCCCATCCTCGCTGATGTGGTGCTGTGAGTCTGTGTGCACCGGCTGCCGATCTCTCAGCCAGGAGATGACAGGAGCAGGGTGTCCAGTCACATCACAGTGGAGGACCACAGTGCTGTTGACCACCGCTCCCATTTCCTCCATAAACTCCTCAGACGCTCCCATGATCACAGGAGGGACTGGAGAGGTAACAAAAAGACATCCCCTTCAGATAAAGACATTTTATTGCGTACGTTCTGATCATAACATAATTATGTACATGCACTTGCTTACCCAGGATCTCCAGCTCAAAGTGCATGCGGTCCTCTCCAGCTTCATTAACAGCCTGACATGTGTACTTTCCAGCATCTTCTTTCTGCACACGGGCGATTTGTAACACCTGTCCACCTGAAAATACAAACCCATTTATCCATAAATATGAAGCCACACATAACAACCACACTACTGGTTTCAACTGAGATCACACATGAAGCAGTTCCCTCTGACCTGGAAGTAGTACCACTCCATCTGCAGAGGTCAGTTTTCGTCCATCTTTGTACCAGCTGAGCTTGGGTGGGGGGATGGCATTACTCTCACAGGACAGAGTGATTGAATGGCCCAGGACCACCTCTCGCTTGTCTACCATGTCTTCTTTATCATCACCCTCGTGCCCCAAACCCCAGGCCGCCTCTCTGTTAGTCACCCGGTGAAAGATCGGAGGTACTAACAAGACAAGAACATGTTTGTGTCAGATTGCTTTCGATTAAATCTGTTCTAAAAATGTATCTTAATTGTAATATATATCAAACCTAAAAGTTACCAAAACACTTCATAACAAACATGATACTGAGGAGAAAAACTAAGATGTAAGCAAACACACCCTGAATGGTGACACGAAAGTCTCTCTTGTCCTCTCCTGCAGAGTTGGTGACCACACAGGTGTACTGCCCCTCATGGGACATCATGGCGTTCTCTATGTGGAGCAGGTGGCCACTCTCCTGAATGCCAGCATGGATGTTTCCAGTCAGCAACTAAAGACAAAGAAAATGTCTCAGATGATACAGTCCAGGTGTTGTATTGCTGCAGATGGGAAAAAAGTCGTATTAAGCCTTTTGTGGCTCCAAAAGAATCTAGACAAAATCTGATAAACTGCCTCGAGTGACGTCAGACATTAGCTGCTACTTGCATAACACACCTGAACTGGCAGTCAAGGTGCATTATGGGTAATGTAGGCATCCGGTTTTGACAAGGAATAAGAATGCAGGAAATAAAAGAGACAATATCTCTGATTCTGCTGCATCTGCATTTTGCTGCATTTTGACCCTTTTGTTTTTAAACTGTCCAACAATGTTATAGGAGTTGAAATTGAAATTTGTGGAGTGCTTTTCTACAATTCTAATGTATAAAAATGAGTACAGGTATCAGTATCAGTAGTGGGTTTGAAGTGTTAGGAGTGAGTCAACAAAACATTTGGCAGATGTTTAAATGTCACACGATTTTCAGCCTGTAGTGTGTTTTTACTAAAAATCTAAACGATAAAATAATAATAATAATAATAAAAAAGGATTCAAATTCGCTTAATCCTCATGCATTATTCTGCTGCTCCCTATTGGAGGCCCTGCAGAGCACTAGCTCACACACATACTGAATGGTAGATGGTAGATGTTGCAAAAAAAACCATATGAAAACACTGTAGGTCAGTGAGAAAACACACAGGCAAAAGCAATCTAATTACAGCATTTTTAACGTCATATTTAGTCACTGCATTCTTCTTCTCCATCTTTGCTATAATTAACTAGCTTACTCATCGCACAAAATCTGGAGAGTGGAGGTGGCTTGTGCAAGAGGGTGTTGATTCTGTTGAGGTTGTTGCAATTTTTACTGGTTGCCAGTAGAGGCTGAACGTGTTCCATACAATCACCTCAGAAGTACATGTTCTAAGCGCACACCAACCTGTCCATCTTTGAACCAGTTAACCTTGGGCTCAGGGAAACCTTTGGTCAGGCAGGAGAGAGTCAAACTCCCGTTGATGCGTACTTTCTCTTCCTGACCACCAAACGTTAAGGATGTAGAGTCGCCTTCTATCTGTGGAGGGACTGAAGATGGAGGGGAAAAAACAGATGTATCATTAAAAGTTCTGTCTCAGCCACTTTAATTTATAAGTGGTGTAGTTGTCTCTTACCCAGAACACTCAGAGAATAATGTTTGGTGGCGGTGCCGGCCGGATTCGTGGCCCTGCAGGTGTAGAGGCCAGTGCTGTCTCCCTGCGCTGAGCCCAGCCGCAGCGCCTGTCCACCACGGGTGTATGTCAGCTGGGGACTGGACACTATCGGCTGGTTATCCTTCAGCCAGGTGATGCTGGGTGTGGGTGACCCCTCGATGTCGCAGGGGAGGACTGTGGGGAAACCCAGCACCACTGACACCTCAGAGGTCTCATTGGGGCCCTTGATGGTGGGGGGAGCTGGAGAGAAAGGCCGACAATACACTAATGTTCAACAGCCAGTAAGATTTTATTGCACAGAATGAATAGATCCTCAGGGGATTGACCTGGTTTGAGCAGGAGACCCTTTAAAACAGAATTGCAGTGTGTAATACTTTTGCAATTGCAGCACATGCAATCCCGAGAGCTCCGCATAACGAGAATTCATTATGTGCTCATAGACCAGGCAGTGTGGTGTAAGTCAAATAATCAGTAGAGGCTACAAATGAAATAAATATAATGTTCTGTAATGTTCTTTCTTACAAAACATGGCTACCACAGCACTTTTGGAAAAGAAATTGACTCAATATCCCTTTAGTTTTCCTTTGCCTTTAATGTAAGAAAATAAATGAGATGTAAGCTGAAATCAGGCCAATGTGGTTGTGAGTGTGTGGTATGTGTCTTGGATAAAGTAGAAACCTTGCACTGTGAGTCTGAACTGGCGCATCTGAGTTCCTGCGTTGTTACTGGCCAGACACTGGTAAAGCCCCTGGTCCCTCAGTCTCACTGATTTCACCTTCAGCACCTGGCCCTCTTCCAGAAACTCCACATGGGGGTCTCCGTCGCGGGACAGAACCCTGGAAAGAGGAAGAACGGTGGATCAAATCAATACTATGGGTGCTGCATCCGGTGTGTGGGGCTGAATGTCACATCAATAAACTGATGCTTACTCTCCATCGCGGCTCCATTCCACTCTGGGTGCTGGTCGGCCACTAACCCGACACTGAAACTCCACCTCTTGGCCCAGTACCACGGTTAACTCCTGCAGTCGGGATGTTCCTGAGATCACTGGCGGAGCTGCAACAGTGTACATACACACACACACACACACACACACACACACACACACACACACACACACACACACACACACCAGAAACATACTGCTTAGTAAATAAAGTATGTATGAGATCAATCTAAATGCTAAATGAGATAATGCTCGCTTCAAATTCACTGTTGTTGAGAAAAAAACTGACATGACTGAATCATGCAGATTACAGAGGGACATCAGTTTAGTTATTAATGAGGTCGTTAGCATTGGCATGGATAATGGTTAGTCTTTGTAGGTGTGACCGGAATTACAACTTTCAGGATGTATGCTATATTAACTGAAGTATTCAAGTTTAATTAAACGGTTTAAGCTCTTTAAGACTGCTCTTTAAGACTGCTGTTCTAGGAGATTTTAAGTCCACTTATGGCAAGAAAAAAAACCCTTTGAATTCTCTACTTAATGTACTAGGCATCCTTAAATTTGTCTTATTCCCTGCTCTGTTCTTATTCATACTAAATACCTGTGTGACAGCTGGTTTATGAGCTCACCTTGCACCACAATGTTATACTCCTTCCGGGCCTCTCCAGCTGAGTTTTGAGCCTTGCAGGAAAATGTCCCTGCATGTTCTGGCTGAACTCTGTAGATTCTCAGCAGCCTATTCCCATTCTGCAGGTATACCCCAGGACTGTCCGCCTGCATGTACAGAAATCAGTTTAGTGCATCCTTGGTGTTAAATTGCAATTAATACAATGGCCACTTGGTGGCATTGTACAGCTAGATATCAGCAAGCTATATTAACATGCAGCCCAAGTTTTAGATTTACTGTAAATTGGCATTCAGGGTGAAAAAACTCACAGAATGACCATCTTTAGTCCAGGTGATTGTCGGAGAGGGGATCCCAAAGGCATCGCAGCCCAGAGTGAGAGGCTGCTTCAAGGTGACAGTGAGGTTCAGTGGCTGGCCACCCTCTTGGATCTCTGGGGGAACTAATGAAATGCAAAAGAGAAGGAGAAGATTGGTGTTTAAACTATGTGTCAGTGCAATTTAAGCTGTTTTGTCAGGAGGAAGATAAACTGAAATCTCACCATTTACTTTCAGCCTAGTCTTTCTCTCCACAGAGCCTGCCTCATTGGTTGCCACACACTTGAAGTCCCCGCTGTGGCTGGCAGACGCTGTGCTAATTACGAGAGCTCCATCCCTCGCCACAGAAAACTCTGATTGTTCGGGGTGTATCTCCAGGCCATTCTTGAACCAGCGGACCTTGGGACGAGGTGAACCTGCAGGTGCGGGGGACAAGAAAAGGATACTGAATGAGCATAAACTGGACTTTATTGATCGCGTTTGACAGAAAGAAAAGTTACTTCCATCTCTCTGCTTCTCTACAGGAGAACTTAATGGGCAAGCAGCCCAGACTAGAAAAAGCCAGCTCTACATTTATCTGTTGGACAGCAGAACAGCAGGGGAGACCATGCCAAAATGGTTAGAGTCCTTGTAGCACTGCAAGCTTAAGATTTCAAGGTCAGAGTCACAAAAAAAGCTAAGACACAGTAAGCCGGAGAGATGTAAGACGTACGATTTAAAATACTAGCATCAAGATTTATTACCAAACACTGAGGTGAGAGTCTTGAGCAGTAAGGATAGGAGTGGTTGAACAAGCAGTTCAAAGGCACTAAAGCCTGAAACAGATGTGTGTTCAATGGATTACTGGGTGGAGACGAGCTGGAAATGGTCAAGAGGAGAAAGGTGGAATGGGGGAAAAGGTGGAGGATTTTGTACCCAATACCACCCCCGGGACATGGACAAACCAGCAATGAGTCGCAATGAGAGAGCAGTGCAGTGGAGTGATCCAAATGCCATGGCTCTGTCTATTTACAGAGGTGTTACATATACAAACACCACAGACGAGGAAGGGAAATCACACAGCGCCCTTCCTCAATCCAAAAAAAATCCTTACCACAGGAGACGCAGCAGAAGTGAAGGTGATGTTTTCATCTGTTGCCTCTCTGTGCACATGTTTACAGTTAAGGAGCTCTGAGGCAAATTCATTATCTCATTGCAGGGAGGAAATGCATACAGATGTTCTATTTTAGATGTTAACAGATCTCATTAGTGGACTTTGAAATGATTTGCTCGGGCTGACGAAGTCGGAGATTATCTCTTCCATGTGTTTCTCAAATAATTACCTCTATCAAATGCAATGTGCTTGTTGCTGAATTAATAGCATCCTTCTGGCAGAGGCCGCGCTTTATCTTCCACATACAGATAGATCTCAAGAGACCAATGAGGGGATCCTTGTTTCCTGCTGCCGGCTGCCTCTCTAGAGTGTCAAGAGCTTCAAGCATTTCTGTGTGAGCCCTTTGAGACCTGGTACAGTCTGCCTGCCTGCCTGCCTGCCTGCCTGCCGGTATGACTGGATGGAAGGAGGGCTAGTGTGGCTTTATCTTCCTCTTCCTGTGCTTCATGGTGCACCTCAGACATCTCTGTCCTTCATCTGCCAGCAGCAGCCTGTAATTAGGATTCCTCTCCCAGCAGGCCCCGACGCAGAGGAAAGCAGATGTGGCTCACTGAGGCAGCAGGCAGACTGATGTTCCAGCTGTTGCTCCACATTAGACACAGTCCTCACCTTCTCTCACCGTGGTGGTTACCATGGCACAGCTCCACACAAACAATACCTGTTTGCGCTGGCTGTCAGAGGTATCTATCAGTGCATCTGCAGACATACACAGACACTCACTATGTTTTGATAAAACGGCAAGCTCTCCACAACCCTCCAGGATGCTACCTTGTTCAGTCAGGGATGTTAAAATATATAGACAACAGCGTGTCTCTGGGTGCTGCGATAAAAAGAAACTGCGCCTTTTAAGATGGCAAGGATCTTTTTTTTAAAGTTTGACAACTAAAAGTCTGTGGTGACAGCAAAACATTCCTTTGATGGTGCACAAATGCACATATCTGCCCTACATTTAAAGTGGAATATTCTCTTGTTTCATAAAAACACACTATAAAAAGACACATCCATTTTATGCTCTGAAAACTTTGGTCACACCCTGTAAACTGTGTCTTTTCTAAACGCCAAACCTTTGATTTCCCTATTCTTTTCAGTCTGTCTAAGGCTGAGCCATTGATGAATCATTTCGTACCTTCTGCAGGACAAGGGATGATGACCTTGCTATTCGCTACTTTCTCCATGATGGCATCCCCAGGTTCTGCGAAGGACGGGGCCTCTGTGAGGACAGAAAAACATATTTACTGCAGGTTCAAAGTGCAAGGACAGTTGATGCAGTGAACATTAAATCAAAAGTGTAGTGAGTATTTGAGTTATTCATAAAGGTTCCAAAAGCCTTCAGGGCATCCGAGGGACTGTTGTGGGTGTAAGATTTGAGACATCTCGCAGGTACTCTCTGGCCATCATGGAACTACATCAACCTCTAACACCCACAGCCAGGCTGACCTCTTATTGGTGGCTGTGTTTAATCAAGTAGTTTCATTGAGATCAAGATCTCTTTTTCAGGAGAGACTTAGAAATAAAAAACATTAATTTACAGACAAACACACAACCAGCAATTATGCCTGAAGTCAGACAACCAAGAATGAAGTGGAAAAAAGAGTTAATAAAAGTAATTACAACAGTCATGAAACAAACATGAGACAATAAAGCTTTAAAATCTCTTGAAAAAATCCACCTTGAGGCCAGTTTTCAGTTCATTCCATTTAAAAGGTGCATAAGCATGGGTTGGAGTGGAACCAGTGGCATATACGACTATCATTTGCATAAAGTGGTTGTTGAAGTACTGATTAGGATAATAATATCATATATGTATAATGTAAGTAGTCACAAACCAAGAATAGACCCCTGAGCCACCCCTTTACCGATGACATGAAGGTTTGACTCACTCGCCACAACAATCTAAGTCACCGACTTACAAAAGTTGATAGAAGTTTAAAGGACTGCTTAAGGGGACAGTATCCAGCGTCTGAAGAGTTAGTCGGATGGTCAAAAAGTTTTGGACAACCCAAAGTTTGGGAGAGCCTAAAATTGTGACGCTGTCAGTCTATATCAATGTTCATATTGCCCATGCAAGGAAGTGGTTATTTAATTGCTCATTCTTAACAGGGTTTGAAGAACTGAACTCTATATATAACCGTATACAGATATTCACCAAGAATTTCCAGCTTGATCTCCAGGGTCTCCTGTCCAGCGCTGTTCCTGGCCACACACTGGTAAGTGCCCTGGTCATTGATTCTGACCTGCTGGATCTTGAGGGGTGTAGTGTTCTTGACCCCAACAGGAAGTCCATTGTGAAACCAACTGACCTCTGGGCTTGGCTCTCCCTGGACCACACATGGCAGAGTCACTCTTTGGCCAATCAGGGCTTTCAGGAGGGAAGGTGCTGGCTGAATTCTGGGCTTAGCTGAGGACAAAAACAAATAGCCTGAATTCATCTCTCACACCATCTGTTACACACCTATTTATTTACATATCTCACATATTTTACGTATGCTTGAAGTGATGTATTCACACTGAATCTATCAACTAGACAGCATTTTATAAACGTTAAGTTTTAAGGTTTCTAGAAGTCCAACTTTCTAATGAAGCCCCATGGAGTTACCTTGAATGTGTAAATTGTAGCTTAGGGACACGTTGCCTGCTGGGTTTTCTGCAGTGCAGGTGTAAAGTTTACTATCAATCAGGCGCACATCAGAGATCCTCAGAGAGCCTGAAGGCAAAACCGTGAACCTGGGGAGTGGTTAGGGGTCAAGGGCAAAGAGATGGAGAAAACAAAACACTTTATGAGTCACTGAAGATCTACAGCCGCTGTGTTTGGCCAAAAGAGGTTTTCCTGTTTTGAAGCAATATTTTCCTCTAGTGTCCTATTTACATTATACAGCCTAGAAACATCTATATGAGCACATAAATAATCACACACTGTATTTATACAGGCTGCATTTATAGTGGTAGGCAGCCAATCCTACTAGGTCACTAATCTATATTTTGATATCAACCTTAACAGTTGTGTGTCTGTGAGCACAGATTTGAAGATGCAGTTTTGCTTCTGTTACTATTTTTAGTTGAAGATGAGTTCCTGTAAACAGATTCAGACAGTGAATTCCCTAGACAGCTACTGCCAGAGGCTCATTGATGAAGCAGTTCATTAGTGTGTAAAATAATTAGATAATATGTACAAATTTTGAGCAATTTGTCAAAAGAATGGAGCGTAATGCAACATTGTCCATTGTAAGCTCTAAATACAAAACAAAGCATGAGCAGACGTGGCAGCAATACAGAGTTAAATACATTGTAAAGCTGTTGATGGAGTCTTTGCATTTGTGTTGTTTGGGTGCAATAAATGGATCTGTGATTGATGGAAGTTATGAACAAAAAAGCACTAAGTAGACTCTGGACGTTAGCCAGGGCCTAGTAATCTCCCTAGAGAGTTGTTACTTTCACAATTACCATTGTCCAGGGTAATTACAGAGTAAAAGGGTAGCCAGAGTTTGACCTGATAACGTCGCCATGGGAAAGGTCATAAGCTCACGAAAGACAATATGTGCAGCAACTACTGTGCGTTTATCACCAAGGAGTCAGAAAATGCAGATAGTTTGAAAGTAAAATGGTTAGCTTGACGGTGGTGCTAGATGGAGGGTTTCTGTTATCAGAATGCTTCTGAGAATAACCATATGGAAAGCAAAGTTTATGCCAAACCAGCCATTCCTTTTTATAGATGTTTGTCACACACAAACAAGTGGACAGATGGAGGCGATCACATACACCATCCTCCGGTCCAAAAACATGATTTGTAGCAAAAACATGCAGCAGTTAAATGTAGGTTAAAAGTACTTTAATGTAGGTCAGTGATTTTAAAGGGGTGTGTGGTAACCTGAACTGCACCAGAAGCTATCCAGCTGTATAAATGCATAATATGCACAAGTGTAAACATACCTCTGAGATTTATCTTAGATAAGTGTGTCTGCTAAGCAACTGAATTATAACAATAACATGTTCATGTAAGTGGAAATTGAAGCACAAAGAGCTCTCTATATCAGCAGCACATATGGTGTAACGTCGCTCTCCCACCTCCTCAAGCAGATCTCAGAGAGGCAGCAAAATCTAACATTGGAACCAAATGACTGCCTCTGCACTGGTCAATCTGAGCTCAGACTGCAGCACTGCAACTCGGCAGTGCCACAGTGAAGACTGACACAAGCTCCAACACATAAGACATGGACCACCCCTCGCGCCCACCCATCACTCCCCACACTGGTGTCAGGTCATCTGTGTACACAGTCTGACACAAAGACTAACTGGGACAATTTGGCCTCATCAGGATTATGCCTAGAGTGAACAAATCCACTGACTCAGAGTTCAATAACTCTGTGTCTTCACCATCCCCCTTCTGTTTTTTTGCTAGCACTAGCCTACAGTATTACATGGCTATGGCAGAATTCTTACCGCCCACTGATTTAAGTTATTTCAACAATCAGCACCCCCTGGTCACTTCCTCTGACCCACAGAGTGTAGCTGGAGAGCATGAATCTCCCTCCTTCACAGCGTGCTTGTTTCCGCAGGTCCTGCATATGCAAAGCATTGGCTGATGTGGGGGTTGTTCACAGAGATGTGTTATTCTCATCAGACAGGACTAGTAAAGATTCAGCATGTTGTTTTACTGCTAAAGCACCCCAGGGGATCCGAACATCAGGCAGACAGGGCTTGTATCTCTTCCTCTGTCAGTTCGTTTTCCTCCCCTCTTCCTGGCACCCCCCACTCCACCCCCACCTTTTCCTTCTTCCTGGCCCCACGCAAGTCATACTGTATCTGAGTCATCACAGCTTTCAGCCCACTCCGTCATTCTTCTATCTACCCAAAACCATTCGGTCTGGTGTCTGGCCCGTAGAGTCCGTCTGTCATCTCTCCAGTCTCTGTCCCGAGTCAGCCAGCCTGTCTGCACCCAGAGTGACCACACATGAAAGCCGGGAATCAGCGAACCATGTGGGACCAGATGTTCTTCCTCAGTTTAGCCAACGAGTGAAGCCCCCACACAGCTCTCCGGCAGGCTGTTGCTGCCTCTGCCTAGCTGCCCTTCAAAAGGCATCACCAAATGATCTCCAAACATTTGCAGCAGCTTTGAATGGCAGCCAGCTCAGTCCCTTGTAAAAGCTGAGTCAGATGTTAGCTAAGTCAGAGGTGAGGTATGGTGTCTTTTGTTACATGATGTTTAACTAATTTAACTGCATCATTACGAGAGTGAGGTAAGACTTCTTCTTACCCAGCTGTGACGGGGGGGATGGGGTGCCCATTTCGGCTCCATGTGACAAGCGGAGAGGGACTCCCCTGGGCCTCACATGGGAGAACAACCTCTGTTCCCACTTCTGCAGCCATCTTCACTGTGTTGTCATGGCCAGTCACACCCATTATCTTAGGCATGGCTGGAGAAGAGGGAGAGAACTTGTAAGAACACCATGTAGGCTCCATGTTCAACCTGCTTTGAATCTCCAAAGAGGAAGTGACACTGTCAAACATCATGCAGTCTGTAGACAGAAGTCAGCCCTTTTTAAATCAAACACCGCTATGTTTGGGTGACTGTGGTCCAACATTTATTTGCTTACTGTTGACGCTGAGCTGGATCTCTCGGCTAGCGTAGCCCACAGGACTCGTGGCAGTGCAGATGTAGATGCCTGCATCGTCAGTGGTGGGGTGGGGGATGTGGAGGTAGCCATCGGCCTCAGACTGAAGAGAGAAGCGGTCCCTGGGCAGAGGCTGCCTCCCCTGGAGGAACAGCAGGCATAAGACCAGACAGAATATACTGTAGATAAAAGCTGTCTGCACAACAGCGCAGAGACACTAAGCTTGGTTTAAAGTTTACAGCCCAACCTTTGATGTCTAATGTAATTACAGAGCACCCCTTTAACTCACTCTCTACCCTCACGCACACAAGACTGCAGCCTGCTGCACACGCACTTGCTTTGAACATAAAATTGCTTTTACAGATTCACTTTTATCTGACAAGAAAAGAAATTTACTTGACTAGAGTATTTTTTTTAGGGGGGGGAAGCAAGGAAGAAAAATCTTGCTCAGTTGAACAATATGTAGGAAACAACAGCATGTTGACCTCACTCAGTAGTGCTGACTATGTAATGGTTTCAGTGTTTACTCTGGCATGATTTTCAGATAAATCCCTTTCATACTCTTCTATAACTGACCATTTGATGGAGCATCTGCTTGTAGAAAAGTCATTAGATTGTGCCTTATATGATTGTATTACAGTGAGTGTCACAGTATGACACATGCAGTGAGAATACCAGGTGAAAGTGGTTCATGTTTTGCATTCCACGTGGGTAAAGCATGCTGGGTAAAGCACGCTGGCTTTGCACCGGTTCAGCCTGGTTGCACATAACCTTTGAGGGTTTCTTCTCATGATATGATTCTTTTTTTTTACTCAACTGTTGTACCAGAAGGTGCCGCAAGAACGGCTTTAAATAGATTCCTAAGGTACAATAAAATCCTGAGTGATTTCTCACTCTCAAGCAGCAATATGGTAAAGTTGCCATGGTTACATCTTTCCTGATCAGGTTAATCAAATCTTGATTGCAAAGCAAAGTCTTATTGCCTGTGGTGTTTTTAGAGTGTTCTGACAAATCACAGAAAAAATTACAGAAAAATAGGCAGATAGGAAAATAAAATAAAATAAATAATAAGGGTAGTGTCAAGTGCAAAATTAGATTTAAATCTTAAGCAATTAATAAGAGCCTCAACACAATTTAAATTAAAGTAGTAAATCCTATAATTTGATGAAGATGACTACTATTATCATCACTATTATAATGCTGGTACTGATTACATTAATAGTCTACTGATGATCTTTCTCAAAATTCAAAAACGCTTGAAAGAAAATCTGGATCTCACTGTTTGATTGTAACCTGCTTGATGTAGCTATTACTTCAACAGTTATTTACAAAGTCTTAATGATGATTCATTTTAAGACATGTGAATGCCAAGTATGATCCTCACTAGATAATGTGGGAATAAGAACTACCCAATTAGTCATGTAGAAGATGCATGATGGGTTTATGGGATGCAGCCAAAGGAATCATTAAGAAAAGTAGATTTCGACTGCGAGTGTGACATCCTACCTTGGACCAGGCAACATTTGGCTTGGGAACTCCGCTGGCCTCGCATGATAGTGTGATGGCTGCCCCCTCGTTGGCTATGTAGTGGTACGGACCAGCGTTGATCTCAGGGGGCACTGTGGAAGAAGTAGGTCACAAAACACAGCTGTCTGACTGGCTGTAAAGAAGCAGGCACACAGCATTATCACTGGCCTTAGCCAGCCAGCAGTATCAGCGCTCGAGGCATTTCTTCATTACAAACCGATGATGAACCGTAATCTGGCCTGTCTGTCATTACGCCCCTATGAACAAAATGACCCTTTCATCAAAGCATGTAGTAAATGAATCCTCTCACTATGATGACAGCAGGTGGTCAAGTCATTGACATATTGTTGTTTTCCATGCTGAGTCAGCACATTGTTGACCTTAACCACACAATATGGTCCAAACCAGCCAGTGTCTCAGCACTGAGAGCTAAAGACACAGTTTGTCATTTTGGGAAATTGTCTAATTTGTTTTCTGGCAGAGAGTTGGATGAGAAGATTGATACCACTTTCATGTTGGTACGGAATGCCAGAGATGAAGCTGGAGCCAGGAAATGGTTAGCTTAGCTTAGCATAGAGACTGAAAGCAGGGGGAAACAGCTAGCCTGGTTGGTCGGAAGATAAAACAAGATCATCGACAGCTTACGCTCACAGCACTTTGGGAAATTAGTGCTTTTTATCTAAACTTTAGCACACTAAGAATGCTCACAATGATCATTTTCTGTAATTTTAGTCTTAATGTTATTAGTTACTTTTGTCTGTTTTGTTTTTGTTTGTTTTTCTTGCTTTTTTATTTTTGTTCAGAATAAAAATCTTATCTAATCTAATAAAGAAAAAAAACTGGCATTCATAGAGCCAGGCCACACTAGTATAGCCAAACAATCCACCTATCAGCGCCTCTAAAGCTCCCAAATTTACACATAGTTCATTTGTTAAACAACTTAAATGTAAAAATGAGTGCTTTTCTTGGGGTTATGTACTGGAACTGTTTCTTGGCCGGGCCAGTGACTTCCTGGAGTATCCTCAAGTTAAATTTGGTCAGACCCTGGCTAGCCATTTCCCCTTGCTTCGAGTCTTTATGCCAAGCTAAGCTAATCATCTGCTGGCTCTAGCGTCATAGTTGGCGTGGGTGAGGTGCTCATCTAACCCTTGGCATGAAAGCGAATGAGCTTTCAAAATGTCTAACACACGCTCTTACCGTGGACCTCCAAGCTCACTGTGATGTTCATGGAGCCTGCTACGTTCACCGCAGTGCAGACGTATGTCCCAGCATCCTCTGGGGTGGCTCTTTCAATGTACAAACTGCCATCGCTCCTCAGGAACATCCTCCCATTCAGCTGAACCTGTGCGGGAGCAAAATGACTGCTGTCACACGGGAACATAGACATGATCTGTGTGACGCACTGAATGAATTTGAGGGTTAAATAATCAGTCTTACAGCTTTTCCATTTTGGGACCAGTGTCTGTCTGGAAGAGGTATTCCATCCAACAGCATGCAGGGAATACTCAGGGACTGACCGATGCCAGTGGTGATGACTGGGGCACCCTGGGCCAAGAGAGGGGGCTCTGCAGGAAAAGGAAGTATTTTAAGGTCACAGTCAGCTTTGGAGTTTCTGCCATTGTCTCTGAAATATATGGTAGTGCAGAGAGTTTAGACAAGCCTACCCAGTCCAGTGACGCTAACTCTGGCCTCGGTTTTGATGGTTCCAAACGGGTTCTTGGCTTCGCAGATGTACAGCCCTTCATCATCCAGCCAGACACCTGCAGTCAGATACAGAGTAAACCAGCACTGAGGAAACTTCAATCAAAATCTTTAGAAACACAGCACAATCTGCACATCGGAGATAAGCAGCATCTTAACACTTACAGAGGAAAAAACAATTGATCTAGAAAAATAAGTCGATGCTAACCGCAGTTTAGTCCTCAACTCAATAACAAGTGGTATTATTGGTTTGACTGGGCTGTAATTATGAGTTAAAAATAGAAAATAATGGGATTAATGGGTTTGGCTCAGCTGCCAGGCTGCTGACACACATGTCCCACTCTGTAAATTCTCCAGAGATAACATGTTGGAAGATCAACATATGATTCACTTCTGGTGTTTAAATATTCAGGCCGATGTTTGAAAAGGTGATAACAAGATGTTAAGTATTAAAATAAAATTATAAATAAATGATAAAAATTGAGGAGCAGAGGTGAGAGAGACGGTGGAGTTTGTGTGTGACGCAGTATGAATGGAGACATTTTCTAAAACAATGGCAGGTAAAAAATAAAGCCATCTGCAACAGATTGAGATAATTAGGTCAGACTGCAGCCACAAATGGAAACAGTGACGGAAGCAGAGCATGCAAATATGTCCGGTCCTCTCCAATATAATATTATGCACACTATAAACATTTAGTCTCAGGAGCTCAAGGGTTCACCATCAGTGGCCAAGATTAGTCATATTGCAGATATAGAGGCCTCCACAGTTCACAATTTAAATTGCTCTCATGAGAATAAAGTCTCACAATGAAGGAGAAGTAATTGGACAGAGGAACACCTAGTCTTGCAGAATGATTAATAGCATTTAAGTGATGTGTCACTTCTTAAGAAATGTCTTTCACAAAGCAGAGGAAGTGCTTTTAGCAGGATGGATATTTAATGTTTTGAGAGCCATCTATAGACTGTAACTCTACAGATGGCAATGACATACTGTTGCCCCCCTCTCTTAAGAAAATGTTAGCTGAATTTAATATGAAAGGCTGCACCTCTTCTATATATAATCACTCAGAAAATTTCAGTCATGCCAGTCAGTGCAAGGCAACCACAAAGCTGTATTAGCCTGCACTGCAGACCAAAGCTCTTTGCTGTGATAGTGTTTCATGGAAAACTCACTCTGGATTAGAAGATGTCCGTTCTCCAGCTGCATTGTTCTACTGTGGCTGTCTGTCCTTGTAAGAATCTGCCTGCCGTCCTGTCTGTGCCAGGTCACTGTCGGTTGCGGGAAACCTCGGGCAATGCAGGGGAGGGTGATGTTCTCCCCTACGCTGGCTGTCACGTCAAACGGTGCCTCTGAGAACAATGGGCCCGCTGTGGAGGGAAGAGCAAATCTTCCTTTGTGTACAATTTTGAAAGAAAAACACATTTCATGTGGAACACTTGAGTGTGGTCTCACCTCCAACCTCCAGACTGACAGTGCCAGTGGAGGTTCCAGCAGAGCTGCTAGCCACACAGCTGTACTGACCGGCATCGACCTCCTGCACGCCTCGAATGTGCAGGGTTCCGCGGTGTACATCCTGCTCAACGAAAGGAGCGGAGCCCACCTCGAGCTCACCTGGAAACGCAGAAAAGGCCCATTGGTCTCTTACTGGACATTTTTAGGTTCACGCTTTTATGTTTTTGACCTTAACTTACCTTTGAACCAGTGGACAAGAGGAGGGGGAATGCCTGTTGCTTGACACTCCAGTGTTGCATCACCACCAACAGATACAACTACAGCCTGCTGTGCCACTGTTATTCTCGGCATCTCTGCAGCAGAGAGAGAATGTTTATTTATTTATTTTATAGCCATTTACCAGATTTGCATGTAGTGCTACTATAAATGGAATTAATAGAAAATACGGTTGGATTAAACCAGTAAAGGCTGCAGAATAGACCTGAGGTAAATCTAAAAAAACTAAGCCTACATTTCACACACATTCTGTGCCAACAGAGCAGGGAAAGATGCTTATTGAGCAGGCAGACAGCTGAGCTGAAAGGATGAGATGATCTATCTTACAAGGCTCTTGCTGCCTTGACAGATCAATGTTGTTAAAAATGACATTCAGAGACAAAAGTGTGTATAATACCAGCATGCCCCAGGAAGAGGCTGCCACAGCCCATCAGTGTTGAGGTTCCTGTCAACCACTAACTGACATGCCATGACGGAAACTTCAGGCCTGCAACTGTCAGCGCTCACAGTGAGAGAAATATCCTATTGTGTGAGACGGGGCAGCATGTGGCCACACTCGCTTGTGTTCTACTCAGAGCTGGTGCACAACTCACGCTGGATATCTGTCACTCACAGACTGATTCAAAACGAATGCTGCTGAAGAATAGTCAACACAGACAAAAAAATGCTGCCGTATTTGAAGTCTAAAAATGTATGCCAACAGAAATGATTACTCAGAGCAGAAATTTAAAGACAGCGTGTCTTCACATTGGCATCCTCAACCTGACATCTGTAGCGTTATCTTGACTTACCTGCAAAAGTAAGTGACACGGACTGAGAGGCAGTCCCACCCTCATTGGTTGCCAAACATGTGTAGTTCCCAGCATCCTCTGGGAGGGCCCCTCTTATGGTCAGAACTCCATATTGGTTTAGACTCAACCTGTATCACGCAATCGACAGCATTCATGTTTGTTGACTGTTTCTGATTACATGTGCAGATGGAAAACTCATCTAATTCAACTCTAAACCTTCCTGCTATTCTTGGGTATCATGAGAGAAATTTTTCTTTAAATATGTATTTTATACAGACATATAAAGTACTTGTGGTTTTGAAACTACATTTTGCATCAGTTGATGTAAAATCTATGCAATGATACAAACAAGATGTGGCAACCGCACATGTCGTTAAAGCGGAATGTAATGACTCTCGGAGTCCTCAGTGCCGGAGGTGTTGAGTGGGCTGAGAGTTCCCTTACCTCGGCCGATTAGTGAGGAACATGTTTCCATGGCTCCAGAAAAGCTGGGGAGGGGGTGAGCCGGACGCTGAGCAGACGAAGCGGATCTCGTCCCCTCGGGAGAAGGCCTGGCTCTGGGGGTGAACTACCACAGAAGGAGCCTCTGCAATTGGAGTCAAACAGAGGCAAATTGCTGACGATGACTCAGGGACTTTTCACCGCTGAATGATGTCATTTATAACTTCCCAATCAGACGTTTAACAACAGTGAACTCCTGATGATGTGGGCTACAATGCAATTACCAGTGCCATGTCTGACTTCATGACTTGGGGAATGTAGTGAGGCAACGTTTCTCATTTATTTTGAAATTCATTACAAACATCTGAGCGAATGCCCACAATAGACGCCACACTTTTCAACACGCATCAATTCTGGCTGATGAGAAATATTTACTGACAAGGAAGTGCCTCAATCTGACTACGAGGAGGCTAAGCCAATAATGGAAAACAGATGACGGGGGCCAGAGAGGAGCCACAAGGCCCCCGGTGTGTTAAGTGTTTAAGCAGATGACCTGCAGGGTATCGTCCTACTGTACCTGGGACCAGAAGCCACACAGCGATTCTGCTGTCTCCGTGGGTGTTGGTGGCCACACAGTGGTACTCCCCAGCATCCTGAGTCCGCACCCCGCTTATCTGCAGAGAGGAGTCGGACAGCAGCTTCACCCTCCCAGCGCGGGCCCGGATGGCTCGCCCCGCTCGGTACCAGGTCAAGTTGTGGCGCATGGAGCCTTCCACCTGGCAGGACAGCACAGCCACGCCGCCCACAGAGGAAGTCACATTCACCGCCGGCTTCAGCACCGGAGGAGGCTCTGTTTTAGAGGAAACACAACCAAAACATCAAACTGGTGTTATCAGCGGTGGACAAACAGTGCAGAAATAGTTTACTTTAATACAAATGTTTGTGCTGGCAAGCTTTGTATCATGATGTTTAAGCCATGAATCTGAGATTAAAAAATGGCTGGAACTTATTTCAAAGTCTTGCTGTGACTGTGATGCATGGAGGAGAAACTGAGAAGGTGTGTGTGCTTGCATTGTTGTGTCAGTGTGTGGGTGTGTGACATACCTCTAACAGTTAACTGCGTTAAGGCACGTCCCTGTCCAGCGCTGCTCTGTGCAATGCACTCATACAGGCCTTCATCCTCAGCTGATGCATGGGCAATCTCCCATGATGCTATGGCAGAATTCCTAATACAAAGACACGCTTGGTTCGTTGGCTGGAGTACGACAATAGCAACAAGATCCTATTTTCCGCCACATTCAATTAGTATCTCTGGCACACACACACTGGGAATAGTTTTCACCACAAGTCAGCTTCGCTTCATGAATGTAATTCAAAGCAGAGCGTCGACACCAAGAAAGAATAGGCGCTTTGTTAATTTTTCAAGATGACACAATCGAATATGTAATGTTCACAAAATTGACTGTGTATACCAGTTTCCTGACAGATGAGCCAATAAAACATAAGAGTCAAGCAGTACTAATGCTTTACAGACGTGCTCACTGGTAAGAGTAGTGAGTGACCTAATTAGTGTTTTTTACAGCGGTTAATGGGCGCATAAAGCTTCAGCATCTGAAGGAGGGCCAGCCAAATGTTAGAGAGTGCTGAGCAAATAAAGAAAAGACTCACTGGTAGAGCTTCTCCTCTCCCAGCATAATCCCATTTCTGGTGAATCTCAGCCTGTAGGGAATGTCACTCTCCACCGAGCAGCCAATCACAGCGGGCTGCATGTAGAAGCCCTTCACCACATCCGGCATGCTCACAACTGGGGGATCTACACAAGGGAGGAAACAAAAGGTTAGAGGTCACTAGAGAGATTGATGAGGTGTGAGAGACACTGTGGAGTGGCTTTGGTGAGATGTGTCTGCAGGAAGGGGGTTGTCTTGCCTGGAACGATGTTGGTGTAAGAGACACTGGACAGCCTCTGGAAGCGGTAGCCCTCCTCGTCTTTGCCCGTTACCTTGATGAAGAAGCTCTGGGAGGGGGTGCGGAACTCCGGGAGACTCCACAGTCCTTGTTGGCCGAGGTCAGAGGGCAGAGGCACGGGAATGGTGCGTAAGGAGCGGCCTGAGCCTGACACGAGCTCCGCATGGCTCAGCTGACCTGGAGGCGTGAGGCCTGTGCATTTCAGCAGAACGTGGGCTGGAAGTCCTGAGAGACAAAGAAAGATCACCATGAGGTCATCATGCACGTGTTTTCAGTCACACAAGACCCAAGAAGCTAACAGAAACGCACCTTTTATTGGCCTCTCTCTGGTGTGGTTGAACTCTGAAACAGGTACGCTGGAAAAGCCGGCCCGGAAGTCTAGATCACTGACTCCTGTTACCCTCAGAGTATGGCGCCCGTTGCAGCTCACCTTTACAAGGAAAGCAATGGTATTCAATTAGCTTATTGTAATAAAGTAGTCAGACAGACATATTTATAGATAATTCACCCGCCCAGCACCTTTAGATTCCAAGCTCCAGGTCTGGGAAACTTCAGGTTGACAACACGAGCGGAGTTGGGAATGTTCAGCAGCTCTTTAAGGCCCTGCTCTTCACCAACTATACGACCTAGCGAAAGAACACAAGAACAGTTCATTTCCAATGCAAAATGTCTTGACAGGAAGTATTGTTAACTAATATGACAGGAAATAAAACAGCATTAATGTGTTGTCTACCGAAGGGATCTCTGAGCTCGATTTGTGGTGCTGGTCCACTGAGTGACACGGTGACCTCTCGAAGGCTGGGGTCAAAGGGTACTTCCCACTTATTCTCCTGGGCGCTGTCATGGTTGGAGGACAGCAGGTGGACCTTCATGGCCTGAACTGTCTCCTCTACCCACTTTAAAACCTGGCAGAAGGAGAAAAAATGTCATCACACAACCGTAAGAGAGCTACATGTCACGCTGGAGGAGACGCATTCGTGGGTGGATGAGGCTGGGACCCGTCAGCTGTCAGGGATCACCTCTCAACTTAGAAAGACAGGACGGGGACAGGAAGGACACGATTGTGGACTTTTTCCTGAAAGCCCCCAGCAACCCCTTCCCTGCCCTAGAAGCAGGCTGCTCTTTGTCTTCGGACTATTCTTTCATCGCAAAAGTATTCCTCGGAGGGATTTTGCCTAAACAAAGGAAAAGTGAAACAGCTCGACTGTCAAACTGATAACATACAGTTTTCTGCACTCTCAAGCATGTATTCCCAGAAGAGCGTCTCTCACAGTAGAAGACTGTCAGGCAGCAGTCCCCCTCCCGCAGCACAGCTTTCATGAATCATAAGGCTTGTTCCTCAGAATAGAAAGCAGTGGTGGTGATGTGTGTGTGTGTGGGGGGCGCCTTTGTTTTAGAAATACAATTTAACTCCACAGTATCAGCCTGACTAATATGCAGGATCATTTATGGACAGAAACAGCTGGTTTGCTTTTCCATTTTTCTGTTGAAATTGGTTAAGCTTAGAAAGCCAGATGAGGTCAGACAGTGACACATTAGGATTGCAGGAGGCTCACTTCTTAAATGAGTTATTCCACCACTCAGAGCAAAGATTACCCCAAGTCTGACATAATGGTTGACAGTTTGATTATGTTTAATGGCAAAAACAATCATTACTTAGATGATAATGTCCCTCAGTGGCTCTTCTCCGAAGCTGTATAGAATTTCAGTTTTGACAGGTGCTTAAGCTTATAGGTATAATCATTATCGGAGTAAGAACACAGTTTTCCTTTTGTTTTCTCTGAAATGAAAACAGAAGCAGAAAACCCCATTGATATTTCACAGACTCATTTCACTGGCCACAATGGACCAAAAGGGTTCCGTCCTCCAAATGCTTAACAAGCAACTGCTGTCTAGTATTTGTTTTGACCTCATACGGAGAGGCATTATGGCTGAGCTGTGCCTGTAATGAAACAAACTAAAAACATTTCTTCACCGGGCTCGTGGAGACAGAGCCAACGGCAACACATTTTAAGACGTTTACGAAAACGTGCAAAAACTGAAACAAGGAAAGCCTTTGATAATTCAATTATCAGGCCTCCGCTTTTTGTCTATCAGGTCCACCGGGTGCTGACAGCAGCTGGTTCCTCTCGCCGTTTTACAACTGGAAACAGCTGTAATGTCTGCCACATGTGCAGCCATCACCAGCAGAGCAGGAAACTGCTAAGAAATGACCTATATCTGCCCCAGGATAGAGTCTATTTCTTATGCAAGAGAGCAGGGAGGAGTGGGCATTGCTCTGCCCTCAGACCTGAGATAAAAGGAAATAGAGAGCAGAGATGGGATGACTTGCTGTCCGGGTCACGGTGGGTCTGGAGGAGCACGCTGAGTTCTGCAGCCACACCCTGTCTCAACCACTGGGAATGCAGAGGATCTTAAGTCCTGTGAAACCTCATCCGGCGTGTCTCAGATGAACGGGCTTACAGGGCTGTTACAGGAAGGACCCCCCTCTGCTATTCATAGAAGCATGACAGATGGGCCAGAAAAAAGGGTTAGCTAAGGCTGGGGGGATGCAGTATTCCCCCTCACTCGTCCAGGTACATTACCTGTGAAAGAAACACGTGGCTGCGCTGTGGTTGAGCACGACAGCTTGAGTCCGGACCTCCCAGTGGGCAGGGGTCAGCACAGCCCTTACCCAGGTTTAAAAAGCACAACTGCCGACATTTGCAGGATGATGCCCAGCTACAAATCAAGGTTATTAGAGCGAATCAGTCCCAGATGGACCCCTGCTCCCTCACAGTGGGAGTTTAGACGCACCTGCCGAGGCTTTGCCTGTCACAAGTGGCCTGTATTTGAGAGAGGCAGCTACAACATAGATAGCCTTTGTTTAGCGCACTCAGGAAGATGATAAATGTTACCTGGGTTTCATTTTATGTCTGACAACCACTACCAGACCCTTAACTCACTACTGTAATGAGGAAAACATAAGGGCAACGTTATAAATGACTCTTCAAGGCACTTGAGTTGAGTGTATGTGCAGCTTGCTGGGAAGAAAACAAACAACCGGCCATATCCTACACTGCGCAACTGCATGTTCATTACATGCTTTTTTCTGTTTCTGTCTCCAAGAAGACATCACAGCACACATTATCTGGAAGCTAAAGCATTACAGCCCTCAATTTCTGATCAGCGCTTCAGGCTACTGATGACTAAGGATGGCATCATTACCATGAGGAGCACAGATCGCGCTCCAAGTTTGACAGCACATTAGCGGGGCTTTCTTGTCCACACTCTTGTTAGCTTATCCTCTTGTTGATCATAACCGGTCAAATTTAAAGAGCGGAAAGAGTGCGATACGTAGAGCTGACAATGAGCTGTTGTGTGAGGACTTGGAGCCAACTCCACTGGGCAGCTGTGTTGGAAGGAGGGAAGCCATGACAGATCATATCCTGGGATTAGAGAGTAAAATAAGCAGTCTGTTTTCCCTCCACTCTACCCCCCTGGAGACCACAAAAAGATTTTGTATATTTGATTTGGCCGCACTTTATTAAACTGCTATTAAGAGGGTATATTTTGGTTAGATTTTTAGTACTTCTGAGGTTTTTAAGGATTAAAGGATTTGCATTAATTTGGTAAAAGCATGCCACCCAAGAGCTATAATCACACAGGTCTAAAAAGGACTGACATACAGTAATTCAGTGTGGATCCAAGAAGAATTTGTTCTTAAGTATGCACATGTTTACATGTTACAGTACACCACAAACATGTCAAACTACTTTAGGCTACTTTAGCACAAAGCCATCTGGGGCAGAGGTGTGAGGGCTAGAGTGAATTAGGTCTCCTATTCCCCTAATACTGCAACACAAAAATGACATTCAAACACTCTTTAAACAGCTGGCAGGATTATGGAGTGATAATGAACTGAGCTGCCCCACACACAGGCATTGTATGTTCAGCTACATGCAAGCACGACTTGACAGGAAACAGACCCGCACATACACACAAACACATCGGAGTTCAGGGGTTCAGTGGGCCACCAGTGTACGGAGCTGTTGGCCCCGGCTCAGCGCTGCCCAGTCTCCTGTGCTGACATGCAGGATACCAGTGTCTCTTCCAGAGGAAACTCTGGCTTCTTTTACGTCTGCCTGGGAAGTGAGCCCTGCTGTCTTTGGCTTCTCAGCCAGAGCTTCTGTTACATGTTGCTTCCGATATAAAAGAGTTACTCACCCATATCAAATAACCAGGAAGTTTAATATCAGCTTTGGAATCATTTGATTACTCTAAATGAAATCGTTATTATTACATCAGTGGGTCAAATACGGTTTGTTTCCATTATTAGGCGATATAACCCCTTTCATATTCATTTTCTCCTATGAATTTTACTTTAGAAATAATGTATTATGTATATACAGGTTTAATAAGAATTTGGTGCCTTGTACTCTGTCATGCTCTCACCTCGTTGACCTGCTGCTTGTCCAGGTGAAAGATCTGTCCAGAGGAGGTGGCAGCGATCTCCTCATAAGCCCTGTAGCCGGGCTGAGAGCGGTCCCCACAGTCCCCGGTCAACACAAATACCACCTGGGAAACGAAGGGGGCAGGCAAGTTAAGAGGATTACTACTGTTCAGTGTTTGCTTTCGACAGACTCGCTTTCAGTTGGCTCCAAAGTGACGCTAATGCCCATTGTCAAGCTTCAAGTAGAGGCTAAGAACGGGTGCCTTTGAAGAAACTTTCCCCTGCTCAACTGAGCATCGGGGGGACTTCATTAAAATGTAGATATGTCACAGCATGCTGTTGTATTCCTTTTGTTACAGCATGTGATAAATGTAAAGAAACTCAGAACTATGTGGGCCATGTATTTAAAGCTTTATATTTAGCCATTTTCCTGCCAACATCACCTAAACAGCATTAAACCACTGTGGGAGAGTTAAACAAGACAAATGAAATGCCTGCAGGTATGTTTTTGTGCCATTCTTATATACTGTAGCTGTGGTCAGGGAGGTAGCTGCATTATTTGTGCGATGGCATTAATATTTGACATTTGATACAGTGTGTATGTCTCCAGCTCTGATCTGTGATGTCCTCACAACACTGTACCTGTGATTGACGGAGCTGCACCAGCTGCAGAACATCTCTTTTCAGGCGGTAGTCTTTGGCTCTGGCATCAGTGAAGACGTAGATGAAGGATCCAGGCAGGGAAACCTCTAAGGCTTTCTTTATGGCTCCTATGCTCATCTCAGGGCAGTCGCCCCCACCCTAGGTGACAGAATCACACATGATCAAATACTCCTGGAGGAAATAAAGTCTAACTGAACAACTATCATAGTTCAGCTGTGTCAGGGATATGGGTTAAAAAAAACGTTATATAGATTTAAAACATAATTCTCGTTAAAGCAACCCTAAGCATACTTTTGAAAGTAGAAATAAGAGCATATGTCTTTTAGAAATGCAAAGTAGAATTGCAAAAAAAACACCTTTCCTCCGTTCAGGGGTTTTGTGGTCTGGTGTGACCTGAGGCTTATTGTGGCAAACTTTAGATACATATTACTGTGTAACTGATATTCCTGAGTCAGTCTGCTGACCTTATGTTTCTTCTCCAATTGTGCTTAAGTTACACTATGCTACCACATTAATGTACCTTGTGGCCACAGTAGCTGCTGCTGCTTAGGCCCGCTTTAAGCAACGGCAGTGCACACACCTATAGCTCAGATTCGTGTGGAACTATACAGTGTTCCCGGTCCTATAGAATAATAGAATAATGTTCTGGTTCCCACCTGGACAAACAGCTCTTGCAGATCCTGCTGGAACTTCTTTGGGTCGGTGGTGATGGACACAGGGCCGATATCTGCAAGGTTGGAGATGTATATCATCAAAGACCCCAAATGGAGTGAACAAAATCAGGTCAGCTTAATAAGAGATGTTCTGGTTGCTATACAAGAGCATATGCGTTTTAATGCATAACAATATTCATCCCAACCGAATAAGGGCTTAAGTGTAACATGTCTGGATTTTTCTTTGAACTCAGCAAAACAACTATATCGGAACAAAGGATTTAGTTGTTCCCTCTCAGCAGTTCAACGTCTGTAAACAGAGAAAAAGCATCTGCAGCATCAAAATTCCTACTAAGCCACAGAGCCTAATTTATCAGGACCAGAGTGATGCCCTGTAGCTTTTGTGCAAGACATGAATATCAATCACAATCACACCACACAGCACAAGAGATTGGTGCGCTGAAAAAAATACAATGTTCAGGTTTTCTTTTACACAAATCGCTACAATCTGGCCGAAGTTCAAATGACTTCACAATAATCCTTTTCTGCAGCTGTGGTCAGCATTTTGTACCAGGCGACTTCTCCAGGAGCAGACCCCAGAATGATGGATAAGAGCCTGTCAGGGCCTGACACTTACTTGGACGCCTTCTGGGGCCAATCGATGGAACGGTAAACATGAACCAATACACAGGGAATGCATTGTTTTAGGTATAGAACTCTGTTGTCCATAAACACAAGCCTATCATTATAATTACTACAGAAGAGATCCTAATCAGGTAGGGTGGAGCTTCATGATGTCTGTGTGTCTGTGCTTGTTATTGCGACGGTCAAATACCATTCTGAAGTATCATGGTGAGACTAATGATACAGGGCTTGTAGACGTGTGTCAAGCTGATGACATTTGTAACTCATTCTAAAATCTATTTTCCAACAGTCGAGGCTTTCAAGTCCTCGTCTGCCCCTCATGAGTGACTGTAAAACACTGACAGCCCTGTCACGCCTCTTTGTCAGCCACCGCCGGCTTCTTTGCAATCTTGGAGGTTTACAAGGTCCCCAAGGGCAGGGCACATTAAACACAGACAAAATGTGTGGTGTTAGTGCAGCCCACCATCCCCCCCGCCCTCCACTGGCTAAACTGGGGGCTATGAGGGTTTTCCGGAGGCTTGGATGCAGGAGAGGGTGGGGTGAGTGGGGGGGGGGTGATTGGGGTAATTACACACAAGCAGACAGCATATGCTTCTCATCAGCGCTCAAACACCCTCCCCCATTACAGCACTCTTATTTTCAAGCTGCAGCTTTCCCATATAGGGGGACATGCCGGGGGGGGGGACCCTTACCTGTCTGCCCCACAAACTCCTTACTCTAAAAGCTTACATATTCCTGCTTGATGTCTTGGATCAGTTTGAGTTCAATGTGCTGCTCCATGTGCTACAGGTTCTGAGATGGGCTGCAGTTTGCTGTTTCTGTGACCCTTTCAAGTAAAACTACATTTACTAAACTGTAAACAACAGCAAACTTATCAAATCAGGGGGAATGCAACCTACAGTGATCTTGAACATGTAAAAAAGGAAGGCTATAAGCTGCTGTGTTGTTTGGACATGGGTGGACAATCTCATAATTCTGGCAGATTTGTCAAATGCTGCAATAAATCTTAATTATGTGCATTCATTAAAACATATGAAGAGTTAAATACTACTATGGTCACAAAAAGGTGCCTATTGTGTAGCTGTTAATTAAGTGTGTTTGGTCAAAAAGTACCTGGGTCATGGAAGGGGACCAAGACAAAGTTTTTGATGGGTCTTGTCCTCCGGTTGAGGGTCTTCTCCAGGATCCGTGAGGCGCCCTCTATCACCTGTTTCAGATCGTCGTACATGGAGCCGGTAACATCGAACACAAAGGCCAGGGTCGAGGCACTGTCACCGGATCCATCATCCTCCTCAGCCCGGGGGACTGCCAAGAGCCTGTGCGCGCTGATACAGAGCGCCAAGACTAGGCACTTTAATAAAACGCCGGTCATTTTTTATTTTTTTTTTAGATTTACTGCATCTGTCTGCTGGAATGAGGCGAATCACATAAACAAAAAGTAAAAGAAGTTACTGAAAGTTTAAAAAAAAAAAAAAAAAAAGTTTAGATTTCAAAGCAGTGCAAAGTCTGGGACTGCTTCCAATCGGGAGAAAAGATATTTGGAACAACACGGCTCAGCTGAAACACATCAAAAATCCGGAGTAAAATACTTCCACAGGAGTACATCCGTGCGTAAAGTTTGGAGGAGCGTGCGGACTGGCTCTGTGTTGGAGAGCCCCTGGAGAGCTGGTGCTCTGACGCTTCAAACGGGGGCGGAGATGGGTATTAAAAGGTTCCCGAGACCCAACCTGATTTGTGTGTGTGTGTGTGTGTGTGTGTGTGTGTGTGGAGAGAGAGAGAGAGAGAGAGAGAGAGAGAGAGAGAGAGAGTGCCTCGACCCCACTGTGGCTTTCAGCCGTTTAACCCTATCCAACAATCCCCCCCCTTCACTTCACGATTTTTCTCCGCAATCGAGGTGGGCCCCTGGAGACGCGGGGTTTAGCAGCTTTTACGCACATTACCAGCGGGGTCTGGAGTCCGTATTTTAGACATGTCGAGAACATTGTCTCAGTAACAGCCTAGTTTATATAAATAGCCATCGTTTATATTCAGCTGACACCAATCTAATTTTATACACAGCCCACCCTGAGAAATGGCATATGAATGGGTGGAATACCGCGACGTGCCACACAGAAATGTCACTGTCCTGTTTTACTTTGTTGCTGATCAGAAATATGTCTTAAATAAATATGATTATTAAATATTATTCTCACGCCCTTGATAGGGTATCTTGTCTGAGGAGACCTCGAGAGGAAGCCAGCCCGGATCTTATGAATGTAAATAATTCAGTGTCTTCTTCAAAAGTAAGTGGTAGGCAGCCAGAATATTCTTGTTCACTTCAAAACCAACTTGTCTTTTGCTGCACTTTGTTACAGCTGCTACACTTGAAACCCCTATAAAACACAAAGTGAATCAAATATGTACCCGGTTAAAGACATGGACCCTCCTGACCTTCTCTTCTTGATATGACTTGCATCTGTCCTTGATGAGAAGAAAACAGGAAGCAGGTCTGAACAGGCCCAGTGAGCAGACAGACCCAGCAGCTTCCACACAAAAGCCACTGAGCCACCTCATTAACCCACCCATCAATGGCAAGACTTCACACTTTTATGCAGTTCATTGTTCATTATAAAACCATCTGCAGAGGGAGTTTGCATATAAAATTCTGTGTTTAAAATGCATGACACAAGCCGATCATGACATTATTTTCTAATAGTGAAGTAGCTCAGTGTTATACTGGATAGATAAGGTTTTGAAATTTTGAATGCAATTGGCTGTGTGAAGTACTGAGCTATGAAAATTTTACATTCCATGATGCAATAAACAAAACAGCTCCTTAAACTTATCCAAGAACCTGCATATGTAAAGAAAAGCACATATTTTCCATTCATTTCAAATACATAAATAGACTTAAGAATACAGTAATAGAAAGGTTTGCCACTTAAATGCATTTTATTCTGTGCTCTTATACTGTTAATCAACAGGTAAATGACATTTATCATTTAGTAAATTATCATTTGCATAAGGCATAAAATCAGTGAAGCTGATAAAACATCTTAATGCTGTAACTAAAACAGTCCAAGAATGGAGAAAAAAAAGGCATCATCACATGCTCTGGCCTTGCACAGGACAAATACTAAGTAGACAATTGCAACCACAGAGCTCGCAAAAGCTTTACAACCAGAATTGATGTCTATTTGTGCCTCTCAATGACCAGGGCTTTGTGTGTGCTGAGGGTGGAGCACGATCCCCTCAAAAGGCATAATGAGCCTCGGTTCAGATGTAAGCTGTGAGAATTCGCTGCGTCGCTCGGTGCACGTCGTTCAGGATGTGGCTGTGCAACACTGCAGACACTAGATGCTCTTGCTAACAGGGAAGTGAAAACACAATAGGATGCACAGACTGCAAACATAGTAAAATAATCCATAGAAAACTCCCCGCTCCTTAAACACTCTTCTTCAAATAAAAACTCCGTTCTCTCAGGAAAAGGAAACTTCAGAATGTGAGAAAAAAAACAATCCCACAATAATAATGAAAAATACAGTGCAATACATTTCAACACCTTTGATAAAAAATAAAACTTCATTCCATACTTATGAGTAAAATTCCCATAAACGCAGCAAAGCAGAAAATAAATTACCATTATATTTACATTATACAATATACACTATACTGCGTTGTAATTTTAAGTTAGTGTTCACGTTAAATAGCACATTTTTCCAGATTCTCCCGGGTTAAGAGTCTCTCCATGTGCTGGTGAAGCAGCAGCACAGTTCCTCTGAGCGGCTCACGTGCATCCCCTGCTTTACAGTATGTGAACAAGACGCACACTAACATCTCGGAGGGAATTCAGTTCCTTGGACTGTCCATGGGGAAATCACAACACTGCGCTTGCAGAAATGCTCGTACACAGTCCACAACACTGAAGTGTGTACGCGGTGCCACACAGCTGTAGAAGCACGGATAAATGACTGAGGGCTTTTTGCTGACATGTTTGGAATTCTCCGTCACGTCAGAGGATACATTTGTTTACAATCCTTACTGGAAATGTAGACGAACAGCTACTTGACACAGATGCCGTACGGCCGTGCGACTAAAGTTTGCAGTCCACTTCTGGGTGAGCAAGTTAAATGTGGCCTCCCCCCGTTACAGGTGTGATGGTGCTGGATTGGCGTGTAACGGATGCTGAGTTGGATCCATCTGAGAAGTTGTGAGAATGATCAGCAGTGAACAGACGACAGTAAAGCGGTGTCCTGAAATCTGGGTGTGTTCAGAGCATGCAAGATAATCACTAAACAGAGCTACTGCATTACTAAAATATGTCTTCACAAGCTCACTTCACAGTTGACAAAACACCGAGCAGAATGTCAGCAACAATTGGCAGCGGTGAGTGAATAACATTAGGCAGTGAGAGGAGAGGCCTGTCTCGCTCTTCACTCAGCACTGCAAGACGATTTGATTGCCAGCAAACAAGTGGGCCATACTGAATAATTCATGAGAACAAACTGAGAGCAGAAAGTGGCTTCTTCACTTTGGTTTTCAGCACACGGACTGAGTTTCCTTTCTTTCATTCTTTGCTCTGATGAAATAAGAATTACACTGTATTATCTTGGAGCTGAAGCATGACCTGGGATTGAAAATCACCCAAGCAGAGAAGTATGCAGGTACTAGCTCATTAATACCCCCACTCACCTTACATTCTTACACAAGTCCATCATAGAGTGACAGTGCCTGAACGATAGAAGGGTCTGCCTTTGAGCCCTCCTGAAACTCCTGCAGAGTCAGCTTCCCATCTGCATTCTGGAGGAACAACAGGAGACAAAATGAACATGAAACCCCTTTAAGGCTTTAACATAGAGTTTCCAGCAGGGGGCAAAAGAGGCTCTTAAGCTAAATCGTGTTACTCCTGTTCTATGCTGGTGGACTGGATCTTTGGTTCAGTGCACTTGGATGGTAGCCACTCTCCACCAATACAAATCACTAAAGTGCTGCTGTGCTGCACAGCTAGTCCATTGGGCTGATCTTGGCAGTAGCGGCCTGACGAACACACCCATGCAGGCTGCGTCTCATCTTTCACTAAAGCTGAGTGGATTCTTGGGGCTGAGGGAGTGGGCATTAGCACCAAGGGCTAGTGGTGGAACGGACTATATATGATGTTTATAGACTGCAGCCGGTGTTAGTGACGCTGTGATGGCTACAGCAAACAGCTCTAAACATAACAGTGTCCATGTCAAAGCCCCGAGGGTGGCAACGAGGGCAGATTCGGTCCGTTTAATGGTAAACTAATAATCATTACTGCATTTGTATCAGGGTCAGGCAAAGTTTGAAGTTAAACTGTAGAAAGAAAGATCAAATGGTACATCATCTAGTGCATTATCATTAGCTATGTTTATATGGAGCCTAATATTCTGATTTTAATCCTTTAAACATAAAATAAATATGTTAAAAATGCTCCATATAAACACCTCAATCAGAATTAAACAGGCAGGAAATTTCAAGCAGTTACAGAGGGGTAATCATAAACCGATCAAAGGACAAACTGTGCCATGTAAACAATGTAATTACTCTCTGGCTGTGTTCTTTCAGTGCATTCAGTGCAAATGTGTGGGGAGGTACTGTTCTCTACTCCCCAAAAAATGTCTGGACCCCTGCAGAGAGCTTGTTTTTGATACAAACTCTTGAAGAACTGAACGTTATTGGGCGCCTTGACAGTAGGAAAATAAGAAATAATGGCCTATTTAAAAAAGTCCACAAAAGAATGAATGAAGACCAAAGTGCTGAACAAATTAAAATCCGCTGGAAAACTTTGAAGAACGCCTATTACAAGGCTAAATCCCAAAACAAAAGTGGATCAGACCACACCAAAGCATGGACTAATGAATGCACTTTGCACATGTCACACCCCAGCAGATCACATCCCATGTGAACATTTGACCCAAAATCTTTGATCTAAATGATTTCAATCAAAATTATAGTGTGCAGTTACTGTCTTCATCACTTCTGTCTTTCGATATCATTTCAGTATTAAAATACTAACCTTGTCCATCATTGCAAAAATACGGTCAACTCGCTTTTCTGGTGTGTTTTCTTCTTCTGGCAGCTCCACAGTGTTCCCCTAAGATATCAAATCATTACACTTTGTACCATTCAAACAATTCAGATTTATATGTCAGATTTATCTTTTAACTTACCACCATCTGATATATGGCATCTACGATGTTCAACATCTCATCTCGGGTGATGTAGCCATCATTATCAAGGTCATATAGTTTAAAAGCCCCTGTATAGGGAAAGATATTAAGACATGTGGCTTTTACTGCAGCGAGGAAGGCCATGCTGAGATCAGAAAGCCACTCTGACTTCAAAATGTAAAACAAAAGATTATATGAACTATATATTTTCATGGATTACAAAGCACACAGTGTTTCATGTGTTTGGAAGTGTTGAAAACGGAGCACAGACAGCTAGCAGCCTTTCATGGTTGCTTCCCAGTTCAAAAGTAGTCATTCTGGGTATAAATAATGACCCCGCTTGGCTTCAGATTTAAAGTTTTGAATGTTTTTCTAGGGTGTTATAGTTTCAAAAGAGGTTGTCAACATATTGGGTCATGACCCCCGGGTTGCAAAAGCCTGCTGTATCTTGCTAATAATCTCCTATTTGCTCTCTAGGAACCCGTCGGGTCCTCTTTCATATGTAACGCTCGGCAGTCAGAGCTAAATCCTGTCATTTAAATGTCAAAAAATAGGGGAGGAGGGTGCATCTTCTTACATCTCAACTTCTCATCTAGAGTCCCCCGGGAAGTCACAGACAAGGCCTGGATGAACTCAGAGAACTCGATGCGTCCATCCTACAGAGTGACAGAAGGGGGAGAGAGAGAGAGAGAGAATGTGAGAGAGGAAATCGCCCAGAGACAAGATGAGCATCTTACTTCACACTTGCTGTACTTTCATGAGCTCCTTGCAGTTCTTTCATGGTGTCCTTGCTGTATTCTGCTGAAAACGGGGCCAGACGTTTGCTCCAAGTCAGCTGCTATTTTTGCCCTGCACCTGGCTCTCTCCTGAGGCAGAAATATGTCACCTCTGGTCATTAGTAAGATGGATGCTACTGGCTCATAGTCTGAAACTTACAGCACACAAACAACCACTATATATTTGGGGCGAAGTGATTCCAGTGATTCTACATCATGAATGGGCATGTCACATAATCCTGTCCGACAAGGAAGGAAATATCCCCCTCTGACACTTATTTCCTCGCAGCTTTGTTAGAATCCCATGCACTGAATATTTACACAGAAGCACAACATTTCCAATTGCCCTCTAAAAATGTTGGCCTTCAGTGTTCTTCTGCAAGGCCACACATTGTGCAGCACAGAGAAACGTCTGCTAACACAGATAGAATAATCAAATATAAAATGAACGCTCAAAATGGCACAAACGCCGCTAATTCAGACCAACTCATCATGTTATGACCTCGAGCCTCAAGCAACTGCAGGAGACTCAAGTCAAAGTGAGCCGCTGCAAAAAAGAAATGCCATCCACATTCTAAGCGAAAACCCTGTGGACAACAACGCATATAAAATCGACTTTCTGGTAGTGAAGCTTTCAGGCTGTGGTCAGTTTATATTCTTACCAGATACTAAAGGTTTGTGTTCCATCACAAAAACATTCTGCTGCAACAGCTGCCCTACCTGTAACCTCTCTGAGTCCTGCCACAGCTGAAGAAGAAAAGCCAAGTGCTCGTCATGGCCTTGGGGTCGGCTAACTTTATCTCTACCAGACATCTGACCAGCCAGACAATGCTGAAGTCATGCATTGCTGATTACATAAGTCATAAAAACTGTTAAGATCAATGCATTCTCTAACTATGGGGTGCCTAACGCTAATGAAGGTCATAGATAAACATCAGACGGAGGGTTTGTCTGATCTTCCTGACACAAAGCCTCTTAACTGAAGTCAATAAATCTCCAGGGGCTCACCAGCATCCCAGGAGCTGTTCATCTACAGTTTGTCTTCCAAAACACAATTTGAATAATCTTGTACAGCTGCAATTAGGTGGATTACTTCAGACAAATGTAGCTCATAACAACTTGTTAAAACATGCTTTATCATAATATCCTCAAATCCTTAGAGAATGCACCCACATAACTGAGATAAGAGATTCATTAAAAAGAAAGTACATATACACCATTTGAAAAAATATATTGGCATCCACTTTTAGAAAAATATTTCTGGCACAAAACTAAGACTTACGATTCTGTGTTACTATTGATGCTATGACTCATCTGCAGTTCTCTGTTTACCCATTTTTTAAAGGAAAGAATCATCTGTGCTGGTGAAACACTTGACTTGATTTTCAGGCAGAGAATGATTTCTGAATCAAAGAATGTTTTTTTTTTTTTTAAATGAATGACCTCCAATACACGCAAAATATGGCAGGATTCTGTTTGTACCAAACTCTCTCACAAAAAAAACCAACTGGATTACTGCAGTTTTTGACAGGTTAAATTTAAGACTTTTTAAGACAATTATGAATGCAATCTAAGACCTGTTTTACAACCTTACTGGCACAAAAAAGGTGTGGACCATATGGCGGAAGATTGGTATTTGTTCCACGTTGTTTTTGTTTTATAGTTGATACAGCATGATCATATTGCCACAAACTTTACACAAGTAATGTGTAAATTCACATTCATCCAGTCAAGTTTTAACATTTTTAAGACTGTAAAGATCATATTGAAGATTTTTAATGCCTAACATTCAGATTATTGGATGTTAGACTTTTTAAGACCCCACAGACACCCTGAAAAATATAGCAATCAATACACATAAAATAATTTGCAAAGTACACTGAGTACGCTAGAAATGAAATTTCCCACATGCCCTAACACTGGACATTTTGATTTAACTAGAATTCCACTGAGTCCAAAACTGCTTTCATTCAAAAGGGGTCTAAATAACAATCCTTTTTCTGTTCACAAACCTGATAGCCTGCAGACCCCCCCCACCCCCCCAAAAAAGAAGCAGAAAGGGCCAAAGAAGCAACAAAATGAAAAAGGTTTCTATACCATACTGCCCTTTTATTCTGTGCAACCTCTGGCTGAAAGGAGGACCTTTAGATTAGCTCCATTCTCAGACACTGTCCTTATCTAACAGCAACCACGGACAAACAGCCACTGTCAAAAAATTTCTTATAACAAAGATATCTGAATATTTTTTCTGCCTCGTAACAGAACAATAAAGCACATGAATTCGATTACAAACCTTATTTTCGTCAAATACATTGAAGACAAAGGAGGCAAACTTTGTGGGATCTCCAAAAGGAAAGAACTGCTTATAAATCTTCTGAAAGCCCACAGCATCCAGCTGCCCGCTTGGACAATCTTTAATGAAGCCTTTGTACCTGAAAGATAAAGCACAGAGACAGATTATTTAAATAGTTTTAAAAAAAGGGAAAAAAATGTTTTTACATTTTTAATGTATTGAGAATACATACTGTACAAAAATGATGAAAGACCGAGGTCACCTCCTCACTTCTACAGTAGGTATCACTGATTCAGTTTGAAAAAGTGTGCTAGATCAAAAAGGTAAAGTGCAAAACTATTTGTCTCATTCACAGATAAGAAGATCGCCTTAATCCAATAGCAAGCCCAGAGTGGTTAACGCTAATCAAATTACTCCGTAGTCCTCTTTTGATAATATGCGTGGCTGATAGATAAGTCTGAGAGCTTCCTCTCGCCCCTGGAAATGACATATCTAGAGAGCGACTTAACATCTCTATTAGCCTAAAAATAGAAGCATCTCATAAGCAATTTCAAGCGCAGTCACTCAAAGGTAGGCAGTTTCCTTGTATGTCTGCATAAAGGAACACAGCAGCCTCAAAGTCTAACTA
Source organism: Dicentrarchus labrax (assembly GCF_905237075.1). Taxonomy (NCBI): domain Eukaryota; kingdom Metazoa; phylum Chordata; class Actinopteri; family Moronidae; genus Dicentrarchus; species Dicentrarchus labrax. Next base: position 1,935,125 of record NW_026136714.1, on the reverse strand, counting down.
GACTGTAACAGGTCAGGGAGCAGAGGAGAGAGCGGTAGCCTTTACAAAAATAAATGCTGGATGAAAAGTTGGAGAAAGAGGAAATGGCAGGGAAATAATAACACTCTCTTGTTATAAAAAGCATTGCAAAAAGCTTTTGCTCTTGATCAACAGAAAAAATGACGCAAGTTCACACAAGGGAGCACTGCATGTTCGTCTGCGATTCGGTTAAGGCAGGGCTGTAATTACGGCCGGAGAGAGAGTGTTCTGATGAAGAATGAAAGCCAGGACAGATCTTTTGCACTCTGGCTCCTCACTCCTCTTAAACTCTTTACTTTTAATCTGCCCTGGAGATAATGAAGCAGCTCCATATAGTCAAAGAGATGGAGAGACGCTTTGAGCAGCAGCCGGGAAGAAAGTTCAGCAAGAGGAGAAGCGAGAAAAGAGCAGAACCATGTAATTCTCCTTTTTGAATTATCTGGAGATATGTGGGAAAATGAAAGCCTGGCTCACTATAATGCGGTATGTAAAATACAACCTAATTGCTATTCAAAGTGCAGAACACATAATGCATATCATAATCCAAAGGCGACCCATTTCACCTGGATTCTTTCATTTTTAATGTGAATATGGAATATCATATCAGGCAACCAGTATAAAAGGCTGAATGATATTGTAACATGTTGTATTGCAAAGTGCATGAACTGTATATATAGTATACATGTTTTAGTAGATAGTATATAAAGTGCATACAGTAGGGATTGTTTACTGCTAAAGAATGGTGTATCTATTAAGTATTTGTATTAAAGATAGATTCTTTTACAAGTGAAGCCATAGTGAACATCATTATAAAATCAGGAGCTTTATAAGGAGTGGTTGTGCTCCTCTTATTCATCATTTCAGGCTGGTCGAATATCAGCCAATTTTAGTTTATCGCAGACTAAATAAAACTGATGTATCTACTTATCACAGATATATTGTTATTTGAGTTCATGCTCGCTGGTAGGTAACAAGAAATTGCAGAGCAGAAATGTGTTTTGATTGGAGCTCGTCTTGTTGACGCAAATAATGGCTGCAAAAAGCGGAGAGAGGAAAAATGAAGACATAGGAATGAATTATCATCACACGCCACATGAATAATGTGGTCCGGGTGCCCTGATTGAGGTCGAAACAGGTCTGCATTTTAAACCATTACGGCTGATTAAATAATGGCCTTTAAAAGGGCACCAGTGATTTTACACGTGTAAGTTTAAGTTTACTTGTCATGAGGAGTACGACTCACTGTGCGAAACATGCCATCTGTGGCACTGGAGGAGCTTCCAAAGGTCTTTCTTTTAACCGAGAGCGGTATGCTGTTTGAAAGAAGTGGGCATTTAGGAGGCCGGAGACCGATAATGAAAGACGTCACGGTATACGTGTAGGATGAAAGGATGTCTGACCACTTTTTTAATCTGTTTCTTATGAGTCACTCAACTATATGAAAGTACAATTCTAAATCAGTGAAGTACTTCCCTGCCTGAAATGCCTGAAGGTTTCCAATTTCAAGAGCTTCAGAGCTCATGTGAAAATGGTAGTATGGTAATTGTTTTATTGTTGCTCTCCTGCAGCACAGTCAGACTCACAATACAGTTTTTAAAAAATGTATCAAAAGAGATTCAGAAGAACCTCGTCTTTTTTATTCCACGTCGTCCTCTTCTTTGTCAAAACCTGGTGCCTACATTACCCACAATGCAACTCGACTACCGACAGTTTGGTTGGAAATTCGGATGTGTTATGCTAGTTGCGGCTAATGTAGCCATGAGCTGCTAGCTTTTAGCCAATATAAGGATGTATGTAAAATTGGTGCAGTTCCTCTTTAATAAGTTATTGGCGATAAGCAATTTCAACCATTAAAAATGAATTTAATGTTCAAGTAAAGGGTTACCCACGTCATACACTACTGTACTTTATCCGATGGTTATTATAGTTTAATTAAGGAGAGGCTACATATTCATATAATTGACTTAAATCCAAATGTTTTTTTTTTGTTTTTTTTATTTTTGTTGATTCGTGTTGTTTTTTTTATAGTGACGAATGATAGCAATTCAATTTTCCATTTAACACGTTTCTTTATTTTTCAGCTGTAAAATCTCCCCCCAATATCTTGATCAGAACTCCTAAATAATCAAATTTAAGGGATTCTAATCCAATATACAGTTTTTTAATTTTTCAACTCTTAAAAATAAATCAGCACTGGTTGGGATCGAGTCCGATTCCTCAATATGCACTTTGATTTACCAAAGAATTCCTAACAGTGTAATGTTATTTTCCCCCTTCAGCCAGTCTATATTCACATTCATTTGCTTCATTAGGCATAAATAATACACATGTAATGCTGACCAGATTAGATAGTCACACCACCAGTGGAGTTACATAAGCAGAAGACACATATACAGTACACACTGTACCAGTGTAAACATGTTTGCCTACTGTCAGAGTCATCAGAGTCATAATCAGAATCACCTTCATTTGCCAAGAACACATCAAGTGCAAGAAATCTGACTTGTGACACTGGTGCTAAGACACATACACAGTCATACTGTACTTGAAGGAGTGCAATAATGCAACTACGCACTGTATTAGCAGGGACATAGCAGACGTGACATTGTGTATCCGACCACACTGAGGAGCCAGCATGAAGATAAAGTATTTATTACTGGCACTGGCTCCAGCTCCTTGGCATCTACCATGGTGGTTCGCTAAAGAGTTGTGCACGATGTTTCTCTTGCTCCTGCTTAGCTGGCAGGAACATTACTGCGCTATGGCATTTTGTTATTGATTTCAGGTGAGCCTCGAGCATACTAATGATGTTCCCTTAGAGGAGAATTAGAAAGGGGAACAAATTTAATGCACAACACAGGCATTTATCTAACCCTGCTAATTCTTCTGTGTCTGTGCCTGTGCTCTAATTACACGCCATCTGGCATTTCCCCTGGTAAAATTCCCTCTCATCCCTCACACTCAGCCGTGTTGATTGCTGCTGATCTTCAAGTGAGGACTCATGCAAACTTTCCTGTGAAAGACAGCAAGAGTGATGGTGAGCTAGCTAGCTGCACTGCCGGAGGGGGGTGGAGGTTTAAGGGGTGGGGGGTATTCCGCCCCAGTGCACTCAGGCAGCCCCAGAGACGGGCCAGCTCGGAGGCTCTGGACCTGCCAATGCCCACTGATATCTAATGTTGCTGCCGCTGCTGTGTGGTGGTGAATGTGCCCTGGCTCCTTTCTCTCTGTAAACCCCCGAACACGGGACATGCAGCTAGCTCTCAAGGCAGCGCTCTCTTCATGCATGCAAAATTAGGTCGTGAAATGCAAAACCAAGGCAGGAGAGCTGAAGTGTGATCATTTTATTACAGTGCTCCCTCTCCTGATATTCTTTGTCCTTCATTTTCAAAGAAACAAGAGCAGCGTGCAGCAAACAAAAGCAATGACTATTCTCCTGCCCGAATCATCTCTGTAAATAAAGATGCATTGACGCTTATCCGTGTGCCAGCGGCTGTCAAATTGTGCCTTCAGAAAAACACTCAGACATTCACACCTTAACAGTAAGGATCACTCTCTGTGCCTTATCCTGACCTGAGCCGTGCTTGTTTCATGAATATGTTTTATTTTGATATGTGTAAGTACATATTACAAGACTGTGACTACAGGCTGGGACGAGACAAAGGCGAGACCTCTGCACGATGATCAGAGGCTGGTGCGGGTCACGCTGACTAACAGGTCAGGACAGGAAGGATTACTAATCGGCTCATGTAGTCATTAAATGTCTGAAAGTGAAGCAACCCTATGCCCCCGCCATTCTTCTGTTATCAGACATCCCTTTTTGCAAGCAGAGCAAAAAGGTTGTGGAGGAATGCATCATGGAAATGTTTGTATCAGTGTTATCAGCCTTCAAAGTCATTCAGCCTCAGTAAGGCTTCAAAGTCATTCTATTTTCAGAACTCATCCGTCTTCAGGGTAGAGTGAGGGAGACGGCCTCAAATCAACTATCAAACAAATAGTAAATACACTATCCATGGACTCAAGAAACCAGATCCTGGGCAGAATATATCAAAGAAGGGTTCTGCAAGTGGGTCAAGATAAGACTCCTGTGAGCTCAGTAAAGACACAATTGCTAATATATGACCAGCCTCACATCAGGAATGGAAACATTGTCATTAAAAATGGAAGCACACACTTACCACTGCTGCACCTCTTTCTCTGTAACTGTAAGAGAAAACAAAAAGTGACATTAGCTCAGAAGAAAACTTTGGTTGTCCTACAAAAAAAAGTTGTTTGCTGTTAGATACAACAGAGGAGCCAAGTAGTAGCAGCATTAATCATCTTGGCCCAATCCTTTCAAACACGCATCTTCTGACTTTACCAAAAAAAATATGCAACAGTGTCTACATGCAGTTATTGGAAAATAGCCACGTTTGGTTGAGTGTAGCATAGTTCATTGATTCTAGCATACTATCAGAAGAGATGAATAATAATTTCTCGTGGCCAGTATAGTAGAGGACAAGTGGGAGTAAACCCAAGGGAGCCACAAAAAGACACACAAGGCTGAGGGAATGAAGGTCAGTCGCAGATTTAAGCAAGAGAACTGTTTAGGAGGCAGGATGTGCTATCGTGCCCACACAAACACCATTATCTGCCAGTATCTAATCAACCAATCCCTCATGGCTTTTCCATGTCTCTTTACTTTCTCTCAAGTAACCAAAGCAATTTTCGGTCTCTCGGCCCCTGGGGTTGCTAATGAAAACAAGGGCTGAAAATCAATAGCATTAGTTTAACCAGGTGGTCCATTGAGAGAGACTTTCTGAATTCATGCTGCTCAAAGTGTGAGGATAGATGCTGTCACTATTGTTGGGCCTCGGGCGAAGCAAGAGCCTTATAAATACAACAAACAGCTCGTTAGTTAATCGATAATTTCTCTTACTGTAATGTTTAACCTTGAGCAAGTCATAGTCATGGTTACTACAAAGGTATGCGACCACGGAAACTGAGCAAGCTGTGGGTTTCCCGCCCAGACAGTCACCTTCTACAAATAAGATACTTGAATTAAATACTTAAAAATATGTTGTTTCTACATTTGGATGTTTGAGCTTCACTGTGCAGAACGATGTATGTGCAGAGGTGGACACTAGAAGGATGTTTTCACATTCATCTGCTGGAAGGGGAAAGTTTCTCTGTGCTCACTGGAAATCAGATTTTAAGGGGCCTATGAGCATGATTTGTGACATCACAAGTCACATCAAAAAGGCAGCCCCGCAAGGAAGTTTGCAATTTTGTCCAATCACCACTTTTCTCCAAAATCTGCCCCATCACGGTAGTTTCTTGCCAGTTTCAATTACATTTTATTGGTATAGTGCCAGATCATAACAGAAGTGATTATCAATTTCACATAGCAGTCCCCCATGCAAAATATTTAAGCAATACGTCACCAAACTGTGACAAGCAAGTTACCTTATTTTTGATGAATTATAACAAATATCATAAAAATAACAACGACTTTTGCAATTTCCACTTCCTCGCGCAAATTTCATTGCAAGAAAATGCATAAAAACATTGAAACGTGCAATGTCATTTCTTTAGATAAGCTTCAGTGTGAAATCAACAACTGCCAAAACAAAGCCAGCCTGCAAAACCCTGGAGGGGCTGTGTGCAGTGAAGTAGGAGACATCTCGTGCCCAGAAAGAAATGAACAAAATTTGCATATTTTATTCTATCTATGAGGTAGAAGCTGATGCCTATTTAATGTGGAAATTATACTTGACATGACACTATTATTCCAAGAAGACTATTATATATATATATATATATATATATGTCTTAATACATGTCTGGAAGGGATCTTTAAATTATCTGGACTGGTCAGATAATAGAAATATATTCATGACAAGGTTAAAAAGGATTTTCTGTAAACACTTCACCGTAAGATTTACTCATGTATTCATAGTGTGACTACTGCAGCCTTGGAACAGAATCATACAGAGGCTATCGATAAGAGGGCCAGGTCAGGTAGCCGTCGGTTGCATTTCTCTCAGCCTCAATTTGTTCTGCTCAGCATTTCACCAAGAAACCCATCATGTGACCCTTTCCCGGGCAATAAATGTCAGGGTCAATCCCACGACTGTCAGCCAAGCCAAGCTACCATTAAATTGGCCTCAAAAGTCAATGTAGTCCAAAATTGAGGCAATTTACCATGGCTACCATTTCATAAAAAATAAAAATAATTCTTATATAGCTCAGTCAGAGGCAACGAGCAATAATGCAATCAGCCCCCTGCAGAAGAGTGCAGGGCCCACTCAGCCGGTTGGCCCTCCAGGGTCTACTAGAACACATCCAGCTTGCACTGTCACTGTGAGCCTCTTCATGGCTTTGACAACTTAGAAAATCATCATGCTATTAAATGGGCCAAGCCTACATCCTGCAGACATTTTAATAGGACTGTTTGTCTCTCTGTGTGATGCCAGAAGAGTCACTTGGAAAAGCATTTCTGGGGTTAATTAAGCTCTCTTAAAGAACAGGTGATGCTGCAACCCTTTCACTAAGAACAAGAAAAAACACCGGCTAGCCAGAGCCTTTCCACAGCTTAATGTTATCTCTGGCCAGAAATTGGTTTATTTAAAATACAAGGTCATAATATTTTTTATGAAGATGTTTTATGAACTAAAAACAAAGCGGAAGACTTCTATCGATATTCTTTTGGAGTAAACAGGCCGCAGTTCTGGCCTGGCCTTGTTGGTTGCCTGTGAACGCAGAGGGCGTAATTTGCTGGGAGAAAACACCCTACTTCTTCTACCACTGAAACAAAAAGACACATAGGCACGGAGAAATTTAGTCCCCAATCTGTCAAGAACCAAAGGAAAGCGCAGGCTAAAATGGCAGACAAAGCTTCTCATGGGAGAGCAAGAGAAAGAGGCAACACGATGAAGGAAAGCAGAAGTGATAGAGACTCGAGCGAGGCAACGACAGAACGAGGGAGAATGATCACGCTGGGAGAGAAAGCTTGGTGCCCCTCTCAACGATGCTAACCAGATAAGATCCTAATTATACTATTCCATTCCCTGCTCAAAGAGGGCAATTAGGGGATAAAGCGAGAGAGACAGGGCGAAAGGGTAAGAGCAGAAGAGAGAGAGAGAGAGAGAGAGAGAGTAAAGGACAGCAGCAAGCAGCCCAGCCCAGCACGAAGCCCAATCTTCCTCCACAGCAATTTCCTGCCACAACAGCCTTCCGTGGTTCTGCTGTGGAGAGACCCACCACACAAATAACACTGTCATTAAGCAGCCAATGGATGTCAACTCCCACCCACACCTGCACACTGTACTACTCAAATAATAATAATAACGCCGAGCTCCAGAAATAACACACAAACGATTAATATAGTGTCTTCCGAGCAGACGTCTTTGTGGTAATTATAAATGTAATCTCAGCTTAAACTGGACTGAAAACTGTGGAGGAAACATCTTTTTTTGTTCAGCGGGAGATCATCAATAAGTAAGTTAGCGCTATGAAGGCGAGGAAAGCGAATGCGGTCGACCTGCAATGTCCTGATGAGTCGTCAGGAACAACACAAATCCACGTATGTGCAATGTGCAGACTCACTCCAGCTTTTGGCCCTGGTCATTCCCACCAATGCCACCATTCCTGTCAGCCTGCAGGAGTGCCATGTTTATTTTATGTCACGTCCAGCATAGCTTTAATTCATTTAGACTTTGTTTATATTCTATATCTATCTATCTCTGTGATCTGCATATAAAACCACATCCTCATCTCTAAAACCCCCAGCTTGATCGCTGATACAAACATCTCGCTGATGCATCTCCATATTCATAAATCCCTTCAGCGTGATTTAAAGATGCTGATTACAACTTTTGCCAGACCTTAACCAATCACAACATTCAAATGTAAATTTATATCAAATGGGGGGGGGGTGCTTATTCCCAGCTGACATTTAGTTGTAGCTCCGTTCTGTTGATAACAAGAAACTGGCGTAGAATCCCAATATATCCCAGCAGGCAGGGCTATTTACTGTACAGCCTGTATGGAACACTGTGGGCGGAAAATGTGATTTAAAACTGCAGCAATAAAATTAAAGTAATATATTTCTTTCACATACTGTATTGTTTTTTTTTTAACCTTCAATCTCATACAGGCTAGTTTGTGCAGGATTTTCTTTCCAAAGACAAACAAAGAGAAAAAGACCTGGCGGTACTCACAGTAGGTTTTCCTTGTCAACTCCTCCACCACCTCTTGCTTGAGCTTGCTGTTTGATTTACCCATGATCTTCAGCTCTCCTCCACACCCCCAAATCCACCTTGGCACGCGGCACCTGTTACTACCTCCTCTCCAGTCTGCTCCTCTGCCAAAAACATACACAAACGCAGGGGCCAGTTCAGGTTCAGTGACACCGGTGAAACAAGAGTAACACACTTTTGTTTTGGTTTGGAGAAAAGAAAAAAAGAAAAAGCAACTTCCATTCAAGCTAAATGAGTCTATCGTTCTGTGTAGGTCACTCTAGCTGCAGTCATGATCTGCTCAGTCATCAGCCCTGGCACTCCAGACAGGCGAGTCAAACCCCAGGGGCCCGCAGGCCGGCAGGTTGTTGAGTCTATCTGAGCGCCGCTGAGTGCCTATGTGACCGCCTCATTTCTTCACAGCAGTCCGTGGGCGAAGAGTGGCGTTTGGATGCGTTGCTACCTTCGTCCTTGGATACAAGAGTCACTCAGTGGCTGGGTTAAGCACGCTCACTCCCTCACAGTCATTCTCTGTTCTTCTCACTCCTCCCACCCCTCCTTTTTCCCACCACTATCTCTATTGCTCTGGGTAAGTTACTGTAGAGAAGAATCCTCCCTCTTGACAGCTGAGATAAGGAGGTGTGTAAACTAAAATACAATGAACAGAGCTCGCCTTGGATACCCCCCCCGCTGCACTTTGTACTCACTCAAAGTGTTGACTCTAATCCCAGGAATTCATACAGACATGAGAGTTTAAGAAAAAGTAAAAGCTTTCAGTAATAATTTATGGAAAGCAAAAAAAGAGAAAGAAAAGAAAAGAAAAGGGGTCTCTACATAGTTCCTAGATTCTAGATGCCAGCTGAAAGGAGATCTGGTCTTGCTCTTAAAATAAGTGTGTGAAGCTTATAGGCGGATTTGAAGAGTGACAGTTTTCTTTTCTTCTCCGTTCTGACTCATAATTCTCCCTCCTTCCTGGCCCCACGACAGCATGGTATGGTGATTTCCTCCTCTCTGTCACAGCAGACAGGAGATGAGGGATAATGGAATTTCTCTGTATCACGGACCTGGCGTCGGCATGCCACTGATGCCTATCCACAGCAACTGTCTAAGCCCCAGAATAGAAAATATGCACTAGGCACCTTCACTGCAAACATCTGTCCTCCGTGTCCATGGCCAGTGATGTCCTTCTCAGGGGTGCCAGGCTGGTAATCACCATCTTGTGTTCCTTGTGGTCTCGGGGTATTACTTAGACACTATGAAATAAACACAGACAGACAGCAGTTTCAGTGAGAACGGAAAGCATCTGCTGTGTTTTAATGGAAATGGACTGTGTTGTCACCTAGAGCCACAGACACATGAGCACTGGACTGGAAAATCACTCAAAACAAACAACGACCTTTCTCCTGTGTGCCGAAGCTGCCGTACAGCCCACAGGCTGGCGAGGCACAACGTGGGGGCAAGAAGAGTGGCTGCAATCTAAGTGCAGGGGGGCTATTAATGAACTGAACGCATTTCAATTAGCACAATTTTAAATGACAAGCAAATGAACTGTAGCTTTAAGTCTCAGACGTGATCGATTCAGAAACTAAGACACACACCTAATGAAAGGCTGGATTAACACACACGTGAAAGAGCGCGTTGTTTGCATATATATATCCACGTTTGTTTTGGTTGACAGGAAACGCATATAGGCTCGGCAGCAGCAGGTGGGATGTTGCCTGGCAGCACCATAGCAACACACACTTTATGGCTCCAGTACAACAGACACAGTGCGGGGAAAGCTCGCTTAAAGGCACTGTACACGCAACGTTTTGGTACCCACGCTGCTCCCCCCCTCCCGTTAGCTGGGTGACTTCAGGAAAATAAATAAAAACAAAAAACAAAACAAAAAGAACTCACCTCCAAATAAATAAAAGCGTTTCCACGTTGAGTGACTTCGGGGTTTCTGCCTGAGCCACGGACGCGGAAAGTCGCCGTCCGAAGCAAAGAGAGAGAGAGAGAGAGAGAGAGAGAGAGAGAGAGAGAGAGCCGCTGTCCGACGTTGTGTTCCTCCGCCGAGTTCCGGAGCGACTCGCTGCTGCGCGGTTGGCCGCCCGTGCTGCTCTGATGCCGGCGTCAGGGAGTGACGTTGCTGCTGGCCCCGACCAACTCCGCTCGGTGCCAGAGACACTGACGTCGCGGTGCCGTTGCTCATACACTGACTCTTTGTGTGCTTTAAGACTGCGGTTCCCACCCTTTTTTTTTTCCTTAAGGGGACCCCTTTTTCTATCATTGAGTAAACCGATGAGCCCCGACAGAGTGACATATTCTATGGATACTTCATATTACATGAGAGTAACAGCTGATAAACTGTACAATGAACCCAAACAGTGAACTAACTAACTGCAGGAAGTTTGTATAAGACGAGCGATTTGGATGAATTTTGAGCAGATTATTTCAATGTGAATATTGATATTGATCAGATATTTTTTTGAAATACATTTTTAGTAACTTTTTACACAATTCTTTGTCAGCAGTTTTTTACTTTTTCACAATCATACATACCTACTAGGCTTCTTTTTTGACTAAATCTATGTTTGACTTGTTGAGATATAGTCCTACTATGTATATTTTTTACACCCCTTAAAATTAAGAAGGTTTTGCGACCCCCCTGTGAAGCTTTGTTGACCCCTAGTGGGGGGTCCCTAGCCCCAGGTTGGGAACCAGTGACTGGTTAGTCCACCCAAACTCACTTTCTGACCCACATTCTCAGTTTTAAAGGCACTTTTATACATGTGATACGATCCAAAGCCTATGGAAATCCTTGCATGATTGGCTAATCTCCAAATCCATGAATATAGATTTCTATTCTTGTGATTCTATTCAAATTGGAGCAATTTTGAAAAATAAATAAATTGTATTTCTTATTAATAATATTATAATTATAACAGTATATAACATACTACATGAATGTCAATGCGCCAAATCAGTTCCAGTGTTTAAAATTGGTGTTAATAAAGGAAATTCAAAATTTAAAAAAAGTCTAGGATATTCTTGTCAATGGTGGTTCAAATGTTTTTCATTATGTTATGACTGGAGGTGCTTTACATTATTATAAGCTAATCACTGCATTAGATTGTGTAATGAACTGTATGATACAACTAATCAGAATGTGGTTTATTGCCAAGTAGGTTTTCACATACAAGGAATTTGCCTTGGTAAATTGGTGCATAACATTAAGAAATATAAATAAAGACAAAAATAGAGACAATAATAGGAGCCAATATATACAAATATAAAAAGAGAGAGAAAATGTACAATATGCTACAAAAAGCTACAGAAATAAGTTAATAAGTTTACCAGAGAATCTACAAGTTAGCAATGTTACATATAATGAGATCTGGAGTGTACAATGAAAGTGCATTGATTAGATTCAGAGTGGGTTTAAGAGTCAGATGTCAAAACTCTGACAGCAGACCTTTTTCACAGCAGCTATTTTGATATAGTAGGTTAAGCACTGTCAGTGCCTGAAAATGCACCAGCACTTCTGATTTTTGTCCACATGACTACTCTTACTTTTTATTGGGTGCCGGCACCTCTGGTGATTATGGTTGTACCCACCCCTGAGGTCATCGAGGTCCAGGCCTCTGTATTTTTTCCAAGGGGTATACAATAAAAGTCTGGAAATAATTGACCCAAACTAACTTTCCTTTCATGCTTTGATGCGTACCCCCCAATCTCCCCCTAGCATGTTCAGTTTCTCAACCTTGGTTTTTCTAAAACCCTGCATATAGCAATGCTGGAGAGGGAGTCTTAATACCTAAAAGAAAAACAGCACTGAAAATGTCCTTGTTAAGAATGAGGGTTATGTTGTGTTTAGGGTTGAGGTGAATTGGGGTACTGGTTCCTTTTTTGGTCCAAATGAGGCACTGGTTACAATCATACTAATTAAGGTTCAGTTCCATTCAGATCAAATAGAGTCAAGGTTAGGGATGGGACGATATTATCATGCACAGCGATAAACACATCTATCTTGGTGTTTATTGTTTATTAAGGATCCCCATTAAAAGCACATGTATGTGCCCCTAGTCTCTCTGGGGTCCTGGACACCAAAAATACAGTACAAACATACAATATAAAAGAAAATACAAACATCAAGTTAGAATATAACAGTACTAGACAAATCAACTAATAAGGGAAGACAAGAATAAAGTGATAACAGATCATAATGAGATTTAGGTAAAAATAAAACGAGAAGAAAAAACCCAAACAGACCAGTATACGTGTTCTTATGCTGTTATGTGAAGATATTTCTTCATGTGCTTTCTAAAAGTTGTTTTGTTATGAACAATAGATGAGATATGATATAGCAGAGAATTAGCACTATTGACCTGTAGACAGTAGTTTTATGAAAAAAATTAAAATTCAATTCAAAATCCATGTCATTGGTAACACCTATGATTACCCTACTATTTCATGTCAAAATGGCTGCTGTGAAAAACTCAAATTATTAATCAATTATCAAAATGCTTGGTTACTGTAAAATTGTGTATGATACCATTTCAAGCTATAGGCCTGTGTTTATAGTCTAGAAGTAGCTATTAAAGGGACTATTTAGCGTTAAATTGGGGCACTCACAAGAGGTTGGAATAGTCAAAACTAATCCAGCAGAAGCTGGAATATACTGACTCTTAGTCCTTGGGTCAAGCTTCAAAAACACTACAGTTCCCATAATGCAACAAAATGTAAAATCTTTCACTAGACCCATCAACATATAAACGGTGGACGGCGCGTCTCCACTTCCTCTCTGTACACTTGAACATACATCAGTGGGATGAAAACTACCTAAATTGTCAGAAACCATCATGTACCATCTTGATTTTCTCCCATCTGCTAATATGGAAGCAGGCTTTATGACCTATACTGCAGTCAGCCACCAGAGGGCGATGGAGATATTTTGGCTTCACTTTTGGTGAGCTGTCATGTCATCCATCTTTATCTACTATGTGGATGGTTAGACCTTGTCTGTCAAATGCCCTGGGGCAAGTTCAGTTTCACTATGGTTCCCGGGTTGAGCGACATGTTTTCTTCGGGCTTTGAGGTACATTTGGTGGGTGTGTCAGAGGTGATAACCAATCAGCTGCAACGTTGCATGTATATAACCAGGCAGTGGGCATGCATAGAGGGTGTGGCACCACAATTTTTGTTTAAATAAAGGTTTTGCTATGTTTTGTTTGGGCTGAATGTAGCCCAGGACTTTTAACATCCACCCACAAGATCTTAACACTGACTGTTTAAAATCTGAGTCTGAAATAACCCCGATGACACCATCGGGTTATCTCAGTTTTCTCAGACTTTAAAAATCTCCCTTCAGAGTCGCAAAAGACATGATACAATTGTTTTCACAGACTAATCAATACTCTACATGACAAGTAAACTGATGTAGAAGATTTAAGAGTGTTAAGTAAGTTCCAAGTTTTGCTGTAATACTTCTTTCTATAGCCATTATATAACAAAATGTCCTAGACTAGAAGTCTAGAAGCTTGAGAGTGGGATGTAAAATTGCGAGAGCATACCAGGAAAATTCAGGTTAAGTTTGTCCAAACATAGTCTACTATAATTACTGATTTGGAGAGCACAAGGCCGAGCTGAGAAAATGATTTCAGATATACTACTATATTTGCTAGGATAGGAGAAGGAAGACCGGTTAGAAGCAGAAGATTAATGTTCTGCAGTCTTCATGTGTATTGATTGCTTATTTAACTACATGAAGCATGCAAGGACAAGTCATTTTACCCACGAGTCTCAATTTATCACATTTGTGACTCATCCTTGTTACTCATGTGAGTCCAAACTTTGCAGTCAGACCTTTGTGCATGCAGCCTGTTAAAATTCTGGTCCCATCAGCTGCATGTCAACAGATGTTCGGTTATAGCATTGGCCCATTAACAACTGCCTCACCATCATTCTATAGCACAGACAGTGCTTTCAGCCGATTCATTTGGAAGGGTTGGATCTAAATGTGGGCTGTGTGGCTTGGTCATCTTAGTATTCTGTGCCCTTCCCTGCAGTCCCTTATTGCAGTCAACTGCAGTTACAGTAGTCTCGTAGGAATAGAGGGAACAAGGCTGAGCAGGAAAAAGAGGCCATGGCAAAATGGGGTAAATTAATGGAAGATTTCTAATCTTTTTATGCAGTAGACCCGAGAGCAGGTGGAAATAAAGGATTGGTTCTTTTTAGAAATATAGTTAGCTTCAACTCCAGCTTTGTGGGATTTCTCATTATATTAGTTTACTACCAACCATTAAGTCCAATATAGATCTCAGTTCCATACATTTTGACTGTTTTAGTCTCATCGAAAAAATGTGTGTGTTGTCAAGGAAATGCCATAAATTACAGCTGCAAATCCAACACATTTGACTGTTTCTAGAGACCAAAAGACCCACTTTGAAACATATTAAAGCTGCCACTTATTCCCATTCTTATTTGCTTATCTGATAGTCATAATGGGGATATGGAATTTCCACAGCACAGCATCAAACACAGAAGCACTAATTTCAATCATTTCCTATCATTCAAACACACATCACAAGAGCACTTCCCCTGAAAACAATTCAGCGTAATTACTCGCAGATATTTGTCCATTTATCAGAAACCACACACACACACACACACACTATTATCATTAAATCATCATCAGCATCATCGGCATCATTAAATGCCCCTGCAGCGTCTTTGCATCACCATGATGTGCTGACATATGCTTAAACAGCTGGGGGACTACTGGAGGAAAACCACTGCCTGGAAAATATCTGTGTATTTTGTATAGTGCCACTGAGTTATAGCACCGTCGGTGGCGCATTACAGGCTGGGAAGTCATCATCTCAGGGCTGACAATATTCCATCAACACAATATTTGTCTTAATTAGCAGTGAAAACACAAGAAGGTAGTAAAAGCTCCATCAGCAGCAGGAAACATTCTGGAGTTTACAGATTTTTAGTATATTACAACTTGAAGACAGAGTTGCTCATACATAAACAGAGCGCATAGCGGTTGAGAGAAACATGAGTATATTTGAAAAACTGATGTTATGAGGCCATTTGGTGGTGATATTTTTATGTATGGCTGTAACTTTGATTCAACATCTGATTCATCACTCTGGCAGTTTTATAAATAGTGACATATACCTAACAGAAATGCAGCTTCAGTGAGTCAGACATGAAAGATGTGCTAGATTTAACCAAGGCTCTGTGGCTATAGTAACAATTGATAACTTGGAAGATTAAAAAAGCACTGTCAAGACAAAGATTTGATTATTTAAGTATTCAGTCTGTGACTCAGACTCAGACCGTGCTTAGAAAGCAAGATGTCCGTGCCAGCTGCTGAAATTAACATCATGAAATAAATTTTCTTTCAAACAGATACAAACAAACAAATAGTTTAGGTACTGGGCTGTCATGAAGAGGTAAACATTCCTAGTTTTTGCACACATGAATCTTTTACAACAGTGTGACAGATGGAGGGAAAGACAAAGAGCAGCAGATGAACGAGAATCCTTTTATGTACAAGCCAGAACCACTCTAGATAAATGCGTCTCAAAATGAAACACTGAGAGGTTGGGCCTCACAATACAAAATCGAGTTAACCAAATCTCAGTCCAAAAGGCTGTAACAAGTAGCAAACCATTTGGAAGGTTTCTGGGGGGTATTAATTACAGATTTTTACAATAAAATGTATAATTGCAAGGAAAGAGTGACTGTATTTATCTAACAGACTAAAGAGATCCCTAAGTCTTCCATGAACAACTTCCTCCTTCTTCGCTGACTGCCACCAAACAACATTTTCCTGAGGCATCATCTGTTGTGCCAACTTGAGTATCCCATATGGCTAGATATATATAATTTAGGATCATAAATATACCATCCCTCCCTTCCCATGAACAGACATGAGGATCCAACAACACTTATCACGGTCTGTTGTGCTCAGTAAATCCAGCAGGGCATCGGGGTTTTAGTGGAGCAGCGATGCTGGTGTAATGCCTGCGACATCCAGCTGTTAATTCAGACTGACAACAGGCAGATATCTGGCAGACTAATGAAAGATGGGGCTTGAATCCTGGCTTTACAGAGATAAACCAGGAAGGAAGGAAGGGGATGCAGAGGAGGAGAAAGAGAGGAAAGGCGAGGGTCAAACACTTTTTGCAGTGTAGTGAAACAACGTTTTAGAGTTGATTTTGAAGAATACATTCTGGTTATTTCAGAATATTTGTATCATTATCACAGCAGGAGGGAAATGTTGCCTAATAAAGTCCCCCCTCCACTCAAAAACATGTTTTCCTATCCAGTTTAATGTTTGAGCTTTGCTGTGCAGAATGATGTATGTGCAGAGTTTGACACTGGAAGGATGTTTTAACATTCATCTGCTGAAAGTGGAAAGTTTCTCTGTTCTCACTGAAAATCAGATTTTAAAGGGGCGTGGCCTACGAGCATGATTTGTGACATCACAACTAGTCCTGGGGAATTTCCAGACTTTTTTGACTGGGCTGGCACAAGCGGAGCACTGACTTATGCAGGGGTGGCAAGTATGCGTCTCAGCTTTCCAGTCATTCCCAATTTATACAATTCCAATACTGTTTAGGGACCGCAGTACACAGAAAAATTCCAATACATGTACCACATGCAAAAAAACTGCATGGTTTTTGCCTAAAAACTGTATGGGATTTGCCTAAAAACTGTATGGGATTAGCATGTCTGCATTTTCATTCAGATATCTTGAGGTAGGGGGTCAGAGGTCGGAGGTTTGAAAAGGACCACGCCAGTTCTTCCATCACCAAAGTGTAGCCTAACTTTTCAGCATTATGTAGCCCCCTTCTGATTCTGGATTTTTTTTTAATGAGGTAGAAGGAGTAGATGCCTTTTTAAGGATTCTAATGTGGAAATTATACTTCTTTTGCAGAAAAAAAACACATCAGACACATATAATTGTTCCAACAGACTATTTGTATATGTCTGGAGGGGATCTTTAAGCAATGAAAATTAATCAATAGAGAAAACCAGCATCGTGTTAAAAGCGGGATGCAATCTGTAGGGCCTAGATTTTTAGCATTTTTATCATCAAAGGCACAAAGATATATTTATATATAAAGACTTCTCTGCCCCCGATTATAAAAACATCACTACTTATAGTCAAATCTAGAGATTAAAGTCACTCATCCGGCCCAGTTTAAGTAGAAAAATAATCATAGCAATGACCTGGAGGAAAAAGCTTGTCAATTGTAGCTTTAATGTTGTTGTTTTATTGTTTCCACTGTGGATCTTCTGCCATCAAAATAAGCAATTTAGCATTAGATAAGGTTTTATGACTGTCATGGACATAAGGGATGTTATTTTGTTGTACTCTTGTGGAGGAGTGTGTGTGCATCTGTTCCCTCCCAGTCTCTCTCAGTCCATCTGCAGGATCATGTCTGCCCTCTAATGGCCACAACAGGCAACGACACACACGGTTATTTATGATAATGAGGATTACATCAGCAGTGATTGCAACTGTGAAAGGCTTAAAGATAAATATGGGTAGGATGCAAAGGTGGATGTTGGTCCCTAAATATAGCATGCAGCTGCCGTCACTGATTCTCCCACATCATCAAAATACAAAAAAGTCTGAATGGATTGTAATAGTTTTAATTGCTCAGTGGCGAAAGGCAGGAAATTACATAAATTAGTCATAGCACACACAAAAAAGGATAACCAATGAGAGCTGTCCCTGAATGACGTGTGTCACTCAAAAAAACTTTGTCCCTACTGTTTACATAAACACATGTACCCTCTTGACTGGCTGAATAGGAGGATCACATATTGTCCTGGTGTTAAAGCAGAGCAGGTAGACGCACAGGAAGAAGGGGAAACATGGCTTTTATGACTCTGCTGTGTCTGCTGTTACTGCAGCCTGGCTCCACCGCTCTAATGAGTTCTCCATTGGACGAGGTAGGTGGAAAGCTGCGGGTGAACAGGAGCACTGTGGTTAGTGATTCTTCTGCTCGGGACTTCTGCAAAGTACATTGAACTCTTCAACTTTAAACTGTTTATCATCCTGTGAAAACCTGCAGAGAGACATGTTTTTACTGGATTTACACAGCAACCACTAAAAAACAAAAGCTCCAAGATAGTTTCAGTGTTTTCATTCTGTATTTGGGCCACAGATCTAAATATAGTTACACAGGTTTAAAGCTGCCGTTTCCACAGGACCTAAAAATTGTGTTATTGTCTGTGTCCTCTTTAAGCTTTTTCATCACTCGTCCAGTCAGAGAGACATAGTTTCCTTTCCTGGTTCTTCTCCTGATGCCTCAGGTACGTCTTTCTATGGCTTAAGTGTAAAAACAGTTTGAGGACTTACAGATAATGCAATGAAATCTATCTTCTTTCTGTCATAGTGTAATGATGTGTGATATAAAACGCCATCTTATAGTGGTGCTTTAACTACAAAAACAGCCACTGTGCACATTAGGGGGGGCAGTAGCTCAGTCTGTAGGAACTTGGTTTTTGTGAACGCTTCAAGTCCAGTATGAACCACGGTATGGAGTATGGAGTTCACCTCCTGGGCACTGCTGAAGTGGCCTTGAGCAAGGTACCAAACCTGTAACTGCTCTTGGTTGTGGCAGCAACAGAAAAGTATTTATTAAATAAAGTAAATATAATAAAGTAAGCAGATTACTGGTGTATGCCTATACTGTGTCTTCTCCTCGTTCCCAGCGAGCGGGCGGCTGCGTCGATCGGCTCTGATGCCTGACATCACACATCTGGAACTGCTGGTGGTGGTGGGTCCTGATGTCCAGCAGGTCCACAAGCAGGATACTGAACGATACATCCTCACCAACCTCAACATTGTAAATCTGAGCACAGACACACAGTAAAAAAATGATGGTTTTCTGAACGCTTTCTGTTCTGTTGATTCCCATTTCTGTGCCTTCAAAGCCAATATATGGGAAAAGGCAGTGGAGCACACTTAAAGCCCCCTTCACTCGAAAATCAGTTTTTCTTCTTCTTCCTACAGTTGGATGTTTGAAACTAGAAAGAAGTTTTCACATGTATCTGCTGAAAGTGGAAAGTTTCTCTGTGCTCACTGGAAATCTGATTTTAGGGGCCTACGTGCATGATTTGTGATATCAAAAATACTAAATCCTGGTCCAGTATGCAACTTATACAGTGTGATCCACCAGTGCACATACACTGAGAAGGAGGCAGTGTTACATAGGTACATAGGAATATGGAATTTTGAATGTAGCAGATGTAGTAAAAGTAGGTGCCTTTTTAAGGATTATGGAAAATATACTTTTTTTTTGCATATCTGGAAGGGATCTTTAAACAAACACTATTTACAGCACAGTAAGTAATGAATAAATAATGAGGTAGCAAATTAGAGCAAAAAAATGTAGTATGTTGAAATGTTATACATACATAACCAGAAGTATAGACTCTGCTGCAATGCTACAGTCCTGGTACACTCTGAACATCCTGAGATGTATGAACCTGACTTATATTCCAATTTCCACCCAGGCCTCCGAGCTGCTGAGAGACATGACCCTGGGTGCCAACATGAGGGTGCACCTGGTCCGCATGATCATCCTGTCAGAGCCAGAGGTAAGCGGCTCAGTCACTCAACCTAGAAGTTCATAATTGGCCAAATTTGAGAAGTAGTCTTAGAGCTGTTGTAATTTGAGCATTCATAAGCCAATGTTGTTATCCAGGGTGACTTTGAATGTGAGCAGTAAAATAACCTTCTTTCTGTTGTATGATTAGTATCTTACTTTTATCACTGTGTCACTCTTCTAGCCAGAGATCCAAATGTCGACCAACATTACCTCTTCTCTCAGAAGTGTGTGTGACTGGGGCCGAAGGATAAACCCCTCAAACGATACAAACCCACTACACGCTGATCTGCTGTTGTACATTACAAGGTGTGCCATGTGTAGCTGTATTGTATGTATAAGTCAATGTTTTCTTCGTATTTTATGAATGAATAATTGCTTTACTATATGTTTATCACAAACAGGTATGACCTGGTGTTGCCCGATGGGAACAAGCAGGTCAGGGGGGTAGCGCAGCTGGGTGGGGCTTGCTCCAGTGAATGGAGCTGTGTGATCACAGAGGACACAGGCTTTGACCTGGGGATCACCATCACTCATGAAATTGGCCACAGGTAACAGTGAATCCACATTATCTTCAATATGAAAACACTTTGTTTTACAAGCCTGTAATAATTACGTTTCCTGGAAAGAAATATGTAATTTGGCATTAATTACAGGGAAAGTAGAGACAGCTGGTACACTTTCAATGTATCCATTCAAATGAGTTGCTACTGTAATCTGGATTGTTTTGGTCAGTTCACAAGAAGTCAGCTAAACATGCAGAAGTGTCATATCTGACCACAGACAAACATAAATTAAACATACATATGGAGAATGAAGTATCTAGTTATGGATATTGAAAATATATACTTGTATTTAAATGGTTAATTTTCAGTTTTGTAAACAAGCAAAACAAATACAAATGACTCAGGAATAACACTGTTTTTGCAATAACCACAGCATATTATATTGTCTTTGTTTGATTGGAAACTAGGTAGACTTAATAGTAGGGCTGCAGAACAGTGGGATCTGCATTTGTATTTATAACAGTTATGTATCAGTCCAGTATTGATATTTTCTCACACCCCTATTTAATAGATTCTTTCAGAAAAGCACTTAAAAATATCTGACCAGAACTTGCTTAGCTTGGGGCAACACTAAATGCTGCTGATTTACATTTCAGGCAAATTGGGGACACAGGAGGATAGAAACAGTGTTGTTTGCTGCAGGGATAATGTAGTCTATGAATTACTTTAAACTTAATTAAGTGTGAAGTTTCTAGAATTTATAGAGCAACTGTGAATGGCTTTAAAACAAACTATTTTCCTTATAATTAGTACCAAATAATGTGTCTCTTTCCAGGAAAGTTCTTATACACAATTAGGAAAATACAGGCCAGTAAAAAGATTTAATTACATTGTGCAATTTAATAGAGCTCGGTTAAAAGAATATAGCAGACAGTTTTAATGAAAAATCCTTACAGTGGAGTTTAAATGCTGTCACCAGTCATGCAAAATCTACTTTTTACAACTTCATTGAGAGTGCGTCATGATATAAGCACCTTAATAGAGACATTTCAACATGTTATATTTCATTCGCGTTCACCCAGTTTTGGAATCAACCATGATGGAGTGGGTAACACCTGCAGCAGGAGTGGCTTCATGATGGCCTCGGATGGAGGCTACAACAGTGTGGATCTGACCTGGTCGCCGTGCAGCAGACAGCAGCTGCTCACATTCTTCAGGTGGGCCAACCTGTTCAGAGCAGCTGTGCATGACAGTGCCTCTTATTCATCATGCAGACCTGGAGCTGTTGAAAGGGCATTTCATCTATAAGTCATATCTTAATGTTTTTACCTCAAGGCTGTTCTCGCTGATTTCTCCTTTCACATTCTGAGAATAGACCGATGCGATGCAATATTTGGCTTTGATCTGACCTTTTTTAAAACTTTATTACGACTTAAAGCAGCAGTCGGGTACTTCTGGCTGCTAGTGT
This sequence comes from Dicentrarchus labrax, assembly GCF_905237075.1. Lineage (NCBI taxonomy): Eukaryota > Metazoa > Chordata > Actinopteri > Moronidae > Dicentrarchus > Dicentrarchus labrax. The sequence continues at coordinate 1,913,296 of NW_026136714.1, read as the reverse complement.
TTCCACATCTTGTTTCATTGATTTCAAGGGGAATCCAACTGAATCCAATCCAGTGGAGGCATTTCTTCTTGTTTAAGGTCTTATGTACTTCAGTATTACATTGAGACTGTTTCATAATCAGTTAAAAACTCCTTGTAGTAGGTTTAAGTATATAAAAACTCTTATTTGCTATACTCTGGACTTGACAGAGACATGTGTTCATGTTCCCAGTGAAGGCAAATCAGAATGTGTAAAAGACCTTCCTGCACTGGGAGGCTCCCTACAAGACTGGAAGCCTGGTTTATATTATGGGGTTGATGACCAGTGCCGTATAGCTTTTGGTAGCTCTGCAAGAGCCTGCTCTTTCACCAACCCCGACCTGGTGAGTCACCTGTAATAGCAGCTTAATATCGCCAGATGGCAGTTCACATCAAAAATGACCACATTTGTAGTCATGTTTACAGTATTGGTCTCTTTTTCCATCAGCCAGCTTGCCGTGCTCTGTCCTGTCACGTTAACCCAGATGATGACAGCTCCTGCAAACGTCTCCTGGTTCCACTGCTGGACGGGACAGAGTGTGCACCTAATCAGGTACTCTCTCTCTGTGATCAGTGAATCATTTTGGTGCAATCATTTTCCCAGAGTGAAATTATTTACTAAAAGTAGGCCCAAGTAGGGGCGTTTCCAGAGGGGGAGCCTGGAATCTGATTGGCCACCCCAAGTGCCACCCCATTATACTTCCCTCTTCCACTCCACACTGTCTTTCAGAGGCTGTACAGGGTTCCATTTTAAAGCTAGAGTGAGACTAGATGACCTAATGCATCCATTGGTACCAACAATGTAATGCTAGCATGTAGTGAAGTGCCACCCCAGTCAAAGAAGTCTGGAAACGCCCCTGGGCCCAAGCATGTTTTTCATGAGGTGCATCCTCTCTTTCAGTGGTGTTTGAAGGGACGTTGTGTGTCCTTAGATGAGCTCAGCTCCTCTGCCATGGTGCATGGCTCCTGGTCCAGCTGGTCCGAGTTCTCCACTTGCTCACGGACGTGTGGTGGGGGAGTCACTCATCGCACACGGAAATGCAATAACCCGAGGTAACGAATGTGATGCAAGCATCGGTCATAGTCAGTGCAGGAGATCCTGTGACTGTACTTTATGTGAAAAGGCTGGAACAATAAAATAAACGATGTGTCATTTCAGACCTGCTTTTGGAGGGAATGACTGTGAGGGACCGGATATTGAGGCTGAACTTTGTCACCAGCAGGTTATTTTCTTACTGGTTATGTTTACAGTGGGCCTCCATACAGTAGGTCAGTACTGTTTACTCAGTGGATCATTGTACCCAGAGTCGCCCACTTTTTAATGATCTTTTGTCAGTAGCTCACAGGCTGTGCTCCCAGAAGAAGCCTCTAAAAATAGATGCGTTGATGGGACGACTCAGAGAATTAGAGGCAAAAAAGTCATTTAAAAGTGTGACCATGAGCTTTGGGCAAAGTGAGCTATTCTCAAAATCAATTTTAGATAAAGAAAAATGTTCTGCCCTGAATGCCTCTGTGGTGGTTCAGGGCTGAAGGTGCAAATATCTCAGTGGTGGATTTAGACACCATCATCAGGCCAGAAAATAAAAAAAAATAAACTGTTATTTCTACCACACATGTTGTTGCAGCCATGTGAGCGTACTCAGCTGGATTTCATGGCAGAGCAGTGTTCCCAAACAGACCTCCACCCCCTCTACCTGCTCCCAAACACTGCCTCCTTCTACACCTGGATCCCCGCTGTAGGCTTTGCACAAGGTGGGCCTAAAGAAAACTTTTTCCATATGTAAAGGGACAAAACTTTTACCTGAACATCTTTCTGTGAACTCTTCTCGTCATAACCAGGGGATGAGCAGTGCAGATATACGTGCCAGTCAGATGGGGAAAACTTCATAGTGAGCCGTGGCTCTCAGTTTGTGGACGGGACTCGCTGTCAGTCAGGCAGCCCGCCTCCCTTTGGCTCCACAGCTGCTTGTCTAAGAGGGAAATGTCAGGTAGAGATGGCTGAGTGTGGCTGAGCATGACAGAGAACAGATGGCATCTTTTTTTTTAACACTCACTCTTAAACCTTTTTAAATTTACTGTTTGTCTCTGTTCAGCTGTTTGGCTGTGATGGTGCACTGCATTCTGGGAAAGTGAGGGATGTGTGTGGGGTGTGCGGTGGAGATGGATCGTCCTGCAGTTTGACCTCTGACTCCTACACTGGTGGTCAAGCCAGAGGTAGCAAACAACAGCATGAGATTTTTTAAAATATTCAATGTTTTAATAATTGATTAATCATTTATTGAGCAGAAGTATCAGACGCTGTCTGATTCCTGCTTCTCAAATGTGATTATCTGTGGTTTTTCTAAGTTTTATATGATTGTAAATGTATTTCCTTTGGGGTTTAGATTGGTTGTCAGACAAAACAAGCAATTTTGAAGGTCCAGTGTGTGACATTTAGGAGGATCTATTGGCAGAAATGGAATCTAATATTCATAGGTATATTTTCATTTGTGTATAATCACCTGCAGCGATAAGAATCGCTGTGTCTTCATTACCTTAGAACAGCAACCTTTACTATTAAAAGAGCTATTTTTGGCCAAAAAAATAAAAATCTGCCTGAAGCTGCAAAACATATTTAAGACTTATAATAGTAATTTCTCGTAAGGAATGGAATCCACAGCGAGCCTAGCTAGGGAGACAAAAGACTGGTAGTCAATGCTATTGAGGTTCAGTAAAATATATATAGGAAAAGGTGGCAGGTCAGGACTTTAGGATTGATGCACATTTTAGCTGACGAAATGCTAAATCAGTTTTTTAATTTGGTGTGTAATGGCAACACAGTTTTAGAACTGGATGTAAGAATTACTGTAGGCTGGTTTTACTTGGTTGCAATATGCAATTTCACCACTAGAGGCCACTAAATACTACACATTGGTCCTTTAATATTTCTTATTTGTATCTTGGAGCTCTTTTTGCTATTTTCTCATATTTTTTTTTACAAAACGCTGAACCAGTTAACTGCAAATCAATCGATTAATTAGTAATGATAGATATAGCCCTTGCTCCTGTTCTGTCTTCCATGAGGTATAATTCAGTGCTTCCTGTTTCAGAGTACACCACCTTCCTCTCTCTGCCAGTGAATGCCACACAGGTCCACATTGTCAACAGGGCTCCTCTCTTCACTCACATGGGTGGGTGTCATCGCTTTACTTTACAACAGATTTACGTTTTCGACAACGGGACTAAAACTGGAGTTGATTTTTGAAACTTCTGTCCGCAGCTGTAACGGATGGGGATCGGTACATTGTGTCTGGGAGGGGCAGCATGGGGCTGAATATGACCCACCCCTCCCCACTGGATGATAACCGCCTAGAGTACCACCTCCACCTGACCCCTGACCTTTTGCCTGAGATGGAGGAGCTGCTGTTGCCCGGACCACTGCAAGAGGAGATAAACATACAGGTCAGAGGTGGACTTTCTTCAGCAACTGAAAACTTTCACACACCTTTACAACATATCAACTCAAATGGGGAAAACTACAGCATGTGTGCAACATCTGACATTTGCATTTATTTTTCTCTTTCTAGGTCTATCGTAAATATGGAAAAGAATATGGAGAGAAAACAAATCCGAACATTAGCTTCCAGTTCTACCTGCCTAACAGAAACAGTGACTTGACAGACATCACACCTAAAGGAAAATGGGCTGTCTTAACAACACCCTGCTCTGTCTCCTGTGGATCGGGCAAGAAACTGTTAATCACAAGTTTTATCGAAAAGCACAAAAAGAATACTCAGAGTAATATCTTGTATTCTATTAGTATAAATTCACAGACTGGTAGCACGAAGCAAATCCCAAAGAGGAGGCATTTTATCACATACTTACAGGATCTGTAAGGACACTGTAGTGTTGAATATGCCAAAATCACTTTGTTATTGTTGTGATCTCAGATCACAGTAGAAATATAACTTAAACTTAAAACCATAGATTTCATTTAGAATAGTGCAATTAAGTCTTTTTTTTTATTTACAGGTGTACAGAAGCATGTATACGTCTGTGTAGGACAAGATACCAACAACCATTTGGAGGAACACAATTGTGAAACACCTCCTCCACCTACACCACTCCACACAACCTGTCAGCTCTCCCCCTGTCCCCCCAGGTTAGGTCCATACTCCTTTCCCTCCTTTCCCTATGTACTGACATTCCCACGGAGCTCAGCACAAATGGGTACACATGAATAATTTACTGTCTTACAGGTGGGATACGGGGATGTTTGGGCCTTGCAGTGCCTCCTGTGGTGGAGGAGAGAGAGTGCGTCCTGTAGGATGTGTTCAGACACATGGATCTGATGTGGTAAAGGTTCCAGATTTTAAATGCCCTTCTGATACAGCTCCAAATACTGTTGAGAAATGTAACCTGCAACACTGTCCCGCCAGGTATGAAACTGCACTGTACTGTTGATCATTAGGTGCCAAGAGTGCATGACACAAATAACATCCAATGACCACAGAATATGGAGGATTTCAGAGTTTTCTGTGTGTTTTCAGGTGGCGTGTGTCAGAGCCAGGGGAATGTTCAGCGGTGTGCGGGCCAGGAGAAGCCAAGCGCGTCGTGTCATGTGTGCAGCCCCAGGATGGCCAAGATGTTGAAGTGGATCAAAGCTTTTGCTCAAAGCAGATCAAACCGCCTGATTCTGTGCCCTGCGTGGTAGATGTTTGTCCCATTGGGTGGGAATCTAAGGGAGAGGTAAAGCAGAAAATTACAGAAATCCCACTCTTATTTCAAAATGCAAAGCATGTCTAAACATCACCCTTCTTGAGCAGGAACAGCCCGTGCCGAAGCCTGGTTTGTTGCCACGCTCTAGACAGGTTCCTGTGTATGTATGGAGTCCTGTTATCAGCCAGTGCTCCAAGACCTGTGGCAACGGTAAGTGAAATAATGCGCCCTGCTTCACACAGAAACAGCTTGTCCTCATTGGATAACGTCAACCAAAGCCTGATGCTTATGTAGGAACCCTGCAGGCGTGGTTTTCCTGTGTGGACCACCAGACCAGACTGGGTGTGCCTGACTTCCACTGTGATGCTTCTACTAAACCTCCTCTGCAGTCTGAGACATGCAACACATCTCCCTGCCCTCCCATGTGAGACACTATACCTGACATGCATTTAACATACAGTATTTATGTATAGTATGATGCACTAAACCTCATATCTGTCTTTGAGTCTGCTGTGTACCCAGAAATAAGGGTTTGGAAATGACAGCAGCACAATATTTTTTATAACAACCAGGTGGCACTCTAAGCAAGGAGTCTGCAGCGTAACGTGTGGAGGAGGGGTGGCCAACAGGGTGCTGTACTGTGCTAGAGAAACAGAGGGGGAGGAGGAGGTGGTGGAGGATTCAGAGTGCAGCGACTTTCTCAAACCCACAGCAGTGGTTTCATGTAACACCCACAGCTGCCCGGCAAGGTAAAACACACACACACACACACACACACACACACACACACACACACACACACACACACACACACACACAGAGTATGAAATAAATTTCTACAAAGGCAAAATGATTTAAAAACCACTGTCATTTGTCCAGTTGGAAGGTATTCAGGACATCGCCCTGCTCGGTGTCCTGTGATTTGGGTGTAGCTCAGAGGACTGTGTCTTGTGTCCAGTTCGTCCACGGCAAGGACAGTGTGGTGCCGGAGGAAAACTGCCGTGCAGCTGTCAGACCAGCCACCAAAGTGCCCTGCCTGGTGCAGATCTGCACATTGAGATGGGAGGTGGAACTATGGAGCCAGGTACATTTCACAGGAGACAAATGGGACTGAAATATAAGGATTAGATTTAGATTCAAGATGGAACCATTAGTTGATTCATTGTTGAGTCAATTGATAGAACATCCATTAATCATTTAATCATTTTAAAAGCAAAAATGTAAACCCTTATCTGCTTTCAGCTTCTAAAATGAAAGGATTTTATGCTTTTTTAAAATGAAAATCGTTGTGTTCTGAACTGTTGAACAAAACAAGATGTGAAGATGTCACCTCAACATCTGGGAAATTGGGCATTTTAAAAAGCAAACGATTGATTCATCAAGAAAATGATCATCAGATTAATCAACAATGAAAACAATTCTGAGTTGCAGCCTCAGATAAATGAAAATGGAACAATGTTTTCTTCTACCTCATAAAAAAATCCCAGAATCTCTGAATATGCAAATTTAGTTCATTTCTAAAGTTTTCCTGACGGGCACAAGATGACACCTACTTCAAGTCCATTCTCAATGTGCCAGAAAACTCATCTCACTTGTATAAATTGCATGCTGGACCAGGATTGACTTCCAAATTTTTTGTGATGTCACAAATCATGCTTGTAGGCTCCGCCCCTTAAAATCTGATTTTCCATGAGCACAGAGAAACTTTCTACTTTCAGCAAATTAATGTGAAAACATCCTTCGAGCGTCAAACTCTGCACAGACAGCATTCTGCACAGTGAAGATCTAACATCACACTGTAGGAACAAGAAGAAAAACAGATGTTTGAGTGGAGGGGGCTTTAAAGAACCATGCTAGTGGTTTTCATGTTTTTGAACATTTTCTTTAAATTACATCTGCTGTACTTACTCACAGACGTGTGGTGGGGGAGTCACTGACAGGTCATTTAGCAAACCTTTTTGTTTTTACTGTGTTTTTGAAATAGAAATTTACTTTTTCCACTATTCCAGGCGTCAAGTGGTTTCCATTTATTAGCAGAGTCTTGAAACTTGCACCAGGTGTGTAATCATCACAGTGAACAAGTCTGCACTTAAACTGCATTACCATGTCCAACGATAATGGAACACTGACAAAATGTAATGCAGACTTCATGTTCACTGTGATGGATCACACAACTCAAGCAAGTTTCAAGAGGCTGCCAAATTATTTTCACATTGTAGCTAATACTATACAAAACCTGTATATATGCTCCTTTTAGAACAACTCCTCTCCTTATGCTCAGACATACAACCCTATAATTATATATTATGTGTCCTGAACATATCTCCTGTTTATGCGGTTGCTTATTCTGATGTATATTTATGAAACACTGTGTGCTGAGCACCATGCTGCACTGACACAAATTCCACCAACCCTAGACGTGCGTGTCCACAAAGTTAAGGAAACTAAAGAGCCTCCGTTTACAATATAAATGACAGCAGGATATCTCCCCTGTGTTGTCTTGCTCTCCAGTGCTCAGTACCATGTGGATACGGGATCCAGTCCAGAACTGTGTCCTGCATGGGCCCCACCAATCCGGAGCCCCTCAGCCCTCTGCTCTGTATGCACATGCCCAAGCCCATCACCATTCAGGGCTGCAACATGGGCAGCTGCAAAGAGGAGGGACCTCTCCTGTCTGCCACCCAGAGCTACAGAGATACACCTCTGCTCCGCATGGGCCACCTTCCCCCTCCGAGTCCGACAGAGGCAGTCACCATCCCACAGACCACTACGACAGTCATTCCAACACCTAAACCCAGTTAGTACACATACACTCCAAATCCTTACCCATTCTCAGAAGGCAGATACAACATTATAATTACAGTGTCTGCTCTTTGCCAGGTGCATGTGGACGGCTACTCCTAGAAGAATCAGGCATGGTGGACCTGAAAAATGTAACCGGCCGCTGCACAGTATCCATAGGTCGACCCCTAGATGAGGTCATTTATATTAAAGTGGAATCCGGCTCCTTGAACTGCAGAAAAAGTATGTTTTATCAGATATAAAGGATGATATTTACTATGTCACAACTGTTGCAGTTAAATAACTGTCTGCTACTCTCTGCATGTGTCTCCACAGAGGAGTATGTTGCATTTTTTGACCGACTGGCCTTTGTGAGGAAGTGCGAGCAGGTAGCAGGGAGCGAACTGACCACCAGAACCAACGTCCTGCTGGTGCGCCAAAACCTGCTCACTGCTGGGAACGGGGTTGTGTTCACCTACAGTTCACAGAAGAATACAAAGAAGAGCCACCGTCAGGGTAAGTTTAGTGAAAGGGGAGGCTTCACTTGCTTTTTGAGCCCAATGATTTGAGCCTATTGCAGCATAAAGGTTGAAACCTAAATCCGGAGAGATGCACGCAATATTCTAAACACTCCCAGGCTAATGCAATCCAATACAAAAGACCTGCAATATATAGAGTGAAACTGAAAACATTGTGAAGCCTAATATGATCTTTCCTTGTTAGTATATGTCTGTTGTTATACTGTGCTTTTATTTGGTCTCCTTTGTTTCCCCAATGAGTTTGGAGGTGGCATTTTAGCATTTTAACCTACTAAACAATGACTAGCATCAGCTCCTTACACAGTCTCAATAAATATGAACCATTTTGAGCTTCACCAATGTAATGCTCATTGCCTGGCTATTGCACTAGATTGCATTTGACTGTACCAGTGTTCGTGATGTTTTATCTCATGCATTTACCAAAGATTAAACGCACTGTGTCTCTGCCTCACAGATTGTGACATTCAGCTGTTTTCCCCAAGCGGTGTCTTTGAGAATCCAACAACGTCCAACACTAACCACACCTGTCGAGTCCTCATCAATGCCCCTCCCTCTGTGAAGATCAGAATCCAGGCCCTGCACATAGGATTAGTATTCAACTCCACCAACTCCCAGTCTACATACATTATGGTGCGGACTCGCTGTTGTTTCAGTATGTTTCAAGCTTCATAGGAAGAAAGCGTAATAACTGCTGCTGTATTTTGTGTGTCTTGCTCAGATCCGGGACATGGACGTCTTAAAGACCAACGTGTTTAAAGGCCAGCAGCTGTTTCTGTGGCACTCCTCTGGAAATATGGCCGAGGTTGAATTTCATGGAGACTACCTGCATTCCAAAGGGAGCTTCAGAGCTGAATATTCCTTTGTGCGTCTTTGATACTAGATATTAACTATTATTGAGGAGGTTTGAAATGTATGTTTTAACATTTCTTCAGTTTACAGCAAGGGTTTTCAAACTCAGACTGTAGGCCTTGCCACTCAACAGTTGAGCCAAGATAGTCTAATATTGCTGTTTGACATAACTTTAGATTACACCAAACACATAAAAAACAGTCTGTCCAAAGGCATTTATTCATTTCTGAATCAGAGAAAGTCGGAAGATCAGTAAAATTCTACTGAAAACTATCTGTGAGCTATCTCTTTAACCAAATCGTACATATTTAGGCAACTCTATGTGATCTCCTTTTTTGTAATATGTTTTCACTTCTATTCACTGAGCCTCCTCTGAAGCTGTTCGGCAACCACTTTGATGGATGCTTCTAACAGTCATTAACTTCTACTCTGTTGAGTAGAAAGACCAAAGCAGACTTTAGCCACATTCTCTCTTTTTGTCTTCATGCCTGTGTGCTAATTACTTTGCCCTGAAATAAATAATAAACAAGCCAAAGCATTGAAAATCTTTAAGCGAAGCGAGGACAGTATCATTCTGAAGACTTTACCGGGAACTTGTAAAGTATAAGTAAAGAAAAGAAATATGTATAATATTAGAAATAAATGGATTATGTTCATTCAAATTATGTCCATTTAAAGTTTATATATATAACACAATATATTAAAATATAGAATTTCCATCATGGATGACTTTTTCTCATTACAAAGGCAGTGTGTCAAACATTCTTCCCACAACCCTTCAATAACAGCTTTCCCCTGATCTCCAGCACACGCAGTACATTGTTTGTCTATGTCAGTGTGGCACTCTGCCAGCACCGGTTCAGTTCCAGCTCTCCGATCTATCCCGGTGAGACACAAACACCATGCCGGGCTCCCGTGTGGGATCACTGCTTGGCTGTAGCTGTGTCTTCCAGGAGAGCTCTCATGTCCAACAGAGCATCCTTTACAGCCCGGGCAAACTTGGCAGCGTTCGTCTCCTCGCAGCTGTTGAAGGCCGTGATGGCAATGTTGATGTGCTCATCCATGGGATTGTAACACACTCCGTAGCCATCTGGCACCATCGGACCAAAGCACATCACACAGTCTGTCTTGGAACCAACCTGAGAGATGAGGGCAAACAAACAAACATGACAACAAATAATCATTTGTTAAGTGATAAAGGACTTTTTTTTAGATACAAATATACCTGGCTGGTGGAGAGATTATAATGATGAGCCACAGCGAAAGAGGTATCCATGAATATCTCAGGCATGGAGGTCAGGTCTTCAATACTCAGCATCTTCAGCCCGAGGAAGTGTCTGTCTATGGCTTGTCCATGGATTGCCTAAAAGAGAAAAGTGTGTAGAACTGAGATCAATCAGATAGTGTCAGTAAAAAGTACGACTTCTTGTATGGATGAAGACCAGCCACACTCACATTGTACGTTTTTTCCTTATGCGTCTGAACGGCTTTCTGCAGCAGTGCCAGCCTCTCTGTGTTCTGTAAACAGTATGTACTGCTCGGTCAGACAGCTTAAACTCTACATTTATTTTGAAACTCTGGTGGTGTAACAGTACCTGTTTAGCTGGGTCTTGCATCGCCTTGACGAATGTAAGTGAGTCTAGAGTAGTTGAACGGACTGCATCTGTCCGCCCGTATTTGAACATTCGTAACGATGCACTCTCATAAGTAGCACAGCAAATATTATACATCCTGGAATTAAAAAAAACAGCACAGAGGAGGTTCTATGAATTAAAACATTAATATAGCTATGTAAAGATATAGTGGAGTCATGGTGTCCAGAGCAGAGAATGACTCATCTATGTCTGTAAATTAAGAATATACTTCCACCAAACCACAGCTGGTATTGTTGGAACAGTGGAAAGACTACAAAGACTGTTTTGGTGAGTTTTATTTATTTTATTTTGTTTGAATTAAGTTACTATTCTACAATGATATGTGAGGTAAAATTAACATTTTGTCATTTTTGTCGGGTTAAACAAAAGGTCTATCTCTGTGTGGCCAAAACAAGCTTTTTTAGTGGACATATTTTGACAGGAAGAATTAAGAATTAATGTTAGCATTGTTTTGGTCTGAGATGCATGTTCTTACCTGAAGTAGGCAAGTTGCAAAGCCATTTGCACAAAGGCGTCTGGACTCAGCTTATGTTGCTTCGGTACGTTTTTTCCAAAATGAGAGAACATAAGCACCTTCACATCTAAGTCGTGCACCATTCTGATGAAACACAGCAAAGAGTGAGTTAAACTGACAACTGATGACTCTGACATCAAAACTGAGACAACAAGAATAACAATAATGACAGCACTACACGTTACATACATGTTCATATTCTGCTTGGCATTCTCTATGTCTCTCTTGACCTCAGGTAAAATGTTAAAACGCAGTTTCTGAGGCATAGCCAGGGGAACCATGGGAGAACGGACCATTTCAGTTCTCCGTCTGTCGAGAAAATACAAAACACTTCATCAATTTGAGTTCATTTGAAAATGGGGAAAGCACTCATCTAATAATGGAAAGACACGTACATGTATTTAACGACGTAATCGATGAGAAATACAATGGGCGGACCCTCTGCGGGTGCATGTTCGTACACCAGTCCACACGTACCGTCTTCTCCAACAATGAACTGAGGACGATTTAAAAGTACATTCAAGTTATCAACCGTTACAACAGAACTGTTTTTTGAATGTAAAGTCGTATGTGTCAAGCTGACCTGTAATGTCTTATCAAACCAGCGGTTGCCGCTGTTCCAGCGAGCTCCTCCTCCGTGCAGCATCTGGGCAGCCACACGGCTCGGATACATCTCATCTGACACTCGTGGCATCGGGGCGTCCAAACAAACTGTAAAGATGCTTTTCTGGATGGCACGGACTGACTCCTTATTTGTCTTATCTGAGGAAGAATAACACCAAAAAAATCTGTAACACATTTTTTCTCAAATACTCTTCTAGATTCTTCTGTTAGATTAGATTAAATCTAGTTGATACAGAGCGTTTCTGCACAGGATCTTTTATTTATATATATATATATATATAAATATATATAATATATATATAATATATATATCACACTCACACTCTCTCTGCAGTGTTATTATCGGAGCTTGTCTGTGGTTTGTTTACACAGCTGGTCTGCTCTGTGTGCAGCTGAGTAGAGCAACTAAATTAATAAATTATTTATTTTGACGAAGAAGCCTTACAATATGTCCATAACAATTATTGTCTTTCTGTCCACTTTGAACGAAGATACGATGTTATAATATGTAAAATGACTCTTTTTGTCTATGGAGTCTGGTGGTGAGCCATATTATGGCTGTTTCTGGTTAAACAAAAGGCCTATCTCTGTAGGGATCCTTCCCATAATGTTGTCAGACACTAGTGAGTCTGTCAGTGGCAAAAACAAGCACTTTTAGTAGACGCACTTTGACAGGCTCATTTGTCCCCAAGGATTAACGTTAGCTTACATTGCATTGCACTGAGGCAATTGCAGGCCTTTTCATGAATATTTTCACATCTAACTCAGTGAATTAAGAGTTTCTTTTAACCAATCCATCATTAGTAATCGTTGGAAAGACTTAAAAAGAGTCTCTGCTCACCCTTAATCAGGTTGTTATAGGCTTTCCCCCATGTGTTGCGGTGCTGCGATGTAAGGATGCCAATAGGCTCCTTGTTAGTCTGCAAAGAGGAGTTCCAGATCTTCTCCAACTGCATGTACAGCTGGTCTACTGTCAGCGGGGTGCCATCGCTGTTGTACACATCCAAGACAAAAAACTGGGGGGAGAAGCCAAAACAAGATGATTTAGCCACAGATCCACTTTCTTAAGCCACTGCACCAATGATAATTACAGAAAGGAGAAGAACTGCAGTGCCATCTACAGTAGAGTACCTGGAAGTTGTGGACCACAGTGATATGAGTGGGAGCTGTTATCCCGATGGCGTGATTTACAACAGTATCTCTCTTTGGCCCAGGGATGCGACAGGAGGACAGGATCTGGTAATACTGGTCCATACATAGCGGCTTCCCACTCAGGTACTCTATAGGCAGGGTGTCACTGTGACACAGCATCTCACATTATCCATTTGCAGTTTTACAGTTTTGTAAAGCAAATGCAAGTCATGATGATAATGAACTTTCTGTCATGATATCTGTATAAGTTTCAGACAAACTCACGTGTCAATCAATTTTTTAAAGTCCAAAACTCCTGCGATCAATTTGGCAGCAAACCTGTGCAGAAGACAGCATTGTGTTATTAAGAGACATATGACGAGTCTATGGTTTGTTTGGTGTTAATGTTCTGAAGCAATTATGAAAATGAATGGCAGAGGTCAAACGGTTGATAAAGAGGAGAGCAGTTTACAGGCCTTCATTTGTTATCTGGCTGAGAAATAACAAAGATTATATAAAATGATGATATAAAAACGTATAGAAACTGCTGTTGCATTATTCTTTAAAGGACCCGTGTGTAGGATTTAGTGCCATCTAGCGGTGACGTTGCAGATTGCAACTACTGCTTGTGTGTAATTGATGACCTGGGAATGAGAATGTGCTGTAAAGTGTGTAGGATGGTGAAACTTTCACAAAGCGCGAAAGACCCTATTTACAGCCAGTATTTGGTTTGTCCGCTCTGGGCTACTGTAGAAGCAAGGCGGGTCAACATAGCGAACACCATGGAAAGGAAACCTGCGGTGTCTGTAGATATAAAAGGCTCAATTTAAGGTAACGAAAACACAATGATTATTATTTTCAGGTAATTAAACACTAATGAAAACGTACCTTTGAATATTATACTCCATTTTTGCCATTAGATCCTCCCAAATGTTACACACTGGACCTTTAAATATGATGTTAGTAATGGAAATATTTTATTTAAGAGTATTCCTTATGAACGTTCAAGTGGCCCTTATAAGAGATGACAATGCCAGCAGCAAACAGCCAATTTCAGTTTGAGTACCCTGCTCTAAAGCCACTGTGCATATGATGGGGAAACACAAAATTCAGTTATCAGTAATCAACTCTGAATTGAGACACATACAAGCAAATGTCATTCCATATTATCTATTACTGCTACTAACTGACTGGTTGTGAGCCCACACCTTAAAATCCAGCTGGCTTCACTAGAGTATTTCTCTATTGGGCCACCGTGTTCACTGCATATCCCATGGGTCATAGCAGTCAGAAACAGCTGAGCAATGCTATGAGCAGCCAGAGGGCTTTAAATAGCCGGCATGTGGAGGGAAGCCTGCACAAAGGTCGGCTCAGCCTCATATGAGCTTGTTTACACTGCACTTCAACACAGTGTAAATCATGAAACTCAATCAACTTTATAAGAGAGCTTGTGGTCAGACAATTAAGGTTTATAACTGAAATATATTCACAGCAAACATTAGCAGTACTGCTTCTACTTTTCTGTGATCGTACAGATTTGTTTGCTAAGATAAAACAGTCACTGTGGCTGCTTTTACAGTGGAGGCTGGTTTCTCACCTTATCTGTCCTTGTCGATCCTGGAAGTGCATGCGAGGCAGGACAACCCCGGGGCTGGTGTAGACCGCCACTGGCATACGGCAGTCTAGGTAGGCCGACTGCATCCACCATTCTGACAGCTACATGAACGCAGCAGTAGTCAGAAAGCACAAAATATGTCTATTTCTCAATGCTGTTTTTCATTACAGTGTTCAAAGCAGGATTACAAACATATAGATGTCTAATGAAGCCTAAGTAATCAGCTAAATACACCCTCATATTTACCCAGTTGTCTGTCTTGCGTGCCCGTCGCTCCAGGCCTTTTTGCAGCCTCTCCCCCACGCCGCCCTTGAGGAACTCCTCCACCAGCTGCCGGGTGTGTTCCAGCTCTTCTTCGCTGACAATGGGCTCCAGAGCAGCCAGATATTGCTCACATGTCTGCTTTAAGGGTGGCACAGGCAGCTTAGGTAAACCCTCCTGGTGCACCAGGGACCTCTCTGGGATCTGTGTTACTGGTCTGACCAGGCGACACGGCTTCACCATACCAGGCCGCAGCTGGAAGATACAGTCTTAATAAGCACAAACTCTCCTCTACCCTCACAACAGCTCTTTGAGCGAATATTTTAAGTGACTATATAGCAATACTGCAGGCTCAGATATTAAAGGGTAACATTTAATTTGACTGATAATCTCACTCGTTAACCCGGAGGATTAACTGGATTGAAGATCCACAAATCCAAGTGTCAACATGTTGTCAAAGATGAAGTGTTTGCAATCGAAGCCTCGAAAAGTAAATGACTCAGTGCAAATGGTTTAGGATTGAGTGCTGCGAACAACATTTCTAATTATTTACAAAGTCATATACTTTACAGTAAAGTGACTTGGTCTGTGCAAACTGACACCAAAACAACTGAGCAAAGCAGTCATACTATTTGTTTGGACCCGCTGGCGAAGGCTCTGCCAGCTTATAAATAGAAGGTCAGCACAGTTGAAATGGTAGCTAAAACAAACACACATGAAAACAAGAAATAAATGTATCTGTGCCCTCATGCTCAGTGGAGGTTATCAATATTCACTCTCATATAATCATGAGAATATATTGTATATATATGATAATATATATTTTTTTATAAATATATTGGGAAAGAATCCCCTCAGACCTAATTCATTAACCAATGTATTCAAAAGCAGTGATATAAATCATTCACATTTAGGAATATAAACCAAGCCTATGGGAATATAAAAAAACAACTTCCGGTACGGGTTTTCAAAATAAAAACACAGCGTTGTTGTTGTGATTTTAAGCAATAAATGCAGAACATGAACACAACAATAATACTGAAGGACGACTCTGTAGCGAATAAAACTACTACTATAGTGCTTTTATTCCCCGATGTCCTCTTTGCAGCATGCGCAGTAAGCTAACGCTAAAGTTATGCTATCGCTAAGCTAACGCCATGCTAAATGTCACAACGGAGGGCAGCTAATAAAAAAACTCACTAAAAGAACATAATAACCATAATGAACGGCCTATCAGACGTTTTGACAGCTTTACAATGGTGCAACATGAGTTCCTATATGAAGCTAATAGTACGACATCGTTGCAGTCCTGTACAAAGCGCCCCACCCCCTTCACCCAGCCCGACGCCCTAACCTTACTGCGTTTGTTATTACGCACTTAAAATACATGCAGTCTGGCATACAGCACACAATGGACTCACCGCGGCTCTGACAAAAACACCCAACATCTTGTCCGACTGACGCGCTAAAGTATTTGAGTGTCCCGGGAATATGGATGGGAAACCCTCGGGCAGTCATGTCTCAAGGACATGCACACTGTCTATTCTCAGCCGTCCGCCCCCCTCGGACCCACCGGGGAAAGACAACTGTGAGCTCTCCGCTAAAAGTCCTGATTTTCCAAGTGGAGTTTGGTACATGCGTGCCTGCGTGTTACTAAATACTCACTGCGGCATCTTTCAGCAGCAATAAGCTGCGCCTCGTTTCTTTAGCCTGTTTATTTATTTTATTGGAAGAAATAATAGATTCCAGTGATCCGTAAGAGCCATTAATGAGCTGTTGTTTTTCTAGTTTGAGTCCTGGCAGAGTCATAAATAATAGATATGATATCCCAAAAGACTGGTAAAATGATAGCAATGGAGAAAAACACAAGGTCACAATGAAACCCCATAGATGTATCATAACACTACTCTAGCGCACACTAAACAAGTTTATAACCTCTAATGTCATTTATAATGAGTAGAAGTTGTGATTTAAAGCCAATACATCAGTGTTTTTTTTTAAATTATGTTGGTTTTATTGATTAATAAAAGCAGATTCTGGTATTAATAATACATTTACAGACTGATACTCTGCTTTAAAGTGGCGCATGAGGCTGTACAGATCTTTACTTGCCACATGATGGCGCTCTTCCAACATCTTTCCAGAGAAACAGCGTTAACTCATGTCTTCAGGAACCAGAAACAGACTCCAGCACTCCAGTAAAATAAGCTTTAAATGAAAGGTACACTTATTTTATACTTTGTGAAGAGATAGTATGAATTGGCACGAGATATGTTAATGTTCAAAAGTAATCAGAGATGGATATGGTTGCTCTTTATACCCACATTTTATCAACATTTTTCAATAACAGAGGAGAGGGAGAATTGCAGTCGTGTCATGGTTTATTTGAAAGCAATAAAATAAAAACGATACAAAGAAAAACAATCATACAAATCAAAATGCTTCGATTGCTCTGGTCCAACCGCTGCCTGTTAACAGTGTATGTTTTAAACAAATTGTTTGAGTGGCGAATATTTGCTCAAGGTCCGTCTGCTGCCAACTCACAAACTCAGATAGTCCACCTGAGCCCAACACTGAGATCAGGTTGGAGATGTTTGTGCTGTCCAACTGGTCCGAGTCTGAATGTGAATCATCATCAGTCCTCATCCGTTTACACGGCACCGGCCCAAAGTCTGGCAAATAAAACTCTGGATCAACAATATGATAACTTGTGTCCATCTTTCGCTTCTTGCTGTAGCACTGCGCGCCCTGCGGCTGTTTTGACTGCGCGCAACAGTCTGAGTGGAAGTATCCATTCGTGACAGTAGTCACCACATGCGTGTCCAAGTCCAGGACAGTCTTTTGGTTGGCTTGTGCGTTCGGGATAGGTAAGTCCCAGGTGGATTTGTCTGCACAACTCCAACAGGCTTCCGAAACCATGAGATCAGAGTCATTTGGAGAAACCATTGCGCAGGCAGATGCGTCTTGGTGCGCCACCTCTGCAGGCTGGCCGATGGGCTGGTGCGCTCCGCAGTGCCAAGTGTCCGACTCAACCCCAGCAAAGTTGCAGTAGAAGTCATCGGCCAACTCCGTTAAGCTCCCAGTCAATTCAAGGTATTCATGCCTCTCACGGACTGCGGCTACATCCTCATAGTGATGCGTCCTCTGCGTTTGAGACAAGTTTTTGCTCATATAAAACTGCCTGGCGTTTCTCAGTACGTACGTTACCAGTAAGTTCTTGTGGAGCTTGATGCCTCCTCTCTGCGTCCTGGAGCTTTGGATTTTCCTCAAAGAAATGGAAATCAGATTCTGTGCGTCAAATGCACACTCCATCCTCAACCGGGCCACCCTTTCTTTCCTCTCAGCCTCTCAAAACGTTTGTTTCCTCACTGAAGAAATATTTATGCCTTTAGTTGAGATTCCTTCTCGATTCGTGTAGACTGTGTCCATAGCGCTCCATGTCTTCCCAGTAAGGGCATGGATTTGCAACTCTCATCTTTCCTTGCCACGCCCTCACGTAGACATTGTCCAATGGGAGGGAGGCGGTGCTTCTGTTATACGCAAATATCACTACGAGCCTCATTCAGAATGCACGTAGGAGCTGGCATGCTGCATCTCACTAAATGTGTTCTGAGCTTTTTAAATCTCAGTGCGGACAAAAATCATCAAAATCATTGCCCATGTACCAAAGTAGAAGAGAAGAGAACAGAGAGAGAGGAGTGGAATACATAATATAGTGAGAGTAATAGGATAGAATAGAACATAGAGTAATTCATTAAAAAGAGAAGAGAATATACAGTGGTAGAAAGTAACAGCACAGAACTGAATAAAGAATAGTAGAGTAACAGAATAGTAGAATAAAACAGGACAGAAAGAGAGCAGTAGAGTAGAACAGAATAGAATAGAATAGCGAGTAATAGGATATAATATCCTAGAGAGAAATTTAAACTGACTAAAGAGTGCAGTAGAGAGAACAGAATAGTGTGGAATAAAACAAAACAGAAAGAGAGAAATAGAACATTCTAGAGAGTATGGAAATAGAGCAGAGTATAGTAAACCAAATAGAAATGAATAGAACACAGAGAGTAATAGAATAGATTAGACTATCTGAGAGAGTAGTGGAATAGAATTAACGCTTTGGTAATATTGTTTCTGACATTGAATCAATAAGGAATATTCAACTGAGAAACTGAAATTGAATAGAGAAATAGAATAGAACATTTCAGAGAGCAATTAAACAGAATATAGTAAAGAGCAACCAAATAGAGTATACAGACAAAAAAGATCAGATTACAGTTACATTTAGTAAAAATGGGGATTATTTAGCAAGAGTACAATTAAAGTTTTTCTTTAGAAATAATCAGAGCAAAATCTTTCCATTTTCCGTTTTCTTTCTACGGCGGCATTGTTCTGTTGTCTTAAAGAATACGCATCAATACTTCCCACTGACACTTCCTTTCTGTTGTCTGTATTTACATATTTAGTGTTGAGGTAATCCAAAAGTAAGGAAAAGTAATCAGGTTATGTTACTTTAATATTGTGATACTTGGATTAGGTTACCGACTACACTTTTTAACAGGTAATTAGTAACTGTATCGGATTACATTTGTAAAGTAATGCTCCCAACCCTGGAGATCAACAGAATATAGAGTAATAGAATACAGTAGAGAGTAATAGAGGCAAGTAACAGAGTAATACATTAAGAAGAGAATAAACAGTAGTAAAAAGTAATAGAATAGAACTGAAGACAGAGAACTCGAATTAAACAGAACAGAGAGTAACAGAATATAACATCCTGTGTGTAGTAGAGAGCAATAGAGAAGAACAGTGGAATAAAACAGAGTGGGAGAGGTAGAATAGAATAGAGGCTCGTAGTTACACTCGAACACAATAGAGTAGAGAGTGACAGGATAGGTTAGAATAGAATATCCTAGAGAGTAATAGAATAGAATAGGATAGCATAGAAAAGAGAGTAATGTACTATCCTAGAGAGAACAGAACATTTGAGAGAGTATTGAAAAAGAATAGAGTACAGTAAAGAGTAACAGACAGACTAGAATTAAAACAGAATAGAATATATACGTAGAGATTAATAGAATAGAATAGAGCAGACTACCCTACAGAGCAGTAGAATAGAATAGAGGCTAGTAGTTACAATAGAACACAATAGAGTAGAGAGTGACAGAATAGATGAGAATAGAATATCCTAGAGATAAATAGAATAGAACATTCCAGAGAGTACTAGACTAATAGAGTACACTAAAGAGGGACTGAATAGAACAGAATAGAACATAGAGAGTAATAGAATAGATTAGCACTCTACCCTAGAGAGCAGTAGAATAGAATGGGATAGAATAGAACAGAATAGAACATAGAGAGTAATAGAATAGATTAGCACTCTACCCTAGAGAGCAGTAGAATAGAATGGGATAGAATAGAACAGAACAGAATAGAATAGGTGTTTTGTGAATTGTATTTTTACGTTTTGATTAATGCTTTGGCAATATTGTTTCTGACATTGATGCCAATAAAGAATGTTAAAATTGAATAGAGAAATAGAATAGAACATTCCGGAGAGTAATCAATAAACAAGTCGATATACAGGATATAGTAAAAAGTAACCAAATAGAAGAGAATAGAACATAATAGAGTGATAGAACAGATTAGAGTAGACTATAGAGTGTAGTAGAGAGCAAGATGGCAGAATATAGTAGAGAGTAATGGAATAGACAGTTATAGAGTAGAATTGAACATAGAGTAATACATAAAGAAGAGAATAAACAGTAGTAAAAGGTAATAGAGTAGAACTGAATAAAGAATAGTAGAATAAAACAGAATAGAATAGAGAGAAACTGACTATATAGTAGAGAACAATAGAGTTTAACAGAATAGTGCAGAATAAAACAGAATAGAGATGGAGAATAGAATAGAATAGAATAGAATAGAACAGACCAGAATATAATAGAATAGAAGCTAGTAGTTACAATAGAACACAACAGAGTATAGATGAGAATAGAATATCCCAATAGAGAGAGTAATTGAACAAAACAGAACACAGAGAGCAGAAGAATAGATTAGAGTAGGCTGTAGAGTGTAATAGAGAGCAACAGAATATAGTAGAGAGTAATGGAATAGAATCAAATATAATGTAGTATCTGGTTATAGAATAAAGTAGAATAGAATAGAGAGTAATATAACAGAGTAATAGAATAGAATATGACATCAAACTTATTAATAAAAAGCTCCCATAAACGACAGAAAGACGACGTAAAACATGTCAGCAACACAGTCTGAAAACTAGACGGATACTGGAGTACAAACGACGGAGAGTCGAGAAAACTAAAAATGTGTGTTGGGCATCGACATTTGAAAAAGTCAACATTTTCCACTTTCCTCAGATCCTCTGGAGGACTGTTCCATGAAGCAGAGCCACAGCTTCTGAGTGCAGCCTCACCCAGAAGCATTAACACTAACCAGCAAAGAGAGAGCAGAGAAAGGAGAATGATATCCACCTCCATAAAATGCTTTAAAATGTACTATAAGAGCCTCTACTATACTACAACATATACATGCAACACAGACCTTTCCTCAAAAGCCAAATTAAATAAACAGTTCCCATACTATGTAGACACACAGTGAGCTACATAGGTTTAATGCACATATACAGCGCACACAGTAAATTATGAATGTACTGTCTGAACCTGACAGTGATGTCATTAGGACCGCCTCTGATAATAGAAATATTGCCACTGCGCTCAGATGTGTGAGGTAAAAGCTCTTTGTAGAGAGATTATCTGTCATCCGTGCCCCACATCTGTTTGTGTGTACACACACAGATGGCTGACATCATACTGAACACCTGGATGTGACTTTGATTTCCTGCCAAATACGTGAATCAGGAGGACAGCCACTATTATGGTTATCATGCTCTGATAATAGTGTAAATTGGAGTCTGACATGTGTGCTCTCTCTGGAATTTAGTTTCAGCGGCAGACAGCAGATGGATATCGTGTTTTATGGTACAGTGTGATACAGTATGGCACAGCGCTGTATTTTATGGTGAGGCTCAGTAATTTGTGGTATTAATATAGTAGTACTGAACAAATTAGTTTCATTTCAAGTGTATTTCATAGTTAAGGAAGAAAAGTTCAAGCTGATGGAAACTTAATGTAATGAAGTTCTAATGACCTGTCATGCTGCCTCAATTCAATGTGTATTGGTAATATGTTCAGTAGAGGATATAGTGAGAGTAGAGTACAGTATATAGTATAGTGTAATAGGGTGAAAGTCACATTTAGTACATAAAATATATTGTTTTTAATGATCACAAAGCAAGCTTATGATTATTAGAGCAACCTAAATATAAGAATAGCCTAAATACAGGAGGGAGCTAGTGTGTTAAAAGTATGGAAGTGCACTTAATAGAGGTTTGTGTATCATAATGGGTGGCTAAATGGCAATACTAGGGAGATGTGGGTGTGAAAAAAGAGGGGGTATAGGTGCCAAAATGTCACACTGGAAAAAAAACCAAACTGTAACGAACATTTTATTGAGCATCACTGGAGAGAAACCACAACCTGCAATCTGTGAGACAAACCCAAAGGTCAGACCAAATGTCAAATGGACCGACTGGAGGATCAGTTTTAAAGACACTGCTATACGTGGACACACTCGTATTAGCTTGAGTAATCTTACCTGGCTCGTGTGACGCTGGAGGCTTTGTTGGTTAAATGATAAAAGACATATAGTATTAATCAACAGGATATTCGTATGAGCAGTCTTATTGTTATTGATAGTGACTCAGTGTGCATAAATAAGAACTGTAGAGGAATAAACTTCTTATTTGAAGGTTAAATAATGTTGAAAATTGTTAAAATGTTACTGAATTAAGTGTTAAATCATAAACACAATTAAAATAATATACATGTTTACTTTGTGGACATTTTTAAAGTACTGCAACTGTGTATTTCATAATATGTATGCCGTTAGCTCTTCAATTGAGAATGCATAAACATATAAATGACAAACTACATTTCCAGAACTAAATCAGTGTTGATCTTTAAACATTAAATGTTCTTGAATATTTGATTTGAGTAATACCTAATGTATGATTCTTAATCTCTAAAACAAACAGGGGCATAGTAACTGTATGATATCTTCAATGAAACAATATATTAACTAATGTTATTCATATAGTGTAGTATTGTATAGTATAGTATAGTACAGGTAGTATAGTGCAGTATATCTATAGTATCGTTGTTAAATGAGTGTTAAACTGAATGTCCTGAATATAATCTGATGTTTGCACATAAAAACTGAGGGCGATGAAACAATATGGTGTTCTTTTATTTATCAGGTTTGTTCTTATTTATTTGTTTGCTCTCCATACTGTTGCGTTCCAATCCCGTTAGCAATGACGCCAAATGAAACTGAAACTAAGATGATGATTTCCACTTCTAGGTAGATAGACTTTGTTGCCCCAGAGGGGGATTTGTTTTCACAGCCTGTGAACATACACAGATAGCACTTCTCTCTTTATATTAAGTGTAGATACAGTACAACTGACTTTACTTTATGGTTATTTTTCAGGCTTTAGTTTTTTGGGAGGGTTTTAAATTATAGATTTCTGAATGATGTGAACAAAGTAAAAGGGCTGCACAATTAATTGAAATATTATTGAAATCGCAATATAGCCAAGTGCAATATGCAAATCACAAGAGCTGTACTCACTTCACAACATGATGCTCTTTTTGGTGAGAAAATGATAAATCCCACATAATCATGAATCGCAATATCTGTCAAAATAATTGCAATATGATATTTTTACCATATCATGCAGCAGCATCATGAGTTACAGCCTCAAAACACAGCCCAGAGTTACAACTAATTATACTAAAGTATAAATATCAACAAAACGTATGGTAGACATTACTGTACATCGGAATCACATCATATGGGTATTTTATAGTAAGCTGTAGTATATATAGTATATAGTTTTATTATATTGTCTAGATCATCACTATCTGAATGTGTAAACTTTATCTTGTAGACGACCCTGAAATCATGAAAATAAAGTAAGCTTTGTGAAAGAAGACTTAATAAATGTTAAGAAAACTCAACTTAAATTAGTTTTTTTTTTTTTTTTTTTACCACATATGAACCACACATACAGTTGAGAAGAGAAAACCTCTCATAGTTCTGGAGCACTTTTAGGCTGATGTGAACCTTGCTTTGTGACATAAATGGAAAACCCCGTGTGCAAAAGTGGAATATTTCCGGTTTTTAGGCAACAAACTGAACCGCTCCACTGAAACAGTGTGGCAGCTTTGGCCACAGAAGATTTTTCATTTCTCTCAGTTGAGACAAACAAGACCTTCCAATTTTCGTTAGATGTATTAACACATGAAAATAAATACTGATAACACATTGTAAATAATTTAACTATGTGTTATGAGCTTAAATGATGAATGATATTTTTTACACTTAAGCTGTGTTTCTACATTAGTATTCAATCCAAAAACAATAATCCATGGTAAATAGTTACTTCACACTGCTTGTGTTAATAAAGGTTCTCAAGTGCAATTGTATCAGCCAGAAATCCAGGACAAGGGACTCAGCCCCGCCCATAACCTACTCCTTAACTCTAAAAAAAATTAGAGAAAGAGAGGTAAAATTTTACTCTCATTACTTTTCTTATCAAAAAACCTATAGTTCCTGAATTTGGCGGAGTCCAAACGGGACGGAAAGACCGCCAAACAAAGAGAATTGAGTTTTTCCATAGTGCGTCCTCTTAAACACAGAGCTGAGATATGCAGCTCTGTAGAAGATGCACACAATTACTTCAGAGGAGGGGTGCTTTATTTACATATGCAATATGCATAAGCAAGGTTACTGTGAGGGTGAAATAACCGCGAGATAGAAGGAGGGAAAGAAGGAGGGGTTTGGTATGAGTGTGACAGTGTGTGTGTGTGTGTGTGTGTGTGTGTACGTGTTTGTGTGCGCGGTGGTGATGGAGAGAGAGGGTGTGTGGGGTAGAAGGGGGGGCAGAAAATTGGTGTTATCAATATTTAACCAACCCTTCCAGCATATTTATGGCAGACAATAGAGCAGACCTGCAACTGTCTCATGTGAGTGGAAGTGTATTTATTACAGACTGAAATAGAGGCTGTAAATAGGATGTTCATTGATATATCCCCTCCACTCTTGCATGGAATCAGTGAAAAGCCCACTGCTTGGTACACCACCAACAGTCGATTCTTACCAAAATAAACTATTAACATGTCTACTAATTGCACGGCACAACCCCCGAGTGCATCGCAATATTCATTAGGGAGATATTTCTACATGTGGCAAGCAGATGTATGTAATTCAATCAGTTTGAAAAAAGAAAAAAAAAAAGAACCGAAAAAGCTATGAAAAGAGGGAGAAGAAATAAAATGTCTGGAGCTTTTTTTTCACAGACCCATGGCCTCTCAGAAAATGTTTCCATGTGTTGTGTCTGAGCACACTGAGAGCAAAGAAGGAAAACATTCTCTCCTCCAAACCACATGCAACAGATTCTTTCTGAAGCCAAATAAATCAACCCTGTGTTTCAGATCATGTGACACTTTTTGTGCTTTGTGTTATTCCCAACATATCCTGTTTCAACCCCCCCCCCACCCCTCCAACCCCCTACTCCAACACTCACACGCACGCACAAACGCAGCACAAACACACATACATGCGTGTACGACACATGCACATTCAGAGTTTCCATTTCCTGTGCGTAAGATCACCTGTACAGACAGAATGGCGTGCTTCAATGCGACATGCTCAGGCAGGAAAACAGGAAAGGGAGTTCAAGGGTGTCCAACATGAAATACTCACAGTTAGGGGAAACCCAGAGCTCATGGCAGCACTCCAGTTTCTGAAGACCGTAAGTAAAGTTTCACTAGTGCACTTTTTGTTTTGCTTTAGCACTGCCATCATGCGCTCTAGTTTTGCTTGTGCAAAAATGTTCTAGAAGTGTTGCTGTTCAGGATTAACACAAGTTAATGGGATCATGGGATACAGTACAGTATACTGTTGTCCTTTTAAAGGAATAGTTCAACTTTTTAAACGTTTTTGTTTTTGCTTTCTTGTCAAAATAGACGTAAAGCTCTATACAATTCTAATGTCTGGGTGATATATATATTTATATATATTGCTATACCCAGCAGATGATTAGCTTAGCTTAGCATAAAGACTTGAAACAGGAGCTACTGTGTCCACATATAAAAACAGGCTACAGAGTCTACAGCTCTGTGTGGTTCTCGTGGTTCTGTGTGATCCAGTGTGTAACTGTGTGCATGCAACGCGACTGAGTGACAAAATCTGTCTAATTGCATTGTTGCCGTTTTGAACTAAACTTTTGTTGGACGCCCTGTTTCTATTTTGTCCGTATGCAGCACTCGCGTTGGAAGACCTTTTGCAAGTTTTGCGTAGTTTCCTCTACATGCTTGGAGGGCGAGCAGTATACAGTTGGTTGCAATCTGTATCTTCACAGCTAGATGCCACTAAATCCTACAGACTGGTCCTTTAAGTAGCTAAATGCTAATGTCAGCATGCTAAAATGCTCACAGTGACAATACTAACGTGATTATGTTTAAATATTCGCCATTTTAGTTTAACATGCTGGATGCTAGTATAACATTTTTATTCATTATTTTGTACAAAAGCCAAATAACAATCATATCCTATTGCGCAAAATGGTGAACTTTCCCTTTAAGCATTCAATATTTTCCTGACATACTCCATCATATATCCCTCATTTATTCCTCTAATACCATCCATAGCTTTTACTTAATATGCACTATTGTGGCTTGTAGTTCTTACTATATGTGACATGCCGTACTGATCAATCGGCCCAGTTCTCTGTGGGGTAACACAGTGTTCCCCTGTGCAGCTGACAGCCATCCCTAGCCCATTTACTGTCAAATGGGCTCCGCTCTCTTTGCCTGAGCTCAGATGCAGATTTATGCCAGAGCAATGCCGGTTCTTGCATATTAGATGAAAGCCTTGTTTGCATATACCCGCTCTCTCTCTCTCCCCCTCCCCTCCTTCCCTCTTCCCCCTCTTTCTCTCTCTTCCTTTTTTCTGAGGCGTCACTTTAATATGTATGCAAATGGGCTGCGCTCCACGGGCAGATATGTGTGGAGTCCTGTCCTGCAGTCAGGAGGTGTAGGAGAGATTGTGTTTGTATTTATGAGGCATGGGCCCTGCCGCTCTTGGGAGAGAAAACGCTGCGAGTAGTGTGGTGGAGGCTCTGCAGTGCAGGCAGAATGCAGATATGCCAATAACAGAGGTCATGGTTGTCACTAATGATAAGAGGAGACAATTAGACAATAGCATAGCTGTAATGTAACCCCCCCATACACCCTCTTATACGCACACAAACAAACGCACAAGCCCTTGTATCCTCGCTCTGGCATGAAGCAAACAGACTGAGGAGGAGATGCTTCTTCTGGAATGTTCTGTATGTTGCAGCAGCTCTGCTCCTCAGCTCTGCTCGACCAGGATGGGGAGTCCCGGCTGATTGGTGCGGGTAAAAGACTGATCTATTGATCCCATGCATCCCTCAAGGGGTGGGGATCACTGTCAGGGGCGGAGTCAGAGGAGACAAGGTCAGGTCATCTATGAGAGAGGCACCCTCAACCCATTTCATCAGTCCCAGACAGGCCTCAAAAGCCTGTGATCAATAACGTCTCTGTAACAGTAGAAACAAAATGAATGAACAATGTAGTCGGTCGCTTGGTAATATCTTTATCTTCGCATGTGATGTGTAAAGATTTCCTGCTACATGTATGTATCACAAAATCACCGGTAAGATCTGGTTTCAAATAAAATGAATTCATTTCAGATGTGCATTGTAAAATTATAGAAAAAAACTCAATGACAGCAACAATGAATGCCTGGTATTATATTCAAGACATAATAATATCTTGGCTTGGTGCCAATCAGTGATCTACTAAGGCAACACACGTACGCACACACACACACACACACACGCGCACACAGAACTGTGTGCAAATCAAATGTCTGTTTCCTCTCTCTCTCTCTCTCTCTCTCACACACACACACACACACACACACACACACACACACACTCACACACATCCCCTTCCTCCATCATGAATAAACCATACTGTGTCTATGAGTCATATACCACCCCCACATCCCTCTCTAACCCACTCCCCCTATTCGCCGCTGCAAGAGTAAAAACGCTAATTAACGTGATGGCTAGCTCCAGCTCCTGTCAGCAGCTTGTGGGGGCCTCTCAACCAGCCAGGCTCCACTGGTCTCTGGTTTTAGCAGCTCTCTCCCCAGCCGCCATCTCTGGAGAACCAGGGCCCCTCATTCATATTCAGCCCCAGTCGCATGCAGGCACCTGGAAGCAGCCAGCACCACCTCCACCACCACCACCACCACACAACCCCCATAGTGTCTATCACCAGCCCCCCAGTCGAACCCACCTCCTGTCGATGCTGGATCCCCCCACTGCTGGTAAAAGATACCCACAAACACACCCATTTATCCCACCCACAAACACACACAGAATTATTCAGTTTTCTCAAACTAGAAGCCAATTGGAATACAAGCCCGGACTGAAAAACTCCATTTAGGAGATGTAGGAGCTAGAAACTCCATCTAGGAGATGACACAACCCAACTGATGGGTTGAATCACCCAACGGTGGCGAGAGAGAGAGAGAGAGAGAGAGGGAGAGGGAGGGAGAAAGAGAGAGAGAGGAGCTGCGTGCCTTGGTGGACTAGCTCGGTAACCATGACAACGCAGCCGGGAGAGCAAGAAACAGGAACATACAGAATCTGTTTCTGCTGAGACTTGCACATGTGGCACAGTACTGCTTTTCCTCCAAGAAGAAATGAAGGGGAGGTGTGTGTGTGTGTGTGTGTGTGTGTGTGTGTGTGTGTGTGTGTCTGTGTGTGTGTGAGGCCCTTATGAAACATACATGCCTGCTGCCTCTCCAACCAACTCACTCGCCTGTCCTATTCAGAGTGAGTCACAGCACAAAAGACATTATGGTGAAACTCAAGCACACAACCCAGTGTTTAGTGGCAGGCTTTTGTCTGCTTTTTCCAGCTATTGAAGACAAAAGAGGTACAGGTTAGCATGCAATATGAAGAGAAAAAAGAGAAAACACAAACTATAAAGGCAAAAAAGGGCAAAATTTCCCTTCTACTGCCGTTGTTTTTCGCCTATTTTCTTTCCCTGTGCTTCTCCGCCGCTCCCCTTCTGCCTGTCTTTTCTCTTTCCTCTTGCTCCCTCTTTCTACAGGCTCAGTCTAACCTCCCCCTCCCCTTTCCTCAAGGGAATAAAGGTCGTAACGCAAATGATTACTCAAACCCGAGTTGCCATAGAAACGCAGTCATGTGACTAGAGCAGGCATGCATAGACCACAACAAAGAGGTGGATCAGGAACCAGCGCTGGAAAGAGCTGTAGCTCGCCTTACTGGTGCCTCAGTGCATTTCACTCAAATTCAAGCTTTTAAAAATAGGCGAGCGGCATGAAACGCAGGGGGAGAAAAGCAGAGAAAACGACACTCTAAAGAGCTAGGACGAGAGGCTGTAATGAATCTAGGCTGTAACACTGCAGTGTGCCATATATTCTACCATTCACTAGCATACCAAGGGTGTGTCCTATTCATCATGTCCTTCTTGGAGGCAGAGCTCAGGCGCCAGTTGTCTGGAATTTCTGTGAAATGGCGTCAGTTGTAGAAATGTAGAGGGTGGTGGATTTGTGTGCTTCTAAAATAGGAGTTGGAGTTCAGAACTGGAACTTTCTGGTGTGCTGCACTTTTAAATGATTCCCCCTCAAAGAACAAGAGCAGATTTGTGTTAACACGAGTATGCAGCAGTATGGTTACCTTACTTGTCTGAGCTATTTCCTTACCAAAGAGATCTGAAAAATAGTGACACCTATTTGTAGTATTATACACTTTATGGAGTAGCATCGAAGCAAAATAGCATCCAAGAAATGTATAAAATAGTATAAAAGTGGGCGAAAAAGTAGGGGAAATGTGGAAAACACAATCTTTCTCCATTTTACAACAAGTACTGAATTTAAATCTTGACACATTTGTCCCTCACTGGACATCTAGCAAGCAGAAAACATACAAAAACTCTTCAGTATAATCCTACAGCATTAAGTTAAATGAAACTGTAAAGCCTGGTGAGCAGTCAGTATGTGTCAATCCAAAAGGAGGAACCAACACCTGGAGCAGACTGAGAAGGTGGCCTGCCCCAACAGGATTCAGTTATCCTGCATCCAATCCACTCCCACTGAGATTAGTCCTGTGCCCTGGGTGAACCCTGCGACCTGCGGCCATCTCTCAGAGACCAACCAAAACCCCCCACAGCACTGCACACACACACACACACACACACACACACACAAAAAAAAAACACAACCAACAATCCCCACACCCAGCCAAAGCTCCACATTGAAAGTGTCTGAGCCAAACAACAATAACCTTATAGAGATAAAATATGCCGTATGGAATCCAGCAGGAGAGCAGAACATGCTGATATCCGGAGAGAATTTGCTTTATTCGTCTTAGCATTAACAGCCATTAATTTTGGAGAGCTCCATCAACACGAGCAGAGCAGTGGGACGGGGTACATTTTTTTCTGATGAAGTCACCACATCTGCGGTTATGAACACTGTGTGTTTCAATGTCTGTGTACTCTTTCGTGCTTTCTTTCTCTCCCCCCACCCCACCCCACCCCCCCACACACATTCAAATCCACGCTTGCCTTCACAGCAGCAAAGCAAACGCATACAGTAACACGGACGTATAGGCAAAGACACGCAAAAAAAAGGGGTGTGAGTGTGAGCCCCTCACTGACTGCTGGACAAGTCCACCTCAACTCCCATGAGGGTTCAGGCAGCAGCTGAGTGTTCAGTGATGTCTGCAATTATCCCGTGTCTAGACAATGTCTAGTGAAAGACAAGGAGATGCACATTCTGCTCAGGCTGCGCTCTATAGAAGAAAAGGCCTGGAATAGACCACAATGTCTTTCAGTTGGTGATGTGGTGGTAAATGAAAAGGTTAGAGCCAGACTAGGAACTCAGCCAACAAGCACCAACATGAAGGGGAAAAAAACAGCATTATTTTGAAGGGGGGAATGAAAAAGAAAAAGAATATCGTATTGTGATATTTCATTTTGGGATATTGTATTGATTGGTTGCATAAAATAAGAAACTTTTCTTAACTCAGATTCTATGACACTTTTCCTAAAATTAGATTTTTTTTATTATGCTGCAATATAATACAGTGTGGCAATATATCACATATATTGAATCCCCTGTATCCTCTGTAATCGTAACCCCTGTATTGTGATATGTATTGCATCGCCAGATTATTGCCAATACACAGCCCTATTATTTTGAAATAATAATTTGACCTACAAGGCTTACTTCCTGTTACCATTAGGTGGCGCTATGAGTATGACTGAATTTTGGTATGTAGATGTGTACGGGGCAGGACTCTTATCAAACATGTGAAGTTTGGTGCAGATGGGATAATGTACACTTAAGGTACAACAACTTCCTGTTTCATGGTATTTCTATCCGGTGTTGTAATTCGAGGCCACACCACGCACACCCTGTTCGACGTGCACTCACAAAGAGCATAACTTTTAATCATGATGGTCTTTACAGTGCACAGACCAAATTTAAAGTGAATCAGATCAATTCTCTAGGAGGAGTTTGTTTAAATACAACGAGAAAAATTCAACATGGCCGGCCTCCTGTTGGGGTATGGGTCCAAGAGGCTTCTTTGCTTGTCTAGTCATGATACATGTGTGTACTAATTTTCATACTTGTCGGTAATGTGTGTCTTGGGGGCTGATTTTGGGGGGCATGGTTAAGCCATTTTGTGACCATTGAATTTTCTTTCAAGTTTCTGAGCTTTTGATGCTGCAGCCACCAGAAAGGCGCAATAATTCTTTGCATTTCAATAGGGTCCTCAGAGCAGTCGCTACTCGAGCCCTAAAAATCAGATGTCTTCTCCAGGTTTTATGCACATGGCTCACAGGCAGGCAACATATGTATGGACACTGCAGTAGTTCCTTTTTTATCTTGCTCAAGAGTCTAGTACCTCTTACTTTCATGAATCCATATCAGTAAATTGAGTTCTAGTTTGAGTCTATAGAATGAAATCCAATTTCTGTGGGTTTATCCTTCAAAACATCCACTCAATGAGTGTTATTAAATGTCCTTGTACTGCATTTTGCTCTTTTCAAGTATGACATGAATTAAGCTTTCATATCTTTTAGTCTGTAGTACTGAAGATGAGCAGTTGAAAACTGAAAAGATCAGAGACTGATGATTCAGAAATGACAAACACTGGTTGTTTGGTATGGAAAATGATTATTTAAAGAAATAACCACAAACTGAAAGAAAGAATTTTAAAGAAAGAGGGCAGCATATGAAGCATGTCATTTAAGATTTTCATTTTAAAATGCAAAAGCCCCATTTTTTAATTATTGTATTTACTTTGTGGACTATAAATAATCTAAAAGTGTTTTGTCAAGTCTTGAGCTGTTTGCTGCCTTTAACTTTTTAAAATATCAAACTTCCTGCTTGAAATCACGTATTTCTATCAGGGTCTTATTTTGGAATAACTTCTCCGCATGGAAAAGCCAATTTGAAGGAAATAAAAGAACTCCAAAACAAGCAGAAGCTCGAAGCAACGGTTGAGATACAATGGGTGAGCGGTGAAAGAAAAGGCTGTGAGAGAATGAGCAGGTGTGGTGGGAAAGACCCATGGGCTTCAGGGAGAGAATAGATCAATAACTAATTTCAGTACCGAGCTTCACTCGCACAGTTTTCCAATAAAGGCTGGATGGAGAGTACTGGCTTAGCCCTCCCCCCACTATCTCTATTCTATCGCTTTCCACAAGCACCGATTGGACTCTATGGAAGAAGGCTGTTTTTTTTCTCCCAGCGTTGTGATTGTTGGTTGGGTGGATTATGTTCCTACAGCTATTGCTTTGTATAAATCTAATCCAACGTTGCCATTTCCATTTCCATGTGTCCTCCATGAGTGCTCCCACAACCATTCCACCTATACAGTCCCTGTAACTTTTTTTTTCCTCTCACTGCTCTGCCTCCTGCAACCCCCTCCCTCCCTCCCTCCCTCCTCGACAAAGGCCAGCGTTGAGGTTTGTCAAGAGATTCAGACAGACAGGAGAGTGAAGCGTGTGTCATGCAGGGCTGCTGCTGCTGCTGCTGCTGCTGCTGCTGCTGAGGCTCTTCTCCTCAGAGGCTGTGACCTAGATAACCAAGAGGAGCTGGAGCGCTTGCAAGCCTTGGAGCCACTCCAGCTTCAGCAATGTCAGGAAGGGGTTAGTTGTGTAACACAATGTCCTATTTAGTTAGCTCGTCACACACACATGGACGCAAAACACATACAGTATGTACCCTATGGTGTTCCCGTACCATCACAGCACATTTCTTTAAGGCACTGTTTGTTTATTACCAAAGACGGGGATGTGCACTGAATGGGTTTTGTGCACGCGAGGGAGCGAATGAAGAGGAAAGGGGCCCTAAATTCATCTGAATTTAAACATAAGCATTAAGAATGCTTGGTAAAACTTTCCACGCCAGCAGCCAATGCAGCTATGTCACAATAAAACCGTATCCAAACATCTACAGGCACACTCAGCCTGTCGCGCTGAAGCATTTTATTCCTGCGTCTTTATTTTAGCATTCACTCACTGATGTTTGCTGTATGTAACACAACCACGAGGTAAATATATATATATAGCAGCAATTATTCCCCTATAACAGGTAGCCAGTGAGTTTACCAACCATATTCAGCGCTGCACTGCCACTGCCTGGTCAGTCGCAAGCAGTAATATGCTCTCAAACAGAAAATAATACCAAACTGCTGTTACTAAGCTATTAACAGGCTCGGAGGACGCTGTTGATGAGGTACACGTCTGTTTTATTGGTCCAGCTTCATGTTAAGCGAGAAGATACACAACTTCCACAATACACCATCACCACGTTGAGGAGATAAAATATAGATGGAGCCTACTGCGCTGGAACAGCTGTAATAGGCTGCACTGTGAATAACTAAATCGTTGACCCTGACATCTGAGCTGCATTTGATATACAGGAGCAACACTGCCATCTGGTGGCTTTTAATTTGTACTGCAACTTCCTTTACACATTAATATGGTTCACTGAACTGTACAGCAGCTGTAACCATAACAGTGAAAGCTTAGTTACAACTCAAAGGCTAATTTGTACAGACATCACCTTAAAGTAAACATACACACATTGGTCTGTAAATTTGGCACAGACGTCACAAAATAAGAATTCGACAAAGACCTCAGTGGTTTGTTAGGTTTATGTTCATTTATGGGCTTTTTCATATAGTAAAGTAGCTTATATCATCAGTGCTGGCTATGTTGGGGCTTGAAGCAGTCCCAACCAGGCTTCGGGGTATATGTTTGCTCAGGAAGAAGAAAGTCTTTCAGTCTGTCTGGTAATGGTAAGGCTTTGACTCCGTCTTCCAGGGGCAAAGGCTGTAGGTGGCTCCTTATGAATGCCCTACAAAGGAATCGGAGAGCAGGGGGGCTTGCTTCGTGCTCTACTACGTGGTTGTGCAGGTCTACCAGAGCCTTGGCATAGGGGTGAGGTTCCTGACCGGGCACAGGGAGCTCCAGCCTGGGAAGAAGATGCAGCGTGGGGCTGTCTACCCTGGCTAAGTCGAGAAGCACCTCGGCCTGCTCCAGGAGCTCGGAGGCGTGACTTTGATCGGAGCACTGCTGCAGGGCCGTCTGCAGCCGCTGGAAGAGGAGGCTGTAACCTGACCAACAGGAGCCGCCGTGGTAGGAGCAAACCAAAGAGGCTCTGCTCTGGATTAAGAGCACCGCCAGAGGGAAGAGCAGGTCGAAGTGCTCCAGGCTGGTCTGTGTGAGGGACGGCTCGCCATCCTCGTTCAGACAGCAGCTGGGGTCCACACCGTGAGCCAGCAGCAGCCGTGTGGTTTTCAGGCAGAAGTTACCCATCTCAGCGGCGTCCTCCGCGCTGGCCTCCAGGGCCTCCTTAACCAGAAACACCAACGAGGACTCAACCGTCTCGCCGTCTACAGTAGCAGCATTAACGTCGGCACCTGCAGA
Source organism: Dicentrarchus labrax (assembly GCF_905237075.1). Classification (NCBI taxonomy): domain Eukaryota; kingdom Metazoa; phylum Chordata; class Actinopteri; family Moronidae; genus Dicentrarchus; species Dicentrarchus labrax. The sequence goes on along the minus strand of NW_026136714.1, from coordinate 1,878,462 downwards.
GAAGAAAGCATAGTGAACAGTTAACTCCTGGTAGTAATTATTACTGGGTAATCATTGAGGTCATTTATGAAACTAACTACTACTACTACTTAACTACTGAGCATTTACTGGTTACAGCTTTTAAAAGGAACCTTTGCTGCTTACATTAAAGGGTTGCTCCAGCAATTGAGTATTGAACATCCTTAAGGTTGGGGGACTTGTGAGACAGATTAAAACAATAATAATAATAATAATAATAATAATAGAAAAAATAGTAAAAATCAAAAAAAGAGATGAAATATCCTTAAGCTCTAAAAACACTGGATGCTACATTTCCCATAATGCAACTCAATAGCATATTTCATTATGTCCTCCCTGGCTGGTAAAACCTGCCTGCTGTTGACTAGATTTTTTGTCATTTCCAAGAATATTACAATATCAAATGTGTGTTTTCTGTTTAAATAGGTACAAACGTAGCAAGCAGTCACCCAGCTATTACCTGAGTGACACTGGTCTCCAGTCTGATCTCCAGCACACAGCTGATAGGTACGTGGTTTGTTTACATGACAACAGAAGTAAATATTAACACATTGAGTTGTGTAAGATCCCAACTTGTCTTCTCAGTTCCACACTCACTACTGACTAATCAAAACTGGCAAACTCAAAAAAAAAAAACGTCTTCACAATGGTTTTCATATTGCACAGAAGATGATTTTCTTTCTCTTTTGTAATTTTTTTCTCCATTTTTAATTTTTCCTTTAAATAATATGAGTAAATATGCAATATGTCTAAAGATAGAAATAGTAAATATTCAGGTTTCTGTGTGGACAATACCATGAAGCAAAGTCTGCATAAGGCCCCCCCGCAGTCATAACCACAAGTATATGAAGGAGACGAAGGAGACTGAAGACACACTCTTCAACACCCAGCAGTTAAAAATCTTGTCAGTCACTTTCTTCATGCCTGGATCACTGGATTGGTTCTGCTCCATTTTCAGTTGCATTTAAAAACTGTGTGTGCATATTTTAGCCTGACAAGCACTGACAGTTTACTTTGATCTCAAAATGCATACAAGTGGACAGGTATGCATACTAACACAAGTTTCTGAATGTACTGGTTTAACCTTGATCCTGTTAGAGAGAGTATTTGAATGACCCAACGTGGACAAGCAGGCAACGTGAAGATGAAGGGAGTTTTACGGTCAGTACCTCTCTGCAGCAGAAGCCGGATGTTCTCTGTGTTGTGCACGGTGAGTCCGTCGCTGCTTGCCAAGGCATGGAGCATAGGCGTTTTTCCTTTGGAGGCGAGACCAAAGCAATCAGTTTTCAGAATCAGAGGATGAGTGTAAGAATTAGGCTGGGCAATGTGAATTTACCGTGTTTGTCCCTTGCGTTCACATCGGCACCCATATCCAGCAGGGTCAGCAGGCAGGGGAGCCTCTCCGACTCCTCGCTGGCCAGATCCAAAGGACTGCTCTCATGGATCTACCAAGTAACGTTTAGATTATTGACATAAAAGGCTAAGAAAGAGGGATACGATAAGAATGAGAGAGGACATGAATATTAGAAAGCTGCCTCACCCTGTCTCTCTTTTCAATGTCTGCTCCATGCCCGACCAGCAGCGTCACCATGTCTGGCCTGTTCCTCAGAACTGCTATATGCAGAGGATTGTAGTAAGACACTGGGTCTGAAGAGGAGAAACATATATTTATGTTAATCTAAATGACAACATTACATTTTCTAGGGATGCAATATGGATCCAATATGATACCTGCTTATAATGGCTAATACCGATGATTTCACATTTTTGTATTTTAAAGAGTTAAAGAGAGAAAACCAGCAGTTTGTGCACACCTGAGGGTATGAAAGGGTAAGGCTTAGTGAGCAAAGATGAATGATTTAATACTTCGGACTCTTCAAATATTCTTTTTTTTCTAGCAAACTACTTCACAAACATACTTTGGCTTCCATAAAACATAAAGCCTATCAAACCTTCTGCAAGAATTCAAAATAAATTGTTATTATTCTCCACTGATCATTCATTGGCTATCATTTCATTATTGGAATAACACATAATAATATAAATTGAATGAATGTTTGATGGTGTTTTCTCAAACTGCTGGGTGTCTCTCTGTGGCTGGCAGCAATCCAGTAAACAGAAAATAGTCACATACTTAAATAACTTTATTTAACATAACACCTTTTAAAAAAAGATCCAAGCAATGAGGCCAAACAAAAGTAAGACAGAATTAAAGAAGAAAACAACATGATGGAGGGAAGACGATGAGGAAAGATTAGGACGGTGAAAGCCATTATAATGTAATTAATATAAATATGTACAAGATTAAGAGAGAAATTAAACCCATAAAACCAAAAATAAACAAATAAATACAATGACGACAACTCATGAAGCCGAGTCTATAAAAATGGGTTTTAAGGAGTGATTTCAAAGAAGTCACTGATTCTGAAAGCCTGATCTCCTCAGGCAGGTTGTTCCTAAGCCGAGCCGTTATTCACTGCCTATCTGTGTCTATACATTACTGACCAAAGTCTCTTTGATGTATATTTTATGATCAGTGTCCAGATTAGTAAGCAGCATGTATGGGACTAATAACTATCATAACTACATATGCTCCTGCTTCAGCACAGTGCCTGTCTGATAGCTGGCACGAGCTAGCATATTCTTAGACAGGCGAAGGATGAGGAAAGGCAAAGGATTGCAAATATTTAGAGGAACTTGGACATTTTTGCGTGCTCTATGGGAGCATTTGTCAGTGTTAACTTTTTGGAAAGAGGCATTCAAGGAATGTAAAAAGATGAATGAAGCAGCCTCTGCCAGGATCCCCTAATTATGTCCCTGGGGAAGAACATTCCTGCTGCCGCCAGAGGTCACCACAGCAGAGTAAGGATGAGCCCTGGCAGGTTTCATCACAGCAGCCAGACGTGCTGCACTGCAATTTGCTAAAGGGAGACTCATTCTCTCAAGTCTATGTGGACACTTTGCTCAATTTATGTATGTAGTTCCTGGCATGAAGTGTGAAAATGGCAGGTCCACTCATGTTTCCAAGTACGTTCTGTCATTAAATTGTCTTTATGAATTTATATAACCCACGATCACACATTAAAAATGGAGCAAGATGGAAGCTAGGGGGATAGTTACGTGTCAACACAGCAAAAATATATTTCTCTCTGTATCATCTTGAGAGTGAATACAACCTCCTGAAACCAGTCCTACACACTGGGGAACTGTGACCAAATAAAACCACTAATTCATTTATTCAAACTGAGGCACTGAACACATTTCTAGTGATTGTACTGCACTTCATTTGCCATGGGAACAAAATGAACTTAAAATAATCTAAACTGATCACTCAAATGAGCATAAAACTGAATTAACAAACAATTCCATGTAGACTCTGAGTAACAGAAATGCTGCATTATGCATGATGGACAGTGTGCATAGGACAAGTGGGACTGAGTGCAGCATCCAGTACTGGTTTACTCCTATTATAAGTGCTTTAAAACTCAAAGTTTGTACCGACTCACTGACGATTATTTCTCACCTTCAAAGTTGAGATCGGCTCCGTAGCGTAGAAGGATTTCAGCTGCGTACACGAGTCCCCGCTCTGCCACCTTAAACAGAGCATAGCTGATGCCCTCCACAAACACTTCTGACTGGGACTCCCGCTCCAGAAGCTGCACCAGAGAGCTACAGAGACCAGACTTATCCTCAGGGCTTCGGACTCTGGACACAAGAGTAAAGGAGAGCCGCACTGTTTTATTTAAACTGCATGAAACAGCACCAGTGTTTCTGTCAAATGTCACATGCATTCTGTGCTGCCAGCGGTTATTATACCATAACTTGGACACAACAAACTGCTACAGATCAGTGAACTTTAAAAAGGACCAGTGGAGGATTTACATGCATATAGCAGAGAAGCTGCAGATTGAAACTGTGTGTGAGAAAAACTGCAGTGGTTACGAAACTGGACCAAAGGCCCTATCTGGAGTCAGCGTTTGGTTTCTGGACTCTCTGGAGATAAAGACAGCTCACTCTACGGTAACATAACAACTTTCTGTGGGATTTCTGTGTGATTTGAATTTGAATAATTGTATATTTGTATATTTGTATTTGTATATGTATATATTTGTATGCACCAACTGCACCAGGTCACATTCCTCGTAGGCATAAAAACCTACTTGGCAATAAACAAATTCTGATTCTGATTCTGATTCTGATTCAGGTGATTCAACGCAATTTCTCACAATTGTTTTTAACAAAGTGTAAAGATGTATTTCTGAGGTAGGGAACAAAACTCCTTTGTTGGAGTGAAACTGATCCATTTTCCATCTCAATACTGAATATTCACATATGTGTACTGTTGAGCTGCTTTATGCACACTGAGGTTGAACATACTGGAAATGAAATCCTGCACACAATCAACCAATCAATCAATACATTGGCTTTAGTATTACCTGTCCTCGTCACCACCGTCTCCTTCCTCCAGTCCAACCACACACATCACAGCATCCACCAGCGGCTGATACTCATAAATGATCCTCCTGAACCCGTGGAGGAAAGGCATGGCTCCCCCCGGCTCCCCCCGGCTGCTCACTGCACCTCACACACAGGACAACAAGACCAACAGGACAACAAGACAACAGGACAACAAGAAGAAAAAGTAAAAGTCATGGCCTGAGGGAGTGTCTCTTCCGTCCAGCTGACAGACGGCCGCCTCACCAACATCTGTCCAGCTGTGAGCTGTCAGGCATCCACGTTATAAAGACACATGGTTATATTGGTAAGTGTTTGAGGGAGATGATCAGGACAGGACAGGACAGACAGACAGACAGACAGACAGACACTCACACTGATCGTTAGCCTTCAACACAGGAAGCGTCCACCACGCCCACATCCGTCCGACGCTGTCTTCATTCCCCTTTAACGCGCAACCGTAACGAAGGTTCCGCTTAACGCTTTGTCCTTCCACAATGGCTAATCAGTATATAATTGTTCTTATTTTGATATTCTTATATTGACCTTTAAGCTCAACTTTGTCTGTAGTTTTTTTTTATTTTTCAAAATGTGTAAACTGGTTGTATCCAAGTAAACATATGTTATAATATTAAATATCATTATGTGTTACACTGCTAACTTCCCTAGATAGTATTTTGCACATTCCTCTACAACTCTTCATTCATTGATTTAAATAACAGTCACATTGTAGAAATGGTCAGTTATTAATGTTTCTATGTTTCTTGTTTCTTTCTGATTCTAATTGACCAAATTCCTTGTATGTGAAAACCGACTTTCTGATATACAGTGAAAAGTATTGTGACAATTACTTTTAAATTGTACTTATTATAATATGAATATTTACTCAGTGGCTGTGGGGTAAAACGATGATGTTCACCTGTGTGGCTTACACCAATATGCGACATGAAAAATTCAACGGCATCTGTCAGATAGCAGAAAATATTGGACCTGAGGCAAACTGTCAGCTACAGCTATTATTCGTGCTGTAATACATCTTGGATAAAGGTTTACTCAGAAGACAGCCGACTTTTAAAACACATCCCCCTCTAGACATCCCAACTGTGAACATGTGCTAGACAAAATAAATGTTCCCTGTCAGCGATTAATCAAGTCAATCAGCATGTTTTTATCAGTTTTTTTTTTTTGTACAACATAATGTGTTAAATGGCTATAAATGTCAAATTTCACAGATCATAATTCACAATTCTCTTTTTTAAATCTGACATGTTCAGCCTTGTGTTTGACAAACCTTTGACAATATTTCTCATTATGTGGCTTTCTTCCTGAAGTCATTGATGATTACCATTTGGAATTTTTAGTTTGATGTTCTTACTGAAGAAATGTGCTAAATGTTTTACCACCAACACACAGTTCTAAAGAATATATTTTGTCCATATGGCACATCAGTCTAAGACAGCAGCTTTCAGATGTTTTTTTTTTGACAACTATGCCATTATGCTGACAGCATCTGTGCTAACAGTCGCCTTTGTCCTGTTTAGCAAAGAAACCCCTGCCGTGTCTGGTTTTGGTGACAGATGGCTCGCTTTGAGAAGCGTTGAGGAGTGTTCTCTTACAAAAGATGTCATTTTTAACACATCTGTGTGTCTGATTTTGAATGCAACATATGTTAATGACAGTGCATTTTAACACAACATATGCTGTTGCTGACATACTGTCTCATCTTTTGGAAAGTAATGCAAACGTCTTGCTGAGGAAGACACATCAGTTCAAACGACATCCTTTTTAAGAGTGTGAGACCACCAGGCAAAAGAACTAAAACACTTTTGGTCTGGTGGATGTGACAAATATGGGATGTTTGGACTGTGGGGTTTGAGCGTGAAGATAAATACTGCCGAACCAAGTGAAAATCTTTGAACTGACTTCACCAAAAGATGTTCAGTTACAAGAAAAGTGGAGTATAATTTCTGTTTGCAGCTGTTTTGGTGATTGTATTAATAGCATTTTATGAAGCTCATGCTATATTGCACTAATAATGCAAGCAAAACAGAAATTCTGTAGTGTAAAATGTGTTAACTTACGTTAGACGTTTAATAAATAAAGAAGACAGGAATAACGTTAATACAATGACTGCGTTGTGTGTATTATGTACAGTGTGCTATATGATTGCTGATCAAATGGTGGCTGATTCACACTCTGTCTTTAGGTGGCAGCAGTGCAGCACAGGCTTACACTCCAGATCTCTGAGTCTGGAATCAATGGTACACATCTGTTATTATACAACACATGCATGAGTGCACGGTTTTGCATGAAAGCAAACATCATATAAATGTAGACATGGGCATAAACGCATACAAACAGCAATCTGAGACTCAGTTTGGCATACTGAGAGCTCCTCCACTGAAGTGGAAAACAGAATTTGGTAGTTTAATCAAGGCTGGATTCCTTCTAATTCTGTCACTTTCAGGACAATTATTATTTTCGCATTCAAGTCACCCGATCAATAAAGCATTGTTCCCTGAACGGATGGCAGCTTGCTCAGAATCCTTCTAATGCGGCTGAAGTCTCTTTTGCTATTTCCCAGCCACACTCAATTTACCCCAGCTTTTTGAGCCATGTGCTCATGAATAATCTACTTCACCTCTCTTTTTTTTTACAAATCTGCCAGTGATTAGTTCTTAAGTCTTTGTGCAAACACCTGTCGGATTTCCCCAGTGAGGCGCACAGTCTCCTTTTTTTTCCCTCTCTGAAGTTAATTTGTACCTTTGCCACCCTGTGGTCACAGGAGCATACTGTTTCTTGTCAGACAACAATAACAGTAAGTGGAAAGACAGATCGGACATGAAAAAAAAAAAAAAGTGTATTTAAGCTGCAGGGCCTCCTGTCCAGGTCTGGGGCTCAGCATTAATGCAGGTTCTTGAGGAAGTTAACTGTGGCACAGGAACTGTCAGTGTTTCTCACAAACTTCAGTTTATTCAGTTATTTGTATTCTCCCTGACAAAATAGAGGGAATGCACATGTTAATATGAACTACAATGAGATGGTGTACACATACTGTATATTCATGGACATATATACAAATATTCAGCTTGGAACAATAATGTGTGTTTTTTCTGCATAAAGTCTTCCTTAAATCCTTAAAAAGGCATCTACTCTCTTTAAGAATCACATAATCGATAACTATTCAAAGTTTAGTTTTCTAGTTTTCCTGCTGGTCACAAGATGTCTCCTACTGCCATTCTCAGTGTATGTGCACTGGTAGCTTCAAGTTTCTCCATCACACTTGTACGAGTTGCATACTGGACCAGGTCCAACTGTAGGAACTGTAAGAAAAACAGATTATTGACACTACAAGGATGTTTTCACATTCATCTGCTGAAAGTGTAAAGTTTCTCTGTGCTCATTTAAAATTGGGGTGGGGCGTACAAGCATGATTTGGATCACATTGGTCCAGCATGCAACTTGTACAAGTGTGATGTAGGAACTTAAAGTTAAAGTGCATATACATTGAGAATAGACTTTACAGTGAATTAGGACACATCTTGTGTCCAGCAGGAAAACTTTAGAGATGAATGAAATTTGAATATTAATCTGGAAATTAAGGATTTAAGGATTAAATCAGGCACACATTATTGTTCAAAGCAGACTATTATTTGTACATATGTCTTAATACGTGTCTGGGGGAGCTTTAAAATTCAACCCTACTAGCAAAAGATGAACTCACAAAGTCACAAACATCTCACATTGACACAGTCATTTAACCTCTCTCAATACTGTAAGTGATGAAACAGCTCACTGGGATTATAGGCATCGAAGAGTAATGGTGGTAGTTAAGAAAGCTTTGTCAAAAATATCACCCATTGTGCTGTTTGTCCTTTTCTTTCTGTCTAATTTTGAGCTGGATTGGAGAATGAAGGTAAGGATAGAAAAAAGAGGGAAGATAAGTGCAGTCCCATTCCTATACCCCTTACGAGTAAATTGGCTCTTTATTAAATTTAGCCCCCATCTATCAATACAAAGAACGGTATCGAAATTACTTTGTTGGCCACAAATCGTTGGCAACAGATTGAGCCTCTCTTGAAACAAGGCCATCATTTATCTGGTTCACATTTCCTCCTGAGGTGAAAGGAAAAAGGACAATAAGACTTTCATTTGGGTGATAGATGTGACCCCCTCGAACCTGTGATTACGAGATTACCACATGTAAAATAACAATCTATTAAACACTTAGACCTGTTGGTTCCCTTTGGAGTCCCTCTATTTCTATCAAATTGCCCTGTCAGGGGGAGCTTGAAGCATGGGAGTTTCCCAGCACCGAGGAGATTTACACAGCTACAAAATACTTTGGGCTATGCAAAGCTGTGTAGTTTGTCCCGGGAGGGTGATGCATAAAGGAGAAGTTAATTACTGTGGATACAAAGTACTTTTAAGATGTAATAAAATAGAACACACAGAGAACCCTTCAGCTCCTGAAAAAGCTGCATACACTGAGGTGAAAGGTGATAGAATACCAATGGTGAAGGTGAAGGTGGAGGCAGTGAAATGATAATAGAGTGGCAGGGCATTGTGGTTTGGTTTCCCTCAGTTCCATACCGAGAGCTGGAATTATCAGACCAGCAGGTCTGGGCCTAATATCCTTTTGTGCTGGCAGCGTATTGCCGAGTGAAGATTGTGGATGGAAATAATCAGCCCTTTTAAAGGTCAGGGGAAGTTAAGCACACCCAAAGTAGACCATGACACATTCTAGCTGATAAGAAATAACTGTCTGTATAAGTAAGAATGAGGAGAGTTCACCTTGTCCCATTTATGTTATCGTGATTGCTCACCTGTCAGTCAAATATAACGACACATACGCAGTCGACCCAGCCGTAACTATGAGAAACTCTGGCTCTGGCTAATGTACTTTGTAATGCATTAATAGTGGGGTCATTGTAGTATTTCAGAACAGTAATACTTCACAGTAAAACATCTGCGTAAATTGCAGATGTGATGAGAGCTGCAATAGCTTGCATAATTCAATCTGCAATAAGTAAATTGGGCACTTGGGGGCAGTAGAAACGGCAGAAAATACTGACATATTGTTAGATTTTAAATTGAAATTGCCTATTTACACATCAAGCAGATATGGAGCAACATTAGGATTAATTTGGAGTTTCTGGCTCTTTAGGTGCTAAATGTTCACTAGCTAGTCTCCAACTTTGCCTGTGTAGTGTACAGTCTGCTTTATTTCTGTCTACTGTTGATGTGAAAGTCACTATTTGGCGAGTCCAGCTGCCTCGCAAGGTCGGTTTGCTATGGCCCGGGAACAGCTCCTTCTTTCTGGAGGTTTATTGTCCCAAAATGTAGAACAACGTGGTATAAAAATAGCTTTGTTCCAGCACCTATCATTCAGATTAATAAGTTGTAGCAATATGGCACAGAGTTTTTCTTGTTTTTACCTACATTTTTACCTTATTTATTCTAGTGGTTATTTATTCTGTTTAAAACGAGTAGTTTTTTTTATTTTTATTGATCTCTTTGTAAGTCCTGCTTTTGTCTACCTGTGGGTACTAATTAAGAAACCTTAAACCTTGAACCTTGGAAAACCAAAACAATGAGCTGAGTTTGTCACGATGTTCAATTTAAAGGAACAGTTTGACATTTTGGGCAGCCAGACAACCGATGGAGGCTCCAGGAAGTTACTGCTCGCAGCCAAGACAGAGAAGCACATACCGCTCCATAAGATTTTACCCTTATATTTTTTTATACAGGTCAAAGAAACAAAAATATAATGTTAACCCTTTATATGGCACTCATTGAAATACTACTTTTTTTCTTTTTTGACTTTTTAAAAAAAGTTTTAGTTTTAGGCTGCAAATCAAAGACAAAGAAGTTACATATACATATATGGTTCCTCAGCCGTTAACAATTGGACAGAACCAGGCTAGCTGTTTCCTCCCGTTTGTAGTCTTTGCACTAAGCTAAGCTAACTGACTGCTATTTGTACCTTCATATTTAATGGAACAGATGAGACTTGTATCAGTATGTTTTTCTAACTATTCACCATGAAGCAAATATATGTGTTTCCCAAACTGTCAAACTATTCCTAATGTAAAAATTGTGCTTACAGCCGCTTTAAAGAACCTGTCTCACTCTACTCCCAGAGTTTCTGTCTTGTTATGGAAAGGGACTGATAGCTTTCAGTAGAGTTTAGGCAGCAAAACAAAGGACAAATCATTTGGGACTGCTGACTTACAGCACTGTAGGCTATAGGAAGGTGACTCTTTGTGTTCCCTCTGGGCATCAGTCTTGAAAACAGAGTGACGGCCCCAGAGAGGCTGATAAGTAAATACAGTTTTAATGGGCTGTGAATGGCTGGTGGTAATCTGCGCTGGCTGGGAGTGGGCAGGGCACAGAGGGCGACGGGGCATTCTGCAGCGGTTATTATTAATGCTATCATAGATCAGATAGGCCAGGGGAGGAGAATGAAAGGTGGTGATGAATTTGGGCCTCCTGTCTACCGACTGACTGGAGGACAAGCTACTGAGGCTGGTTAAGGTCATGGATGAAGGATACCACCCAAAAGAAGACACAAGGGACAATTCATTATGTATAATATAGAGGATAGGATGGCATATACCCCAGGGAGCTAATGAAGGTCATGGGGCGGCAATGGGAAACTTCAAAAACACAACCTCTAGTGTGTTTGAATATCCCACAAAAGCTCCAAATCCCATACATATATATCATTTTTAATATTCTTGACAGAAAATGTATACCCTTGCAGGAAAAACATTCCAAAGTAAAATATGGCGATAGGTGTCTGAAAGTGGAAATACAGTTTGTTGTATCATCACGCATCTGACATTTCAGTCTTCTGTGTATTTTCAAGGTATGAAAGCTTCCAGATCTATTCCAAGACATCAAAGACTCGAGACCTTTCTCCAGACATCAAAGTCTTAAGACCTGTCCTCGGAGAGGTCTGTACATCTAAACGCCACATCTGTCAAGACGCAATCGCTTCTATTCTCGAGATATCTCTTTAAATATTGCCTACAACTGCTCTGCCTGTTTTTATAACCCCCACATTTCCACATCTAATGTGTCTTATCGTCTTTAGGAGGGAGATGGATGGCGTGCAAGTTTTTACAGCAGCCAATGTGCCTGTAACTTAACCTGGGAAATGGACTTACCATGTGCAGAACTGAGAGGAGTTGAGCTACTTTTTTTAATGACTTGCAGCTACAGACAGTGTAACCTAAGCCACTTGGGCTCTGCTGGTGCTCTCCCTGATTTCCAGCAGTTGAATGGACCTCAGTGTAGCATGGGCTTCAGGGGATTTAACTGAGAGTTGGGCTCTAGACGGGCTACTTTTGGATGGCTACCAACCTTTTGTGTGAGTGATGTTCCAGCCCACCATTACAGCTTGGGAAGTGACTGCTCTACATCAACATCTTCCCCCCCACCTAATGGTTTTTGCAGCTGTACATGAGTGCATTTGTTTCCACGATCAAATTGCACACATTTAGGAGGAAGCCAGAGCTCGGTACCACAAGGAGAAAAATGGAATTTGAAGTCAACCAGAAAAGATGTCTTAAAATTAGGACAAATGCTGTGGCTGTAACCAGATTTAGTGGTCAAAGACATGTCAGTTAGACTCTTACTTTTGAAAACATCATTCATGTTCTGGGCAATTTCTCTGTTAGCTAGGTCTTTTTAGGCACAATGTCAAAGTACAGACTGTGATGATAGACTGTACATACAGTATACATTATTGACAGACAGTAGATACGTTCAGGTTCTGACTTATTCACAGACCCAGTGCAGATATCTAGTGTTTTGCTTGTCCTTTTTTTAATCTATATTAATATTTGTATTCTTATTATCATCCTGGTTTGGTTCTGTACTCTTACCTGTACCTCTCCTGTATCTCATTCTCTTCTGCTATTGCTGCTGTGCCACCTGAATTTGCCATCAAGGACTAATAAAGGTTTATCTTATCTTATTTTACCTTACCTTATTATACCTGACAGTTTTCTCAGTTGTTACACATATGTGATGTGATTTGATGTACAGCCTGAAAGCTACAAAAATAAATATGCATATAATTAAAATGTATAAATGTTTTGCTTTGGCTGCAGCAGTGTGTGGTGTGCTTATAGTCAGACCATGCATTTATTTTTCCACATTAAAGCCGCAAGTCGATTAGTTTTCAACAAACTATTTTGTTAATCGATTTTTGTTTTTTTTTGGCATTTTTCAAGAAAATGTGAATATTTTCTGGTTTCTATATCACAGTAAACTGAATATCTTTGGGTTGTGGACAAAGCAAGACATTTGAGGATGTCACCTGGGGTTCTTTTAAACTTTTTCTAACATATTATAGACCACACAACTACAACAATTAATCAAGAAAATGATCAACAGATTAATCGATAATGAATATAATTGTTAGTTGCAGCCCTGCTCCACGTTAAGTTATTTTCCATTAGATTTCAGTTCTTAACAATTCTAGTTTGAAAATGATGTTAATGCCCTCGGTCTGCACACATCATACCAAATATTAATTACATTCATTACCATATTCAAACAGCACGTGTATTAAAAATACAAACCAAACTTAGGTCCTCACCTCACACTGATCACAGTGTGGCAAACAAGCACAGCACTGAAACAAATGCTCATAAAAAGAATTAGACTGGTGGGTGACTCATCTGATATTTCTGTATTTAGTCAGTCTTTCTTTATCTCTTCTACACAACACCATCTGGTCTGCACAGAAAAAAAATCTGCCGTGTGGCTCACGGTTCAATCAATTACCAGTTTACGGTAATAAACTATATTTCATTTCATTTTCTGACCTGAAATTGTTGCAGTTCTGATGAATTCATTAGCAGCAACAATTATATTTTGGAGTCCTGACAAACTAAGAAAATGCAAACATGATCATAGTCACCATAAATTCATGTAATGCTCACATGTGTGGCCAAAGAGCCACACAGGTTGCTGATGGCAGTATTGCCCATGTTTATTGGCAGGGGTGGATCTGGAGGGATAGAAGCTGCCACCCCTAAAAAATGCCCTGCAAACCCAGTGCCACCCCAGTTTGGTGTCAAATTCTGTCAAATTTAACACATTCATTTATATTAATTTCAAAACCAAAGTGTTAAAAAAAATGAACACATATAATTTAATGATCTGTTATGGCTGCATTTTAGACTAACTTTAAAGGAGCAAAGTGCAGAATTTAGTGGAATCTTGCAATGAAATTGCAGATTGCAACCAGTTGAGTACAGCTCATCTTCTGCATGTAGTAGAAACTTAGAGCCAGGATTTGGTTTGTCCAACCTGGGCTCCAGTAGAAACATGGCGGTTCAACGTGGCGGACTCCATAGAAGAGGACCCGCTCCCTCTGTAGATAAAAACGACTCATTCTAACGTAAGAAACACAAAGTGATTCTTATTTTCAGGTGATTATACACTAATGAAAACATAATATTATATTCCATTACTGCCAATAGATCCCCCTAAATGTTACACACTGGACCTTTAAGTTCAAAGAAAAAATACATGTAGTTTTTGAAAAAAGAAGAAAACTACCTTTAGATCTTTTTATTCAATACTTTACTAATGTGCCACAATAATAGAATGTTTTTTTAAGTTCAAATAGCTTCATTTGGGGGCTTTTCCAAGCAAATATTGATATATGTGACTGCGATTAAATCAGCAAATGTCTGCCACCCCTTAAAGCCTGCGTGCTTCCTCCATATTTCTCCCCTGCTAGTTGGACAATATATTACTTTATGAAAAGAGCTTGTAATATTCAGGTACAGGCTGCTAGGACATATTAGAAGGCTGTCATCCACACAATGCATGCTGAGACAGAGCATATGTCCCTCATGGCCCTCGATAGGAATAATTGTGGGAAATAAAATGAGTTTCAGTAGAAATGGTCTGAAAATCCAAGGGCAAACTCAGTGAGCCCCACACAGCCATGACTGAACATACTGTAGTGACTGACTGCGTCTCTCTCCGGGTAACATGAGTCCACGTGTCTTCTGTAACGAGATTTCATCAAATTGGTGATTTTTTTTCAGCCGTCAGTCACTTTAATCACCGATTTCTAATTTCATCTTGTCACAGTGTTAACTGTTTGTCGCTTTCTGCCCTCCAACTCCAGCAGCTCTGTTCAGTTCAGTTCTCATGCCACACGGGGTCACTAGTGCCTGCTGAGTGGCGCAATCATGCAATCAATTGGACATGTCCGATAACAACTTTTAAAGTAATTCTTTTTGTGCACAGAGGGCAGCGGTGTCTATAATATAGCCTTTAGTGAGGAGGCAAAGATATGAGTTTGGTAAAAAAAAAAAAAAAACAGTCCTATCTGAGGAGCTGTAGTTAAGCAGGAGATGCCTTTGGGTTGGGGTGGATTCCAGCTGGTCAGAAGTGTTCTATATAAACGCTTGTGTTTACTCTCAGCGCTACCTGTGAAGAACGGTGTGTTGCTGGAGCGCCACACGCCTCCCGATGTGCGCCAGTGCCGGTTCTGTCACCGCTACAGGCTTCCTTCTCCTCTGCCTCTCTCGACGCGCATTGGACGGCTGACAGTGCGTAAGCTCCACTGAAACTGTAGCCCACAGCCTGTCTACATAAACACCGAAAGATGGGGGCTTGAAACCGGACTTCCGCGCAATATTTGATCCACTCGGTGCCAAAGTCTAATTAGGCAGCAGAACATTTGGCTCCGGGTAGCGGGGGCTCTGCGCGCTCCGCTGTGGCTGCTGCGTGCTGCTGGAGTTGCGCTCAGGACTTCACGAAACGTCAAGGCTGCCTGGGTGTGGATGTATGCTGACCTATGTTTTACTTTTATATATTTACCACACATGATGCCGGGCAGGAGCTGCTTCCATCCGTCCCCAAGAGTCGGACTCTACCCTCTGCACAGCAGCCAACTTCAGGAGCCCGGTGATGCGGAGGATACAGAGCAGACAAACTGACCAACAAGGGACTGAAAGGGATTGAAAGCGTTTTCTATTTGGCTGTTTTTTTTTTAAATCTTTGGTTTTTTGGAGAAAATAGTTTTGGAGCTCATTGAGGGAATCTCTGTGATGATGTATCTGATTAGACGTTTCACCCTGGGTTCAAACGTTTCCCCAGCCGTCTAACGGTTCTCTCGTCCAAAAATGCTCCAAAGAGTGATGCAAAGCTGCGCACAAGTTCCTTCTATCCAGTTGCTGAATTTTGCAGACACAAACAAGTAGATGAGACACTAGTGAAGAGGCTTTTAAATTTGTTTTTTCATCTGCACTAGGATTTTTCTAGCGTTTGCAAATGACTGGATGAGGCGTGACATTTTTACCAGAAAATGCGCTTTTTCATATTTTACTAACGATGCTGCAAGTAGGATTTTTTCCTTTGAATTAAGCCATTTCGGCTTCTACACCGATTTTGGGGGGATACTTGTTTTCCTAAAGGCTCCAAGAAACATGTTGCATATCCTTGCGCTTCAGTCGGTGGTGTTACTTTTTGGAGGTAAGCACAATTCCAGCCCATTTGCCAATGTGTGTTTTTGTTTTAACTGAGGAAATGTGTTTTTCTTACAAAGAATATGCGGCCAAGTTGAATAGAAACTGCAGCCAACATATAGGATGAGTTCCTGCGTGGCTTTACCAGGTATCAGAAACAAATCCTACCTGAGAAACAGAGGGAAGCAGGGCAGTAAGATCCTCTGAGTCACTGCTGTGAGGATGTCATGCTCCAATATATCTTAATATATTTGCCACAATCTTATTTAATTAAGTTATCCTCCAGGACAACAATTAGAGTTGATATCTGCTCAGTTACTGTATACATTATTCATTATGGTCAGTGTCTTTGCACCTGCAACACACCCAGAGCAGCTCTGGCCTTAAATAACATTTATCTCATGAATATTTCAACATGACAGGGTTTCTCTTGTAAGACAGAAGCATTGGGGCTTTATTACCTCTTGGCTTGTCAGCTTATTGCATCAAAATTTCATCTCAAAGCCCGTAATTATTTTATGGGAAAAGTTACAGAAACCTGCAGTGGAGAGAGGGCTTCAGATCACAACATGACAATCACTGCACCTTGTAAAGACATATCTGCACCTTTTCTCTGTTTTTATGTGCTCTCGCTGAAACAGTGATCATTTTCATTTTCTATGCACATGACATTGCATCAGTCATTTAGCTGCACAGGGAGGAAAGCAGCATCTACTGTGGCTGCCCTGCAGCCAGAATGTGCAGATCTGAGGACAGCTAGTGGTCTAGCTAATGAATCCCTTCTGTCTTGTGGGAAAAGGGTTTAACCTAAAATACAGTTTGGAAAATGTATCCTGCCCTCTATTGTGACTATTTTCTCTGGATAATACCTGGCTTTAGCTGCGTTCTATTTATCACTCAGTTGGAACTTGAGTTATGTCTTTAAGTTTAAAAAGACATTTGTTCAGCTTTGTAGCTACATATAGTCAACATCAACTGCAAGGAAAACCACCTTTCTTATTCAGTGTCAGTGCCTTCTTTGTCTTTATTTTGTCCGGAGGGCAGCAATCATCATCTGATTGTATTTGTGTATACAACCAATCATTCCTCAGACACAATAAAATAAAATAAACACAAACACTGAGTCCCCACAGACGTTAAGGTCAAGCATTTCAAGAGAGTCGACGCTAAACACCCTCCAACTGCATCTCACGCGGACACCTTGATGATACTCCTTTCTCAGAGCTCAAAGGGATGACTCTCATTTGACAGCGCCTCTATTGTGAGCGCTGACTCACTGGCTTGAAGTGTACGGTAATGATGTTTGCCATATGCCGAGGCCTTCTCAGTAACCATACACAGTATGATACTAATTGAGCATTGTGTGTCATAAAGCTGCAGGACACAGCCTCTCACTGTGAATAGTGATGAAAATTGATAACACTCTCCAGGAAATGAGAGGATCAGATCCATGCTATTAAAATGCCTGCACAGCATAATGAAGCCATAATTAGGGAGGGGAATCTTCTGGTATTCTGTGACTATATCTATTGTTTGGAAAAGCAGAAATATCATCAGGGCAGAGAGAGAGAGTTCAGTTTTGAATTCTGTTAAAGAAAATGTCATTGTGGTAAAGTGAAGATAAAGACAACTGGTCTGATTCCTTATATTTCAAAAGGCTGTCCTCTCTATTAATGGAAGCCGCTAGGTGTGTTCCGGGGAGACACCTCGCTGGGATTCCTAGGAGGAATATCTAATCTTCCCTCCCTCGTCTTATCCTTGAGCTTAACGAGATCCAAAAGGGGATCAAGCAAGGATAGCCTTCAGTCTACATCTTTAAGTACTAAGCACATAGCCCATGCTGTCTCTTGTCTCCGCAATGTGTCTGTCCTCGTGCCTCTATATCCCTGTCGGGGGATTCGGCTCGTCCTGTAGGATTTTTTTATAATGTTTTTTTGGAACACCAACATTTTGTTAACCCCGCAGAGATGCTTAGGCTCTTTCTCAGCGGAGAGTTTTTATCTGTAATTGTCTTCAGGAAGATCCACTGCTGTGGTCCCGCGCCCCAGTGCTGTGGCACACATCCAGCTCCTCTTCTTTTGCCCCTGGCAGTCCTTTAAGCCTTGTGACTCATGTCCTTGAGCAAGCAAGAACCAAGAAATGAGAGAGGAGCAACATACTGCATGCGCGGAGGATGGTGTGCTTTTAAAACTTGCTGGAAAAACAGAAAAATGGCTCAGATCAATGGACTAACAGAGAGTTGCGTGAGGTTATCTATTAACTGTGAGTTCAGTTTGAAATCTCAGCCGTGCAAAAACAAACACACAACAGTGGCAGATTTATCGTGTTAGAAATGGCTGTAGAATGTGTGTGTTGTCATATGACAGCCTCTTTGGTTCAGTGTCAAATTGAAATTAAACTGCAGCTGTACGGTTTTTGTAGAATTAAAGACAATCGGCAGTTAACCAAGAGGGCGGATTTCATCATCAGTGGATATTTTCATATTTCCGTCATTCCACTGGAAGATTTGAAGTCCAGCAAACCTCATTGAGACCTTCCAATCTTAAATTCTGTTTCAAACCTTTGACAGCTCATCAATTATCAGGCGCACATCGTTAAGGTTTAAATGAGTCTCTGTCTTAAGTGAGCTTGCGTTGGAGAAAGACCTGTAATGTAATTTTGCTGGTTTGTTGCTGTTAACTCAGTTATGGTGTTTATTTATGGATCAGAGAGCATGAAGAGAACAGAAGAAATCCCTGGCTCGGTGGTATTTTTACCAAGGCTATCTTACAGCTGCGCTTTGAGCACACTGTGGTGCACTACTGAGATTTATGACGAGGACACTGATAAAAAGAGGCAGATTTTTCCCTTCTCTCAAATCCAATTTGGCATGACGTAGGTGTTCTCCGTAGTTTCTCTTCATGGAAGGAGAAAGGGCAAGAAAATCACACAGTAGCAGCACGATGCAAGCTGGGTTTGAACTTCTCTGCGGTGCAATTACGCCATAGGTTTGTAAGTCAAAGTGTTCACCTTTGTTTGTTTAATGGCCATTTTATGAAACAGGCTGAGTGGGTGGACTCCCTTGTGCTGCTCTTCATGCTGATTATACTTAAAGTGCGTGTGGGAGGCATACATTGTTGCTTTGCAGTCACTGAGTAAAAAGAGGGTTTTTGCCCCCATAAATTCATACATCATCAGTGTAATGTGCTATAATATTTCCACAAAGCACATCTGCCCTGTGTTAATTGACTCTTTATAACTGTCGTGATCTCACATTCAATTTAATCAAATTTCATGATTAGAGAAGGTGAATGGAGGAAATCTGTGTAAAAGCTTTAAAGGGAGGGGTTGTCTTTAATGTGTGTGTGCCAGTGGGGGGGGGGGGGGGGGGGGGGTGGTAATAATTGACAAACATGCTGATGCAGTGCTTGTGATCATCATTGGATAGTTGTGTCTGAACAGAGGACTTCCTCCTCATAAATCTATCGGGCAGTTCACAGCCAGACTGTGAGCTCCAGTCACACTGCGTCGACTGGTGCAACAGAGGGAAAACGACTCCGACTCGTACCTTAATGTAAAGAAATGAATTCAGGCTGCATTGGCAATTTCAATTTAGATTTGACAGGTATAGAACTTATAATTTAAAGATTTCCTCCAGGTATGTTTTAAGACATATGTCTTGTTTGATATGATTTTAAAATCTGTAAAAAGTGACCAACTCTTTCCTCTGTTCATTTCTAAAGTTTTCTGGACACAAGATGTCTCCTATTTCATTGTAAAGTGCATTCTCAGGGTATGTGCACTGGTGGCTTCAGGTTCCTACATCTCACTTGTATAAGTTGCATGCTGGACCAGTGTGATGTCACAAAGCATACTGGTGGACCCCGCCCCTTAAAATCATTTGTTTAATGAGCACAGAGAAACTTTCCACTTTCAGCAGATGAATGTAAAAACAGCCTTCTAGTGTCAAACTCTGACATCATTCTGCACAGTGAAGGTCAAACATCCAACTGAAGGAACACGAAGAAACACTGATTTTTGACCGGAGGGGGGCTTTAAAAAACACGTATTGTGTGGTAGAATAAGGTTATAACAAGACTAAGACTTCTGTGAGGCGGTGACTGGTCCCTGCAGTGCTTTGAGCTAAATGCTAACATGAGAATTCTAACATGCGGATGCTTAGCAAGCAGCGGCTGCCGTGTTCATCAGCGAAGTTTAGCATGTTCTGTACCGAATTCCACCGTCATCCATCTAATAGTTGTTGAGATGTTTCACTCAGAGGAGTCATTAGGGTTCATTCTCTGGATGTCACCATGAATATAAAAAATGGTGCAAATGTATCTGGTTGATGTTGAGACATTTCAGTGAATAAGTGAAATGTTTGACCTGCTGGTGGCGCTAGAGGAAAAGTCAGAGGGATCACATCAGTCATTTAGATTCAACCTCTGGACTCTATGAATGCTTCCCTACATCTCTACTGCTAAAACTCTTACACATCACATTTAAGTTCCCTCTGAATTTACGTTGAATACTGATGAAGAGAAAATGATGTTGGAGATTTGAACTCCCCTATTATACAACAGACTTCTGAATACAGTAAGCCACAGCAGCAGTTCTCTGGCTTATGTGACTCTGGAAGTGGCCACCTCCTGTGGTCACATTAGGGCAGGATCAAGTGCATACTTTACTGATGTAATATTCCTGCAATACAAGAACGGACTCTAAAACTTTGCTCACTCAGAAAATTCTGGGATGCAGTTCATTAGTAATGGACGCAGCTCTTAAACATATGCCTTGCTGTTTTCTTCTGGTTTCTCAGGGGGCTTTAATATAAACGCAGCTACAGTGTAACTATACAGAACAATTTCAGCCAACTGGCTGCAAAGAAACTCTCTTTCACACGTTCTCCCACACATACCGTTCAGACATCTTAACAGTGTTGAGATATGGTGCTTTATTTCCTGCAGATAACGTCCCGTAAAACCCCCCGATGCATTTACTGTCTTTATATTGAAACCCACTTCGTTACTGTAAAATTTTGTGCTGCTTTTTATAACAGCTGAGCCTTTCTATTCTGAATGAAATATGAGAGAAAAAACTGATTTACACTGTTTATTGTAATGTAAAAGCTATTGAAACATCCCAAAAAAATCCACCAGACAAAGAAGTGGATTATGTTTGTATTACTTCAATACATTAATAAAATGTCATTAGCCTGGGAGCTTTCTCTGGAAACAAAAACTGCTAAGACAGCATCCCGCAGTATTAGATATTTATGTAATATATCCTGCATTAAGGCTTAAACAATATGAATTCACCCAAGAACTTTATTTCCTTGTAACTGGGTCTTCGGTGCAAGCACAGATGTGAATAGGAGAAAAAAATAACATCAGCATTTGTGCTAAACTTTATATTAAAATCACAGTCTGTGAAGAATTATTTAGTATCCCAGGTATATTTTCCTCTTTTTCCAGCCTGTTGTAGCTTTTTATACACTGTTTCTCAGCCGGTCTTGCTTCCTTGCTGTCAGCAGCAATGAATTCATAACTCCAATTGGTTATGCGTTTTTGATTTGAGTAATCACAGGCAGGTGGCCGGACAAAAGACTGTCACTATATCTGAGAGAGTGGAGCTCTTGGTTGTGTGCGGCGCTGTCGCTGTCTATCAGAGGCATCAGAGCTTAATGCATTAGAGCCAATGATCTGACAGGTACATATTGTCAAGGCCCATTGACTTCTTTGTGGTGTGGCTGATTGATTGTCGAGATTATGTTAAAATGGGAGTCGTGCGCCTCTTTGAGATTCAGAGTGGTGTGCTCGTGCACTAGAATGCTGAACAGCAGCCTAAAAACTACCATTGAATTTTAATTTTAAAATATATTAGTTTTATCCCTTGAGCAGTCCTTTCTGTTTGTGAATAATCACTATTGTCGGCTGTGGCTGGAACAAGACTGAAGAGTTTGTTGTGCTCTCTCATCTGTGACAGCAAACCAATGCACAGCTGCATGAAGAATGAATTATGGTAGATGGAAAGATGCCTGTGACACAGCACATTTTATAATGTGAATCAAAGAGCATTAGCCTAATATAAAACTCTTTTAGGTATAAAAAGAAATTACTATATGAAATCAACATATTTATTGCTGGTGCAGCAGCTCTTGGCTTTACATCGGTGTGACGTCGCAGATTAAAATTTCAGCTCTGTGGTGGCTCACTTTGACTGAAGTTTGTTTCTGTTCCAAATAATTACATTGTTATTCTATCTGAATGACCATGCTTGTCTCTTGTTTTCACTATCAACAGCAGTGGCTTACAGTTGCTTTAGTATTCCTCAATATTTGTTTGTTGTTTTACAGGAACAAAGTATCAGTAATACAAAGCAGCAAAGCACTATCACAATGATAATACAAATATGGTACAATATCACCTACCATCTAAGCAAATAACTTTAAATGAATCAATGTTTTTTCTTAAAAAAATTAAATATGATCTCTAGAATCAATGTATTTATTAACTTAAAGTAAAACTTTAACTGCCCCTAAAAGGAACTTTCCTCTTTGTTGATTCTGGCGGCCCCTGTGGACAAAAGTGGTACAGCCTCGTAGGCACTAAGACTACAGAAAGAGCCAATCTTGAAAATGGTTGTTTGTTTATGTAGGAGACTGTTTCATAACCAGTTTAAAAGTCCTTGTAGTAGTTTAAAGAGACATCTGTAAAACTCAGACTACAAACAAGGTCAATTATGACTCTTTCTGATATGATTTTTTAATCTATGGAGGTTTAATAGCTGTAAAACACTTCCACATTAGTATTCATTTAGGCCTTTTAGCTGTTTTGGTCTCTACAAACAAAGCATCTGACTCTGTAACTGCTAAATGCTCTATAGAGCTGAGCAGAATTGCAGAGTCACAAAGACATTATCCATTGTTAATATAGAAATATTGATTAGTGCAGCTGTTGTTGTGTGTTTAAGTAAAAAGAAAAGGAATATCGACCTATCTAGTGACTGGCTACAATGTGCAATACAGACTATGACTATATGTTGTATTTCATTATACGTAGGCTGCATCTATCAATAGTTCTTTGTCAGTTAGAAAACAGAGTATGCATTCAATTACAAAGAGAGTTAAAATCACTTTCAAATGTGTGGCACTGATTATAGGATGTGAGACGTTTCTTGCTGCTTTGATACTCAAACAGAAATTCCTCCACAGAATAATCATTTGTTCATTTATTACAACTCAGTTAAATGTGAATGGCCTGAAGTACACTTTGACCATTGGCTGGATGGTACTTGGTGTAATTGGAATGCCAGTGTATGTGTGCGTTCCCCAATCAGTCTTGACACAATCACCAGTTCCTAATCAGTGTGAAAGTAATGGCCACCTCAGAGTACAATCAGTGTACAAGTTAGTCCGGCAGGAGTGGCTCTAACTTAATGAACTCCCTCAAGTGAACTCACTGAGTCAGCGTGACTGTTCTTAGACAAAGAGCACAAAAGTCCTCTTATACACATTGACTTTCTGGATCCAAAAAACATTGTCCTGATATTGATTTGTCCTGATCTTCAACTACATGTGTAGCAATGACATGTTTACACGCTGTCATCTTGTCCTCGCTGCCTGGCAGCCTCCAGGACGTTGTTGGCCTGCAGTGTTCATACTTGTTTTTTCTCGTGCTAGGGGACAGTGAGCTGATGACGAGGGAGGATTACATTTGTCCAGTCACAACATAGACTGTGGCAATAGTGAGTCATTGGCCCTGTCGCCCAGGCCAGAAGGAGAAGTGCTGGCAGTTTTGAGCCACTATCTGCTGCTGCAGATTCTTCTCTTAACCCAGAGGCCCTCAATTTCTCACAAATTGGAAGGAGACACACCAAGCTGAGACAGAATGACCCCAATGATAATGAAGGGTTAGCCTAAAAATATTGCTATTTTATTCAAATTTTGAATAAAATCGAAAAAGGATGTTAATGCAACACTAAATGCTGTCTTTACCACCTGCTTGGAATAAGAATTTGGATTAGTTACATCATAATCATTTTTATTAGACATGCTCGCACCATGACTTCATGGATGACAATGTGAATCGGTTGGTTTCTCGATTGGTCCACCACTTCGGCCCAGACTGAAATATTTTGTACAGACATTCATGGTCCCCAAATGTTTCACTTATTCACTGAAATAACTCAACATCAACCTGATGAATGAGCTCAAATTACAGACATTCATGGTGACATCCAGAGGATGAATCCTAATGACTTATGTGAAATGTCTCAACAACCATTGGGTGGATGACCATGGTTTGGATTTGTGGCAGACAGCCATGTTCCTTTCAGGATGAACTGCACTCACTTTTCATTCGGCAATTACCTGGAAATAAACATTGCTAGGCAAATGGACTCGCGAGATCACGAAATAACAGGATCAGACGAGAATCCACTTTGCCAGACTTTAATCTATGTGCTTGTGTCCAAACGACCGTGGATCATACCAATCAGCGTCCTATGGGGAACTACTTCATACTTCAGTAAGAGCCAGTAGCTAAAGAAGTTAGTGTAGCTGCTGTTAACATCTGTTATATCAGAACTGGAGAGTATTTCTTCACCGAAAGAAGAGCAAAGAACAGCACTGAAGACTTTTCTTGAGAGAAAATATGTTTTCGGTAAGAGTTTGACTGTTATATAAGTTTGTTGACCTGATTGGTGAGTGTGACTGTGTAACAAACCATCAGGTTACCTGGAAACTAATCACATTCCCATCAGCCTCAGCAGTACTTTGTGTATCAGTATGTCATTGTGAGCATGTTAGCATGTACCATTTAGCTCAAGGCACCATTGTGCCAAAGTACAGCCTCACAAAAAGGTTGTAAAATGTCATAAAAATACACCACAATACAAGAAATAAATAAATAATAAAAGACAATTCAGGGAATGAAATGATAAAACAGTAATAACCTTAGCAGTTAGTTACTGACTGAAATACCCAAGGGTGTAGAATTGCATGTAATGGGTTAAAGTTCAGAAATGTAGGCTGGAAGCAGATAATTGACTGTGTTGAAGGTGAAGAGTACAATCTTAGAATTGACTCTTAAATTTACTGGCAGGCAGTGGAGGGAGGCTGATATGATGGCTGTCTTTGCATTCACTCAGTCCTCAGTATATTTGCTACAGTACAGTTTAGATGGTAAAAAAGTAGTGTGGATTTAAATAATGATACATGCATTTTGTGAACATAGAAATCATGTGGCAGTTTGTATCTTTTAAGTGCCACATGTTGAAAACAATATTAAGATTTTAATCTTTTTTGGCTCTGAAATCGATTTGGCCAAGGGATTCATGATGGAAGCCTTCATATGAGTCGCTCAGAGGACGCGCAAACTATTCCCTCGTATAAGCCTGAGATAAGTGCAAACAAGCAGTTGGCAAGTGGTTCTTTGCCCTCGTGGGTTGCATTTGATTACTATTACTGAATAGTTTCATGCTGTTTTTGTGCATTCTCAGAGAACCTTGAAGATTGTTGTGTGAAAGCTCGTAATTAGATGTTCAGGGACTATGGCAACCGCTGAAATCCAGAGTGATGTAATCTGTGCTCCATCCCTAATTGCACATGCCATGTGTAGGATGGCTAATTTAACCCAGAACAACGAAGAGACTGTGAGCAGTTTGCCAGTTGAGTCAGTCCATGGCATTTCTCTGTTGGCTTGTATTTTTTATAGCCTGTCTGGAACTAACACAAGCATATATTGCTCTGACAGAGGATGGGAATTTTACCACACAAACAGTGCTCCCCTGCATACTCGAAGTAAGCGTGGCTGCTTTAACAATATCCATGTCAGGGAAAAGCAGTGGGACAAAATACAGCATGATAAGGATAAAGGACCTATAAAACAACTAAGCATGTCAAGTGTTGTACTTATCTGGTCTTTTTTTAAGAGATGGAAGCCAGGGTGGTGCATCCAAAGAAATATTCTGGGTCTGACCTGCACAAGGAAACTTTTGTCCAAATGAGAAATATGTCTGGAAATATATTGCGAGCTGGCCAGCGGAGAGAGGTGGGCTGATCTCTGAGACAGCAGCCTCCTGTGAATGAAGACCGATGAGAGGTGAAGAATCACTCTCTGTTTCTGTGATATGGCACAGTAAACATGAGCTCACCTCTGAGACAAACGCCAAGAAACAAAAAAACATAAGCACACATCCTCTCACACAAAAGCATACAAACTACATAAAACCTGAAAGCGTAGGATATGGTAGAATTCTATCAATTATTTGATAAGGGATCTGGAGTCGCACACAATTTCACAGAGGGAACTGGGAAGTGAACTTGTGATTTATTTTTGGTATATCTCTTCATGTTGTAAGAAATAGACCTATGGTGTAACAACTGGGCAGCAGCGATACAGAGAGTACCAGGGACTAGAAGAAGTATGGTTTAATCATATTAATGCTAATGTTGGGACTGAACCTGTGTAGCCACGTTTTTACACAGAGAAACCTCTTACACTTACAGGTCCACTGTGTAGGGGTTTGTGGCATCTAGAGGTGTTGTTGCAGATCACGTCAGCTTCCCCTTGCAGGTAGAAAGGATAAACTAGCTGTGAAATGTACAAAAAATGCAAACACCCCTATCTAGAACCAGTGTTTGGTTTGTTTGGCAGAATTCTTGGAAGGTGAGCCACGCGTTTGTAGATATAAACAGCTCATTCTGAGGTAACAAAAACAATTCCTATATTCAAGTGATTATCAGTAATGAAAACATACCTATTCATATTATATTCCATTTCTGCCAATAGAGCCTCCTGAATGTTAGACACTGGACCTTTAAACGCTTAATCAGATGACTCAATAAAAGCCACACAAATCAAAAACAACTCTATCCTAACCTCCTCTGGGGCTGGTGTTTATTTAATTAGGTTTATTTAACCTGCTCTGAATACTGCTAATTTGAACCCTTGGGACTGAAACCACCAGCAAAGGTAGGGCTTGATCCACTTTCAGTGAGACCGTGGTGTGATTTGAGCAACATGGGCCTATAACAGAATTTATTGATATTGGATAAGGGCGTGTGACATTTCTTTGAAAGCTAATCCAGACAAATTCACCTGATGCATGACAAGCTCTGCTCTTGACTACAGCTCCAACTATATATTCATTAGCTCGCTGCAGTTCAGACCGAGCTAGGAGAAATAAATCAAGCCTTGTAGCACAGTAGAAGTGTAGGATGACATTCTGTCAGTCATCTGAATGAGGTTTGTTTGGTTTTCCCCTCAGGTTTCACAGTACGTAGTGCTGCCACTCGTCATCCAATGAGCGAGTGACCTGTCGGTCCATGTGATTTCATGCTTGGTTTGTTTATGAATAAGGAGGTGTGAACCTTAAATGCACTGAACTGAAATGCTGAATTCTTTGTTCTGGAGAATTGAAACCAAATTACAGCACTGCCAAACAACAGCCCAAAAGAGTATTGCATGTAATAAGAAAATGTTCTTGGAGTCGAGCTCATGTTGTTGGATTTTCTCCTTCTCAAGTATGAACAGCTCTTTTAGTGATACTTTTAATAAGATATCACTGTCTTCTCTTGAGCACCTAAGCATACAGATATTTGTGAACATGATGTTTTATAGCATTTCAGTGCATCACCTAATTTATGAAGCTACAGAAGCTGTCTCAGAGTTATACAGTTAGTCATATTTTACACCCAGAAGCATGTCTTTTAGAGGCAGAGTGACACCACGGGGCAGTATAAAGTTGATAGGAAATAGCTCCGGTATTTACTGTTTTGCAGAGTAATGTCAGAGCTTGTGGAATATGTGGAGACATCCTAGACGGCTGAGATCATTACTATCACCAGTAATACTGCTGTACATGTTTTTATTTACTTAACCTTTAGTTAAAGGTTATATATGAGATTTAAAACATAAATAGAACAGCAAACAACTATTTCCTATACATAATGGTTGTCCTGAGCAGAGAATAGTGTCTCACTCCCTCTGCCTGTGTTGCTATCGCAGCCTCTCTGTGGTCTGTTTCCATTGCTGGTCTGCTCCATGAGCGGCTGGAACTGCTGTTTTTATCATCTATATCGGTGAATTAAGGATTTCTTTCAACAAAAGCAGAGTTAGAACAGTGGAAAGACTAAGAAAGTTTTATTTTGTCTCTGTCCACTGCGAATGAAGTTACAGTGATAAGCGAGATAAAATTACCATTTTTGTCTATGATGTCTGGTGGCGAGCGAATTCCGTCTGTTTTCTGGTGAAACAAAGGGTCTGTCTCTGTCGGGATCCTTTCCTTAAGGTTTCCAGACACTTAGAATAACAACCTGAGCCTTTCCCTGGCAAAAAACAAGCACTTTTATTGGACCTACTTTGATGGCACATTTGTCCCAAAGAATTAACGCCATAGCAGCCCTTTTGTGAGTTAAGGGTTCACTTCGACCAAACCAGCGTTGGTGATTGTTGGACTGGCAAAGATGGTTTGAGAGACTTCTGTTTTGTTTCTGTCCCATTGTTTTAGTCTGAGATGCTGGTGCTAGTGTGACATCAAGTGGCAAGTGAATTTAATATATATAACTAAATGTTTACCGAGGCAAACCCCTACCACGGCAAGGCAAGCTAGGGCTTACTACAGTGTTATGGACCACACTGGCTATGGTTTTCTTTTAAGATGTTTTATATATGTTTTAAAAAATGATATATATCTGTATTACAATGAATAGATTTTAGTTTGAGTTTATAGAAAATGAGGTTATTTGTGGTTCTATAATAGCAATGACCCATTTCCCCTTTATGGTCTATTTTTCCAGCCAGACAGTCTGAACAGAGCTGGTGAACGTCTGCTGAGCGGCTGACACACAAACAACCTGAATACAGAAATGTTTCATTAAGATATGTGCATGAGTTCATGAAGGGCAAAGCACATATTTTTTGGGAAGGCTGACTTGTTAGACATGTTTAGTTTGTTTCTCTCATGGTCATTTAAATTGGAACATTTTTGTATGGTACTCTCTTTTTAAAGCTAAATCGAGGTGAAGGAAAAAGGAAATGTTGCACAGTACGGTAACAAGCTTTTTTAACCAATGCTTCAGGGACATTTGTATTCTCTATTGATTAACCTGAAGTACAAGTAGCCGAACTAGCAAGGCGAAACCAAAAAGTGACCTACAGACGCCTTTGGCTGTCTTCGTCATTCACGGGACATTAATATTGCTCTGGCTGAGTGTAAGGCTGTATTCCAAATAGCATACTAAATAAACTATTCAATATACCATTAGCTAACTGTCACTGAAGAATACTCTGCGTCACGACTGTATCGGTGACGACATTATCGGTTTGAGCGTGAATCAACATTACCTACACTCAATGGAACATTATTTTTTAAGGCAAATTACATATTTTAGAGTTAAATATTTTTTCTCTCCATTATCTTGGTTACGGGCTGCTGCTAGGATGAACTCCACAGATAAACTGTGTGTAATGGCTAACAGGGTTAAGTAAATATGCCAAGACTACCTTACTTTTCCTTTCCTTTTTCACAGCAAGAGCACAAGGCTTCATAATATTGGCTGCCCCCTCCCTCCTCTGCTGTGCACAGGGGTTCAGTCTGACATTAGTTGGCCAGGAAAAACCGTGGTGCTTTAGCTTGGCCTGTTGAGGATTAACTCAAACAGTGAGATTTTTTTTTTCAGCCTGCAGAGCTGCTCTGCGTCCAAGAATTGTTTGTAGAACTAAAATTATAATTAGCTTCTGTTTCCTTACCGAGTTTTTTTGACACATTAGAAAGCCCACGTCTGTACTGCTGGCTCAAGAGGAATGGTCTAGTCTTCCAGGATTTCTACAGACAGGTTTTCTGCAGTGTAGAGTGAGCTGCCGTCAGTCACTGAAATGAAGTTCGCTTGGCAGCTGGACAGGAAGGCTTGAAAAACAAACTGTGCCCTGTCGCATTGCTAGTTGGAAATATTTCTTTAAAACTATAAGATTTTGTCAGTGTTGTGAAAGCACGCTGTTTTTCCTTCTGAACTAGTCTGAAATAAAAACATATTTCTCCCTCCGCTTTAATAGCTTCTCTTTTTTTCACGGCCCAGAATAGATCTACTCGTTCATGGAGTTAGTTCCCACTCTGACAGGTTTTAGGTTAAACAGCAGATTTTAAGCCAGTCCATCTGGAGCCACAATAAAAGCTCTTTTCACAAGGGAACGAGGCAGTGTGGGGTAAATGGACACGAGGGGAAGAGAACGTCATACTTTTATATTTCCAAGGATTAAAAGAATCTAAATATATATTACTGACCTTGCTGTATGGGTTGATGTGCGCACAACCCGCTGGAGAATCATACACCCCAAAAGCCAAAGCCATCATGTTGCTAAGAAAATGATGTTATATCATTATGTGCGCATGCAGAGGTTAAAGATATATAGTGGGTTTTTCTTTTGTGTTTCTATCTGTTCTTTTTTCTTTTGTCTGTTGGTATATATATATATATATATATATATATATATATATATATATATACTGTCAATGCTTGGTATACTTTAGTGCAGAATGTACACTAACACATAAAGGAGAGACCATGACCTGTTTTCAAAGGTGAAGAAACAAGAAAAGAAAGTCAGATAATGTCTGTGCAGAGTGCAACATCAACCAGTGCATTGTTAAAAATAATACATCATTAGTGTGTAGCTATGCTGTGGTAACTGTCTTTGTCACGGTATTGTGGTTCTTGGAAGATAGTTGTAACTAGTTGCACAATATGATTAAGCTACGAACACAGGCACTGGTTATTGAAACATTACTTGACGTGAAGTGAGAGACTGACACCCTGGTAGCTTTTGTGAAACTTAATGTCACTTGCCTTGTCTTTATTAGCAGTTTCATCTCATTTGAGGGTGTGTCTAGCTAGATACAAGGGACATATATTTCTTACATTTTAAGCTCTGAAGTTTCAAGCAAAAAACATATTAGTTTAAGTTTTTCAACTTTATTTTGGGACTAAACGTATTATTTCAATGTTTAGACTTATGAGTACATTTTTTTGAACCTGGAATAAATGCACAAAAATACAGTGAAATGCAAGGTGGTGACACTTTCCATCTCAGATACTGTCCATATGCAGAAGATTACAGACTGGATGTTTGACAGATTTTTATTTTTATTTTTATATGATGTAATATGATATAATATGATATGATATACAGATCTGGATACAGATCCATAAACCTGTATGCTTTCGGGATGCAGGTCTGTTTTTTTCAGTGCCACTGATGCTGAAAATAATATTAACCAGAATAGCACATGTTGTACATCCACAGCAATGATTACACATGCTGGGCACCGGCAAAATAATGTAGACGCCTCAGAAAAAGGACTAACTTTGAATTAACTCCATCATTATTGGCCAAAAGGTGGAAACATGAATGTCTGTACATTTTTTCCCAATCCATCCAGTAGATGTTAAGATATTTCATAGATAAGTGAACATTTTTGCCAGCTGTTGGTGCCAGGGGAAAAGTCGGAATATCACTGAAGTGATTTGTTGCGCAGACCCATCTGAGAGGTCATTGTTGGAAACTGTTAGTCAGGCACCCAGCAGGTGATTGGATGAACCATCTGTCTATCACAGGCGAACTTCTTTTCCATTGAGAAAACCCTTCAGTGCCACTCTTTGCAGCAGGTACTTGAAGCTAGCAGCGTCTATGCTATGCCTCTATGGGAGCCATCATTGTTGTTCAGCGAACTGAAAAACACGGTGATCGGTTTGTGTGTTCCATCTAGCGGTGCCGCCACTCTGTGAGTGCTGCTGCTTGCTGAGTGACAGCAGAATGGGTAGTTGCACTGACGTTAGGCAGTGGCCCGCAGTTACTGTAGAAGGTAAATGAATGGTGATCTTAGTGTTATTCAAATTTTACATACATGTCAACATGTTAGACATTTGTTTCAACAATAGCCAGAAATGGAAAAATGAAGAAATAGAGAAAAAACAGACCACTTGACCAACTCAAACTGAAAGCTAATACCAATTTTAAACTAAAGAAAGAGAAAGCAAACTGTTGCAAAGATTTAATACTTTGCTACCACAGTAACAAATCAAGCCAATATAGTCTGCATGATGACATCTTTGACTTAATGTTGTAACTTTTTAGTGTGAATGCACTAAAAACTCACATCTCTCAGTAATGGTGGGACACAGTTTATGTTATTTGGCTACCAGCTGTCAAATTTCAGACGATGGAGCATCTGGTATTGAATACAGATGGTTCAAAGAAATCCTTTTTTCGATGTGGACTCATGTGGATACAAACCAAAGCTTTTCTCTTTCTGTAATCGTATCAATTTACGCTTTCAAATGTTTTTGCCGTCCTTGTTTATTGGCCGCAAACACCCAACATCTGTTTTGTCCCTTAACATGACAGTTCGTCCGTAGCTGCAATAACACAAACCAAATGTGTATTCTGTTCAACTAAAAGCTGTGACAGACTTTATAATTTAGCAGGAACTCGTCACTAATAATCTTCCACCATTCCCTTTATTTTCTGCTGCTTTCTTTGTGCAAATGATCAGTTTCATGACTCTTCATTTCTTGCTCAAGTTGAAACATTCATTCTAAGCAGAAATATCTTTGCCTCAGTTTGCACCTGGAGTGAATCTCCACCTGTTTCTCTCCATTCACCTCTTTCTATCGGCATTGAATACATTCGTACTGCCTCCAAATTTTGCTCAGCAATTTATCCGAATGCACCATTCAGTTTCAATTTCAAAGACATCCACATTAAGAATTTATAGCCTAATAGTTTTGCAAGGTATTATCCAATCAAGGTCAATTATCAGCATAATTATCGCATATTCATTAGCAATGAACCTAAGTTCTATTGCAGTAGACACCAGATTCATAAACACTGCGTAACCAAGACTTGCAGTGTGGCTGCATTTACAGGGATTCAGCCTTGTCAGGAGAGCTCCAGGCAGAATTTATCATCCTATATGTGTGTGACCTTGGGGAGAGGTTTACCAGTAGATTTGGGGAGAGAGCCGGGTTGGATAAGGAGGCACTTAAGCATGCAGAGACACTGTGATACAGAACTCTTTCATTTACAAGCTCTGTTTTTCACACCTTGCTATAAATAAAGGGATTTGGGGGAAATCTTCCCTCTGAACTGACTATATAAACTGATTTAATTAACTTTTACAGCTATGATCCCCTGGTTCCTCTGCAAGCCCTCTAAAACCTCACGAGTCTGGATTTAACAGGTTGTAGGTGAGAACAGTTCATTGTGAGGTCTTTGGAGTTGACCACAGTTGAACTCTGAAGTTATGTCCGCTGGTTTTGTTAAAGTTTTAACTGATGTGTCTTGACCCTTTAGGAGAAAGATGTTATGGCTTTATCCACACCCACTTTCATTATCAGAGGCCTCCACTTGTTCCTCTCACTCATCAGAGAGCTACAGTACTTCATTTTCAAGCTGCAAAATCACAGACGAGGCGTCAACACCCGTAATCAATCTTTGCTTGTGTTGAATATTCTCTCAATTAGATTTTCTTTTCTTTGGTGCACTGTTAATGTGATTTCTTGGGAAACTATGATAGAATTGAAGAACAAAGAGAAGTAAATTACAGTAACAGATCTCCATTTTCAGTGATACACTGATTATTATCAATTGTCATGTAATTGTCCCATATAATCCTATTTGATATGTAATTATATCATTTCCGACTTAACTGAGCTCTTATCAGTAGGTGGCCTTGTTGGATTTGTGTCCACTGTCCTCAGTTCTAACAGAGCTCACTCACCATTTAATGTCCCTCTGCACCCACAAAGAGGCCGACTGACTCTGCCCCGCGAATGCCTCTGTATTTAGCCTGATTTACGATATCGTTTTGCAATAAAGGCCAGTGTGAGGGGAAGGGATTCATTAAGGAGCCCAGTTTATGTTTTAGAGAAGTCCGGAGGGGCCACGGGAATACTGATTGGCACACAGATATGTGCTTGTCTCATCCTCCCGACCCAAGCCAAACGCTCTCATCCCCTTTCCCCTCAAGCCATGTGCACTAGATTGCACAAAGGAGGTGTTGTTGTAGGCTCGCAGGATGCCCAGGATGCCCAGGGTTCTTGCCACTCAGTCTGCAGTCTCCTGCTGTGATAACACTGTTCTAGACATATCAGGCCTCCTCACGGCACCTGGAGGCCCTTCTCAGCAACCCTTAATGACATCCCCGCTGACCCTGCCAGCCCACTAACAGCGGCGCTTATTTGGGTTCGTCTTTTCCATCCACAGCTTCACCAAATAGGCCAGCAGCACGGCATTGCAGTGTTTACTCTTCATCGGTCGATACTCTTTAATCCCCGAGATGATGCTTTCTCTCATGAACTCAAAATAGCTCTTCCTCCTCCCCAGCGAAGCCGAAGGCCCATTACTCTTTATTAGCTCTTAGCGTCTTAAATGTGGCCATCCATTAGAGGCGAGGGAACAAACATCCCCAGCAGGTCCCTCAGTCGCCTGCCAGCACACACATACACAAATTTAAACTGACCCCTAATCAAGAACAGTTTTGTGCATTGAATTCAGCTCATCTGAAAGAAGAGTTACCTGTGTAACATGTTCCCTTTGAAGATTCCCAAACTTTGCATTGTGGCGCTGCCTCCCTCCTCCATGACTCCTGCTTATCAGCTAGGCGGAGTCCACAGACCTCTATCTGCCTGAATGATTTCTTTCCTATGGAGGCTGGCATGAAGTAATACCATACTGTGTCATGTATTGATTCTTTTTCCAGTCCCTCTTTCTTGGATTTCTTGGTGACTCAAAAGCATAAATCATCCACAAATGATCCTTGAAGGAAATATTGTAATTATTATTCTTGACGCATGGTCACAAATTCAATAGCCCTTATTAATTGAACATGGTGAGAAATATGATGTGGGTAATTCAATGGGACTAGAGAGCTTTCTCTCATCCTTCATGTTTAAGACGGTTCTGTTTGGCATTCATGGCAAAGCTCAGAGTGATTCAGGGTCACGATGAGGGTCAAAGGGAGTGTAATTGTAAACCTCAACAAAGAGTGTTTCTCTGTCAGCTTTGCAATATGATTGGCCATTTTCTGTTCTTGTAAAACCACATTTAGACTACAGTGTCTGAAAACCCTTTTGTATGTGGTCCTTGTGTATAGATTATTGAAACCGATTCTCTGAAGAGAATCCAGGTATCACAGTGACATCCACCTTTTCTCTAATACTTTGTCCATTGTTGCTACTTTTTCCTATTGAGCTTTCTGTCCTTGTTCCTTATTTCTTGTCTGTCTTGACATGTGTGTGATGAAGCAGAAAGACAAGCAACCGACAAGGCAGCCATTCACTTCGATGTCCACCCATATTATTACAGCCAGGAGTGGGCAGCAGGAACGTGGCCTCTGCTTCCCTGGTGTCCTCTGTTGTGGCTGTTCATTTACTCGGCCTCTGCGAGTGTGAAGGCTGCTCCTCGCTCCGCCAGTCCTATTCCAGCTCTACATATCCTTGCGTGGAGCCCCAGTGATAGGATGAGTGAGCCTGTACGAGGCTGGGTATAGAAGGGGTGCTGCTTGGCTAGTTAACACTCATCTGGGACCTGCCTTTCTCCCCTGCTCACCTCTACACAGCCCTGTCTCACAGAAAAACGCATGACTGGTAACCTCAGAAACTGGAAAGCTTTAATTGACTGCATGGGCGAGAGTGGCATCAGATATTTTTAAATGATGACTAATTACTAACTAATTGGAACTGAAACTTTTGTAAGGTTATTACATGCTGTGTGCTTGTATATTTGCCGTAGAAAGTAGATTAAACAGAAATAGATCAGTGCAGACAGAGATTGCAAATCCTTTTCTTCTATGCGAACTTGAGATAGTTACGGCTTACAATGCCAATGCTAACAGCTGATATATTTATCATGTTCCACATTTTAGTTTATTGTGTTTGTATGCTAAGATTTGCTAATAAGCACCGAACACAGCGTGCAACTGAGGCTGATGGGAATGTCTTTAGTTTTGCAGGTATATTTGGTTGACACATAAAGATTTTGACCTGATGATGAACTGTTATGCCTTGATTCCACCAGGCCCCGCTGTGTCGTGTTCTGGCTCAGTGCGGCCAGAGGCTGATCACTGTTGTTCCAGACAATGCTTGTGATTCCTCCTGTGTATTTCAGAAGCGTCCCAGAAGAAGCTCTCTGCTGTGTTTTCTGAGAATATGCGGCTGGCCGAGCCAGGAAGTCAGACACAGAAACAACATAGAGAATCTGGTCAGTTTTCAAAATAAAACACCCTGTGCAGTCCTCCAACCAGCCTACTAATTTGGTAGAAGCACAAGAATCAAGAAAAAATAACCAAATCAACTAAATCTGAGCAAGTCAACAAAATCTGGCGGGCTTAACACTTCTGAAACGCTCCTGGTGGGGTATAAAGTGGAACAAAACTGCTTAAACTGTTTTGCAGATGCAAAGTCACAGTCTCGTGCCCAGTGGAATCAAGGCATTAAGGGATCACCGGTTGTTACAGTTCCTCTTGTGGGAAACACGAGTGTCTGTATCGAATATGACAATCCATCCAATAATTGTTGAGACATTTCCCTCAAAAACCATAAATGTCAATCTCATGGTGCTGCTAGAGGAAAGGTCAGGGGATGACCAAAGTCATTAGCATTCATCATAACAGAACTGTGAATATCTGTAAAAAAATAAAATAAAAGTGGCGGACCGACTGACCCACATTGCCATCCATTAGAGCTACGCTGCTATATTATGTAAAAATGACAGTAACTACTTATGTGCAGGGATACACTGCTTTCACAATGCACGCTCACCAAGACCATTTAATAAAGCAACCAACCTTTGTATTTGTTGGATGCTGCAATCACAGAGGTCTCATCAGCGAGAGGTCCTGACAGCTGCTCCATGAAGAAAACACAGCCTCAACAACGTGTCTATATAAAGAGAGGGGAAACATCCCTTTTTATTAAAACATCGGAAATGAAGAAAGAGATTCAAACATTTGAATTTAACTGGCTCAGCATAATGTTGGCTATGCTTTTACAATTTAATCCCACACAATAGGGAAATTTAATTATAAATGATGTGGATCATAAAATGTATGCTGAAATAGACATTTTTCTCAGTTGAATTATCATTATTTTTCTTTTAGCCTTTGCATTTCTCTGCCAGCTGAAAGTTTTATTATATTATATATATTATATAATTAGCAAATTTGGTATCTTTTAACGTTCCTTTTTAAAATCTCTACAGTGCAACTGCAGTTAGTGCTGCTACATCTACGACAATATTGACTTTGTGATTGTTGCTATCACACGGCTCCTACAGTGACAGCTATTTGGAGTTAACAAGGGTTGACTTGGGAGTTGTTTATAGATCTGATATGGTGGTGCCAGCGGATGAACACAAGTGCCAAATATTTTTTGATACCAATGTTGGGTTTGAAAATGTACCCGAATCTCATTACATATTACTCACTGAAAATCAGTGCCTTCTGTTTTTTGATTAACGGAGCGTCACCTCCAACTCTGTATCCAGTTCTCGTTATACATCCACAGTTTCCATTCTTTATGCTATGCAAAGCTAGCTGGCTGCTGGCTGTAACTTCATATTCACTGTACAGACATGACAGTGGTATAAATCCTCTCATCTTACCCTTAAAGCACATTTTCCAAAATGTCAACTATTCCTTGAACACAGATAATTCTGCTGCACATTATTGTTATGGTGCTAATAATATACAGTTCATATACTGTATCCAGTGTGAAGTGAGAACTGGCCTAAGGGACCCTGCAACCAAGATAAATTCTGACTTTTAGGATCCTGTAATATGGGACAAGACACTTGCATCAGTGGATCTACCTCAAAGGTTGTGACAGCAACAATTAACTATGTAGTTGCATCATGTCCGGTCTCAGCGAACGAGCTAGTGAGCTGAAAGTTGGTGACAGTTTCAGGGGCCTCAGCTTGAGAGGGCCCGTGCAGATTCCAAAAGAATGATTTTATTAAACAGGAGTGCCTAGAGCAATGTTCTCTCAGGGGGTCCAGAAATCTGAGCTACACCCCCCGCTGCACAGAAAAACAAACAACTACTGGAGTTTGAAAAGTAGGTTTGTACTGTGTTTTTCAAATTCTCCTCCCTAGAACAAAGGAGGGAGTGATTCATCTTGAAATAGCTTTGTATGATTTATTAATTCCAATCCATAACGCAGGCTTGCTGATTCTGATTATGTTGGAGGTGGGTCTGGAGATTTCCAGGCTTTATTTGGCTTGAGATGGGATTATTTTCCAGTTTATAAATTCAGCGTCAGTTTTCAGGCACTGGTCCTAAAAAAGGTTTGCATGCATATGCTGATGCTAGGTGAACTGGCTCTCCACTGTTCAGGGACACGCACACAATGAGACTTCCTGCATAAGCCTGCATTAAAGACCTTTTAAAGATTAAGTTTAAAT
The DNA here is from genome assembly GCF_905237075.1 of Dicentrarchus labrax. Lineage (NCBI taxonomy): Eukaryota > Metazoa > Chordata > Actinopteri > Moronidae > Dicentrarchus > Dicentrarchus labrax. The sequence continues at coordinate 1,840,046 of NW_026136714.1, read as the reverse complement.
CACATCTGAGCCAAATCAACATCAATTTAAACCTTGTTTATCATTGATTCAGAGAGTCCATAAGTAATTATTATATACGGAATGTATCTTCTGCTACTTGTCACAGTAACAGTTTGGTGCAGAAGATCCTAATTTGTATTGGATTTTCCATTTTCTGTTTCATTTCCTGCTTTCCACTAGAATAGCTACTCATTTTATTAAGAGATGACTGCGCTTTTAGATTTTGTTTGTACACAAGATTTGCCTCATTGCTTTGCTTTAAACAGAATTCAAATGAGTCCTTATAGGTAGACGGCAACAACAAGGTCTGTTATTCAAAAGCCCTTGTACTTGCTTTTCTGTTGCACTTGTAATTGTAAATACAGGCCCAGTCATTTTCGTCTGGTTCTTGTTTTTTCTAGTTTGCTGATGTCAAATATTGTTGGAGCAGCCAGAGATTTAACAAACCATCCAGCCTTTTAGAGATTTCATTATTTGTAATGCTTGGAAGACATTCTTTTGGTCCTCATTGATAAAGGAGTGTTTGCACAAAAAGGAAATTTAAAAAACAAATTAGAGGAGCCTGTTGCTACACAATGTAAAACCTCAATAACTATATAACTGTATAATATAACAACAGTGGATCCAGTCAAAAATAAGAAACTTAACATGCTTTTTCTTATCTATGGGTACAGTCTTATATTCTCCAGCTTGTGAGTATAAGCACAAGTGTGAGCGAATTTGAATCCTTTATGTAACCTGTGACGACAATGAATCACAGTTCAACACAGAGAGTAAAGGTCTGCAGTCCTGTGGAGAGAGCAGCTCAGACATCAGACTGGGAGAGTGAGACTAACATTACTACCTAGGGACCAGAGGAAGATGGTTCTGTCTTGCAGGACTATCAAGCTTTTCATTTGTCAGCGGTGCCAAGTATTGCCCACAAACAACAGAAAGCTCCTGCTTGTTCAGGAAAAATACAAATTGCTCTGTGGTGCTCTGCTGCTCAGAAATCTGTGTTCCCTGTCGTAAAGACAAAGTCTGGGGCGTCTGGAGTGTTTACTCAGAAGCAGCTAACTGATGCTTTAAATAGGACTGCGCCTGGGTTCAGGGTTGGAGCCCGGCTGCACCCTTGTGTCCCTCAGCGGGGCAGCAGCACTGAGGTCAAGAGGGGCACCATAAATCACAAATCCCCGTCTGATTCGTAAACTGTCGGGACATTGATTTACAGGGCCTGATCAGAGGGAAGAAATCCTCTGGCTGCTAGCATGAAGATGGGAGTATGCTGACGGAGTGTAATCATACAGCAGATTGCTCTTGAAAAGAAGGTCAAAGCCCACTCTTACTGTGATTAGAACCTTTTCTTTATGTGGGCTGTGCTGTTCCAGTGGGGCCATAGGTGATAACAAAGGAGTCTGCTGTGAACTTGTTCCTTAACATCAGGCTTAATTGTAATTACGATAATGTCTGTAGGTGATTTGATAAGCAGCAATACCAGATGTCTGTACGTGTATACATGATTGATAGTGTCTCTTCCTTCTGTTGGAGCCTTTACAGAGCATCTAATACTGATAAGGTTGACAGATGTGAGGAATCGGCAGAGCTGGAGGTCCATTCAGACTAGGGCTGGGTATCATTTAAATGTTTTGAGTACAGCCAATATGATAGCTGAGTGTCAGTGGAAACTTAAATGAACAACACTTATTTCTATATCTTTTATTTATTTTGAACAAGGGGATACAGTTTGGTCAAAAATCCTTGAGGTTAGATTACCAATCACCAAAGATTACCAAAGTCTGATTTTTATTGCATTTCAGTGGTAATTTGATTAACTGCAAATCTCTAATGGAAATTACAACACTAAAGTGCATTCAGTGTTTCACAATTGCTTTGGCTCAGTCTCAATGGTTGAGTTCCAATTTACAAAACAACTTTACACAATATGGTGTACTTGATTTTAACCTCAAAATCTCACTTAGCACACACAATCTCTCAGTTAGGTAATACAGCACACAGTAAGAATATCAGAGCAACACAACATTTTATATGTTAACCATTGAGTTTTAGTCATTGTTGCATTTTACAATAAGGAAAATGTATTAAGTTATTTGAAAAAGATAAATGATGCAGTCTAGAGTCTGACTTTACAGGGAATCCAACATTCATTCAAGGCAAAGCTTAAATGTTATTTAGAGTTTGTGTTTGGCAAGTCAGTTTAGCTTTTTGCGTGAAGGAAAGTTTTAATGGGGCATCCTTACTGGTTAATATGGTTTCAATACCCAGCTCCATCTCAGACTGATGACAACACACTATTACACTTGTCCAGTCCAAAACCCCAAAACATAACTTTTACAATGATATAGCAACAAATGACAGGCTGGAACCAGTGAATGCACTTAATTGATTCATTTATTGGAAAAATTGTTGTTTCATTTTTTACCGATCGATTAATTAGTTCAGCACTAACTCTGGAGAAAGGTAAAACTCGGTAATCATTCCAGATGTCTGGGTCTTCTCTTGGTCTTGTTTTATACATTTAAAACATAATTACAGCAATTACACAATTATAGTACACAAACACTTAAGGCCAGACACTGTAGGCATAAACATTAGTCAATTTTGAGATGTTATTTCTTCTTCTTTCAGACTAGTGGAAAGAAAACACCCAAAATACACATTAAGGTGTACACTTTGTCTGATTTCTCCTGAAGTTATCATTACATAATTCATTAGTTGCTTATTTAAACATATATTTTAAGAAAACTTTTAATACGGAAGATAATTGTCTTATTGAAAGTAATCAACTGGAGAAGTTTCATAGTGATATCTGTTAATGAAAATGTTTTTCTTATTCACAGTTAGTGTCTCATATTACATATTTTTAAAGGCTGTTTTTCTTCCTCTGAGCCAGAAATCTTCACTTCAGTACCACTTAAATACATCAAACCGTTATCTGCAGATTGTTCATATATCAATCATTGGCTGATTTATATCACATTTTATACCTAAAAATGTTCCCAGTTTCCACTGTAAAAATATTTGACTCTAATATGTCAACAAAATGAAACAAGAGTCTTGAACCTGGCTTTATCCAATGTTCATATGTCTGTTCTGGAAATCTATGCCTCATGTGCATACTTAAATATAACGTTTCAGAAAACTTGAAGTTGTAAGTAAGTAATGAACTGGAGAGGTTTCATGGTGATGTACTGTAGTTACCCAATTCACCTAGAACTAGTGCCTCACCTTGAGTAACTCCCCTTCACCATTCCCACAACCACAAATGTTCATTGCCAGCAACACAATGCTTTTAATGAGTCAGAGATTGTAAATGGCAGAAAAACATATGTAACGTCCCATTATAAGTAGGAACACAATGTCATCGGTGTAGTGAGAGGTTAACCTTCCAAAGTTGAGTTGAGAGAGAAATTGCTGCTGCAGATGGCTGTCACTCACTACGAGCACAGTTCGACCTTTGCTTAAAGGCTGTCTGCAGTTTGTACACCAGGAGCTTTTTGGCAGAGGAAGATTGTAAAGTGTCTTCTTGTGGTGAGCTTGCCCTGACTCAGCTCTTTTCTTCTGTCTTCTAGTAGCCGACTGTCGAGTCTTGGAGGGATTGCAGAGATATTCCTCCATCCCCACATACCTGCCTGTCAACTACCAGGTGCTCAACGCTGACTTGGCATTCTTCCTGAAGGAAGCCAACCAGGACTTCATGAGGAACTCTAGCCTGATGTCACGGACTGAGCCCTTCTTCATCTACCAGGCCAGAAGTTTGCCCTCGCTGAACACTAGCTATGGGCCTCTCTCCTTGGAGCAGCCTGTCCCTTTAGAACTCCTACAGAGCCCGGGGACGTTTCCTGCCTCTTCTGTTTTTACCTTCAACTGGAAGGTGCAGACCTTTATCATGAACACCAGGATTCACTTGGCCAAGCCCAGAGTCCAGGTGCTGTTTTATGTCGCAGGCAGGGACTGGGACGACTACAGCGCCATCGACAAGCTGCCCTGTGTGCACATGTTTGCTTTCCATGAGACCCAGGAGGTGCGTGGCACATGCCAGCTGAAGGGGGAGCTGGGGCTTTGTGTGGCTGAGCTGGAGCCCTTGGCCAGCTGGTTCAGCCCGCCCAGCATAGTGCCAGGACGCCAGAGGAGCCTCGAAGTGTCCGAGGGCACGCCGGTGGAGCTCTACTACATGCTGCAGTCCACGGAAGCCGGGGAGTGCCACACAGAGGAGGCCAGGAAGGACCACTACATCCGCTCAAGCCACGAAGGGCTGTTTGGTTCCTACACCTCCACGCCGCTGAGGAGGATCGGAGGTGTGAGGCTCTACCAGAACCCCACTCCTCCACCGCTCGCTGAACACAGGCTGGATAGTAACTTTATGGTCATGGTGCCAGCCACACCCATGAAGCAGAGGGAAACCGTGTCTGCTTTTATCACTGTGTCAGCCCACTCTCCCGTTGAGATGTTTACTCTCAGGTAAGAATGCATTTCTTTTGTTTTTCTGTTTAGTGCCTGGCTGCTGTCTGTGCAATTCTACAGCCAGTGTCTGTGACTCCTGCATTTTCCTTAGTCATTTTATTCTTCCTCAAAGATTTAGGTAGTATCCACACTAAAGCTGTCCACACTAAATCTCTTCTTCTTCCAACTCTTTCAATTAGCAAACGCTATAATTCAGCCTGGTCTCAGCAGGTTAAACCTCTGTTCAATTTAGTTGTCCTATTAAAACTTTATTTCAATTTCTGAAGTCAAGCAACTCAATGAGAATGAAATAATAATTTGATCCCAGCTGATCACACCTGTTAACCAAGGTAAACAGTTCTCGTGTTGCTGTGCTGAGACCATTGATGAAATCAGTATAGATCGTGAAGTCTCACCACATAAACATAAACACACAGGCTAATGACAACAGCTTAATTGTGTTATTGGCTGTATTGGAATTCCAAACAGGTCATCAGAGAGAGTTAGAGAAAAATCGGCTTCTTAACTTTTTTTCTGTAGCACAAGTTCACATCAGTGCAGGCATGTGCCATCGTTTTAGAAGAGCGGTCTTTGTCGTATTCAGACAGGTGTAGGAGAAGGATAAGAGACGAGTAACATAAATCAGCTCCTTGACACTGTTGACACTCACTGTTGAATTCATTCAAAAATTAGTTTTAAGTCTAGTCGCCTTTGTCAAGCATTTCATATAACAAATGAACAAAGGACAGCAACCCATCCTAGGGATCAAACCATGAACCGTCCGTGGAAAAACCCAGACTAACAATGATCTTTACTTTATTGGTTATATTACTGAGACCTGAATGTTCCTTGGGGTATTATTTTCCTTTGAAATGTAAAAACGATCAAACGTCAACCAGTGGACTTTTACACTTGAGTTTTAGTGTGGATTAAAAAAACACAATATAATTGTGTTTATTAGTGAGCTTTAGAGGTATTCTGCTACCTTTGGACAGAATCAGGCTAGCTGTTAACCTGTGCTGTTAAGCTAAACTAACTGGCTGCTAGCTGTAGCTACATACTTACATAAAGACGTGAGAGTGGTATCAGTCCTCTCATTTAAAGGACCAGTGTGTAAGATTTAGTGGCATCTAGCGTGTAGGATAGGGATTCACAAATAATCGCAATAATATTAAAATCGCAATACGGCCAAGTGCAATATCCAAACCGCAAGACGCTGCAGTTTTTGGATCATGGTCAAATGTGTGACTATACAGCATTATAATGAAGTGCTGTAAAACTGGTTTTCCAGATTTAAGCAAACATGTTTGTTTTGTTCGTTTGTTTGGTACAGACCCCAGCAAATGTCACAACTTCAAATTGTGTTGCAGAAATGATCATTCCCACTAATCGTATCGCAATCGCAGAATTTGTCAAAATAATTGCAGTATGATGTTTTTACCATATCGTGCAACCGTAGCGTAGGAGAAACTATGGTGGCCACCAAACTCTCAAAAAACTCAAAAGGCCCTATCTTGAGCCAGTGTTTGGTTTGTCCGTCCCTCTGTAGATAGAAACAGCTAATTTAAGAAAACCACAATGATTCTTATTTTCAGGAGATTATACACTAATGAAAACATACCTATGAATATAATTACAACATACAATTTCTGCCAATAAATGTTACACACTAGACCAGTAACTCTTGGCCAGAAAGCTAATAAGTGCATACTGCTCCTGTTATCATGCTGTGTGACTAGATCCAACCGAATACTTGACTTAAGATATAAATTAGAGTATATAAAGTACATACAAGTTGAATTTTTATGGTTTTAGTAGAGAATGTTCTTTGTAAAAATGTATTTTTATTTTTATACATCATAACAGTTAGCACGCATTTCTCCCACAGTGAAATAGTAAAAGAGCGTGGTTATCTCTCAGAAATAGCTTGAATCAGTGAAGCTGTTGATAGGTACTAATTACAGCAAACAGATGAGACAAAATGATTTAGATAATTAACATGCAATTCAAATGAGGATGTCATTAATTAAAATGCATGTCCATTAGTGTAATGACTCAAGCCGATCTTAATCACGCTGGTTTAGAACATTAAAAAACCTTCGGAGATGCTGCACTGAGAGGTCAAGCCAATTTGTCAACCTGTGTAAAGGAAAACAAGCTGTATGCTGAATAGGAGGGGTTTTTTTTCACTTAGGCAATGTGAAAAGCACAAAAGCAATTTTCAAATGAAACATAATGTTTATATAAAGCGGTTCCACTCTTCTTTTCTTTTTCCAGTTTTTATTAATAAAGATCATTTACCCAGCTAACAAAAAAGATACAGTGTGTGCTTTAGGCTCAGAATTGGAGCTAAGGTAAACAAGTTCACAATAGCTGTGAAGTTTTAATAAGCCAAACAAACTCCCCAGACTTGTATCCTTCCTGTGCTTCATTTAATTACCAAATAGTTGTCCTGCAGTGATAAGGCATTAAAACTTTTTCTTTCTCAAAATTGAGAAACTCTGAAAGACTTCTTTCATCAGACAAATGAACAGGCCAGGCTGGCCTCAGAGGCAATGCCTGTGGTGTTTTTACTTGGCAGCGTAGCGCATGGCAGGCGCAGGTTGGCCATCTGAGAGCGGCAGATATGGAAAGGCCTCTGTGTGGTCCTAGGTGATAAGGCTGTCCTCATACATGCATTTGTTAGGACGCTTAATCACTGGAGCGAGAAGACTTTGATCTCTATATTCACAACGTCATTATCATCTGGGTACTACGCACTTCTGTGTCGGCCATTGTTGGCTGTGTAGCCCTGAGTGCGGGATGAGCTCATGATCCTGTGAAAGCTGTCAAACAGACCTTCCGCTACTTCCAGTTTTATTAGATTCCCAGTTTATGCACATTCAATAACAAAATCCAAGGCCAAGTCCTTCATATTCCATTTCTTAGTTTTCAGCATATCTGTATTGAAATCCTGGATGAAAAAGCTTGAATTCAAAAGAGAATTGAAATATCCACTTAGTCCTTCAGTCATTTTTTTTCCTTTTCACCAATTCCGTTTTCACCTATGTGTCGTCCATTATGCTAAAAGGCTCATGCTGTGATATATGTGTTATGCAATGAAAGCTAATTTCACATATTTTTAATAGCCAATCATCCGGCCAATTTATTACTTTGTGGATGCCCAGCATGGTATGCCTTGCCGGGGAATTTCTGCCATGACATGCTATTTTTAATTTGATGGACTCTGATTTGATTTAACCTCCCCTGTGTTAATAGGCTGTGTCACTCAGGAAAGTTTTTGACTCATTTTTACTGCAGTTTACTTTGCTCAGATTTAGAAGGATTTTGGTTTGCAGTGTTTTAATAGTTGCTGCTTTTAGTCGCTATCATGAGTCATCCTGACATATGAGCACATTTGTATTTCCTGTCTCCTCTCCCTTTGATAAGTCACCGTCCACTGGAGAAAATTATATGAAAGAGGATGCTGCCTGAATTATCATATAAAAAGACTATTGTGTTTATGGTTCATAATGTGTTTTTTTTTTTTTTACATTTCTAAAGATTACATCACCACCATCTTCATTGCACTAATGTCAAGGTGTAGAGATACAGTTCAGAAGGCTCCCATGTTCACAAAAATGCCCAAGATGCTCTGATAAAAGCTATCTTTCATTTTACTGACTGTGCTGATTTTCCTAAAATACCCTTATCCTGTTACCTTGAGCTGTGATTGCCCTCTAAATGAAAAACCACACGTTCTTGGACAGTCTAATCAATGACTGTGAAAATATAAGTTGTAATACATGATCTTTCCATTCAAATTCTACACCAATGTTTCTCAGAAACAAGAGACAAGAGAAAATATTTTCAGAAAATAACAAAGTAATATATTTAAAACTTGTTTAATTGCGTCCTCCTGAGTTTTGCTTTTTCTTCTTTTCTACAGCTCCCCACAGAGAGAGCACTCTCAGAATACTACAGTACTTTATTTGCATACAACTCACCATATTAATAAAGTCTAGGCATCACTGACACCTCATTAAAGAGTGTAAGTGTGAAAGAACCGATAACGTAGTTACTGTGTGATAATAAAAAACTTTTAATTGGTTAAATAATTGGTGATTATCTCTTGAACAGTCATGTTAGTAAGTAAATATAAGTGATAATGTAATAATGATATTGAGAAATACAACATTGTATAGAAGGAAATAACAGCAGTAATAATTTTAATTTATAAGCAACTTCAATGTGAAATGTAACCACTGCTGAGTACTGAAAATTTAAATATCACTGAATTTATAGCACTGAAATATATTATTCTGAAAACAAAGTAGCTTATTTTACTTGGTTTATATTTCCTCCTTGTAATTTTAATGCTCCAGTTTAAGAAATGTGTCCCGTATGAAAATATTTAATTTCTTTAGGTACAATTTGTCAAATTAGGATTTAAACATTCAATTCAGGAGAAAAACAAAAAGTCGAATAAAAAGTAAAATTCAAGTCGAAAAATTCAAACTTCAGACATCCCGGGTACCAACATCAGGATACGCTACTCCTTTCCAACAAAGTAACATTCACCGGCGTGGTGCGGAGATGTTCTCTACCAACTTTGGTGATGATTGCACAAAAATTGTTGAAGGAGCAGCGAAAAAGCAGATTTGGACAAAATTCCAAATATATCTATATAAATATATATAGACACAAGTGGGCGTGGCTTATATGGATGGATGTGTTAAGTGGGAACTGAACACAACATTGGAGGCGGGGCTCTGTGGCGCATGAAGCCAAACAAGTACAATTTTCCCAGTATAACATTTCCCGAATTTCAGCATATGCTTCCGGTTTAGCCCTCTGCTAACTTGAATAGAAATAAAATGATTTAATTGTGTGGCTCTAATAGACTTCCCAAATGTTATCGGAGCGAATGGATCAAACTCTGATTCGCAGGGGTTGTGAAGCTCAAAAAAATGTCCAGCGTTTTTACAGCCGCTTCTTTCACAAATATTATCTTTTATGTCAGTATGTCAAAGACTGGCACTCCTTCTGCGGGTCTTGGTCTGGACTGTTTCTGAGACTTACAGTTCAAAGATTAAAGACTAAGACGTAAAGCTTGTTGTTACAGCACCACCATCTGGCCAAATTGCACCAAATTTGACACTACACTTCCTTGGGTCTTCAGCTGGATACTCACCAAGTATGAAGTCAACTGGATGACTGTTGTTGAGAAAATTGTAGGACATAGATACAGAGATTCCCTCCTTTACAGTTAGAGAAGGGGACACAGGTTTGACCTCAGCTAAACAATTTTCAAGAGGAAAGCAATGTATACTGTCATATACTCTATATAGAAGTTGTAAGTCATTCCATCTATTAAAGTACTGTAAAAAGGCTAGTAAAATATAAATAAATATAATTTATACCATCAACCAGCTTATGACATCAAGATATTTGATGACATTTTGTGAAGCTTACACATCCTAGAGTAATTTCATTACCAGGCGATATATATCTTTTATATCTATATTTGCTAAATATACTGGGAATTATAATACCCAACATCTTAGGATGGTTTTAAAATGTCTTGTCAATGTCAAAGGACAACATCAAAATATGAATTAGTGTGAACAAAGATGGATTATGCAAGATTAACTCTTTGATAGCGGGGTTTTGCTTTGCTGTGTTCCTTTGCTGTATACCGTCTTTGATATTTCCCTGCTTTGTTGTGCTGGATGAGAAACAGTATCACATCATAGTGTACTGTAGAGCCGTTTTATCACGAGCAGGAGTTACTCCTCGTAATGTTTTCAAAGAACGAAGACATTTCTGCACTCCAGCATAGCCTGCGCGGTTGCAGGGGAGTCGGATGAAGGGAAAGACATTGAAAAGGCGCTTAGGACTTTAAGGCCATTAGATTTAATATGCAAGTAATGTATAAGTTGGACTCATTATCATAATATGTTTTCTGTTATCACTGTGCAAGCAATTACAATTGTGATATGTCATTGATAATTCATTATTATCCCCTCCGTATTAGTTGGTTCATATGCAAATCAAATGCAACGAAGGAAATTATTTTAAAGGATATTTTCCTCCTGCGGTCTCCAGTGGTATAAAGGAAAAACCCAGAGCACAAAAGGAAATTGCTCTTTTTTTCTGTCTTGGTGCAGTGCTGCCATACAGCATGAGTCATTGTACAGTGAGGGTCATTACATGGGCCCGTGCTCAGCCATCATACGGTATTTCTCATGTCTTTGTGTATGTAGATTACCTTCCAGACAAAAAGTTCCTGCTGTAAGTGAAGTAACAAAGGAGCACACACACACATACACACACACACACACCACTGATGACAGGTTGGAGGCCTGGTAGGGATTGTGTGGCAATTGTTAGGGTGGAGAGAGGGAATGAACTTGATGTTTTTAATAAAGCAAGGACCTCTTCAGTTCTCTAACAATTTAACATTGACTCACCGTGGCCTATGGAAAAACATATAATAGTTTTCTTGAAATGTTTGAACTGAATATTGTATGCAGAATAAATTGAAGTTGAATCTTATAGTTTGAAATCAAATTTAATTTAATTAGCTTTTTCAAGTTGTGAGTATTATTTCAATTTCAGTTGGGAATTCAGTTTTCAAATTCAGTTTCTCAAAATTAAGTTTCAGCTCAGACACTTGCACTCATCTGGGGGAAAAGAAGAATCATTCCAACTTCTTTCAAAGGACTTATTTGAACCACAAGTCTGAACTGAATTTAAAAACTGAATAGATTAAAATCTCCGTCCCTGAAATACAATTTTACGTTTTGTGAGAAAGTGCTTTCTGTTAAGGTGTTAAAATTCTTTCACCTTTTAACTGTAAAGTTTCACTTGAATTGTGTTTCCTTAAACTGACATAAATCTGACATGGAAAGTTGAAATAAAAACGTTAATCTGGGGTGTGAAAGAAAGACCCGCTCATGCTCTCTCTAAAAACTCAGACTATCCTCCCTTCAGCCAGAGGAAAATGTACAATATGCTCCCTCTTCTTTGACCCGTCCTCCCCCCCTTAGTAATTTTTGTACAGTCCCACTGAAAACCCTTGATGCACACACAGCAGTATCAGTACAAAAATATGGAATTTACTGATTAAGGTAATATCATCAGTGCTTTACTGGAAGTGCATCGCATCTCCAGCAGTATATGGTTTTACTTCTGTGCAATCAACAAATTAATTTAGCCTAAAATGACATAAAGTGCTTCGACTTGAGGGTGACTTTACATTTGGATCTTACAAGTGTTAGTCTTACAACTCTAAAGAAATCTTTGCTTGATCTTGCTCCCTTGGGTGTGATTTTACCTTAAAAGGCTCTGAAAGGGGAAAGACTGGAATAAAATTGGCTGCAATGACACAAAATTCTGTGTTGAGATAATAACTCTCATTGCCGTAGTTATACTTTCATCTACCTTTTGTATGTGCGTGTTACTGTGCTTGTGCTTGTATGTACTCTTTGTGCGTGTGTGTGTGTGTGTGAGATGCAGATGTGTGGCAGATGCAGGTGTGTTGTACGTACACACTGTTTGTGTGTTTCAGCTGTTTGCCAACCCGATAAACACTGCTGGTCTTCTGCATGCAGTTTGTTTAATCGTTTGCCTCCCGTGGAGAACATTCTAGCAAACATTTGTTTGCAAACAGATTTCAATAAAACTGTCAGCCTTTTGCAATCACATTGTGTACTTGAGTGTTTGTGCATGTGTTTGTGTGTCAGTGTTTGCTGACACGTCTGAGCCCGGCGCTATGCTCACACTGTGAATACCCAAAGCAGTGTATGAGCGACCGTGATGGAATCAATTTGCCACATCTTTAAAAGCCAGTGCATCAGTGAACAAATTATCTACCATTACGCTTCATTATGTGTGCTGATGGACAACAGTGACTAATATATGCAAGAAGCAGTGGCCTCAAATATCAGCAGGAGGGACAGGATATAATGGAGTAGGTATAGAATCGTTCTCCCAAATCGAATCTGAGGTACAAAGTCATTCCACTGTACTCTCTAAAATATGGTTTAAGGGTGCCCAGTTAGCTCAGTCAGTAGAGCTGCTGACCCTTATACACAGTGGCCAGAGTTCGAGTCTGACCTGCGGCCCTCTCCCCTGTCTCCAAGCTATCTCTGTCAAATAAGGGCCAAAAAAATAATACTTTAAAATATAGTCTAAGATTTATTACCATAAGGCTTATTTGGCTTCCTTGGTATCATTATTATAGTATACATTAACATTACCTGCACACTGTTTTGGAGAGACTAACTATATTTTTTCTATCTCAATACAATAATCACATGCCATATGTGTATTAAAGAAGTTATGGGTTGCTGTTATCATCCCTTCTCTGCAGTCTGGCCGTGATGTGTTTCCACTGTAGAACGACTGTGCTGAAAGATATGGGGGATAAAATCCACAGTCCTCATTCTGTGCAGAAAAGTAATATGAAACTAATAAAAACTAAGCATTTTTAAACAATAAAAACTGAACTGAAACTGAACTGAATTGAAAACAAGAATTGAATTAAACGGAATAAAAATACAAAACTATATTTGACTACGACACAGGGTTTATAATTGCATACATTACAATACATTGCAATGCAGTAGGCAAGGCGATATATTGTGCCTTTTTTCAAATCTAATTTGAGGAAAAAATGTCATAGTTAAAAGAACACACCACCATATGCATAAAAAACAAGTTATGCAACCAGAACAGTGGGACCTGCATTTGTATTTATCACAGCTGCTGCACATTCAACATCACAGCCCTCACATTTACAACACTTTCTTACACCCCTAGTATCTTCCCCAGTTACTCTCTTGTTAGTGTGAAATTCCCTGTTTGTGTTTCCCCAGACAGTGTTTCCTTGCTAAGATGAGGGATACATGCTGGTAGTCACATGTGGGTTTGTTTTCTGGGACCCAACATCAGCCGGATGAAGACACCTCTTTTTTTTTTTGTCTATCTGAAGCTTCATATGTGCTTGGGAACTCTATAATACATTTTTGTACTGAAGAAGGACTGTGGACTCCTCTATTTATTATAGTACATTTGCTCTATGAAAGAACTGCATAACAACCAGACTGGAGAGCAGGGCTGATTACAGTGACCATTCTTTCAATGTGCACATGGCATTGAGTATTGTACTAAGACAGACTCCGTGCTCATTCAAATTGCTTAGTTTTACTGACCAATAGTCCAAAACTCAAATTGACTTTACACTGATATAAAGCAGAGAAAAGCAGCAGGTCCTCGAGAAGCTGGAACCAAAGACTATTTGTCATAAATGATTATTATTGAAATTGTTGCTGATTAAATGTCAAAAATCTGACTGACGATTGAGCAACTAATTGTTTCAGCTCTAGGAAGAATTCCTCACACTGTCCTCCCTCCTATCAACTACAATGGCTTATATAAGACAATAGTTATTCATAAGACATAGCAGTTCAGCCTCAGGAATATGTCGGGAACATGTGCTCCCTTGATTTTTAAAGGTTATATATGAGTTTTAAAACATCAACTATTTGCTAAAAAAAGAAAAGAAAGATATAGTGGAGTCATAGTGTCCTGAGCACTCCCTCTGCCTGTGTTGCTGTCACAGCCTCAGTGAGTTGTGAATTGGTGATTGTTGGAACAAACAAAGGTTTTTTTCGGTCCACTTTGAATGAAGTAACAATGTTTCAATGATATGTGAGATAAAATTACTGTTTTTGTCTATGGAGTCTGGTGTCGATTTTACGACTGTTTCTGGTTAAAGAAAAGATCTATCTCTAGCTCAGTCTGAGCCTGTCAGTGGCAAAACCAAACATGTTTTCAGAGGACAGGCACGTTTGTCCCAGGGGATTGGGTTTTGTTGCCGCAGCCATTACAGCCAAATATTTTCACATGTAACTCTGTGAATTAGGGGGTTTATTCTGACCAAACCAGAGTTTGTGATTTTTGGAAAGCCTGTGAAAAGACTAACAAAGATGGTTTTATTGTCTTCCTGTCCAATTTGAAGTTTGTTTGAGGTAAAAATGATTAGTTTTGTCAATGGAGTCTGGTGGGCTTTGTTTGTTGTCTCAGATGCTGTCCTGTAGTGCGACATCTGGTATGTGAATTTAGTATATAAAACTTTTAATAATAACACATTTCTGTTTGTGTTAATTTGTGCATTGACATAATGATTTAATCTTCCAAATCTATTTCCTCCAAACATACACTCTGGCCTTCAGGCTTGCAGCTGCTGGCCACTAATGGCTTGAGACAAACGTCCCAATAAAAGTAATACTTCAATGAAACAAATGAATAACTGCTCAGGTTGAGAAATGGATAACAACCTAAATGGTAGCTGGCTTAAGCCAAGTGGGATACCCCTCTCTTCACAAAAGACCACAACACACAGTGGTCACACACACATCCGATTCATTACAGTGCAATCTCATTTGAAAGCCATCATCGCTGGCTATAAACAGGCACTGAATCAGCAGCCACGGGCTTCTGCAGGGGAGAATATGTGATGAAAGACTAAGAAAATGCCTTGTCATTTATTGGCAGGCATTGGAGCCATAAGCCATTTTCCTAAAACAGCTTCTCCATTTGAAAGTGGGAGAAAGAAGCACTCCGGGGACCAGATATAGATGATTAAGACCAAACATATCTCAGAGAGCGGCTTCAAATATGCATTAAATAAATTTTGTCAGATGTCTCCTAGTCATTATGAATAATATCTTTGTGGTTTGTTTATATTTAGTCTGTGAGAGCTTGCAATATGATTTGGCAACCTGCTGCAGATTGCTTGCGAATTTCCAAAACAAACTGTCTTCTTTCCTGTTAAAGTGGCTAATAGTGTCGGCAGCAAAGTCTTTCTGGAGCCCTCTTGGATGCAGCCCTTCAAAAAAACCCTGAATGTTTTAAGAGCTATTTGTTTTCTTGCAGGAAGGAGTCTCCTCACGTTTTCATTAAGGTGTCAAACATCAATGTCTCTTATGCTGAGCTTGCCGATTTAAATTTGCCCCATTATGTTTGTTACATTTTTATTAGCTGATAGAGTGTGTGGCCTTGCCAGCGGCTGACTGAGGTCCTGTTAACAAACACTGCTGCCAGCAGCTGGGTACACAGAGACGGCAGTGCTGTAATAGAGCAGAGTGGTGCATCGCTCCCACATCTAGCCCCCATCTCTCCCACACAGCTCCATGGGGGGTCCTATCATCTGCGTAGGCTCCATCTAGTCGCTCTTTTAGTGAATATACAGTATTGTTCACCCAGGAATAGCATTCATATATAATTAGACAGCGACACAGATATACTGTTGGCTTACTCGTTACATAGAAGCAGGTTTTTCTTTGCAACTCGACGTCTGAATTCAGAATGTATGGCAGAAAAAGAATCAATTTCTCAGTATTGTTGAACATCACGATCCAATAGCTTTCACATTAGTTAGCGGTGCAAATGTATTTTCTTTTCACTTCAATGCACAATAAAACTTACTTGGCATGAGAGACACAGAAATGTATAAAATATAAAGAGGAGAATTGTGTAAAAAGTTCCCTAAATTGGAAATAATCTGCTCAAAATTCATCCAGATCACTCACTTTACACAAACTTCTTGCAGTTACTGAGTTCCCTATTTGGGTTCATTGTACAGTTTTGAGTATAATCAAAATCACTTTGTCAGTTTATAAATTATATAAAATGGGTCCCTTGAGAAACCACTGGCCTAGCACATATCTAAGCACAGGAAAGGAGACAGTTGACTGAGGTTCTGACTGAGGCTTACTCAACTGTTATTGGACTACATAGCAAAGGGGTGGGGCTTTTGGGCTCTTTTTGTTCTTTTTGCTGGTGAGCGAGAAGCATCAAATAGGCTTTAAGATGTCTGACCAGTGTGCATGGGAGATCTTATGAGAACATGAAACAAACTGGACTTGATGGCAAGTGTTAATATGTTCCAGCATTTACTGCAAACAAGAAACCAAACACACACACACACACACACACACACACACACACTAAGTTTTGAGTTTCTTTTCAACTTAAAACTCTTTTTCTGAAACTGTTCTGTGCAGTTGGGACGTGGTTACATTTCTCCTAACGTAATTCTCACCCAACTGACTGAGTAAACAGGAAAACATGTTTAAGAACTGAAGCCATTACACATGAACTGAAAGCATTCTTTAAGGTTTTTTGTGTCAGTCCGACTGGTACAATAAAACGTATGGAATTATATTTGTGCTCCTTTTGACCACAGGAAAGTACTCTTACATGCACCAAACTTGTATTCTGTAGAGACCTCATTATAATGTAAAGAATAATTTCATTTAAGCAAACCAAACTTTCTTTTATGCTCATTTGCCCTGTCGGCTCGTCCTCTATTCTTTTCATGATAACAATTTCTGTAGAAAATATAATGTATGTGCTTGCAAAAAATTCTATTTTGTGCTCAAAATGTCCCTTTGCTGTCTCACAATTAAGACACAATATAACCCCGTAGGCTCCATGGTGAAGAAGTTAATAATCTGGACTTCAGCAGTGGTCTTAATGTCGTCACCACCAATCATCCTGAATTTTTTTAAAGATTATTTATGTTTCTGTTTGATCCACTGATTACATTTGTAACCACCCTGACCAGCTGTTACAGGTAAGATCAGCACGCTAATTGAATGCTGACGAATATTAAATGCATTGAACCCTACAATGAAATAGCCTGCTGGAAGGCTAATAGAGGCCAAGCTCTCGCTACTGATGAATATATTGACAAGAACAGAGCCTCACAGATCACAATACGTTTCCCGCTCTCTGCATTATACATGCAGCTGTAATTATTTCTTTGTAGAATGACTGAATTAAATTACAATAATAATTCTATGTTATTC
Organism: Dicentrarchus labrax; assembly: GCF_905237075.1. Lineage (NCBI taxonomy): Eukaryota > Metazoa > Chordata > Actinopteri > Moronidae > Dicentrarchus > Dicentrarchus labrax. The sequence goes on along the minus strand of NW_026136714.1, from coordinate 1,822,746 downwards.
AGCGCTAATTAAAGGGTCAGCTTATTCAATCCCCAGTCTTTTACTTACACTTTCTTTTGCCCCTCTCACTTTTATTCCCTTCTAAGCATAAACACGATCAAAGCGTTTTTCTTATAATTAATTACAGTCTCTAAGCTACACCAGCTTGTAGTTTCATGTTTAATTTAAGGTCAGTATTTTATGGATTCTTCCAGGCTTATAATAATAGTTGTCCATCGCAAAGTCCTGATTTAAGTCTAGATAAGCAGTTGTCTTTTCAAATGAATGACCATTTATTATTAGGGATGAGCATACTTAAATAAATGAATACAGTTACTTTTAGATTGTTTAGTTTTGTTTTAATAGTCAGTTTTGTTTCCATAGTCATGCATTATCTAAAGTGATAAAGGGAAAAGCAGATGTAGAGAAGAGAGGCTAATTAGATTTTTTTTAAATGTACTGAAACAACCATCCATCGGTCACCCTCCAGATGCCACTAGAAATACAGCGTGTCATGCAGACTACATTTAGACCTCGACTCTTTGGCTCCGTTTGATTGCGTCGTCCATTAGACCTTGAATGAATCTCGGCTTATTAGCAGTAGGGAAGTACAGAGGTATGATTTAGTGCTGATTTTTGGAGGGAACACAATAACCTTAAATTGAATGGTTTCCCTATTCATTTTCATAGACTTTAATGTGCCCTTCTAACTCTGTAATTGGCACTGTAACTGGTTGTATTATATCTTCCGTGACTCTTGTAGCCACTTGTTCACTGACAGTGGCTAATTATCTCAGTTAGTTGCGTTCTTGAAGTTATGGGAATCAAATAAAAAAAGTAGTCAGCAGTTAGAAACGTGATGATTCTCAAGGGATCTATCACTACTGCGTTCTTCTGACATCCAGATAAGAATAGACGTAAGAGGATTATCTTTGCACCACAGATAAGTGTAATCAAATTTATCAGATGCTCAGTAGATTAAGATGTGGAAGACATAGGACTACATTTTTGTATGTGAATGCTTTCTTAAAAACTTCTTTAGAGGTCTTATCTCCACATACACCCCATGACAGTCTGTCCTTTAAAGGAAGGGTTTGCCATTTTTGAAATATGCTTTTTAGCCAAGAGTTAGAAGAGAAGATCGATTGGAAAAAATGTAGCTAGAGAGCTTGTAGATACAGCACAGTTAGCTTAGTAGAAAGACTGGAAACAGGAGGAAACATCTGGCTTTGTCCAGAGATAACAATCTGTCTACCAGCACCTCTAAAGCTCAGCCTGCAGTCCGTTTCGTCTCGGATCTATAATATTCTCTAAACTGTAGCTTATATTGCGGGTTACTGAAAAGACCCGGTCTAAAACATTGCTAGGATGCTCGCTTTGGGCCATCCTTGTTAAAAAAGAACAAATCACCTACACTGCAGATGGATACGTCATAAATTAACTACACTGCAAAACATTCACAGATATATTTTATTCTACTAAAAAGATACATTTGTAAAGGTAAAGGAAAACACATTTTGAATGGCAGTAATGAACTGATAAATATCAAATCAATTCTTTAATTGCAGGCCTAATCATCCAGTTTTGTAGATTAATAAATAACATGGGAAGAATATTGATCAAAATGTGAATTCAAATTTTCTGAATACATTTTCTTTTCTTAGTTGTATCTTATACCTCAATGAACAGACACAGATACAGGCAAATGTTAAGGTGAAAGGCAAAAACAGCATCAAGAATTTTAACATATAAACCAACTTGTTTTTACTCTCGAGTGTGATATCCTTCCACATTTCCACTAACTAACTGGTGTGTGAAGGTAAAGGTAAACGAAAGAGACATTAGAATGGATGTAATGAACTGATAAATATCAATTCCTGTGTAGTTTTCTGTCACGAATAAAAGTTGGATAGCATGTACAGTCCTGCATTCAGTAATTTGCGTGCTGTGTGATTTTTTCAGTGTCAAACATGTGCTGTGGCACACACAGGGGGCGGGCCGGTGACAAGATGCTGTGTTGTGCTTTCAAAATAAAAGCAAGTGAGTTAAAGATTTCAAAATCAAATATTTTTCTCCTCCGCGGTATAATTTTTGGGTGGGACAAATGCGCCTGTCTATATTATATTATAATATTGGACCCCCCTGGTTCCTACGCCCTTGGGTTCAGGCACTGTTTAGGCACCGGTAACAGTAAAAAACTCAAATGATACCCAACCCTAGTAGTTAGTGAGCTTTAGAGGTGCAGGTAGGTGGATTTCGTTGCCCATTGGACAGCGCCAGGCTAGCTGTTCCCAGTCTTTATGCTAAGCTCAGCTAAACAGCTTAGCTTATACATGTATATGTGTGGTATCAATGTTCTCATCTAACGCTCATCAAGAAAGTGTGTTTTCCTTTAAGGACAGCTAATTTCATGGTGGGACTTATTTCAGTAATATTAACACAGCAAATAAATCACCAGTAATTTAAATGTTTAGGAACATCTGCCTGTAAATATTGTCCGCTAGTAATCAAAACAAAAAATGTTGCACATGTTTATTATCCATATGTTCACCAAGAATAGAAACTATTTTACTTAGTGTTGTCCTCCAGTCCTGTCTGGGGAAGTTTAAGTTTCTAGTTTAAGCTTTGAGGTTGAAGTCAGACAGAGAACATGCTGTTGCCTCTGTTTAGATCAGGCTATCCAAAGTCCCCACATAATACAAATACTTGCAGCTACTCTCAGAACCAGTCAGACAAATTCACTGACAATATCATGATCCTCAGGTTGCCTTTCCAATCCGACACTTTACACATTAATCTCTGTCCTGATTTTGATGACCTTTGTCCAAAACCCTGTGGGAAGCCACTTCACATGTAGGATTTACTCAGTTCATCCCCACCTTGTGTGTCAACGAGTGTATATCTGACTGGCTGCATCCAGGGATCAGGACAGTAAAACATGTACCTAGTAACAGCTCTGCTCTCCACAGACAGACAGAAATACAGCCCCCTGTGATCACTGTCTCCCAGTGCAGCCCCGCCCCCACAGACCTGCTTCAAATCAATGGTTTCAGGCAGAGCGCCATTATACCTCCCTATACTAGGCAGATTTTTTCTCTTTTCCTGTCCGGACTAGCTTCTATGCAGTGAAAGTAACAAGCCTATCATGAATGCATAATACTAACGTCCCAAGATTTAGAAATATCTAACATTAGTTTCTGGTATAGATATACTGTACAACACCATCCAGTGGCTCTCAAACATTGCACCCACATTGCAGGAAACCCTGTTGTGCTAAGATGCAATTCTAACCTTTTAATTAAAAACTACTGCCAAATACTTGCAAATCCAAATATTGGATATTTTTCTATGTTTCCATAGCGACCAACTCATCTCAATGCCACAGGTGAAATGGGTCTTTGTTTTATTCTCTCTTCTGCGCCGGACCATCAATCGTAACCTGTGTTGAAAAAAAAAATGTTTTTATGTTGTCTGATGATGTTGCACTGGCACTAAGAGCTTAGGCAAAATACTGTTCAGTTCCAAACTCAATACTCCATAGCTTTATAAGCTCCAATAAACAAATAAGTAATTCAAGAAACCACGGCAGTAACAAACTGGATTATACAGCAGAAAGTGCAGAAGTGAAACTCACTATTAAGTGTAATGGTGTAATGCAGTAGTGGAGGGAAGTATTCAGAACCTTTTGTTAAGTAAAATACCGCCCTAAAAGAAATTCTTCATTAAAATTTGAAGTCCTGAATTGAAAATAATAAACACATACTATGCAGTAGTAGGCATTGCATTGCAAAATCACCATTTAAAGTTGGCCCCTCTTCCCCAGCTCGAGTGAGCTGAGTGAGATGCATCATGCTTGAGGAGAGGGAGTGATGTTAGCGAGTTCAAAGCTGTGACTCAGCAAAATAAAACATTTTTTCTTTTTTTTCCGATTGTTTCACAGCAGTTTTGTTCTAAAGCACAAATAAACACGGCCACACCTCCGCACAACCCTGCGGGAAGGTGCCATATTTCTGGATTTTGTCTGAATGCAGCCAAAGCTAGAAAATAAAGGGAACAGAGGGCTGCAGGGTCTCTGCTCATATAGACAGCGCCACACATTTCTAGTTGGTCGTTAGTGATGATTGAGAGGAATATGTTTTTATGCATTTATGTTCTCTGTTAGAAAAATCTTGCGTTGTATGCTTTTAATTAAAATTATGTATAATTAGCTAAATGTACTTTTCAAATGTACTGATCATAAAAGTGGGTGAAATGGCCCCTGTCAGTTTAATGCTAATATATCATTAGATTAATACAATTTTTAAGTCGTATTTTACTGTTGCAGTTATAAGAGGTGGAGCTAATTATTAACTGCTTTACACAGTAAAGGTAGTGTAATATATTACATTATATCTTATACAGTAAACCTTTGTTGAGTTTGTAAAGTATGTATTAACCTTAGCTGTCAAATAAATGTAGTGGAGTGTTGTAGTTACCTGTGATATAATTCTTTGTATCCGTGTTGGCTTTTCTTTGGATTAATTTAAGCTGTTCTAGTGTATAAAAATATATAGTACTTGATTATATCAGTGTGTATGAGTTATATGATGAAATACTGGCACTAAGCTGAACTCTGACCCAGCAGCAACCACTCAACCACTGATAGTGTGTAGACATTCTAACCATGGAAATTGAGCTGAACTGCTACTTGACCTCCAAACTAGATCAGTGAGGGATAATCCTAAGCATAATACTAACAGAGCACAAGAAAGGCAACATCAGAGTTCATCCGGTCTCAAGAGAAGGCCGGGTCGTGATTCCAACTTTTTATGTTAACAGAATAATAATTACACATAGCTTGGAAAGAGAGGCGGTGTGTGTGCGTGCACATATTTGGGTTTATGTCTACATCTATGGTGTGCCAACATTACTTTGAGTGTGTCACCTCTCTTCAGGGCATGTTTGATTGCAATTTACACACATTTCTGTAGCTTAGAATAAAGAGGATGAGTCATTGAGCATACCTCTCTGAGGCTATGTATATGCACAGCTGATAATAATAATAAAGCCACCCGCATGTGTGACATCAGCTGCTCACATCTGTTTTTGTTGTTTTGTTGGTTCCAGCTGGATTTTGGTGGCTAAGAAGAGCCATACTCTCTTTATGACCTTTTTACATGTGTATCTAATCATCAGGTACACATCTCTCTATATTTTTTAGTATGCTTCTTCATCTTTTATTTGTTTCAAATATTAGGTCTGAGGAAAACAAATGTTTTTAAAGATCCCTTCCACACATGTATTAAGACATACACCAAACAGCCAATATTACCACCAGGGAAGCCCAGATGGTCGTAATGTTACGGCTGATCGGTGCATATGCAAACAGTCTGCTTGGAACAGGATGTGTGTCTGTTTGATTAATAAGTATAATTTCCACATTGAAATCCTTAAAAAAGGCATCTTATCCTTTACGAGATTCTGAATGTGTCAGAACAATCTGAAAGGAGACTGAACATTTAGTTCATTTATTTTAACACAGTATAACATCACATATCTGATCTTATTCTCATTGTTCAAACCACGGAATAAATAACTTCCAACTTTACAAAAACAATTAGTGGCGGGCTTATTGATACGATGGATGATCTATAACGTTAACAGTTGCTTACAATAGAACTCACTCCTCTCCTTCCTCCACCTGAACACGCTGTGTGTCCAGTCCTACGATGGTGTTTGTTCCTGGTGTCTGCCCAGCTCTGTTGCCCCGCTCTAGCTAAGCTTCCAGCGCCACTCCCCGGCAGTCCAAACCTTTCCTTTGAGCTCGTAGTCTGGGTACCGTCAGCTGATCGACCCCTATACTCACCAGGGCAATTGTTGCACGATTATCCGACTAATGAAAAGTGCATCGACTAAGACTCTTCTAGTTGACAGACAGTTTACTATTAGTCTATTATGGGACAGTACTAATTATTATACAAGCTAATCACAGGTGTGTAGTAAAATGGCACCATATGAAAAATTAGAAGACTTCAGCATTCTGTGTAATTAATTCATCAATGCATTAACCATAATTTTATTTCTAGGATATATACCATATGCAGATTTTATTGGTGTGATTTATTTTCCAGTTTTTATCAGCGTGCTTTGTGTGCTAACACAGTATAGACTTACATTACTCATTAAACACCAGTACAATACAGTCCATCCTCATCCTGTACTGTTGTATTGACGCAACAAAACATACAATCCCTTCTCTCTGTTGCACTGTGTATTCCCTATAATGTTTTACTTGTCTCACTGTCTATATGTTCTGTTGTATTTAATTCTGTCAAAGCTCCTTTTGTGGAAAAATCTCTTTTTGCTTTCAAACATAGATCTCCATTATGGAAATCTCTGTGCTGACTCTGTTAAAGCATGGCAGGGCTACTGCTGATAGAGCCTGCATGATAAAGGAAATCTACCAACCTTTTTTTTTGCCTCCTTGAAACAGTGGCAGCGCTGCCAGAGCACAGCGAGGACTTGAGAAATAATGTATGTCATCAAGGAAGAAGAGCGCTCACGCGGGCTGCCTCAGTGATTACAATGACAAACTGTTTTCACTGTTTGAGTGCTGACCATCTATAGCTGGAGGGCAGTGCAAAAAAACAACAAAACAAAACACACACAGAGAAGAGAAAATAACCATACATTTATGGATTGAAATGCTTGGCTGAAAAGGCCTATAGATAGCATCGTGCTGGGCATATGTATCCACTGGCAACATACTATGTACTGTCCGAAAAACACTGCATTGAAAATGTGCAAAATGGAATACCTTTATGTTGTGAAATTGTACATTTTTTCAGTGTCTTTGTGTGGAATTCATTTAAAGGGAATGTATGTGTGTGTGTGTGTGTGTGTGTGTGTGTGTGTGTGTGTGTGTGTGTGTGTGTGTGTGTTTAATACTGGATATCCATTTCCTTTTTGTCAGGTATACTGTATTGATAAACCATTTCCACATTCAGTCGGCCCCCTAGATGGAAATGGAGCAGAGCTCTGCATGATCAAAATGCAAGCTCCCTTATTTACATTTCACCCTCTTCTTCCTGTAATAATCTTCCGAAGAATCTGTTATTAACCCGAGGAGACCCTGTTCTCGTAAAAAGAACATGGCGATAGAACGTGAAATGACTTAAAGATTAGATTTCATACCAGGAAGTTGCGGGATGATGTAATTTTTGGCTTGCACTTACAGTATGGTGCTGGGGCTTCATGTTTCAATGACCAATTTAATGGAGATGTTGTCTCGCCTTGATTGACTCACATCTTCATAATGCTAACATGCACTCAAATCAATTATTCTTCTCATTTTTCAGCCCACTGTTCAATATTTCCAGTTTGTCTCACTCTCACCCCAACACCTCGGGATTTGACCACTCAGATGCTGAACTCTGGCATTTTACATGCACTTCCAAATCTGGTTATGTTATTCAACTGTCTGGCATTTCCAAAGGTCACAACCTTTACTTGTTCATTTGGTGCCTTCGATGTCAGTGTTTCTGTGTTCAACATGAGTTTTTCCGGGGCAGATGTCAGAGGTCTGGGGCTTGTTAGGGCTGCAGAAGAGGGCTGATCGACACCATTGATCAATTCTCAGCAGGCCCTCTGTGATCTTTTCTGTCTGCCACTCCTTCTTTGATCTCCCCGGCCTAATCAATGAAACTACGGTTTCTGTAGCCAACAGGCTGCAGACTCACTCTTCCAGCTGATCTGTGAAGAGATATGCCGATGCAAAGCAAGGACTCTCTGACATGGCCATCGGCACCAAAGGAAGAGAAAACAACATACTAAAACAGCTGACCCTGGGTTTCTTACTGTCAAGTTAAAAATTCAAAATTGCTCTTTTGTTTCACTGCGGTTTGGCTTTTCGCAATGCACTCTGCAGTATGTGCCTTTCCTGCAGAGAGCAGACCTGTCCACAGCAGTGCATATCTTCCATAGACAGACATTGAGAATATGACAGCTCCCCCTGTAGCATTAGGCACTATCTGACAGTGGGGAGAGGGGAAGCAGAGCAAAGTGGTTGGTCTGAGTGGCTAAAGACTGAGAGAGATGAACCATGGTGGCCTCTTCCTCTCCCGTGAAAGGAGCCTGTGGGCCCCTCCTGCAGCAGGAAGGTTAGGGATTCATCATTGACCAGAAAATTCAAGTGTGTGTGTGATCAGGGTGGCTGGCCCAGCGCTGGGCTAAATGGAAGACTAATGGGTAGTGGGAGCGAGCCTGACGGGCTCTGAGGAGCCCTGTTCTCTCTCCCTCCACCTGTCATCCATCACATTTCCAGCTGATACTGGGAGATAGCTGTCCCACACTGGTGGGAGGGGGGCCAAGGGAGCAGACGGGAGGGGGGGGGGGCGCCAGCTGGCTGCAGACAGGGACATGGATGTCGCTACTGCATACTATTAGGAGCATTCAGTGTTTAGCAACCATTCTCATCCACAGATTGAGGCAGGAGCTTGTCTGTTTGGGTCAGGATGATACCTCGGCCCATGGTCCGACTGAAAGAACTCTAACAAGACCGACAATCGGTCCTCCAGCAAGTATTCCCAGTACATCTTCCATGCTCATTAGAATATTAATGAGGCGGTTGTATTTTATCATGCAACACCAGAAGAGATGAAAGAGGCCACTATGACTGACAATGCCAGAGAAAGTAAAGTGAATGGTTTATAATGATTAGCAATGAAGCTTATGCAAGTAAATTAGAGCATTTTGTCTTGCTGTCTCATTGAAAGACAAAATGCTATTCAGACAGCAGGGTGAAGGTTCAGCTGTTTTTCATCCAGTGTGGAGGCTCCAAAAAAACCTTTTCACATAATCATTGCCTCTGCTTTTTCTCTGTGGGACAGAGGACACCAGGGGAAGTTCTCTCTCTCTCTCTCTCTCTCTCTCTCTCTCTCTCTCACACACACACACACACACGCACACATACGCAACAAAAGGCAGAAATAGCTTTTGAAAGTCCTTTTATATGAGCTCAGATTAGACTTCTTTTAAAACAGATGTCACCTTGAGGGCAAAGAAAAGAGATTATGGATTTTTTTGATCACCTCTCTGCTAGGTGACGCTTTACCGTGGCAAAGCATCCAAACTCTCCGGGCAAACTGGTCCTAAGATTGAATAACAATTATTAAAAAAGGTATCCTTAGAAGATTAGGCATGCATATAAAATATCATCCTAATTTTAAAGACTTCACTGAAGAGTATTAAAACCTTTTTCGATTGGTTGATGTATTTTTCTGTTTTTACTTTTGCCAAAAGCAAAGTATTGATATATCTCAGAATGAAGCATCTCATTTGGGGAACAGATTCAATTGTTTCTTTGTCTGCTGACAAATTATAGTGTCCCCTACTGCCATGATAAATGTTCATTCACAGGCATGCTGCTGCTTCAAGTAGTGCATGCAGCATGAGAGGGGCTTTGTTGTTACTGTTTTTTTCAATAGGGCCATTAGAAAAAACTAGACTATACTGTGCCGAGGGACCACCCCTCTTCAACCCTCCAAAGGATAAGCTGGTGGGGGGGCTTGGGATGGCAAGCTGATGGCCCCTGAAATCTGATTGGCCACCCCAAGTGCCACCTCATTATCCTTATCTCTTCCACTCTCTTTCAGATCCATTTTAAAGATAGAGTGAAGAATCTGGTATCATATGAAAATATGATGGTACCATGTCCATGTACCATGGTAGCATGTCTGAAGAAGGGGGATAAATATTCCAAAGTTTGTCTAAATTTTTGGCGATGGAAAAACTGGCATGGCCATTTTCAAAGGAATCCCTTGACCTCTGACCCCAAGATATCTGAATGAAAAGGGGTTCAGTGGGTACCTACCAGTCTCCCCTTTGCAGACATACCAACTGTATGTCCTGAAACATTTTATTGGAATTGGATGAATTAGGAATTACTGGAAACTGAGGCACATACTTCATGTCACGCCGGCATAAGTTAGTAATGGTTACATGGTGCTTATTATTGCTGAATGGGGGGTTAAAGTAAAGTATTATTGAACTGTTCAATGTTGACTGAACTTGTTGGAGCTGCAGTTTGTGCTGTTGTTTCATTTAAAGGTATTTTTCCCTCCTCCATTAACAGTATGTAGATGTAAAGGAATAAATGTTTTATTCACTGTTTAAAGGGCCGTTCCACAAGGTTTGGAGAGTTGCGACAGAACATATTGTTCAAATACAAAAACCTTTCCACATTCATGAATGTACTCCAGCTTTTAACTCACTTTCATCCGACCCACTGCAGGAGGAAGACGGAAGTGAAGTGCCTGTTTTATTCAGTTTCACTCAGTTTCTCAACAGGGCAGTGGTGAGTGGAAATGGGGCTAAATCGATCCTTTTAGGCCCATTTCCTGATTTTAGAAACCAGCTGTCAACGGACAGCAGGTTAGAGCATTTGTGTGAGTGGCCCAGATGTGTTTTTTGGAAGAGTTTTTGTACGTTAGTGGCAGAATACAGTGTATTTGGTAGTCTGCAGTCAGTCCAGTAATTTAATATAATATGTGTGATGTTTTCTTCACCAACTTCACCTAATAGGTATTTTTATCTCCTAAAAATATAAAACATGCTCACCGATCATCAGTCTCTTTGGCCTGTAATCAAGCCTGTTTTTTTTGGATGAAAAGATCCAGCTGCTTCAGCCAGTCGGAAAATCAAAACATTTTTCACATTCGACAGGTGGTATGACGTGTCTCCAAAGTGCTAATGAAAACAATGAGCGCCCACTGGAAATGATTTGCGGTTTGATTATTTGTCTCACCTTGAATGGGCTACTCAAAGAGATTTTTAAATCATCAACATTTAAACTAACAAACAATTTAAACTGGCAGTTTGAATAAAATTCTGATTAAAACTACACAATGCAACATTTCACCCTTTGTAATTTCAGTCAATGGACATTCAAAGAGCCTTTAGTTTTTCAAGCACCTACTGCAGAAGCAAAAAAGTCTAAAAGATAGAATTTGTTCTTGGTCTTTTCAATTTAACCATTTGTACTTATGCAGTATTCTCTCTGTAGTCTTAGTCCTTAGTAACAGTTAAAGGAAGTAAAGTGGGGACAGTTTGGCAGAGTTGGTGTAAAATTGCAAACGTGCACAGTAAAAACTTCTGTGATATGTTCCCTCATGTGATTTCTGCCACCCGCCGGTGTTCACCAGAGTCCCTTCACATATTCTCCCTCACCTCTTCCTGGTTTTCGGTGTATCATCTCGTATGGCAGTGGCTCTTGACACTTTTGTGTACCGTAGCTGTTAAAATGCAAATTTCACAGGATTCAGCTTTCCTGTTCTGTCGGCAATTTACTGTGTGACGTCCCCATCTCCTTGCTGCTGAGCAGAGGACGCAAGTGTCAGCTATATCCATCCTCCTGAGCCTCTGTAAAATGCCACTATATCTTTCTGCACAAACTGCAGCTCTCCTCTCGCACTGCAAAGCATGGAGACCAACATGGTTGCAAGCAGCTCTCTAATGTCTGAGGCCCTGCCATTGTTTGCACGTCTGTTGTAGGAGTTTGAAGCTGATGGCAACTCAGGGAAAACCTTGAGCTGTGCTGTTTCCTTGCTGCAGACAGATAGCAGAGATAGCTTAACATACCCTGTGTAAACATTGTGGGGAGGTGATTTCAAGCCCCATTTTACACCAAGAATAAAACTCACACAACGCAGGTACCTAAAAGGCAGGCGGTTTATAGGGTATTCATGTCACACTCTTTTGTAATGCCACATGAGCATTATGCAGGGCACCTTGCCACCTTTAGATATCATACAAGAAGGGCAGGTCACTGTCTTGCAACTATAAAGTTTGCAATGCGAGTCTGCTGCATTTATTAGACGAGTGGCAAACAGAGACATGTTTGCTCATTGCAAATGCACTGATACAATCATCACTTCCCAAGAGATAAGTCTCTTCGGTGGCCTTTCCTTCAACTGTGGTGAAGTGTGTTTTTTCCCACTGTACCGATAACTACACACAAGCTTGAAGAACGAATGCATCTCTTTTTTTATAGACACTGTAAAGAAATCCAACATTTCAGCAGCGACATTGGCACATTGTAAACAAGTGGTATTAATTGTCACAGTCTCATTAACTCACAGGGTATGCCGAGTAAACAGCCTTAGCTAAGGTGAAATGAAGCATACTGCAAATAATGTGCACTTAGAACTGAGTGGAAATAGCGTGTGTGTGTGTGTGTGTGTGAGTTTGTGGGTGTTCTTGTGTGTATACAGCACCCACAACGGAATGGGTCAATGTTGCTACAGGCAACACACGGAAATGATAATGAAATGTGGGAGAGAAAGTGATGAGGATGAACAGTTAAGAGGGAATGGATAGCAAATCAAAGACTTGACACTTAGCAACAGTATTCCTCTTCCTCTTTTCTCTCCTCTCTTTTCCTTTCCTTCCCTCCTGTCTCCTCAGCCCCATCATGATCAGAGACAGATGGTCATAAATCAACCTCTTTATTAACACACTCCTGTCAATGAAATAACTAGCCATGAAATAAGTATCAGTGCATCCCTAATCCATATAGGACATGACATCCACTTACTAATGCGGCGTGCATTAACTGCTCCTGCTACATACAGTATGTCAGGAGACTGATGATGAGGGAAGAGCGACAGCCTGAGATGATGTGAGAGATGTTTGAGCATGTGCATGTTGATGGGGACGTTGGAGGTTACCTTGTGTTGGTGCTCAGATCCACCTCTCTCTCTTGTCCTCTGTCACGTCATACATATAGATCCTGTCTTTATTGTTGTGTCAGTAAAGGCCTTGAATTATTCATAAAACATATTGTCGTCTGTATACAAATGAGCTTAATGTCTGGCCATGAGAAACAAAAATAGTAGCCCATGATGGTTGCACGCATGATACGACAGGACTGTTTAAACGTCCATTGTGTAACATTTAGGAGGATCTATTGACAGAAATGAAATATAATATGCATTTTCTTTGTTTTCATTAGTGTATAATTTATAAAGTTTTATGCTTTTGTTACCTTAAAATGAGCCTTTCATATCTACTAACGCCACGGGTCGCCTTCCATGGTGTCCGCCATGTTGAACCACCATGTTTCTACAGTAGCCTAAAATGGTCAAACCAAACACTGGCTCTAGATAGGGCATTGCTCGAGCATTTCTCAGCCACTATAGGTTCTCCTTCATGCTTGTAAGGGGAGGCAATCTGCACCACTTGATGCCATTAAATCCTACACACTGGTCCTTGAAGTCCTCAAAATAAAGTAACTTTGCCTTTTATTTGTATTTGAAGAATTGTATCTCTTTTTGGAAGAGTGTTACTAGAATACTGTATATGGTTACACATTACCCTTTAAACTACAGTGGCCTGACAAAAAAAACGTGACAGGCCCTAGAGCCATGGTTTGTCCGTTCTGGGATACTGTAGAAACACGGCGGTTCAACATGGTGGACTCCGTAGAGATAGACCCGCTCCCTCAGTGGATAAAAATGGCTCATTCTAAGTTAACAAAAACGAAACGATTCTTAATTTTCAGGTGATTATACACTTTTTACAAACATTTACAAACAGTTGTGTTGAGAATTAATTTACTTAGACCTGCAATAGCTGTGTTTTTTGCCACTTGGGGGCAGCAGAAACAAGCATCCCACAATAATGACATACTCACATAATCACCTTAAAATGTTGTTTTAACTTTCACCAACTCTTGACAGAAATATCTCTTTAGCAGCAGCTAACCATTTCTTTTGCTGAAAGTCGCTGAAACACTCCGTAGAGCAGCGAGGTTGAGCTGCAGTGTTGTTTTGTGGAAATTATCTGTGGGTTCGTACAAGCACATAGTCATTTGATCCTGTGTTTATCGCAGCAACAATAGGTACAGTGCTTGTACTCCACCTACTATCTGTCTATTGTGGTCAGTTTTTTCTTTAATTTGCCCAAATGCCTTGCAACAACCCTGTAGTAACAGAAAAAACAGTGTACTTTCCCTGAAAATTCAGTGTGTTTCAAGCTGCTGTTGGGAGAGAAACTGGTCTAAGTCTGTCTGTTCCTCTTTCAAGGTGTAATTCTCTCTTTATAGGCCCAGACAGAAGCCCTTGTTCTTTGATTCTGCCAGGCTTTTATGTAAAATATGTAAGGTTCTAAGTGCTTGAGGGCAGATGTTTCTTAAAGATATTCAGAAACTTGGTAGCGGTGATTACCATTGTGATGTGCTTTTTACGTCTTGCTTCAGTTGGTTCAAACAAAGCAAGCGATGACGCCTGTCTGTAGTGTTGATTTTGATTTCAGATATTTATTCACATGCAGGTGAAACACAGATGCAAACACGTGTGTGCACACATGGAGCTTTCCTCACTTCTCTTTACGATGGCACTGCAGAATGATTGTGTGTTAGTGAGTGAGAAACCTGAGAGACACTTGTCCCTGGTTGGATGGGAAAGAGCCTTGTGCCTTAAGAGCTCTGGGGCTGCTGCTCCGACAGGTGACTCTATCAGCTGTCCTCAGCTCCCTGAGCACATATACAGGACAAGGACACAACATCCGCTGCCCACTTCAATAGTGTCACCTGCTGTCATAGGCTGTGTCACCTGTCAGTCACAGCTTAGTTTGGCATTGTGAAGTGCACAGGGCAAGGGCACTGCCAGCTGTGGAGATAATTAACTCTGCAGAAGACCTTTGGGTCATATAATAGGGGTCAGCACACCCCACTGTAATTCTGGCATTAGGCAAGAATTGTCCTCCACGAGGAGCAGTGTGATTAAAATGACATGCTGTAGGTTTCCAGGCAGCAGTGGTGGAGTCGGGGGGGCTCAGTGCTCCATCACTTCTTATTAGGAAAGGTCATCTCGTTGTTTGGGATGCAGAAGAATATTTAAATTCACAAACTAAAGATATAATTTGAAAGTCAAATTTGAAAAGCTCACTGTTCCTGGTGTCATGTCGGGCCAAGGTACCCGCAGAGTCAGAATCATATTCTATAAAGAAGTCAGAATAAACACAGTGGATGGTTATCATTCCTTACTTAATCGAGGCACGTTGCAAATAGCGTTTTTTTATAAGCAGCTGGTGACATTTCATCATGTTAGATAATTTTAGACTTTATGATAGCCAAACACAGTATTACATTATTTTTAGGAAAAGTCTCTTCAGGTACTGTATACTGTAGCCGGTTGGCATCATCACAAGCCTGAGGAGAAGAGCCAAAAAAGTAACAACGTGATATTAATGTTCCTGATGTAGCCGGAGTGCTGTAATGCAATGGTTCTCAACCTGGTATCATATATATAGAGACAGTTATGGAATAACTAAATCTTATCAGACGAAGGATGAGACTACATCTTATCAGGTCTTCGGCTTCATGCAGTCACAGACCTCAGTGAAAAATATGACAGAATCAAGGTCAATTATTTCACTCATTTCAAGCTCACATATGGCGACTTAGTGTTTCTTTCAGCTTAGATAAGCACCATCACTTCAACATATACAACTACATTACTGGCTGGCAGAGAATATTATTACCTTGATGAAATCATTGTAAAGGTCAGTTTAGGAGGATCTATTGTCAGAATATAATATTCATAGGTATGTTTTCATTAATGTTTAATCCCCTCAATATAAGAATTATGCTTTTTGTTTCCTTAGAATGAGCGTTTTTTATCTATAGAGGGTGCAGATTCTCCTCTACGAAGGTCGCCATGTTGAATTGCCATGTTTCAACAGTAGCCCAAACAAACCAAAAACTGGCTCTAAATAGAACCTATTGAATTTCACGGCCAATTGTTTTGTAGTATGTAATTGGTGTGCACTCGATGTAAAACTTTGCTGCCTTCTTAGACAGGTCACAATTAAAAAAGAAACGGTTTTACCTGCTTAAATAAAGGTAAAATAAATAAAAATGTAAATGTTTTTACTACACGCTTGGAAGGAGAGGGGAACAGTATTCAATTAGTTGCAATCTGCAACTTCACCACTAGAGATAGATAGATAGATAGATAGATAGATAGATAGATAGATAGATAGATAGATAGATAGATAGATAGATAGATAGATATGTACCATCATACACAGTGCCTGAGGACTTCATTTCTAGGTGAAGAGAATGTGCTCAACCCCCCTAATTCACTACATAAATAAGTACCAGTTGGATGACGGACTTTCAGCAATATAGGTACCAATTTTGCAGATACGAATTGAGTCTTTAATAGACTGCAAAGCTTTTTCTCTGTGCTATATTAGGCCGTTAGTGGCTCGCTGTGGTTTTGCATGATTTGAAAAGTTGTGTCGTTACATTAGCGGCCGGTGTCTCCTTCTAATCCCATTTGCCTTGTGGTTACAAACAAGGTGCCAGCAGAGCCACTCAGCTGAAGGGAACAGGGAATCCATGCTTTATACGAAGCAGCCCTAATTCAATTGACATTACTGGCTGGCTTTAATGGATTTTACCTGGTGAGCCTGCAAATTGAATATTTTAAGGCATATCAGCTCTTTCGGAGTAAATGAAAAGAAAAGGTGCAATTTTCATTTTGTGAGCATTTGGTAACGAGACGGTGACATATAGGAGATTGTAATCTAGTTTTTGGATTCGAGTGGATTTGTCCTAAGTAAAGCACTGTCCCTCTCGTCTGTGATTTGGGCTTTTATCTCCCTGAAGCCATTTGATGTTCTTCACCACTGCTTTTTCGTTACTGGAACAGACTCTCTTACACTCACATGCACCACACACACATAACTCCATCCTTTTGTACATCTCAGCCCTCCCAGCACCAGTCTTGTCTTTCTGTGAGAAGTCAAACTCTTTGCTGTGTCATCTCATTGAGCTTCTGAGGTTGTTATTGTTTTATCTCTCGCCGCGTTGATCTCCGCACGAGGTGGGCTGCCGTCCTTCTCCTGCTCTCTCCGTAAAGGTCAGTGAGCTGCGGATGAAGTTGTGTCGATCAGATGAGGGCCATAGACTGACAGCTAATTTTCATCAAAGCAGCTGTGGGCGAGGGGGGCCGAGACGTGGCGTGCCTGGGGGCCTCTCGCCTCTCTGAGGATTCTCCACTACTTATCGGGCTTACTGACTCACTCTGGGGAGATATGGCTCAGATCTACAAGCTCTATTAAAAGTTGCAATTCACTTGTAACACCAATAAGGCGACAGAGCGAGGGGAAACAGCAAAAAACACAACGCTGTAACATTTTTCATTTCTAATGCAACCTCATCTTGTGATCTGCACACGCCAGCCTTTATTCCTCTCTGCTCATTTTTTTTGCCCTCGTTCCTCTTCCCCTTTGCCAGTATTCTAAACATGGTTTGCATTGATTTATTCTCTTCCACCAATTAAAAGCAATTTTGTGAGCATTAGAGTAAGCCATGCCGGGAGCCGTTTACTGCGGCAGGCTGTTCATTACCTCATTCTGTGTGTGTGTGTGTGTGTGTGTGTGTGTGTGTGCGCGTGTGTGACCTCCTGGGTTCGTCTGTTATGCTTATTTAACTCTGTGAATGTATCTGCACAAGCATGAGTGTACGCGTGTGCGTGCCTTTCCATTCATGTTTAGGTACACATGAGCAGATGGGTGCGGGTGTGTATCAGAGATTCCCCGCACGTGCAGGGCATTAAGTTCTCTGTTTGCCGGCTAAATCCTCATGTTGTTGAAGCGGTGTCAGTTGCCTCTGCCACGACACAAAGCTTATCTTTTACCAACTCCCGTACCCCCTTGGGAAGGGGAGACATGGGGGCAGGGCGTTGGGTGAGGGGATGTGTGAGAGAAGACAGGAAGCTGATGTAAATAACCCTGGGCTTTGGGGGAAGGTTAAAAAGCCAACACCACGTTGAATATCGAGTGTTATCCCTGAAGGATCCAGTTCCCTCTGCACCCTCCCTGTCCTCTTCAACCTGACAGAGCTCTGTGCTGTGATGGCAGTCATTACATTAGCGTTTGAGTACACACAGGTTTCTGTTTGTCAGTAACCATCAGCGGCTCAACATCCTGTTGAAGGACACATGCTATATTAATATTGCATTGTATTCTATCGATGGTTTTTTGTTTCAATCGGGGAGGATTTTTAGGAAAGTAAAGTGTAACTACTGTAACTACGGCAAAAGTTTTCCCAATTTATGTATGTGCGATTTGTGAAGAGAAAACCAAACACAGAAAAAGCAGCCATGTTCATCTGGTAATTTTGCTCAGTTGCTCGTTGTGGACAGTGTGGAACATTTCAACACTCGCAACATAAACACTCGAAATAATTTAAAATTTGTAATGCAAAATAAAAATAGCAGAACTTCTCACTGTGTCAACATGCAATAATTATACAGCTTGTCAAAATCACGTGGCAGCGAGCCAGTTCAGAGTCTATTTGCAGTTGGAAACGATTTGGCTATTTCCTCAGAATGCAGAAACAGGAGGCTCAACAATACAACCTATCTTTACATATAATGGACATAGGTGGGCACATGTAATGAATGTATGCAACGTCTGATTTCAAACTCCTTTTTATCAGGGGAGGTAATTTTGGTAACCTATTGTAGTTCTGACAGTGTTGACTTAGTAACATGTTTGGAGGAGACAAGCTTAGAAACTGAAGGCACATTTTATTTTAAATGCCTTTTGAAAACTACCACCTTTCATGTAGCACTTGCATGGAGACGGTAACCCCATGATACCAGCTGTGTGTAGGTGTATTTGTCCATACAGATCAATTTAGAACAATTTTGTTCTCCTCACAGCCACCTGAGGTAACCTGATGATTTACCATCTTTACCTTTACTGTATGTAGTGCACCCTTTGACCAACACACCACAGACATCGGTGTATGAGCAGCAGAGCCAGGACCTTCAGTATAGTTTCCCATTTACTAACCATTTCCTCTGGGCACGCCACTATTTATTCCCCCCATTTTCTAAAAAACTGGAAATGAAATGAAAAGGAGCAAAAACAGAAAAAAAAGGAAAACAAGTGTGCGGGTTAATCTCTCTTGCCAAAGGCAACATTGTGACATTATCTCTTCGTCACAGCTTAACAGAGGCCTGCTCCTGTGAGTATGTGTTTGTTTGTTTGTTTGTTTGAGGGTGTGTGTACATACATGTGCAAGCCATACATGCATGAGAACATAAGAGTGCAATTGTGCATGAGTGTGTGTGTGTGTGTGTGTGTGTGTGTGTGTGTGTGTGTGTGTGTGTGTGTGTGTGTGTGCTGGCATATTTTCCTGTGCCTCCTCTGCTTGTGTGAGTTTTGAGAGCGTTTGCTGTTGTGCTCAAAATGAAAGGCAGCGTGTTTACCTACACACACACATTCATCTGCAGATTAGCCCGCGGCTGCCTGCCTGCCCCCATGAAGGAGATACACACTTTTCCAGCTGCCTTTGTTGAGCCCCACTACCTGCTCGCTCTAAATCACCTCGTCTCAAATACACTTTAATATCCTAACACGGGATGATACTGCAATTCACAAGCCAGATGAGCTATTTCACAAACCCTCAAACTAACTAACAGTCAGTCGTGCTGCATTAGTAAAAAGAGACATTCTTGAATTTGTTGAATTAAATTTGAGTCTGGTTTGATTGAAAACCCTTTTATCTGATGAAACATGAGTAGAAAAGCTGTGCAAATATTTTAGTATTTTTTTAAGCCTTAAAATATCTCACAACCGACCAAAGTAATATTGACTATTTCTATTTCTCTCTGGGGTTTTTTTTCTTTTAGCTTTTTTTCCCCTCTGTGTGTTTTTTTCCTTTCTGGCTGTGCTCTTGAATGTCGTGAAAATCCAATTAGGTGGACACATTCTGCGAGAACAGCACAAAACCGCGCTTCATGATAGCAATCATATGAATTCTTCAAATGGGATTTTCGATGCTCCCCTTTCACACCTTGTATACACTAAAGATAGAGTAATTGGCAAACAGATCTCCATACAAAATGTTTTTCCCCTCTCTCTTATGGCCACTCAGCATAACAATGGGCACTTCTGTAATCTCTGCTGTGTTATTCAGAAATGAAAAGCCAATGAAATGTGCCTCCTGGCATGTGGGGGAAAGGACTGTAGGTAGAGTATGTTACCAGCACTTAGTGGGTCTCCCACTGACACATGGGCAAATTCTCATAATTGCCTAATGTATTGCATTGTTCCAGACGATTATTTTGCAGAGTCACTTCTAGCAGGCTGTCGCGCTTCCTAAAATCGCCTTGTCATACCAATTAAACTAAAATATTGCTACCTATATATACTGTAATTAATGTTAATATTTACATGGATTCAGGTGGGGAATCCTAAATGCTTTCTTATTATTCAAGTTGACATTATGTTGTTTAAAAAGAGGGAGCGAATGAATAATTCATACTAAGAGAAAAGGCTGATGTGAGGCTTATAGAGTGAGGATATTATGTTTACCTGACCATGCTGACAGCCAGCAGACAGTGAGGGTCTGCCCCCGCCTCATGCTTATATATAATATATATATGCATAGTTTCACAAGGTGTTGTTCAATGTCTTTTTGTGCATGTTTGCACAACAATCAACTTCATTGGCTTCGACGAGGAGGATACAGCTTCCTTTAACTCTGACAAATCCGAAGTCGGGGTCAGAGATGGAGATCCTGAACCGTTTCCCTACAATATCCATGAAATTCAACACAGTGGCTAGTGTGCCCGTGGAGAGGCTCCTCAGCCTTACTTTCTACAGGGAGTTATTAAGTCAAGTAATGTGTTCTTTTTTTAAATAAGGACGCCAACACTGGTGTTGTGTCAGTGTCTGGTCCTGGATTTTATGGTGATTTGTACCTCTACAAATGGAGCTTATTTTGGTTTGTTGTAACATATATTGAAGCATCTGTTTTCCTTCTCCCTCGAATGGTCGAGATGAGCTGTACAACACATTGATCTAAGAGACTGCAGAGTGCACAGTCACGCTCTGTGCCTGCATACACACTGACTCAGTCACTCAGCCTCTTTCCTAACCTGCCTTCCTCCTTTTCTTTTTCCCTGTTTTTCTATATACTATATTTAAACTCCTACTCACATATGACCTTAGCAAAACACAACGTACAGCTGAGGCTGATAGGAATGTCATTAGCTTTGGCCACTGGGTTGGTGGCTGGTTCCAAAAGTGAGTCAAACTATATAAAAATGCAATGCACATTGAGCTTCACGGCGGCTATGGTATTTAGTCATAACAAAATGACATTTTTGACCTGATTATAGCATCTGATGATGTGACTTATTTATGTAATCCTCTTTGTCCCCTGTAGGACATCAGGCCACAATGCGCTCCCTCGACCATTACCCATCCTTGGCAACATGTTAAGCCTTCCCCGGAGTTAAGTTCATATTGGCTTGCTTGTCCGTCACAGTTGTGTGCCAGGCCATTTTGCTCTTTCAGGTTTTATTTTCCCTCAGCATAAGCTTTGGGATGCCTCCACTGGAATCACATGGCCCAGCCATTGCAGTCGCACTGCCTTATTTCAGTGCTGAGGTTCATGCTTTTTCTTTATAATTCCAAGGTTGTGATGTTGAAAATGCCATTGTCTTTTGGGTCACCATCACCAAAGTCCTTAGAACTTATTGTTCATTGAGCATGAACATCTGTACATTATTAAATGCCAATCTATCTGGTAGATGTTGAGATATTTCACCTCCTGGTGGTGTTAGATAAAAGGTCAGGGGCCATTAAGATCCATCGTCTTGGCAAATTGGAAATTTGTACCAAATATTATGGCAATCCTTCCGGTAACTGTTGAGACAATTCAGTCTGGACAGTCGGACCAACATTGCCTAAAAAGGAACCTAAAGCTGCGTTTTTCATCAAACATTTTTCCTGTGAAACCTGTACCGACCCTATCTGTTTTGTTCAGTTCAGTCAGTTCAGTTCTCTTAAATGTAGCCAGGGTTGTTACTGGGTCTTCTGGGCTGATCCCCTTCACTTTCCCAGCAGTTGGGAAACAACAGACAAGACTTTTCTTGGTCTTGAGAAGCTGCAGCATTTATTAACTGACACACTGTAGCCTACACTTTACATTTACTGCCAGACTGGGAACTTACTGCTAACCTTTTCCCCTGCTCCGCTCCTATTCACAGTCACTTTTCTTCTCTCATTCACTCTTCGCTACGCACACACACTGTGTGGTTGTTTATTAGCCCACAACAAGGACACATGCTTTGTTTGAGAAAAGGTTGCAGGTAGCAAGACAAAAAACAGCTGGAAAAAAAATCAGTGTGGGAAACGTGTTGACATGGTCTGCAGTGTTTCTACCTCCACTTTACTGTCTCAGCAGTGTGCTAGGTACCTCAACAGAACATGATGGAAGATAGAGTGGTTCTGTTTGTAGCATACACAGCTTGTGACAATGGAAACGCTATGGAAATGGGAATTAACTGACATACATTAATAGGCAAGCAGGCACACACGCAGTTAAGACGGAGGGAGGGTTGGTAGGGTAAACCCATCAATGATACCAGAGACATGGCCTTCTGCATACACTCTCAGACACATATACACACACACGCAAGCACAAACATATCAGTAAAAAATAGCATTAAAAATCCTTTTGTTTTTGAAAAAGACTGCTAAAGTTTCCATGTCTTATTGTACATTGCAGAAATATAAAATAAGACTGTTTTGATATGTCACTTCACAATTGGAGTGTAGGCGTTGGCCTGATTTATTTTTTGTTTGCCACTGTGTGAGTGTGTTCATTCTAGTGTCTGCTCTTGTGGTAGTAATGGCCTATGCAGCAGCAGACCCGTAGATGAGCGCAGTGCTTTACAATGTTCCATTAGCCGTCAACCACAAACCATCAGAGAGTCCTCCCACTGTCTCTCTGCCATTCCCCCACACTGCAGCTTCTCTCTTTTCCCCATTTCCCACTGAGCTGTTGCATTCCCTGCACACTGTTTATGTAGGCGGGATGGCACAATAAAACAGGAAACTCTTCCTCGGGGAGCTGCTGATTTGGATGCATATGGTCATCAGAGGATAGTAATGGTCAGAATGGATCACCAAATTCTGTGATGTACGCATGTGAGCCCTGGAGCTGCCAAACAGAGCCAGATGGAAGGAGGCCACAGAGGTAACTGGAGTGCAGCCCGGGTTGTGGGACACAGACCGCTGGCTGGGGAGTCCCATTATCGTCCAGCCACGACCTTATTGGATTTCCCCCGGAAATGTTTATTTCTTTCACTGCCCCGCTGAGAGGTAGCTTTCCTACTTATCTCATCACTATTTATTAAGGGAGCCCCTGAGGAGTCCAAGCATACGATCAGGTCTGAGGGAGGATGGGTGGTAGAGCAAGAGTAAGAGAGAAAAAACTGAAAGAGGAAAAGAATGAGAAGATGGAATATACAGTAGTTGCAGCATGTTTTCTTCACTTTGTATCCAAGAAAGGGTCAGGACGACATGAAATGGCATAAGAATCTGCAGAGGGTTACTCTGGGCTCTCTGATTGCCTCTGTGCAACCTGTACCCACTTCTCTTTGTTCAGTTCAGTTCGGCTCAGACTTACTACTGTGCCGATGATGACTCGACAGGTTCTCTTATGATTGCTGACTGTTGAGGAGTTGCGTCTAGTTTAACTTTAAACTGTCAGCTGTTGCCTTTTTACACTGCGTCCCTTCTTCCCTCTGTGTGCCGTCGTCTCTTTACTTCCCCTCTAGTCGTGTAATACTTGGTATTCAGAACAGTCAGTCTCGATTGTAGCTTCGTAGATTCACAGGAGACCTATTCAGAGACTGAGGAAAGCCCAAGTGCATTGATGTCAAGTGTTCCCTCCTCCTTCATTGTGTCAGCTTGTCAAACTTTGGGGAGAGTTCTACTCAAATATGTCTGGTTTGCCCTTGACTTCACTCTTTATTGGTGTCCTGGAATGCCACACAACAGAGTGATACAATTTAGTGGTATTAAATGTGTGTGTAAAAAAAATTTAATTAAATAAAACATATAAAAGATACAGCTACAAGCATAAATCATTTTGTACAGTGTAAAAGACTTAACCACGCTAGCGATCCACTGATCACCATCATCAGGTCAAATTGGTCAGATAATTTGATTTGTGACGAAAAACTAATGACATTCCCATCTAAAAATCACTTGTACTTGCATGTTAAACTATGATGGTGAACATGGTAAACAGTATACCTGCTAAACGTCACCATTTGAGCATTGTAAATGGGAAAATGTTGAATTGTAAGCATCAGAGATGGGACCAAGTCATTGTTTTTTTAAGTCACAAGTCTTTGCACTCAAGGCTCAAGGCACATTCCAAGTCATGACAATGTCAAGTCCTGAGTCTAGAGTTTCGCTCCCTAAACAAGTCATATTGCTCTCCTCACCAAATGTAGTAATGCCAACAGCATAACGAACAAAACAAAATTATCTTTGGTATATTTAGGCTCAGTTACGCAACATTAATTTTTCATGATTCTCTCCAGCAACTTGATTGAATGCTGTCTGATTTGTTCAAACAAAGTGAATCTGGGGAATTAAGTGCCGACTTGCTGGGAATTAATAGCATTAACATTGATTGTTTTAGGAAATTAAGGGAAATGGATTGGTTTGTGGCATACAAATAACATACTTGTTAATTTTTGAGCTTGGAGGAAGGTTCAAGTTTTTTCAAGTCAAAAGGCTCAAATCCAAGTGAAGTCATGAGCCAAGTCCAGTTTTTTTTTATTTTGTCAAGTGCAGTCTAAAGTCATCAAATTTGTCACTTGACTCACATGATTCGGACTCAAGTTCACAACTTGTAAGCATGCTCACATTAGCGGTGCATCATTTCACAGCACCACCTAATTACAGCCTCGATGGCTTTTAGTCTTGTTAAATCATGCTTTACTTGAATAAATGTACATTAGTTTTGATAAATATGAGGATTCCTTAGTTGGCTGAATTTGTAGTAGCTGTCTTATTTGAAGGCATATATTCCCCAACTGTGGTTACAACATGAATATAATAGTCACCAGTGCTGTATGACTGCTATTTATCCTGCAGGAGGCTCCTATACTGGCTGGTTACAAGGTCAAATTGACTATTAAGTCAATAAAAGATACTTCAACCACACTCAACACTAGCTTCGTAAGCTCGGAAATGGTCTGTGGAGTAATGGCTGGTTCCCTTCTGAGACTCAACTGTGTTTAAAACATTCCGAAGCCTCACTGGAAACCACTGATAGACATCCTGATCACTGAAGTGTAAAGAAGCCAGATACAAGACCCCACTACCCCCGTTGGGACCCTGTGCATGAGCTCTTTGTGTAACAGTTGTATGCTCACGGCCAGTAAATTCCAGTCAGCACTTCCTTTCACTGTTCAACAGCGATTCTTCCATTTAGTGAGGGGAAAAAAAATCCACCTTTGGATTGACACCGTAAGCTTTTAGTTTGTGATGTTCTGTGTATTTCAGGATATGCAGTAGGTTAAGATGAAGTGTTGTAATTTACTTTTTGGTGTAGTCACTCCTCCACCTGTCTCAACTAAAGCAGACAAGTTGAGGTGATTTCCAGCTTTTTCCGAAATGTTTAAGTTTAGCAAGCAGCTTCTTGTTGCTCTCAGTCAAGAAAGATGAAAGGGAATATAAATATAACCGTCTAGCCAACTAGACTGTGAACACTGGGGATTTTTGAGGTTGCAAATATAAAATATCTTGTGGCTGAGTTGTATTATGAGCTACCGATGCCACTGTAGTGGGAAAAATCAGTTGCCTATATTTTATTTTGGTATCAAACCCTGTTTGGCCAATTATCCAAATAATAGAAAATAATAACAATACAGCAACAACAAAGGTGACACTGTAATGCAAGTTACAATTGCAAATGTGTGTAACATTTAGGTGGATTTATTGTCAGAAATGGAATATAATATTCATGGGTATGTTTTCATTATGATTAGAGTGAGCCTTTTTTTTATCTACAGACGCCACAGTTCACCGTCCTTGGAGGCCACCTTGTTTGTACAGAAGCCAAAAACCAAACATTCCCACGTCATCAAATACACCAGCGATGTTCAGTTAGTTGCAATCTGAAACTTCACTGCTAGATGCCACTAATTTTTTATTATTTTATTGTTATAATAACCAGTGTGAGTAATGATAAAAACTAACAATTTTAAAGGGCCAGTGTGTAACATGCAGGAGTTAGGAGTATTGTCATAATGTTACAACTGACAAGTGACCACAAAGAACAGGATTCAAATACATGACTTGAAATACAGTTCTTAATTCAAAAACACAAATCTTTACTCGACAAAAAGAGGCTGGGTACACAGGTGAGCAGTCAGAATAAGGGTGAGGCAAAAAGGCAGAGTCAGGTAACAGGCAGGAATAAAAGAAACTAAACTAGTCACAGGGGATCAAAAATGTTGAAATGGTAGACACAAAGACGAACTGGCACAAAATGAAGAGAACACACACATTAAATACTCTTGTCAGGGGGGCACTAATGAAATATAGGTGAAGCCAATCAGAGCAAACTATCAAAACTGGCAGGAAACACACAAAGGCAGGAAGTGAAGTGAGAGTTAAGTAACAAAATAAAACAGGAAATAAGACATATTAACAAAAACATGACCTAACAGCTGTGATACAAATAATACAGATACATATAATATTCAAAGGTATGTTATCATGAGTATATAATCATATGAAAATAAGAATTGCTGTGTTTTCATTACTATGAGCTGTTTTTATCTACAGGGGATAGCGGGTCTTCTTCTATGTCTTTACTGTCCAGCACACAATAAACATGAGAGTTTAAGAGGATAGATGTTTTCATTTCAGGAAACCTGTAACCTTGTAACCATCACCATCTGGTCAGCATTACAGAAAATGTATGCATCACCCCCTGCACACGCACGTACACTGCTCACCCGCACATTCGTCCTCTTTCTGCCGATTTCACGCTTCAAGGTTTGCTTTCATTCATAAACCCAATATTTGTTGGTGTTGTCCAGTGGAACAATAATCTTGAAGGTGTAAAGGACAGCAGGGATGGATCTAGAGAAATATGGGGTGGCAAGAGGTCCCGGACGAGCCCCCATTTATGTTACGACCCGGCTCGTTTTGGAGAGCAGTAAAATACAATTGGGATTGGAAATGAGATGGAATGCGACAATTGACAGGTTCAGGTTAAAATCAGATGTTTAACTAACTAAGGAGAGTGCACTTGCACAAGGAAATATAACAAAAAGAGGCTATACAGGTGCTGACAAATAACTAGTACACAAAATGAAGGTGACTGAATGACACTAAAGAACAAAAAGAGAGCACCCATAAGCTTACAAAATAGTGAACAAAAAAAAAACTAGCAGTTATTCTGCTACTTAAGAGATCTCAAACAAAAGAGTGTCCAACTCTTGGTTCACTATACAAACTAAACAAGTCACAAAGATTACAAAAGCACTGGCTGATTAATAAATAATAAATTATAATAATATAAAATTTTAATTTATAATAAAATTATAATAAATTAATACACACTAAAGGGCAGCCAGTGGGGGCCGTAACAGTGACATTGAGACTTTAGGTCGCACACAATCATATATATCGATATTTGCTTGGAAAACACCCCAAATGAAGATATTTTACCTCAAAAACATCACATTATTTTGGGACATTAACAAAGCATTGGACAGAAATAGCTAAAGGTGGCATTAAAAACAAATAAATTGTTTTATTTCCAAAACTTCAGACAAATAGGCAGTTTTATTTATAAAGCGCATTCCATACACTATGGTAGATTCAAGGTACTGCAGTGTAGTCAAGAGCAAGACTAGTAAGACAAAGACAAAGACAAACAATTCAAAGTTAAAACAGCACCGTACATAGTTAAAAAGATAAAATGTAAATTTAAATAAAGTGCTTGAAAATAAAAAAGTTTTCCGTCTGGAAATGGCTGCAGCATTTCTAAGAACATCAGGCAGCATTGTGCTGCATAATGACTAAAAGCCCTTTCTCCTTGTTTAGACTTTGCCCTTGGCATCAGTAGCATTCCACTCCGCAGAGATGTAAGGTCTTGCAGGGTTATATAGCTCACAAATATCAGACATCGTTAAGATGAATAAATACAACTTTCAAATACATTCCCTAACTTATTGGAAACTAGTGAAGAGATGTAGGATCTATCATGTAAATACAGTCTTTTTTCATTTATTTTACATACATTTTTTGTATTTATTTAAAATAAATAGAAAAAATCTAAAGGAAATATATATATATTTATCAGGTGAGTTGTAGTAAGATAGATAGATAGATAGATAGATAGATAGATAGATAGATAGATAGATAGATAGATAGATAGATAGATAGATACTTTATTTATCCCGAGGAAAATTCAAGTCAACTGCAATCTCAACATTTTTTCTATATAGGTTAGAAATGGTTGCCATGTAGCATAGCATTTCTCCATTATTTTCTCTATTGTCAAATGGTGTATAAGGGTTTACTCCACAGCTTAAAGGTTGGAGGAAGTTTTTACTCCCATTTAAGGAGTATAAGGAGTCTAAGTATAGGTCATCATCATATAATATTTTTTCTTGGTGACTGAGATGTTTATCTTGTGGAGCTACTCCAAATATTGCAGTAGTAGCAGAAGGTTCTGAAGGTAATTCAAAAACATCTGAAAGGGCTTTTAACACATTATTCTTTTAATTAATCTACAGTAATGTGTTAAATGTGACAGCATCTTACACCAAACTGGGTTGGCAGTTTGGGCAGCCGCCACCCCATGCCACCCCTCTAGATCTTCCCCTGAAAGACAGCAAGCCATGATCGGCTGGGGTCCAATTCGCAGTTATGTTGCTCAGCCAAGTCATGGCTGCCTAGACTGACACAGATCTCATCTTAAAAGACAAAAATATTGTATAGTCTGATCTCGGCTTAATGGCAAAATCTATAAATGTGTGCAGGGTTTCATTCATACACACACAACAGAGGGGGAAGCAGCTGGCAAAAAGACATCAAATCATCATGGAAAGACTGCAACACAAAAATACGATTACACAAACACATGCACATATGGAGTAGGTGTTGTGTTTATCCTCGTTCCTATAGCGAGGCGAACCATACCATCTGTCATATTATCCATTTTCACTTCACATATAACCACCTTCACAACATGATAAGACATCACATCAAAGAATGAGACCCGACTTGAGAGGGCAGATATATTCATTGGCATACAGACAGGCAATCGCAAGGTACGTGTTAAAGTGCAGCAACAAATTCAAGATGAAAGCAAAGTCCTATCTTTGGTCTCATCTGCCAGCCAGGTATGGATCGGATAGGAAAAGTGATCGGGCCTTCTTTTATAATTTAGTCTTCTCTTCCATCCCGGTTGGCTGTCAACCTCAGACAAAATCACATGTTCCATGTTATTAGTCTAACCCTACTTTATGTCAACACTTCCCCCCTTAGATCACTCTGTGTGCACTGGATATGCTTTACAATACGGGTAACTCTTAAGGGAGATTTTCATTTACTGGTTTTCTATGGACATTTTCCTCCTTTGTAGTCCACTGAGCCAAGGACATCGACGGTGTAATTTTTGCCGCAGTCAAAGAAACCTTTTCATAATGTCCTATTCAGAGTGTAGGAGAATTAATCTATTATTGAGGGAGGTAAAGGAGGGAGAGGAGTGGCATAAAAGGGTGGTCACATTCCACTTATACAGGACCCTCATTTTATGACAACACATTCACAGTGGATGGCAGATATTAGTTATTTTATTCTTTTTTTTTTATTACTTTCTATTTGCAGTGTAAACTAATGATATTTTTGCATAGATGTACACCAGCACTTACAAACTGCACATTCAAATAGCAGGTGTATGTATGCTGTGTTTTGATTATTTGATTGACCGGTGGAGGAAACACACACACGTTTAAAACCAATTGTGCTCCTGGGAAATAAAAACAGTGTGATCAAAACCAAGAGAACAGCTGGGACATCTTTTGAAGACAGTGCTGCGGACCATCTGGATAATGTATTTCTAAAAAGAATGACAAAAAGAAGAAAGAAAAATTATTTTGTGTCTGGACACAGCTGCCATGTTTGGATCAGTTACTACTTACATGGAATTTTGTCCTTTTAAACAAATTATTACATTACCTGTCAAAACAGTTGACGTACGATAAAAACTATTTATAATTAATTGATTATCAAAATGGTAGCCAATTTTCTGTGTTTTTTTATGTGACTAACATTAAATCTTTACACTCTGTGGGATCATTAAGACTTATTTTGATGGGTTCTTTGGTTTATGATGATTAATAAACTGAAATATATAAAGCTGTATAGCTCAAGATTTTTCAATTTTTTTCTTTTTTAGCTTACCTTTTTATAATGATGTAAAGTCTACGTCAAGATAATGAGTCAGTTTTTTGGGAGTATTAATTTATGTTAACTTGCTTCTTTCATTAAGA
Organism: Dicentrarchus labrax; assembly: GCF_905237075.1. Classification (NCBI taxonomy): domain Eukaryota; kingdom Metazoa; phylum Chordata; class Actinopteri; family Moronidae; genus Dicentrarchus; species Dicentrarchus labrax. The sequence goes on along the minus strand of NW_026136714.1, from coordinate 1,792,381 downwards.
TGCGTTGACAGGTTTTACAGTGTGGTAACGGAAGAGAATCCTTCAGCCTTGTACATTCATAAACATGTCTTTTGTCTTTCTCCACAGAGTGAAGTTGAAAGAGGGAGTGACGTTTCTCGGGGCTCGGCCCAGCAACCCCACTCAGTGGATAGTTAGCCAGGATGTGAGGAGTGAAGGCCACCGGGTGGTGACTCTCCACTGCCGCAGGAAGGAGTCCGGCTACGATCAGCAAAGGTCAGCAGATAAATTACTTAATTTTAAAGAAATACACCAAGTTTTTGAAAGATTATAAATATAAAAAGTATCTTGAGTAGATCATTTTCACAATGTGTTCCCTTCCCCAGCACAAGGAAAATGATGTATTATAGTTAAACCTGCATGAATTGATTTTTTGGTCACTTGGGGGCAGACCAAGCTGTTAACACAACACTGACTTTATAAAGTTGATATAGGGAACATGATAGCAGCTAGAGTGCTTCTACGACTTAAAAAAATCGTCACTAAATGCCTCAGCTGTGACGACAGAGGTTGTCATTAAACATCACGCTGAACACCAATGCTGGAAGTTTAGTGGTGGTGACGTTGAAGTCATGTATTTTTTTATAGCCTAACGTCAGGCAATTGCATTTCCGTTTAAAAATTCATTTGTGATCTTATTTTCTGCATTAGTCCAAAGTCCAGTGGAGAAATCCTGTCAGCTTTTTGTCGAGGGAACGAGGGTGATGCTAACTTGTGGACTGGAATACAAATTACATCAACCCTGCTGCGGGTTATTAGGTGGAGTTGTTTTTCTGCCCACGCAGTGAATGGAAGTCCATTATTCACTCTCTTTTTAGCTCTGTTTTGGTCTCTCTAACTAGCTTACAGAGGCAAAGTTCTGCTTGGCCAAAGTCAACTTTTACTTATTGCAACTTTAATTTGTGCATCTACATTATTTCAATTGGAGACTGTTTTTTCTTTTATAAATTCTCCTGCAGGCCACTGTGCTCACATTTAGATGACACAGCAGAAGTAGCTCTTTTGTTGTTAAGAAGTTGTCTGATTTTTTAATATAATCTTTACATTTTATGCAAAAGTAACCCCTAGATTTTATAACATAATCAAGCTGGAATAAATTCTCATTTACTCACTTTTGTGTTAGTCGGCCATTGAGTTAGCGCCATCCCTTAGATTGAACAGTGGCTTCGTCTTGTCAAATAAAAACTTTAACCGTCCATTACATTACCATCATTTTAGAGAGTGCTGTTGCTGATCGCAAGAGATACACAGGCGCTGAAACATGCAGTGTGAGTGTTATCTAAGTGATGTTCCCTCTGCTATAATGACACACTTGACTTGACAGGAAGGCCATGGGATATGTCTGTTGAGACCACTGTGGGGAGGGAAAAGTTAATAGACTATTGCGATATCCACACTCTCTCCTTCCCCTCCCTCCCTCTCTCTTTTTATTTGCGTACTTATTTTCTCCACTGCCATAGCCTCAAAGTTGTTTTGGTCATTTCCTATCTGTATTCACGTCCTTAAACTAATCTGGCAGATATGGAAGTGATTGCCAGCACTGGGGAAAAGGTTGCTGTGTTAATTAAGTGCTGATTGAAGGCCTTTGTGTGTTTTAATGGTTTTTCCTTCTCGGATCAAGAAGTAGTTTTAATAGATCTAACTTTCTAGTGACAGGTGTAATTTTATGGATTAGAGGCAGATTTGGGTTTGGGGAAAGCTCCACTTATTTGCTATTTAGCTTTCGTTCCACTTAGCAAATTCTAAACCACTCCCTTAAGAAAACAGGACACTTGACATTGCAACTGCAACTTTATAATCAAAGTTGTGCAGGGGTTATTTAAGTGAAGAGCAGTCTATGAAACATATGCAGTTTGAATCTGTTGTTTAGACATGCTGCTATTAGTGGAACACTACGAGGAATGATTGTAGTGTAACTACAATGCACGTAAAACAATGATGCCTGCCTTTGAACAGCCATGACTGTAAAATCAGAAGCAGCTAATAAATATATTTTTTAATAGACCTCTCATACAGTAATTGGTTGTGTGATACTGCAGAGCTACACTCATACGAGCAGCTCAGCCGCCTGCACACTCAGATCTCAGTGGCACGCATTTGCAGAACATACAGTGCAACTTTATTTGACTTTTGTCAGTTTCAAACATGAGCTGCCCCAGCAACTCAAAGTCGCCTCCGCACTGAAACTTCTTTTTAGACCTTCCATTTATTTGTATAATAAGTTCTGACAGCTCAGTGTTATATAAATAGAAAGGTTTCAGCTGCCAGAAAATCCATTAATAGAGTAATGCAAAATTTGTTGTTGATAATCATTTTGTTTGTTTCCGCCTTCTTTTTATTGACTTAAAGATAATTGCCAGAATATCTGTAGTTACTGTAGTTTGTGGGCTACAACTGTAAGCTGTTATCAGGGGTCAAGGAAATATATTTATCAGTATACAACCCAAGGTTGTTGAATAAATGAAAGTCACCAGATGATTACATTTATATTAGAATAACATAAAATGTATAAAGTCAAATAAAAAAATTGGCTATATACATATATACATACATGTATACATCCAGGAAATAATTCTACAGGGCATTTTCTGAATTTGCGTCTGGTTGAATGTAAACAGCAGCCACAAGATAGTGATGATAATATGGTTTTATTTTCATAAAACTCTGTCGTTGAGTGCTTGATCTGGGATGTAAATGTAGCAGGTTTTTATAAAGATGGGGGCACAACAGTCTCTGATTGCAAGTTGTTTTACCAGCGTGAGTCCCATTTCTTACAGCCATGAGTCCAAGCTGGCCCAGCAGGGCTCCTATTCAGGCTCTCTTCCTCTCCTCCTGGGACAGCAGCATCCACTGTGGTCCGCTCAGTCTGATCTGGTTGGGTGGATGGCCTCAAGGTCTGCTGCTTTTTAATCCAAACCCCACACTTCCTTTTCTGATGACTGTAGGCTCTTTCTGTCATGGATAATAGGTTTCAGCGAAACACAGATTGAACAGAAACAGAGAAGTTTGAGGGAGCTAGCCCACCGGTCGCAGCATCTGCGTGTGCATCCGTTGACACTGTCAGAATCTCCTGATCCAGTTGATTTGAACTATTTTGGCTTAGCCCTTTATAATCAGATACTATCAGAGATCATTCAATGATGTTTAAGCAATAAAGATGAAAAATGAATGTAGGGAGTTTGAAGGAGCTACCGGCTGCTGCATTCATATGTGCAGCCGTTGCCATACAGTGTCAGATATTGATTGATTCATTTATTTATTTATTTATTTGCACAAGGAAACAAAACAATGGAATCACAAATAAGAGAAAAGAAGCAATTTGTGCAGATGAGATTAAAAAACCCTAGAGGCTTCTGAAAGATAATCTCACCTCAATAAGCATTATAAGCAGATACAAAACACATGTTATCCACAAAAGAAAACCAACAGAATCTACAAGCAGACATAAAATATGCAATACATGTCCAACAAAAGCAAAATGAATAAAACCAGAATAATTCTAAGACTAAGAGTTGTTTTTATAATTTCAGCAAGAAGTCTGAATACTGGTTCTTTGTCTGGCAGGGCAGTTTCTCTGGAAATGTAAATACAGTAAGCATGAACATGTTAAAAGGTGTTTTTGTTTGTGGAATAAAATGTTTAAAAATCCCCTAAAAATAATACTTGCCAAACTGAATATGTGAGGGGGTTGACCAAGTTTGTCCAAATTGAGTTCTTGGCTTTAAACAGTAACATTCCTATGGATGTACTGTACAGTATTATGTCAGTGAATGGCTGCAAGCGGAGCTGCATCATCTTGAACAACATAAAAAGGGAGCTTTCAGCAAACTGCAGCAGTGAGTAGCAACACTTGGCAGCTGGCTCCTCCTCCCCTCCGGAGCTGTTCCCCCCCCATATGCAGGTATTTTTCTCTTTGCTCTGTCTCGTCTCACGACCTCACCTTCTCTCCCACACACACACACACACACACACACACACACGCTCCGATACTGTAGTTAAATCATGTTTTATTGATTTACTAAGTGAAGGAGCCTGAACATATTTAGTCTAATCCATGCTGTTTGGGCCATGTACGATGGACTGCTCCTTAATCCCCAAAGCTGTCAAAGTCACTTCACAGAGAAGACCAAAGACGCCCTGTGATGGCTATACAATACACAATGCTCCAATTTTTCTTTCGTCTTGTCCTCCCCGCTCCCAGTCATTGCAATGAAGCTCTTTTAGAAGGGGATTAGACATAACTATCTCATCTGTTGAGCTGTCATTCAGCCTGCTTTCTTCTTTTCTGCTCCTTCCTTGCGGAAGGCAGGATGATGAGGTGTGTGAATGCTGTAGGTCGAAACACATCTGGATCCTGTTTGCATCTTCATTTTTTTTTTTTTCTTTAATGACAGGATGAATGTGATTATCTATTTCTTCACATGAGTTATGCAGTAGCATTCAGACATCCTCAAGAGACCCTCTTCCTAAAGCACAATTTAAAAAACTTTGAGTTGTGTAGGATACAGTTAATGATTTAGCAGATTGTACCATCACCTTACTAAAAGCTGTTCACTTCTAGTCCTCTTAAAAAGCTGCTCAAAAACCTGAAAGTTGCTTGTCACGTTTGAAAATATGTGTTTTAATTACTGTATTACTCTACTGCAGCACACTGCACACTTCAAATCACTTGTCCTTATAATTTACCAGCTTTCATTACCCTTTCCTTTCTTGTCACACCCAGACAGAGACACTTTAACTGGGATGCAGCCAAGGAATCACATTGCTTGCATGGAAGTAAATCAGTGTTAATGGTAAATCAGAATTAATTCTGAAACTAAACAAAAGCATGTTTTTTAAAAGGATGAATTGCAGATTGTGAGCGACTGTCATGCAGGGGCGTTTCCAGAATTCAGGAGGGGCACTGACTTATGCAGGGGTGGCATAAAGTATGAGTCTCAGCTTTCCATGTTGGTTGACCCCAGTATGTAAAAATATTCAAATACACTAGGCGAAAATAACACATTTATACCACATGCAAAAACTGCATGTTTTTCGGCCCAAACTGTATAGCATTAGCATAGAATGTCTGCAAAGGGGAGACCCGTGGGTAGTTGAGGTCAGAAGTTAACGGATCTCAAGGAAAATGGCCAGGCCAGTTTTTCCATCGCTAAAATTGTGCCTCACTTTGAACCGTTATTTAACCCCCTTTCTGACATGCTAGTATGACATGGTTGGTACCAATGGAGCATTTAGGTCGTCCCCTTAAAACACCCTTAGTGTCATGTGTTTTTCATTACCAACATATCTGCCAATGAGTGGCACTGTGGATCTTTTTTTGGCTCAGGCACAATCTGGGGCAACATTTAAAAATCAAAGTGATGACAACATTAGTTTTAAATCATTGATAACACACACATAATAAGGAAACGCACATAATGGTTCATTTGTTCTGATCTATTTCCAATCTAGTAAATCTAAATCCTTAACAATTAATTAACTGTATAGTTGTTAAAGATGGATTATGTTTTTATTCTATGTCTACAATATTGGTTTGGTTTAAAGTTTTTTTAATATTATGCATAGGCAATTCACAGCGCTTGGTTAAAATCAGGGAAAAATAGTCATCTTGGTTAAATATTGAAAACATTTGTTTTTTCAGTATTTAACCAAAACCATAATCTTTCCATAACCTCATCCAAAGTGTTCTTGTAGCTCAAAACAAACCACATGCAGGATGCAGCATGTAAACCCCAGTCTCCAGTGTCAAAGACCTGCATTTAGTATGCTTTAGCACTCTGACCACTTCCCTATGACTAACACATTCTGGGCAAGAAAAATAGTTTTCACTGAAACTCAATCCACACTGTATTTACGTTACTACAAAACACAGAACCATAGTAGTATCTAGGAGACAGGGGCTGTATTACAGAAAATTCAAATCTTTTAAAATTAAGATACAGCCAATCTTTTCCCGGGTTAGGAAATCCTAAATGCTCAATCCAACATCGCTTATCAACTTTTATGTCTTTTACCAGCCTACTTTTCTCATCTTGCCGAGATAACCAACTTAGTAACCGTTGGTTTTTCTTATTGAAACATACTGAAACAGACACTGAAACATAATAATGGAGCAAAAACAACAACAGGCGCTTAACTTCAAGACAGATGTATCAGAGGTGTTGGTATCATCTTTAGAGAGATATTCTTTTTGTTTGCTATCCATGCTACTCTCTGTCCACCCTGTGAATATTTCTCTAGACCCGGCCTGAGTTAAGATGCTTGTGTAAAACACTTTTCCTACCTTAAGTTAAGATAGCAACATTGACAGGTCCTAACTCTAATTACCATGGTAACCAAACAGTTAAGATAGGAGCTGAAAGTCAGGAAGTTTCTGTAATATGGCCTCAGGTTTGCCATGTAAAATCTGACGGCAGCAATCTGATAATGAAATAATATAATAATAACATGGTGTGCATCTGTTCCAGATTTTCAGATTTTCATTTAATTAAAAAATATACATACAGTTGTAAATTGGAGATTTCAGCTGGTAGCGTATGTACGTGGTTTGCACATCTAAAGCAGGCTGTCAGTGGATGGGAGGAGTGTCTCAGCCACCGAGGGTGAGCAGCTGTTAGTTAGAGAGCTAATGACACCAGCAAACATATATGTCTTCAGTAACTGCTCTCATGATTACAGTGAGGTTGGAGTTTCATCTTGACACACACACACACACACACACACACACACACTCGAACTGAAAATTGGAATCGGCGCTCTGACTGTCAGCCGTGGTACAAATGGATCACTGGCACTGCAACTGGACCTTGGATTGTGGACCTGACCTAAGTGTCTTTGAATAATGTGTGTGTGTGGGGGGGGTGTGTGTGTGGGTGGGTGTGCGTGTGCGTGTGCGTGTGTGTGCCATAACGGGAGCCCAGCCCCACTGTGAGCACAAGAGCACAGTGTTACTGATGGGTCAGGTGTGCTCTATGTGCAGGTTCACTCAGTCACTTGAAGCTGCTCTTCCTTGCCAGCTGAGCCACTCCTTTCTTCCCATCCACAGCTGATGCTCCAACCACACCCGACTCGCTGTGAATAATCATTTAAAATACAAATAAAACAGACACATTACCGCTGCCAAAGTGCCAACTCTCTCTGCTTGCTTACAGGCAACCTTCAGATTGACATATAATTTGCTTTACAGATAAACATAATTCACATTTTTGTCAGAATCCATCATACAATATGAATTTTTGGGACTATTAATCACACAAAACATTCTTTTTAGAGGGATGACATATTTTGAATGTGTTTCTCAGCCCTGCAGGTATTGAATTTTCCTCTGGTAATGCGAACCTGCACACTTTCCTTGACTGGCGGCATCCACCCTAATAAAAGCAATACTGAGGTGACAGTTTTTCATCAAGGGGTGCTACAGTGTAAAGACAGGTTGAGCTTTTGAATGAAAATAACAGGGCTGAATTCACCCTGAAGGAAACGCCACCGAACAGCTGATGTCAGTTCTTTTCAAATGACTGAAAGAAATCTATTGAGTATGCAGTAATGAGTTAATAGCTGTCCAGGATTTTGTCATAAGATGTTTTAATGAAAAGTCAGAGCTGCTCAACTTGTAAAGCATGCTGGGTGACACGCTGCACCTTAAAGCTGCAGTAATTTATTAATGAATCAAACTGAACAACAAAGGCTTTTAAGCAAAACTATTGTTTATAAGACCGCTGAAATGGACCCTCATTATCTGATTCATACTGTGGGATAATGTTGTGCATTATAACTTTAAAGACTGAGTAACAAGTTTAAACATATGCATTAATCAAGTGGAAGTTCGAACAGGAATTGTCCAATCATAGCTTAGCACTCGTATATATGGGACACATACAAGAAATAGGAGTAGTATTCTATATATACAGTGACAACGTGTTATTTTAAGCTCCTAACCATCTGGTTAATGTCAGATCAAACATTTTGATTCGACTTTTATAAATAAAACTGTACTATATTACTGACTAGGGTAGTTCTGCCCTGCAATAGACCTTGTTCACAGCAGAGAGTTTGACTTATCAAAGCAGCAAATGCTCAGGTGTTAATAATATTATTAATGATGGCTGCATTTCATTCCTCCTAATATGCAGACTTCTTTACTGCCGTGGCTTATTGGGGTTCTTAAAAGGAATGGAGCCACCATTACTGGTATTAGTTACAGTTGTGCTTTTCCTGCTATCACAGGCCAGAATGTCTGCAGTGAAAAATGTCTTTGCACAAACAGTGCTGCTCTTTTAGTACATGTAAAATCAGGCGGTGACTTTGTGCAAGTTACGTACTGTACAGCTATGGCCCCAGTCTTGTAGCATTGCATCCTGTATGTACCCATCAAGGACATATTTAAGACCTTCATATAGGCTCCTTGCTTTAACATTAAAAAGGTATGCTGGAGTTTTCAAGTACATAGCTAGCTAGCTACAGCTGATAAAATCTGCTAGCAACAGTCATCATTTCATCCAACAAAATCTAACAGTAACTAATGGGGACTGGCTTAACCAACAGCTAGTTCCGATTTCTCTATTTAGTTGTATTTCGCTGGTCATAGAATCCACTTTATAATAAGGACACAGATCATCAATCTTAACTGTAATAGACAATCAGTTAAGGGATGTTAATTCCTACATTAATTGACATGCAACCAAATGATATCAGAGAATAGACTATTTTTGACACATTTACAACATAATGGACAAATTAGATAGAAATTATTATGTTTCAAAGTAATATTCTAATAGAAATATGGAGTTATTTTTTAAATCAGAGGTGCTGAGAAAAATCAAGGTCCTGGTAATAAAAAAACACAAACTTTTATGTAAGTAACCGACATATCAGGTAACTGTGAATTAAGATTAACCTTAATGGATGATCTAAGTGCTAACTACTCACAAAAGCCATAGTGAATTAATGTATTAAATAAGCTTTACTTAAGTATATGATTGTACTATAAAGTGTTCCCATTTCTGTTTGTTATTTGTCATCTAAATACTTAATGAATAATTGATGTACTGTAAGTTCAAACTTAGCCTATTTATTATGTAAATTATTGCTAAGTTGTGAATCATGCATTACTAACATAAAAGCGGTTGCACCACAGAGATAAGTTACAATATGACTCTAAGTAACAATTAAATAGTTGCACATGCCCCTAAAGTGGAGTAAGTCATAAAATGTCACAGACACAGCAGTTTTTCTGCCACACGGAATTATTTTTTCATTAATTGCGGCCACATTGCGACTGTAATCGAGCAGAGACCTAATTTATTGATATGATATGTCAGTATTGATCTAGCTTACTACAAGTCGCTCATGCCAGCCAGAAAAAAGCCCCCGCTCCCTTTTGGGTGAAATCAGTCCCTCTAATTTGACTGGTGGTGATTGGAAATTTCGAGGTCTTAATCAACGATTAAAGATATAGGGGTTGATGAATGTCCTTTCAGTCTGCCTCCATCTCAGTGGATGGACCTGACATATATGACTACCTTATTGAATCTCAGATATAATCTGTCACTGTTTCTGTCTTTAAGACACTTTTTTTGATATCTTGGTCATGTTTCCAGTGTGACATTACTGTAAATTAATTATTTTGCAGTGGCGCAGCGGAACTGTTGCTTGTGTTTATTCAGTGACCTTTTACTACAAGCTGGCAGAAGTAGAAAACAGGTCAGTTTTAGTTCAATTTCCTACGATACTTTATGCTGTTTACAAGGTTCATTATTAGAAGGTAGGTCGTTTATGTGAATTATTAAGATTAAAATATCATGTGCTCCACAGTGTGAAAACAAACTCTGTTCTAAAAGTGGGCGTTTTATGGTAGGGACAGATTCTTTCACAGTGAAAACTTTAGTCACACCATCACTAAGACTCTTTACTGATTCTCTTCAATCTACAGATACAGTCGGCAAACATGTAATTTAATCAGTAACATCATTAACTAACCTGTGATGCCAAAGACGTACACATATTGACTCTCCTGGTCCCTCAGTTTACCCTTTTTATCCCCTCTGCGGATGGCCTATAGCCACAGATCTCTTCTTTTACTGTCCTTTGTTCTTTGGAGAAGTAAAGAAAGTCGTAAACTTTTATTTTTTTATTGTTTGATTTGCACAGTGTGATGCAGAAGCTTTTAGACATAGTACCACTAGACAATTTTACAGCGCTTACAGCGTTCTGAAGACAAGAAAGTGACGTATGCATGCTCTCATCTATGCCCCAAGTAATAGTGGTGCAACCGATTTTAGAAGTGTCGACTTTACACCATAACTTAGGAGAGATCTTACACATAGTTGGTGCAACCCAGAGATATTTTTTGTATGAGCCTGCATGATGAGAGAGGCCAGTCTTGGGTCTTAACAATTGCATATACAGCCACATACATATGCAGATGACTTTTGAACCTTCCATCATATTTTGAAGGGGACATGGCACCCTTTCTTTGACAGGTTGAGATTTTCAGTGATGGTGCTACAGTACATCAAAGAAATCAAAATGAATCCCTATAGAAAGGAACTAAATTGATATGTGGAGAGCACATGATATTGGCTGAAGTGCACTTTGGCAGATTGAAAAGTTCACTTTGTCACCATTAAAGGCGAGCCCATTCAAAACAAAAGCAGTCCTGCCTCCTCAGCATGTCATAAGCTGTAAGTGGAGGCCTCAGTAAAAGTGCCATGTCTGGGCCGTGGTAGTTCATTAAGATTGTCTGGGTGCAGATGGATCTCTCTTGTGAGCCACCACTTCATTAATCCCCCATGCCACACCCAGTAGAGGGACAGCAGGCAGTCCACTTATTACAGGAGTGCCAGTCCAAGTGAGAAAGGGAGGGGGTGAGCGGTGGGCGGGGAGACCTATATATTTAAATATATTCTTTAATTATCCAAACTTCAAACAGCCTCAGCATGGCCTGTTTTACATTGTCTGAATCAAATCTGCATAGAGTTCAGATTAATGTAATTAAATTCAACGTACATTAAATTTCGCTATAAAGATACACGAGTTTTCCTCTAAAGCAGGCTTGTAAATCTCATCAATGTGAATGGTTAGGATCCCAGAGGGAAAGAAATCATGCAGCTATGTAATAACGGGTGAGATTTGGCAGCGACCTCGCAATTTATCTCAATTTCAAAGTCTAGAGAACCTTTAAGAACATAATTATTTATAGTTTGTGACATTTACTGCAAAGCTGCAATGAAACAAAGGACCCGGGATAGCTTTTTCACTCCTCAAGGCCCCAGAAAAAATGTTAACCATATTCACACATGGAGGTATCATTCTTTTTCTGATATCTTTGGATCTCTGAAACATTTGTGCCTATGAGGAAAAAGTCTCTGAATGATGGTTTGGTACACAGAACCATATGGGAAGGCACTTTCATAAAATACTAAGAAGGTTGATTGGATGAACCATCTGTCTATCTGTCTTCTTCTTCAAGTTTTTCAACAAACTTCAACCATATAATATAGTCAAACTCATACCGAAGTCAGTCGGGCGGTGTTGCCAGAATGAATTTCAAACTTGGGGGGCATTCAACTTTGGATGATGTAATACACTAGTGAGCTTTTGGTAAGAAAGAAGTAGGGTCAATATAACTAGGAAAGCCCTCGGTCTCTCGTTTGTGGTTGTACAGTTTCATGAGGCTTTGAGGTCATTTTAAACAATGAGTTTCAAAAAATTGTCTCACTACAATGAAATGGATACTATTGGGACGAATATCATCGCATGTGAATAAAATTGGGCTCATTGAATTCACAGTCTCAGCTTTCCAGTCATACCCAATTTATGCAACTCCAACACTGTTTATGGCCTCAGAATGCAGAAATATCACATTTATAACGCATGGGATTAGCATAAAGTGGGCATGTTGCCAAAGAGGAGACGCATGAGTATCCATAGAATCTATTTTCATTCAGATATCTTGAGGCCAGAGGTCCAAGGACGCCAGTTTTTTCATCGCTATAATTCAGCCTAACTGTGGAGTGTTATTTACCCCCTTTCCAACAAAGCATGACATGGTATCAGTGGATGCCTTAGATCTTATAGTTTCATATGATACCAGTATCTTCTTTGTATCCTCTGAAAGTCAGTAATGTCAGCCTTCGATGAAATCATCAGCGCAAAGTTGAAGAGGTTACCATAACACCTGAAAGTGGGGGGACAAAAAGCCTTCTTGTCTATTCCGGAGCCGGTGCAGTTTGGAGCAAAAACATCTTTTCTATCAAGAAAAGGCTTCAGTGCCAATCTTTGCTCTTCTCTGATTGAAGAAATATGCTCCTGTTCTGATATAAGTGATGCTAGCAGCATGTACGCTAACCTCTTTAGCAGCCACCATTGTTGTTTTTGAGCCAGAAGTGGTGACACACATCTAGTGTTAAACCACGGTGGTAATAACACAAAATACAACATTAAGCATTAACTAAAAGCCTGCCTCAATAAGTAGGTAAAGCAGTTCCTCCGCTCTTTTTGTGGGCGACTTTAGGAACCGTTAAAATACCAGAATCAGAAGACCTAAACGCTCTTGTTGGCTGATATGGGGTTAACAAGTCTGTAATGTAAGAAAGTGCTAGAAAAAGAGCTTTGTATGTGAGTAAATGAAATGGAGAGCCAGTGCAGGGAAGCAGGAGTAATGTGTCTTTGTTAAAAGTCTGGCAGCAGAGTTCTGTACAAGCTGAAGTGTCCCAATCAACTTTTTTGGTAGGCTAGTAAATGAAAGGAATTACAGTAATCCAACCTGCTAGTAATAAAAACATTGATCAATTTATCAGTGTCCTGCTTCGTTAAAAAATGGCCTTACTTTGGCAACATTGCTCAAGTGGAAGAATGCTGTCTTGGACACTTTTGCTAATGTGTTCTTCAAAGCTTAAGTCAAGGTCCAGAATGACACCAAGACTTGTAACCTGAGCTGGGTTCCAGAGTCTGTTGAGAAGTGTCTCTCTCTTCCATTTAGCTCCCAGTAGCAGTCGGTCATGCCGTGGCTTCCAGTAGTTTCTCATCAGATGCTGATTGGTCTGGTACGCGTTGATTGAAGCCTGGTAAAATGGATTCTCACGTAATTTCTTTTTTTTTGTGATCTTGCAGGTGGAGCTGATCCTTTCACAATCAGTACAGTACATGAACAGGTCATGCCGATATTTATGATTTGAAATTAGTAGCTGAACAATCTTGAAGTTTTTTTAAGGTGCTGCAGCTCTCAAACTGGACCACAGGCCGTATGCTTTAATATTGTATAATGCTGCATAAATCACAGCTGAAATAAAATGGCCCAATTACATTAGGGCCAAACAGGAATGTTAACGTGACAGTCTAAATGCTAACACCCTTAATAATGAATCAGCCCTATTCCCACTGGCCTCCATTTACCGCAAACACTCTCACTGGAGCCTCATTGGCAGTATTTACTAGTACACAACTGTCTACACTGCTCAATTTTCTTGTTCATCTCTTAATAATAGAAACGAGGTGCGATCAATGCTTGTGTGTGACAGCCCAGACGTGTCACAGCTTTTTGCAGAGGCTCTTTTTTAGATCAAGATGGAGTGAACACTGGGGGTGCTATTAGGTGCCATATTGTAAGGCTGATGAGAAAGGAACATTCAAATTGTATTTAATAGAATAGATGTGGCTCAGTTTCCTTTATCAGGACCGGAGCAGAGATGTGGCATATTCTGTCTCCCCAGGACATCCAGCTGATTACAGCAGTCAGCCCAGATTACATCTGACTGTTCAGGCTGCTCCTCTGTTCCATTGCCAAGGAAACAATATGGGGAAATAATGTCCCAGTGTGCCTCATTGCACTTTTTCCCAGTTCAGTCCAGATAGTAATAGCACTCAATTGGGAATCTGTGATCTGTACTATCTACATCAAGTGACCATGAAGTTGAAAAGGTAACCACTGTCCGAATTCAAAACATATTCATACGTCAGATTGGCTTTACAGGGTGACCTAAATAGTTTGTCAGTGATACAGCAGCTCAGATACTGTCCAGAATTTGTTTGTGGAAGATAGTGTGTGTGCAGAGGAGAGACAGATTGAGGTTTGCATGTGTCCCGGAGAGTTCATGTGTTTCAGATTTATAAAGGTTTATGAGTGAATATCCAGCTCTTAGAGGTTAATCCCCTGGAGGATTAGATAGTGGCCACCAGTGTTTGGAATGTTGCATTTCCAGGCTTCTTACAGTAAAACGGCTTTTTTGAAAACCTTAATATAAAAAGTAAAACAATTTTGTAGGTCAGTACACGCACATATGTATTTTGTTATTTCCAGCTGTCTTGTACAGTGGTTTTAAATTTAAACTGCATATTTAAACACATAACTGAACAGTTCCACCACGAATCATACCAACAGGTCAACTTTTGTTTCATTGCTTTCTTTTTGGTCTTACTTTGTAATATTTCTGACATCCTACATAAAATAGATTAGTTGTAATAACTTTTGGATAATTTTGCCTTTAAAATTATGATTTAAACATTACTTATCTTTATTTGTCGCCACAATGTGCCATTTTTACATCCGGGTCTGTCTTTAGATGGAGGTCTGTTTGGTGCAGTTTTGTATGTCTGGCTGTCAGCAGGACTGCGGAACAACTACTGGCCTGATATTCATTAAATTTGGTGGTAGGGTGTAGCATGGGCCAAGGAAGAACCTTTTAGATTTTGGAGCAGATTCTAAACATGGGGCTGATACTCAAGTTTATTGTCTGCCAAAATTAAAATAATTTGTTGCACCTGGCTGAACCTATCGTAATGAAAGTGAATGCGGTGACTAAACAGCAAAACATAACGTCACCGTAGAAACAAATGCACCAGGTATGGAAGAAATAAGCAATCAGGGATGTGATTTTTCCACATTAATCTGGAATTGACGAAGGGTCTGACCTCTTGAGTTCTCTTTTAGTTAAATCTTTCTGTGGTTTAGATTACGGCCAGCAAATGACAGGATTTTATATTTTATATTAAATATTTTTAAATAAAAGTACTTATTGATTACTTACAGTGCACAGTGTATGGTTGGTACTGGGGAATGAAACATTAGGCTAACCCAGGAAGAAAGTTGTTCCATGTATTAGAAATAGTCAATATGTTTTTAAATGATGATAAAATACTGGGGAACATTAATGTAGTCTTTGGATCCTTCTGACAATTAAAAGTGATTTCATACATTGGAAACAAACAGCTTTTATATCCTGTCATGTCCTCATGTCACCAAGCACATTTTCTTTTTGTCTTCACCTTTTTCAAGCCTGCTTAAATAATTCTGTCTGAGCTCATCTTTTGCTGACAGCACACTACCATCAGAATGGAAACGTGGGATAAATAAAATAAAATTCCCTTATTACAGTGTAAGTCTGGGGTGTGTGGACTGTAAAATAAAATAGTCACCTGTTCATCCATTTACAGTGTTATTGTCTGAGTCAGAGTATTGTCTCCCTCATAAACACAAATCTGTTAGTCCTTATTGCCTCTACTTACTCAAATTTGAGATATTTGTACTTTTTTGTTTTCATGCCACTTTCTACTTCTACTCCACCAAAGTGAAGAGGAAAATACTGATATTATAAATGTTTATAAAATGCAATGTGTACCCAACAGTTTATACAAGTACAGGGAAGCGAAGGAATGAATTTCTCAATTGACATAACATTAATTGGCAAATATTTTGATAATCATTCAAGTTATTTTTCATGCAAAAAATGAGGATTTGCTGGTTTTTGCTTTCAATTACTTACTAAATTACAAGTATTACAACAATTGGTTGGACAGAATAAGCATTGTGAATGTGTCACTTTGGGCTCTCACTGGGTAATTGTGTCAGCATTTCTTGTTACTTTGCAGAACTTCAATCAATGAATAAATAATCAGTAGATGAATCCATTATTAAAATAATTATTAAAATAATCAATATATAATGAGCATATATCAACCAACTACAACAGCAATATCTTGCTTTTACATTAAATCTAATGATGTCATATATAATAGTATAGAGGAGACCATTTTTCTACATTCAAACTTTGCTTTTAATACTTCTAATTACATTTTCCTGGTTATACTTATGTTCTTAAGGTCCAGTGTGTAACATTGAGGAGGATAGAGGGATACTTAGGGAAGGGAAGTATCACCACTAACATGGTGTACAAGTATATTATTGACATACCGTATGTACAGAATATTTACACTGTAATCTAAAGCGTTACCCTTTTGGTACATGACAAATAGAGACCCTTTTATTAACTGTATATGTGTCTCTGAGTTTAACAAATTAATAAATAAGTAGACTTATTATTGAACAGCGGTAGCTAACTACACAATTGGATGGGAGCCACTAACCCGTCTCTGTATTTACATCCTCCCTCTGTGAAGGATCAGCTTTGTTTTGAAATGCTCCAGTGTGAAACAAAGGCCACAAATAAGCACAGCACTGATTTATTTCCCGTGCTCTCCTCACATAAATAAATGTATGACTGTACCCTCTGCGAAACTTTCCTTATGTTTTCTGAGCAGACAGACACAGTTTAGACCTGTGGTTAGAGCAAAATTGTGGCTGGGCTCGCTGCAGGTAGCATTCAGTCAAGGAGGCAAAGTGGGTTGAGATGTAAACATGCAATTGTCTACAGAAATTCTGACAAACATACTGGTAGTTTCTCTTCTAATTACATCTTCGTAGCGTCTCGTGAACAAGTGCTCTGTTTGGATTGCACTGCAATCTTCTCATTCAGCACTCACTTCTGACGAACAACAACCAAGAAGTGAGAATAAGCTCTACTTGTCTTTAATATCGCCATTCACATTTCTCTCAAAACCTCCTTCCCCCACAGATTTATTTCACTGAATAGGCAAAAGAAACCTTGGCTTGTAGTTGGCTCCAATTAACCTCAGTTTAACTTTGGCCTTCAAGATGATTGGCTTTTATACTGAAGCCTATTTGAGTTAAAGAAATGCCTGGTCTTGTACCAACGCTGTCTCATTTTTCTAACCTGCACAGGAGAAATATTTAAATGAGGCTATTAAAACAGGCCCTGGGCTGTTGAGAAAGGTATAGAAGCAGTATTTAGAGAAAAAAATACAAGTGGATTCCATATGCACAAAGGGAGGGACTGTGGAAGGACTCAGCACATGTAACGCGACAAGATTCAATAAACCTGAAGACAAACAGAAAAGGTACGAGTCTCATCCTCTCGTCTCTGCCTTGGCACTTGTGCGTGCTAACACTGACAAGCAATCTTTTGCTGTCCTCTGTTATCATTCCCAGCCTAACAGGTTGAAAGCGGAACACTGCGGAACTGATAACGTGCAGGATAGGATGCTACCGTAGGCACCCCTTGCCTGCAGCCTGGGGCCTGTTCAGCAGGACTCACCAGTCCTGACATGTAATCAGGCGTCGTGTGCACCTCAGTGGGCCACTGAGCTGGACCCTGAGTGCCTCAACACAGCGGGATCAGCAGACATGTTCATGCCTCCAGATGAGATGCCACACTCTGTACATGTCACCTCTTCCACCTTGAACCTTTACACGTACACAGATACATGAGTGTACATCTACACACACACACACAGATCCATGTGACAGTGAAGCAGGTGATTGTGAGGCATCAGAGGCAGTCATTGAAGGTCACACTGAAAAGACATTTGAATACCTTCACTGCCATTTGCACCAAGACAATATTCCTCATTAACCTTCCATTCCTTATTAAAATCCATCAGTGACAGCAAAGCCACAATAGCTTCATAGTCATGTTGTCATGTGCGAGCGGCTCACGCTGATGCAGTCAGGCGTTTAAGACACCTGTTGTGACCAGAGTTATTATAGTTCTGTATTTTTCATTAGTTTTTATTTCCCGGTCAGTAAGTTACTGACAGCACGGTTGCCAGCAAGTTGCTGTATTTCAATTTACAATAAACTACTGTAATGCAATTTACAGTATATACACATAACAGTAGTTTGCTGTATTTTTACTGTATTTTGTAATATGGTCTATTTTTATCTTAGAAAAATATCAGAATCCAGTTTGAGTTTTGTAGTTTTCCACATTTTGACCCCCAGAACAGAGAAAAAATGTTTTGTCCAAATGAGAATTGTCGTAAATGTACCTCCACATGTTACTGAGCCTGAAGCTCTGAGGTGGAACCACAAGGTCACTGAGCACCCGGGGAGCCTGGATATGTAGGCATTTATAGATTAGTTTAAGATTAACAAATGTAATAGAATGATCAAAATGTAACATATTTAATTTCCTAAGAACATGGCAATGATGTGATCTTATCAGCTTCCTGTCCAAAATTGTGATTTCTCGATTGTATATCATCATAAGAGGCTTGCTTACTTGTGACCAAGAGTCGAGTGTTTGTATTTCAGTTGACTAAAATGTTTTTTCGCATGTAGTTTGTAGTTGAGTTTTAGTTAACTGTAACAACCTTAGTCGTTAGTCTATCAATGTGTGATCAACTCTTCAGGGGCTGCAGATCAACCCTCCATCTCTCACAGGCTGTAAGTCAGTGAGCGGCGTTGAATCACAGGGCTGAATATGTAAATGGATGCCATTAAAGCTCTCTTTCTTTAATTAGTCTTTAGATTTCATGACTGAGTGCTTCCAATTATGGATCAATGTCTCATTTCTGCACACGGACCTCTGGGTGTGCGGAGGCAGTTTTTCCGTTACAAAATGCTTTATAATTTATCCTCTGCCAAAAACGGCCGTTCACATCACACTCCCTAACTGCTGATCAATGAGAAATTCTGCTGCTGCAAGCCTACTGATACGTGTGTTATGTGCTGGTGAGATTTTTTTTATAAATATGATCAGACTTCAACAAATATGCAGTTTGATTTATGGAATGGCCTGTCTGGATTTGTGCTGTTGATGTGTGTATAGTGGATGCAGTATGTCGGGGAATATAGGCCCCGTGTGTGTGTAATTGCTCTGGTAGTAATTTAGCACTGAGCTCATTAAGTGGTGCATAAGAGCTGGCTAAATTCAGCTTAATACCTAAATGCACTCCTGACTGGGTGCTGGGTGTATACTGGAAGGAGGTGCTGATGTAGCGCTTTGAGACTGTAAAATGCTACTCATGTGTTTTCAAAATGGCCATTAGAGCCCATGGGTTCAGTTCCTAGAGCCCATGATAGCTGCTCAGGGGTTTTATGGATCCAAAATGTTAACTAATCTTACTATTAATTGGCTTGTGACTGTCAAGTGTCCACACGCAGCACTACCGTATCTATGCTGGGATTTCAGAGGAATTTACGGATCAGGAAAGCTTCAAAATTTATGTTTTTTCAACTTTACTGATGATGCAGGTTGAGTCTTGATACTTCTGAAAGCTGCCAAGTAACTTCAACATCTGGAGTATCCAAGGTTAAAAACATTTTCTCCCAATTTTCTCCCAATCTGGAGACTCTAATGGGAATTTACAATATCATTTTTAATTCAAGATTAATACGATAAGTAATCAAAGAATCCGTGATGTAATTACTGTGTTTCCACAGTAAATGAGCAGTCAAATCCTCGTTACATCATACAAAGTGGATGCAAATTGACCATTTGTGATTACTGGGCAGCCTTTCAACAGGCTGCTAATGCACTGAACTTTTACTGTTTGATGGCTGGAGCATGGAATCAATTATTTGCATAATTAGTGATAAATTTGCAGTGAAATATGAGAGACATTAAGATACAGGAAAACAGCTTTTTAATAGGAAAGTGTCCAGTGAGTGGGTGTCACAGACATTTATAGTGAGTCTCTCAATTAGGGACTCCCAGGAAAGTAGGAGTTGTGCGGGAGCTAACTCTCCATCTCTGCCTCTCACCCCTCTGATCCATGGGACACTGCATTAAGACTGAGGTACAGAGCAATCATGCCCACACAGCCTCCGCATCACTTCCTCACCAACACTGTAATTATCACAAACAAAGCAGTTCTGTTTACACATATGTTTATGTGCAGCAGCAGGAGGGTGACTTGTTCGTTTAAGTGTGTGCATGTGAAGATGTGAAAGTGTACAAGTGTATATTTGGCGGACATGCATTAGTGTGTGTTGTGTCTCTGCTGTCGTTATTTGAGGTTAAATACTCCTCATTTAGATCTGTGCACTATCTTTTCATAAGACGCTGGCACGGAGCTCGCTCTGCTGTTGCAGCAAATTCAACATCTGGCTCTGCTGTCCTTATTTACCACGGACCTGTTCGCAAAACACATGCTGTATTATTGAGCCGATCCTCTCGCTGACTCTTTTACCCTTTTTTGTGTCTCACAGAGCTGGAGTTTAACCTTGCACACCCCATAAACAAGAGAGGTGTGGGGGGTGGAGGTAAAACCTAGGTTGCAATAGAGTACCATTGATCTGATATTGTGGGCCCCTCTGGTCAATGATTCTTGTGTGCTCTCCAGGTTCTGTTGCCATGCCAACGGAGCCAGAGCTGAAAGGACCCAGGTTTTGCGGGTCTTTAAGGACTTTTTGCGAGGAGGACAGGCGCTGCCAGTGTCACAGCACCTGCAGGTGCAAGGGCAGGCCCAGACGGTCACATGATGTCACCCGCAGATCAACCAGGGGTAGCCTGCAGACCGGGGGGAGGGATCTGTATATCTGCACAAACATTTGCATCAGCGCCCCAGGGCTCAGTGTCTGCTGCCCCCTAGTGTGTGTGTGGATGAGTTATCTGCAGCTTTGCTGGCTGTTCCCAGTGGTTAATGCCTGTTATCCAGCCTTGAGATGAGTGCTTTGATGTGGGGAAAATTGAGTGTAACTGTCAGGACAAGTAGCAATTTATTATGTTGCAATTTGCTATTTAGAAAGCTTTGCTATGAATGAGACAGATATAGAGTGTAACTGACTAGGAAGTGATGTCTGATGCACAAAGGTCTGAGGTCACCGGTGATGATAACTGCCGTCATTAGGGATCCATTACACCATGGAGCCTACTTCAGCTGATGGACTCTAATGATGTTGCGCGACAGAAAAGCATTTAGTTTTGATTAGACAATTGTTGGCATGGTGCATTTCATTAACTCCAAGATGAGATTTTGTTGTCTGGGAATTGATATGCCACTGTTTGAGCCCGATCTAACAGACTGTGCCATGTTTCCCTCAAGGCAATCTGTGGCAAGTTAAGAAAGAAATGTAATAATGCAATATTCCCCTCCTGACACTCTTCCACCTTTTACATCCAATGTCCTTCCCCTCTTTATCCCCCCCCCGACAAATTGACTTTTAACTAGCCAGACTGTCTGGAGATATAATATCTCTACTTTCCTGCCGCAGTGTATTATTGCACTGATCAAATGTATGTGTAATTGTCTTTAAGTCTCCGTGTAGAGACTGACCAACCTGCCAACTACACATTTGTAATTGGCAGTAAATAATTTGAGTGATATAAATTAATGCAATGACTAAACTCTTCTGTGTCCAATTTAAACCCACAAGTGACAGTTAGTTATTAAGAAAGACGGAATTCTGCCTTTTTCCACGTACATTTAATCAAGTGTGTGACAGTTTGCATGACTTAGGGAGGGAGCGAGACCAGCTGAGGAGCGAGAGAGAATGAGTGAGTGCGTGTGGGAGTTGAATATTTTAGCTGATGAATGCTGCAGAACGCTGTTAAGCTAATCGGAAATTTGATCCCCTTATTGGGTTTGATGCACACAAGCCAGAAGCCCTCGGTTTCCACCCATGGTTCATTATAATCGTATAATTAATAGTACTCAGCCTTTTTCTCTGTGTGCACGTTAGAAAGGGGTAAAGAATAAATGATTAAATTAAAGGGAATCCGACGCTTATTAAAAGTGGGTTTTAATTCAGGCACTGTAGGTTATTTGAAATGTAACAGTCTGATTTTTTATGGGCTCCTGGAGAATAAGATAAATGGAAATTACATTTCCAGAATTTATTTCTCACCTATTGGGAAGAACAAAGCAGAATGGTGTAGAACACCTTTTTGAAAGTATACTTTATAATAGCGTTTATTTTTATTATTTTTTTAGGAGCTTTATGTCTTTATTAGATTGCCGACAGTAGAGAGATGACAGGTGGAGAGAGAAGGGGGAATGAAATGCAACAGTGTTCAGAAACCGAGAACATTGGTGCCCTAATCGCTAGAACATCAAGGTGCCTAACCCTAATTTAATAATTTCATGAAAGTAGTAGACAATGAACCTCGCCAAAGCCTCCTGTAAAACAAACACATTGGATTTGACTGAGTTCCTGTGTTTGTTATGATCAGCTGAGGCACAAGTTAAAGTATCTTCAGCAAAATATGTCCCATATTAGTGTTTATTTCATTATATGTTAGTTTGAGCTACAGTAGCTCGTCTGTTGGATCGGACCACACGAGCCAGCCTTCACTCCCCACGTGCATCAATGACCCTGTCTCCAGTTCACTGCTTTTCCTTCCTTGGACCTTTTGATAGGTACTGACCTCTGCAGACCGGGAACACCCCACAAGAGCTGCAGTTTTGGAGATGCTCTGACCCAGTCGTCTAGCCATCACAATGTGGCCCTTGTCAAAGTCGCTCAAATCCTCATGCTGCCCATTTTTCCTGCTTCTAAAACATCAACTTTGAGGACAAAATGTTCACTTGCTGCCTAATATATCCCCCCCACTGACAGGTGCCATCCAGATAATCAGTATTATTCACTTCACCTGTCATAGTGGTCATAATATTATGGCTGATCGGTGTAGTATATATTGCATACTCTGAGGCTACAAACACTTGGACTGAACTGTCAGTGGCCAAGTTGTATTGTGGGTAATTCTAGGTACTATGGGTCATTGTTGTAGCTATTTACAAATGTGAATGGAGAGTTGTGTAACTGTATCTGTGTGTGCGTAATCAGATGTGGAAAGTGTTTAAGAAAAGGCTTTGAGACGAAGGAAGAATGCGTGGAATAAAACGACGATATCTCTGCTACAGCGATTTTGATCTTGTCCGTGGTGAGTCTGACAATGTTGTAGGAGTGCAATGCTGAAATTGTTTAGCTCGTGGGGCGTCCTGGTGGCTCGCCTAGTGGAGTTGGCACCCCGTGTGCCGAGGCCGGGTCCTTGCTGCGGTGGTGGCGGGGGGGTTTGGCTCCAACCTGTGGCCCTTTGCTGTGTGTCGTCCTCGCTCTCTCTTCCCCTCTTTCCTGTCACTCTTCAGCTGTCACCATCAATTAAAGGCAAGAAACCCCCCAAATGTATATATTTTTTAAATGTTTAAATTGTTTTGTTAGTGAGGATATTATGTCAACAGTCTGTAACAGTGTATTTACCTCAGAGTTAACTTGCAGGATGAGATTTCTTAAAATGATTGTCAAAGTAATACTTTACAGCAATGCTTCTGTCCTAAAATATATCAGACTGTTGTAAAATCAGTGGCAACTGTACAACTGGACATACTCAGGAGATTATTTTATGAATGCTCTCAAGTAGAATTTCTGTGCCAAGACAGAGATATGTCGAAGGATTTATGCTTCCTGTAGTAAATTTTAAAAGACTGATACCAGAATTTATGTTTTTTTCATCACATTCCCACATTCCCAACAAAAACTTTAAAACAGAGAGCTTCTTTTAACAGCCCAGTTTAGTATTTCCTCCACTTTAGTCCTGCCAGTTTAGAAGCGTGTAAATGAATGTCCGTTGACGCATCATAAATCAAAGGTATTGGTTTAGTATCTTGGAGGAAATGATAGCAACATGAGGGATGCTCCGGCTCACTTGATTGTATCACTGCAGCCTTTATGTAGGAAACACTTTGACATGTTTGAAATACAGGAATCCTGCACAGGCACACGGATCCATATACACGTATACTTTCATGCATACCTACGCCCACACGACAAACACAAAGCCATACATTCAGAGGCAGCTTGGTATTAAAGTTTAATCAAATGTAAAATTGGTGTAGTTTCGAATGTCATATTGACAAGTTAATGTTGGGCGCTGCTGGCTGTGGGCTCCGTCGGCAGGCACTTTGTACAGAGGAATCTTTATAGCTTACCTGGAGAGGATGGAAAGAGTACTCACAGGCTGCAGGGATGTATTGTTGCTGTCAGGTGAAAGGGATAAAGAAGATTTTTCTCCTCTCACTTTGTGTCCAACCTATAGTGAAATTTTATATTGACACTTTTTCAACCAGGGCGCACTCGAAATCTGTTAGAAACCTTCTAATGCCTGAACGCAATTTCTTTCCTGATTTTTGAAGGAATTGACTTCCTGTAAGGGTGTGTACTTTTTCACTTACAGCACCAACAGAGCACAATAAACATGTGCTTTTTCCCTCTCATCTGCCACAATGGTTCATGTAGCCTTCAGAAGAAACGCACTGAGTAAAGAGTTATATTTCCGCTGCCGGCTGGCATTTCACATATTTTTAAATCATCACATGAATCCAGCCTCTTCTCCTCTTGGATTATCTTAAAGTGTCTGTATTCTTGTACGATTTCTCTCTCGTCTACCCGCCTCTAACCCTCTCGTGGCCACTGTATCTCTGCATAACCATGAACCTCCAAAGCCACAGAGGCAGCTACACCTCACTGACATTTATCACTATTATTCTCATTCCTGTCTTCCCTTTATCTGACAGTGTTTCGGGGGGAGTTTACACCTTTTTCTCCTCCCGTCACTATCTCTCTGTCTGTTCTGGACAAGGCTGAATTGAAAAGGTCCGCTGGGTATGGGCGTCTGAGGGTGCTTTTCCTCCTACACTCCCTCCCAACTCCGCAACCCCCACTTCCCACCCTTTGGCTTCTCTTCCTTTGTGCACTTTAACAGAAACATACTGGAACATTTTTCTGTGGAATGTAAAGATACTGATGGACTTGCCATACCTGTCTTTGTACTCAAGTTTCTTCTGCCTAACTTGCAGAAGTTCCTGTATAGATCTCTACCTTCACACTCAACAATGTGATATTATAAATAGATATTATAATATTAAAAGGTATCCATGGAAACTCTGTCCATGTGCACTGTTTCCTCTCTTTGCTTCCTGAATCAATGCTTAATTGTTTTCACTGTCTGCGTTGACATTTTGGCTTTTAAATGTATCCATGGCCAGACTGTATTCAGGCTCTGAGCGATTTGCTTTGATTGCAGAGTGGCTTATCGGAGAAGTGAAAATGTGACTTGAAGACTCTGGTTTCTCTTCAGGACTCCCTCAGCGGAGGGATTGCGCTTCATGCTGTTGTCATTGGAGTCCTTTTTCAGAAATCAGGCCTAATGAGGCTCTGACCTTAGAGCTGGATGCTTGTTAGCAGTAATTCACTTCAAATGGGTTTCCCTCAGGTTGAGAAGAAAGATTCATCCACATTGTAGATTTGAGATGGACATTCTGATTTGCTAGACCACTGGTTCCCAACCTTGGGGTTCTGTCCCCCACTAGGGGTCGCCAAAGCTTCACAGGGGGTTGCCAGGCCTCCTTGATTTTTGGGGCTATAAGAAAACGGTTGGCCTATATCCCAACATTTTACTGATTTCTGTGAGGAAAACACTAAATTAAATAGTTATTTTTACATTTTAAAGTGGTATTAGAGTATGCAGTTAAAACAACCAAATAGCTAATAGAACAATGAGGAAAAAAGAAGCCTGTTAAGTATTTATGCCTGTTAAGACTTTGAAAAAATACATAATACAAACAAAGGATTGTATAAAATGTTCCTAAACATATTAGACAACTTCATCTCTGCAGAAAATAATCTGCTCCAAATTCATCCAAAACTCTCGTTTTACACAAACTTCTTGCGGTTGCTGAGTTCACTATTTGGGGTTGGTTGTAGAGTTTATCAGTTGTTCTATACAGTTATTTTTATGCATTGAATATAATATGAAATATCAATAAAATATGCCAGTCAGTAAGTTTACTCAATAATAGAAAAGGGGTCCCTTAAGGGGACTGAAGGTAATTGAATCACACTGGGATGACATTTGTTTATACCAGTTAGTAAATGTTGAGTAAGTAAGTTGATTCTTACTTGGGAGATTGCATATTAGCCCATCATATCTGCAATCTTTGCAGTGCACATTACATTCCTGTAATGTAAAGGAAAATTTCAGGCTTGCAGTAAAAGTATAGTCATAGCAATAGTTTTTGTTAGCATTTGTTATAAGCAGAAGCAGCCGAAGCCAGAGGCACCACAAATTAATAAGATGTTATTAATGAGGCCCATAATCCATACAGTGATAACAATGAGAATGTTATTTCCACCGAGGACCTCTTGAACACAAAAACAATTAGTCAATTAATGGATTGACAGAAAATAAATCTGCAACTATTTGGATGATCAATTAATCATGTAAAAAAGATTTAGACACAAGCCCCTCAGACGTGAGAATTCTTTATTTCCTTCTGATTTATGACATTATGAAGTGAATACCTTTGGGTTTTGAACTGTCGGATAAAATAAGATCTTTAAGGGGTTCACCTTGGAATGCTTGATTTTCAGTCAGTTCATTGAGAAAATAATTGGCAGATTTCTTAATTTTAAGGTGTGTAGGAAAACTTTATGCAGTTGGCCTACATCTGATCGTCCTGCAGTATAAAAACAATGCAGTTATGACACAGAATTGACAGAGAATTATATAAAACATTCCTTAAAATATCAGGAAAACTCATCTCTGATGCAATATTCACAGGAAATCTGCAAATTTTACATAAACTTCCTGCAGTTATTGTGTTCACTTTTTACAGTTTATCGGTTCTTCTGTACTGTTATGCATTGAATATAATATAAAATATCCATTAAATATGTCATTTAGTCAGGGGTCCTCAGTTTAGTCAATGATAGAACTGGCTAAAAGGTCAGGAACCACTGCACTATTATGCATGTTGCGGCACATGGTTATGGTGTAATTGTGATTTCTCATAGCTTGTTGACACAATTTCATTTAAAAATGTGATTTCACAAACTGATATGCATTGTGCCTTGTGTATCTTCTGTATGTAGCATGTATGTAGGTTTTGTGGACATGTGAACACATGTAGCGGCGATTATATCGCACAGTCAAGGCCATTTGTTGCATATTGATATTTGTATTAGATTCAGAAAATTTATTCTTGCATGAGTGATTGGGTCCACAATGTTTGTCAGAGCGTGTGAAGGCACAGACTCATGCATGGATGCTCCACTGTACAGTATATACCATGGACGCTCATACATGTATGCATAGCTATGTATGTATGTCTGTGTGGCTGTGTGCGTATGCGTGTGTGTGTCCCGGCTTCATTGTGCTGACTGGTTTATTGCTGTTCCAGGTGACAGAGCATGAGAACAGCAGAGTTTCAGGGTGCTGTTTTCAAGCACCACTGAAGCCACAAATTTGATTATTTCTTTTCCTCCACAAGTAGTTTGTAGAGTTTGCATGAGACCCCCCTCACACACACACACATACAGCTGCCTGCCATGGACCGAATCTCCTCTGGTTCTACCAGCCTGCATTATGCATCTTCATCTGCCATTCCTTTTCCATTCAACATCTCTTGTTACAGTGAATCAGCAGCGTTATGTGCTGCTCTGTTGAGTTTTGTTATGGCCCTTCGTGGTATGTACTCTACATCTTGCTCTATGTATCTTATACATAAAACATACTTAGGCCTGAGCTTCAAATGTTTTGCCAGACATCCATCTGTTGCTCTAATGTTACAATAATACCAAGACATGTCTACGTATACTCGAGCTGAAGAAATTGGACCTGAAAATGTCACTTTATTTATTCCACAAAGGCTCTCTCTCTGTCTCTCTCTTATTCTCTAATCCCCATTGGGTGAGGCAGTGGACACATGGATCCTATCACATCAGGGAGAGATTAAACAAGGAGTGTCACAGTGACACAGCGAGTTTGATAATGGCACAATAGAAGCTCTTTCAATTACAGCTCTTTCTCTAGAGAAATCTGCTTAAAAGGAAACTCCTCCAATAACTTCGTCCTGTGTCTGTTTATTCATTTTGACATTTAAATCTGTCTTTCTTTAACCTTATAGCAGCCTAAATTCAATATCTCTCTAACGTACTCCACCAAAATGAGATGGAGCTCAGACACCTCTGCAAAGAGCTTTTTTAGAGGGTGTAATTAGTGAAGACAGTAGGTGAATAATAGTAGTTTGGATTTGTTGATCATACACATTTTGAAAGGACATGTGGAAGATGTTGAGAATATTAGTTCAACTATTTGTGTAAACCTGAAAGCAGAGTATAATGAATCGATTTATTTTCCAACTATAGGATAATTGATTGATCGTTTAAAGGGTTAGTTTGGATATTTAAAATTGGTGTGTATGAGAGACTCATCCGTAGTCAGTATTATGTATGGTAGATGGCGGTCGGCACGTCCCCAGTTTGGAGAAGCAGACAGGAGTGCTAAAAAAGGCCCACTTTAAAAAGAATGAAATGAAAACAGTGTTTCTTCTTGTTCCTACAGTTGGATGTTTGAGCTCCACTGTGCAGAATGATGTATGTGCAGAGTCTGAAACTAGAAGGATGTTTTCAAATTCATCTGTTGAAAGTGGAAAGTTTCTCTGTGCTCACTGAAAATCGAAATTTTAAGGGGCGGGGCCTACAGCCATGATTTGTGACATCACTAATAGTTTGATGCGCTAAAAATGAAAGAAAACAAACTTTAAAGTTAAAGCAAATATTACATTAAACAAAGACTCCAGGAAGTTGTGTAAATCTGCTGTATATGTTGTAAAACATGTCTGGAGGGGATCTTTAACTGTTTGCTATATTTAGAATATTTTTGCGCTTTATCTTACCGTCAGACAGCCGTTTCCGACGGGGAAGCTGTTATGTCACTCTCTTCGAAGCCACCAAACTCCTTTGACAAAAACTGTTAGCTCACAGAACACGGGAGTTGCTGGTCTTCTGCTGCCCTGATCAGCAGCACCTAACGTTAGTTTGGATCCGAATTTAAACCACTAATCGATCAAAGCAGCTATTCCAGCATCTCAATCGTCAGGGTTTGCTGATTTTCTCTGTCATATATTTAGTGAACTAAACAGATTTTGACTTTTAAGATTTTGGACTATTTGTCCAAAAACAAGCCATCACACTGAGCTATAGGAATTTAGCAGATCTGGCAAGTTAGCAGCTTAATCAACACTGAAAATGATTGTTGTAATTGTTGCAGAGTAAAGGCTTAGCACTGATTTTAAGATGAAATTAGCTTTGAAATATGTATTTTAAATGAAAAATAAAGTGCTTTGCCACATAGAATTTTATACCGAGTATTGTGTTGAATTTGTTGGGAAATTTACTGTTGGCCATAGATTCAACACTCAGACAGGGTTTATGGTAATGTCTTTCTTGCCTTTCCGGACACTCTTGTGCTGACGATATTGGCAGTGTATATATTGTCACCAGTCGTCACAGTCGCCTCTGTTTTCAATGTCAGCGCCTGGTTTTACGTTGTGATTTTGATGTATAAAAATTCCACAAATAGCATCTTAAACATACATTATGGTGCAAAGCTATTATGTGTCACTGTGTATCCTCCAGATCTGCTGGTGTCATTGTGATTAATGGGCATCCTGAATGTGCCTAAGCAGCATCCTCTCAGCCGACTCCCTGCTATCCTCAGTGAGTCAGTTGTCAGCCGTCTCGGGCAGCACCTTGTCAAGTCTGATTTCCTTTCGAGTCCAGTCTCTGGACACGCCACAGAGCCAGCTGCTTCCAACTTTAGGGCCTGTTATCTACTGAGCCCCTCTCTATTGCCTTTGGCTGCCCTCCGG
This sequence comes from Dicentrarchus labrax, assembly GCF_905237075.1. Lineage (NCBI taxonomy): Eukaryota > Metazoa > Chordata > Actinopteri > Moronidae > Dicentrarchus > Dicentrarchus labrax. The sequence goes on along the minus strand of NW_026136714.1, from coordinate 1,762,636 downwards.
TCGTCTGTCTGGCTTCAGATTTAGTCAAACCACAGCTAGTTTACAGATAATTATCAGGCTGAAGCCAGCTGTGTGGCACGCATCCATGGGCCCTTTGTTGCTAATTGAATTAGACCCCATGCTGGAAGTGACAGAGAAATGAACAGTTTCCCCCAGCGAGCCATGTGATTAGCGGACTTGGAGAAGAGAGGTCAGCTCAGGATGGCATGCTGGTGTGTATGGTTGATGTCTGTGACTCAACGTCTGGGGCACATTCACCATTGTTTCTGTCAGGTTTCATTTTATGATGTGTGTCAATTGGGGTCAAGTGCAGCGGACAAAAAAAAACACACTGCTGCCAGGTTTTCTATGGGAGGTAAAGAGCCCAAAATGTGCGTTTAGTGTTCCCCCTTTTTGCCATCTGCTTTATAACTTATTGGCCAGCTTGATATACAACCAGGAGCAGATTTGGTTTTTAAGAGTCATCATAAAAATGCTACAAATAAACCATTTTCACCATGAACATTTATTACTTATATTTATTATAGCCACAGCTTTGTGCATGGAACACTTTCACTATTTTTTTACTTTAATACACTACAAGGAGGTTCAGCTTAATATTGATGCCTCTATATGGCCCACATTAAACAGACAAGACCATAAGTAAGAATATTGGATATTTCTATATAGTTATTCTTAATGCCAGCCACCGGGTCAGATTAATTATGAATCCCACTGCTTTTCTTGCCGAGACACACCTTGCGTAGCATTCAAGTGCTAGGCTTGGCCTTATTTTAAAAAAGCATTATACGTAGTAGAAATGGCGCCAGCTCGAGGAAGAAGGTAGTGGTGGATGAGTGGGTTTAGGTTTAGGAACAAAACTACTTTAGGTTAGGTTTAGGAAAATATTATGGTTTGGGTTAAAGTTGACGCTTTCACAATGTTAATCACATGTTAGAAAGCCTTTTGGACAGAAAACTCCTACTCCTACTTGAATGCTACGCAGGGCGTGCGTTGCCATGGAAAGAAATAATAATACCATAATATTATAATGTGTCAATAATAATAATAATACCGTGTCAAATTCCCATGAATCAGACAAAACAAGGTGGTGAAAACACTACCGTTTTTGTCCACAAGGGCCGCCAGAATCAATACAAAATGAAGTTCCTTTTAGGGGCTTGACACACCTGCACATATTTTCCACATGATGCCATACTTTCCATTCATTTCCATGCAAGAATGTCATCAATTGAAGTCAAGTGAAATGATAGTCTTTTCATGTCTTCGCCCTTGTCCTTGATCTCAACTTTGCACTTCCCAAGATCCTTTTCTTTCCCTTCACTCGTCCTCATTTTTGTACTGCTGTCACCTTCTCGGGTCCTCTTTTGAAGTTGGATACTTCTGTGTCAAAAAATACAGAATCAGCACCATGTCTGCATGTTAAGATGAAGCAGAAGAACTATTCTTACCCTACATTGTACATTCTTATAACCTCAATATTTTGTTGGCCTTTTTATTGTAGGAAGAAATCTAAAAACCTCATAAAATTCATAGCATTCGCAGCTGCTACTAAACTCTGCCAACTGGATCATGCAGGCAGGGAAAAAACTGACATCTCTGAAGGGGAGAAAAAGCTAATAACAGTCAACTTTTCTGTCTTTTCTTGAGGCTCTTTAACTTTGTGAAGGTGGGAGTTCAGTTCCTGTACTTGGTACAGTATAACCAAACCTTTCTGCTGTGCAGTCACTTTCATTCTTTTGCCTGTCTGTCTCCTTGCCTGCATGAAGTGTGTGATGTTTGCCAGAGAAATTTCTCTGCAGCAAAAGTCTGCCTGTGCTGTAGAAAGTAGGCCATTTGGGCTGCTGTCTGACACAGGTCCTGTGTGACACTTGGCGACCGCGGAGCCCTCGAAGGTTTATTTCTGGACGTTTGGTTCATCATCTGTTAACTTTGTTTGCCTGATAAACCTCGTGGCTGTACCGGAGATTAGCATCTGTCTTTTTTCCACAGCGTTGTGGGACAGTTATGTAAGTCCATGATGTCGTACCACGCTTTCAATGGTTCGGTACCCTGATTGGTACGCTGTTATGAAATGTGACACAAGTTATTTGGTTGTCATTTTAATTATTTATACACACCTCTGTTGGATGTGAAAATTGGGTTGTTGTGCTCTGCTGCGCAACAAATCTTTCATTCTCTCAGAATGAAACTGAATAATATGAGAATTAGAGAAGAAGTAGTGTCAGACCTATGTGAATATGCGAGCAGCGGATAAAACAGTTTCTATTATTTATTGTTCTACTGTTTTTACTTCCGTATTCATAATTTAGGATGTCATGCATTTGCTCTGTTCTTTCCAAGATCTACCACATACATGTTATCTCTCATTATGGCAACGTTTTGTTTGCTTGATTGAATTTGGCCTTAATAGTTCTCTTTTTTCTGCCTCCTGCTCTACAGTATTGTCTACATCAGTGGTTCACAACCTGGGGGTAGGGACCTCCACTAGGGGTCACCAAAGCTTCACAGGGGGTCGCAAGGCCTTCTTGATTTTAAGCTTTGTAAAATAGGCACAGTAGACCTAAATCTCAGCATTTTGTTCATTTCTATGAACAAATTAAATAAAATTGTTATTTTTAATGTTTAGATTAATATTTAAGATCTAAACATTGAAGACCTGAACACAAGCTATATATCACAGAGCCTTCACTCTCTGATAAACAGCCTCATACTACATTGGAAAAGTTCAAACAACTGAAAAGCTAATTGAACAATGAGAAGAAAACCCTGTCAACAAAGAAGCCTACTTAGTGTGTACAATTGTTAAAAATGATTAAAAAAATAAACACAGACAGAGAATTATTCACAGGAAATAATCAGCTCAAAATTCATCCAAATCGCTTGTTTGACACAAACTTCCTGCAATTATTGTGTTTACTGTTTGGGTTCATTGTACAGTTTATTAGTTGTTCTGCACTATTCTGTAGTGCACTGAACATATTATTAAATAAAACATGTCACTATGTCAGGGCTCATCTGTTTACTCAATAATAGAAAAGGGGTCCTTTAAGTAAAAAGGTTGGGAACCACTGATCTACATGTTACATTCACATGCACCCTCCTCTCCAAATAAAGTACCACTTGGATTTATTCATCCCTCCTCCTCTCTGTCCCTCTCCCCATGCTCAAATTACAAGATGCTGTTTTGTGCCGGTGTGCCATAGAGACCACGCATGAAATTTATTGGCCCAGTGTCCCGCCATTTGACACGCAAGACGTGGCTAACAGATCCTGTGCCATTTCCCATCTCCTCCAGCTCCCGTGTAAAGCTGACCTTTCCAGCCTCAAGGCTATATTTAAACTCTGAGCGCCAGAGACTTATGGCGCCATGGGAAATTTTATTATCAACGCTCTCCATTTGTCTGACTTAATTCAGACCTGCCATAGATTGTGCCAAAGCATGCTGTATATTTACACTGTGCTACGGCAAACAAGGGCACTGGTGACAAACCCGACCATCAACACCTTAGCAGGGGTGATGCCTGGTGGAGCATTCCTTTGAACCCCGCTTCGAGGAGCAGCCATGAGATTATGGGTTCTATTTACAGTGCACATCACCTGTGCAAACGTGTGAGAGGAATAAAGAAAAAGACGGCGATATTATTCCACGAAGAAGAGGGTTGACCAGAGAGTCAAACACAAAGGGACTTGACATTTTGAACAATCTCACTTGGTAAAATGTCATACATTTCAGTCACAGAAACATTCATCAGCCCCTACCGTTTGTCGTCATTAGAGCAGACAGTAGGTTGAATGAACTCACATGAGCACACACATCCACACACACTTGTTCTACTCTGGCCGAGCCACCTGCCCAACCATTCACTGACACTCTTTTTTTTCTGGCAGGTCTGAGATGGGAGTTCAGAGGGTGCTCCAGGTGGATCTGAAAATGGAAAGTTTTCCAGAGCCGCTGGGCAGCCGCTGGATGGCCTGGCAGGTGGAGTACCCGACCAGCCGTGCTGCCACACAAGAGGCTGAGACGGAGATCCGACTGGCGCAGGAGGACCTAGCGGGCATCGTGCCCCTGGCCATGGTGAGTGATGCCACGCAAAGAGACGGCTGCACGCTCAACGCTCAGAATGTGAAATAGTGATCCCCGATAATGTAGAACACCATATTCTTTTAATTTGAAACTATGAATCTTTGAATTAACATCTGCATATATTTTCTTTCCGAAATACTTTGCATTGGAAATGGCTGAGAAGTTCTGCACTTTTAATCATGACTGATGGGACCCTGAAGGAGAAGAATTCATATTCATGATCTGATCTGGTCTGTTTTGTACAGATACTCAATGAAGTATCAAGTAACAAGAAATATGTATTACTAAACATTTGAATAGCAAGTAGGATATTTGCTTCTGTTGCCAAGTTCTGTGACATTGAAATACTGCTGATAAGAATACATTTATATTAATAATATACTGACATGGCCACAATCAAAGCCACACACTATATCAGCTGCTGCAGTGGTGGAAAATAAGTACATTTACTTGAAGTCCCCTTCCAGTCAGAAATCAGTTTTTCTTCTTGTTCCTACTGTGTGATGTTTCAATGATGTCTGTGCAGAGTTTGACACTAGAAGGATGTTTTCACATTCATCTGCTGAAAGTGGAAAGTTTCTCTGTGCTCATTGGAAAGCTGATTTTTTTAAGGGGCGGGGCCTACGAGCATGATTTGGTGCATCACAAATATTCATAAATATTTTTTCTTAAAAACTGACTCAAAACAATTAATTGATTATCAAAATAGTTGCTGATTGATTTAATAGCTGACAATGACAACTGATCAAGACAGTTATAGTTTGGAGTTTTTCACATTTTACATATGAAATATGTGTTCAAGAGTTCATAAAACACAATGTATTATAATAAAAAAACATGCATGTGGTGCTGCCCAATTCTATGCAATGGAAATTAATAAAAAGAAATATCCACAATGAATAAAGCACTCAAAGCAAATTATAAATAGCTCTGTCACTACTCAGAAGTATGTAAAATAAATGAATTCTGCCACAACCAGCTACAACGTCAATATACTGCATACTAATGCTAATGCACTGGTAATAATAATCCAGGCATATAATATAGTAACACAATAACATGCTGGAAAGGGGCCATTCTGCATAATGAGTCCTTATGTACATTCACTGGAGTGGGATTTTGATGGCAGCACTTTTACTGCATTGTAGTATTACTACTTTTACTGAAAGGATCTGAATAGCACCACTGCTGCTCAGGTAGAGAAGGCAGAGCTGTTATGTAGGTCTGTGCCGTGGAGTGTGTTTAGGAGAGGGGCAGGAAGAGAGCATCTGTAGCTCCCAGCAGGCGTCAGATGGGGTCTAGAGTGTGGCTCTGGCCTGAGGCAAAGCTTGGAGCTGTCTGTCTCCCTCAGCAAGGCGCAGGTACTCTGTTGTGTAGATTAACCAAAGCTGCACCTATAGAACTTCACACAGAGAGCCGTTCACGCATCTCTGCAGCTTTGTTCAGAGACCCGGAGAGCACCGCTTCTGATTTAGATCAAGAACTTTCAGGTGAAAAAATGAGCGACATCAAGTGTGTTGCCTAAAGAGAAAGACGTGCTGATTACTAAAACAAAAATTGCATTCATTTCTATTTCGGTGCTTCTGATCTGCATGATACATACCTGACTGTTGTGTCAATGTTATTCTCTAAGTATCGCCCATAGCTGTGTAGATGATAGAAGTGTGTGGGTGGCTGTTCCTGGATTCAGAGGAATGTGGCGCATCCTCACCCACTGATCCATTCTCAGGATAATTGAAGCTGTGTGTTTAATGCCGCAGTATTGTTCGAGTTCCTTTTTCTCACATTGTGTCACTGATGTATTAACACCCCTGCTTGCCTTGCTCTAGGAATATACAGTTTGCTCACACATCTTCCACTGACAAGAATTGCAAAGATGATTTGCATGATTATCTCACAAAGGCTCCGCTCATAAAAAGAGAATTGACCAAAGAATTTGCTACTCCGTGCTCAATGAAAAACACATTTTAAATCTTTCTTTGATTGATTTGATTTGGCTGTTGTGCCAAAGTCATATCAGAGGAAATAATTCCTTTATTGTTTTTGTATAATCAGTGTAAAATCAGAGCGCACACCCCTCATGCGCTCATCAATCAATTCTAAAACTGTCTGCTTTTTCACTCTGAATATTCTGCTCATTTTATGTACAAGAAGGGATTTTATGGCTCACTATAAATCATGTAACTTTTTTTCACACCGGCAAAAATCCTTCTCAATTAACCTGATATTACATTATTTGCTAAACTTGGCTAAATCAATTAGGGGCAGGATAATTTAGGAAGGAGCCTCTCAGGAGATAAGATGAATAGTGTTTCATGTGTACTAAAACAGATGATGTACTGTGTGTGTGTGTGTGTGTGTGTGTGTGTGTGTGTGTGTGAGGCTTAATTTTCCCTTTTCCTTACCTTGATTTGCTATTCTGTTCAGAGGGCCTGTCGGTGAGTCAGTGAAGCAGCTGCTATCATGTCAGAGAGTGTGTGTGCGTACAGTACATTGAAAAGGAGCAGGTTCACTGATCAGCGTATACCTTTGATACCTACATTTCAAACATTTCCATCATCTGGCTTTTATTTAAAAGAGGTTGATTGGGACTATTTCCTATGCTTTTGCTCTACCGTAAGACTGCACACATTCTCCCCACTTCTTCCGAGTGCACAGACAACTTCCCGAGGTGCGCGGCATCTCCAGCCACCCCTTGGTACTTAACACACAACACAAATACTTATACATGCAGACACATTCAGAACTCATTAACTCTGTCTGTCTCCCTCTGTCCCCTTTTCTCTCCCCTCTCTCTCTTATGCACACACACAGAGACACACACTCACATAAGGCTTTTGCAATCTGCATGCACCAATATGAGAGAAGCACACAAGCGAGAAAGAGGAAGGCTGAATTAGATTACTTGGGATCACTGTGGCATGAAAGGCCCACAGATAAGTTCCTTTCCCTTCCCCCTGCTACTCTGCTCGCTAGTGGAAAAGAGGAAGTAAGGTAATGTAAGAGCAGTGCCGTCAACCCCCCTTACTCACCCACACACACACACACACACACACACACACACCCCCCCACTGTCACCACGTTGCCTCCACCAAAGGGAAAACAAACTCTGAACACAGAACTGAAGTGACTTTAATAGAGTAGTTCTAACAGAGACTTGAAATGTGAAATGTGGGTGGACAGATATGATAATCACATGTGCAGCGACTGGGAGACCAGGGAAGACTTTTCATGAGTTACTTTAAAGGGAACTCTAATCGTGCAATATGGGAATATCATAAGGGAACCATACAGAGTAGTGGTCAGTCCTAAAAACTCAAAGATGTCTTCCCACAACATAGACACACAGATCCAAATTCATGTTTTTACTATTTCAGCTACTGACTGTTGGCTGTAATCTTGCTCCAGTTTTCTCCAGATGTACAGCAGCAGAAAAAAAGAGAACAAATTGACTGACCATAATACCTTTTTTCCACCGTTCAGATTTGAAAGCCTTATACAAGGAAAGGCAGCTTTATATGTTGGTCTTAGATTGACGTGTTGCAGGTTTTTAAGTGACAAGCCTTGTACCTTAAAAACCTGAACTAGCTTATAAACCCAGGGCTTTCCACACGGATATAGAGTAACCAGCCAGTGGGAAAAAGAAGTCCATGCCCACATGGAGAAAAATGTTAGCTGTAAAAGCCCAAATTTGGTGGCCTCTGGCTCATTCTTATGCCACTAGGAATGTATTCATTCTAATATACTTGATCAATCAACAGTTTTCTTATTGAAGAAGTCTGTCAGAATGTTGATTTCCTTTGTTACGGCCGCTGCTGGTTGTCCTTTAGTCTGTATTCATTGTGTTGTTTCATGAGTGATTCTGCTGGTATGCAAATTCAGCTGTGTGATTCCCTGTTGAGGATTGGTCCTTCTGGAGCTGAGACCGCCTACTTCTGATTCCACCGAACCTACCAATCGGGAGTCTCCAATCAACCCCAGCGGCAGTTAAATAGCTTGTGTGTCCACAGTTCAGGGCGGCTGTGAACCAGTGATCAGTTCGCCTCGCTGTTGTTGCACACCCCTTATATTAGTTTAGAGAGAGTTTAGAGTGTTTATTTCTTAGTATTGCCTGGCTGTTGTCTGAGTGGTTTCAGCCAGTGCTTTTGTAGTCTTTGTGACTTGTTTAGTTTGTATAGTGTACCAAGAGTTGGACACTCTTTTGTTTGAGATCTCTTAAGTAGCAGAATAACTACTAGTTTGTTTTTTGTTCACTATTTTGTAAGCTTATGGGTGCTGATTTCTTTTTGTTCTTTAGTGTCATTCAGTCACCTTCATTTTGTGTACTAGTTATTTGTCAGCACCTGTATAGCCTCTTTTTGTTATATTTCCTTGTGCAAGTGCACTCTCCTTAGTTAATTAAACATCTGATTTTAAGCTGAACCTGTCAATTGTCGCATTCCATCTCATTTCCAATCCCAATTGTATGTTACTGCTCTCCAAAACGGGCCGGGTCGTAACACCTTCTGGGTGGCATCTTTCCTCTCCCTTTTCTTCTCTATTGATATTACTCCATAACTACGGGCACTAAGCAGGTATGATTTAAGAATGAGCATTTATTTACACACAAAGCAGGAGAAAATCACTTCAAGCTTACTGACCAACACATTGCATATACAGATACAGATATTTACAGATGATTTTTAAGATGGTGGCATGTATGGCTCCTGCTATCAGTGCAAGTTCTTTTTTTAGTTTTAGTTAGTTGTGTATTTTTAAGTATTTGTATATTTACATAAGCACCTTGGGCCATAAGACATTACATTTTGCTCCTGTATGTGAAAATTACATTAAAACAAGCTTGAACCTTCCTGTGTCAACTTGTGTTTCACCAGTTTAAAGCTGCAGTAGTAGGAATTATAACTTAATAGCTTAAATGAGAGGGCACATGGTAGCTCACCTGGTAGAGCATGCTCCAGATGTAGGCTGAGTCCCTACCATAGCGCTGCACGTTTGATTCCAACCTGCATGTTGCATGTTATCAACCCTCTCTGTCTCCCCCCCTTTCCTCTTTATCTGTCATTTCGAATAAAGGCATTAAAAAAAATAAAAATAAAAAAAAGGTTTAAATGAGTGGTCGGCTGTTTGGCCAGCACCGGGCCGTTATTGTCGCCTCCCCCCATAATTGAGCCCTTGGTACAGCTTGTCATAGAAGTGATGTTTAAATTCTGTGGAAATTTCTAAGACTGAGGTTAGGCAGTTACTGATCTGTCAATTTATCCCTGTTGGCAAGGTTTAAACAATACTCACACACCCAGCAGGAGGAAAGCAACATTGACATCCCGTCCGAATCCTCTTTCCACCACTGGTCGAAGGCAAGTCCGATATTCGTGTTTTTGCCTCTTGCTTCATCCCCTAACTCCTGAGAAAATTATCAGGGTCTCTGAGAGCCAAGGCAATGAGCTGAACATGGCCGAGAGCTGGGGCTGCAGATTGTAGTGTTGATCCTCAGTGGGATCAGCAGTATTGGCAATATTACATCACAGACAGTCGGCTGTTAATATCCAGAAATATTGCTTAATGGAGCTTTGAAAGAAATGTAATTGTCTAGCTGCCTTTGTAATGAGCTACAGTACTGTAACTGCAAGTAAAGATGGACTAAAGGCCGTTTTTAATGAAGTCTATTTGGTGCCATTGTTATGGATATTGTATTTTTCTGCAATCATTGTTAAGTTCAGTGATGTAGACAGTAAATCAAGGTTACAGATGAAAGGAAGAAGAAAAGAAGAGCAGAGGAGAAGGGGAGTAATAGACTCTCAGAGAGAAAAGGGGGGAAACGCGCGGGGAAATTTACCAATCTTTTTAATCAAGTTGAGAGGAGAGACTTCACAGAGCATGCTGAAGGCATCTGTTGACACAACAGCTCTGTGGTTTTGCTTTAGAAGGTCCTTTCATCTGTAATTAGCACTAATTAGTCTAATAAGCTAGACTGTATTTTGTCGTAATGGAAACGCCGCTGTAATTGCGTTTTGACCAGAAATAATCTCATAAACTGAATGAGGATCCATAACTGACCATGTCTTCTAAAAGTTGTAATGTAATAAAGCTAATGACTATTAGTAATGGGAAGCTTATTTTGGGTTTGATCACATTTATGGCCTATTACTTCAGTGACTCCTCAGACCCGCTCCTATGCCCATTTATGGCGTGTTCTAAATTACTGCGCCCTTGCTGGAATTGATTATTATAAAAAGGTCTTTTTATTGCATTTTCCCAGCCAAGTGATGGGCTCTGCCATGGGTGACACCTCTGGGAAAGCAGCAACATCGTTTTGAAAGATGAGCTCTCTTTTTTTCCGTTCCCTTTGAAGAGGGCTCCTCCTGTGTGTTGTCACAGACCCACCTGCATTGGGAGGGCTCAGAGCACCGCTCACCACTTTGTCACCAATTTCAAACCGTGAAGCAGGAGTTCTGCAAATGCAGCAATTATTTCAAAAGCACAGAAATGAAAAGAGTACTCAAAAGTTTTAGTCAGTTTAGAGCGAAGAAATGCCTCAGAACTCCGTCTGTTGACTGTAATACCGCTTGCCTGCTTGTCTTCTCGTCACCTGCTTTTTTTAGATCTTTTCCTCTTTTCTCTCCCTATATTTCTCTGCTCGCTCCAGACAAACATACATTAATATATTAACAGTGTAGATTAATTGCCTCCCTGGTCACCCTCCGCCTCCTTGTGTTGGCATCCTCCATTTCACTTAAAGTGTGAACGAGCTGTGTGTTTTTTTGGGTCACGTTGAGATGGATCTTAAAGGCAGTAATTGGATGCCTGAGCAGATTCCCCCTGCACAGTAGGAGGCTGGTCCATTATCTTTTACCATCGTGAAGTAATACGCTCCTGTCCGGGCTGCCCTCATCATCATTACCCATGCTGTGGATGCCTGGTGATGGAGAGGGAGCAGGAGGACAGGGCATACATCATATCTGGACTCATCAGTCTTCCTGTTCCAGCCGAGACACCAAACTGTGCTCACTCACACGAGCATCCGCGGGCATAGAGATGAGGAGAAATGAAAGCAGCCGTTTGTATTCACGTACCGCTCCAATGTATCGTTAAACAATACATCATCACCCCGGCCTTCTCTGGCCACTTCTGCTCTCCCATGATAAAGTCATCTATCAACATCCTCCAATGAATGTTTCATTTTACTCCTTTCGATTCCATTCCTTCTGTTGCATTGCACATCTTCTCTGCCAGGCAAGTGGAATCTGCAGGACCATTTATCAAACACATAGTTAGACATACAGACATAAGCACTTGTATGCCAGCTAATCCTGCAGAAATGCCACATGGGCGCAGGTAATATCATGCAAGCTGTTTATCAAAAGAGGGTGTGCGGCACTCCTCGCTTGAAAGCACCTGATTTCAGTCATCTAATATCCTCCGCCACACTGTTCCACTAGTCTCTGTTGCATGCCTCTAGTGTTTTAGTGGCACAGGATAAAACATTCTTTTTTCCACATAGCATGAGTCATACAGTTCACAATAAGGGGCTGATGGATGGACCCCAAGCGAGCAATCCATTAGCATCTACTACAGCTCAGAGGCTGATGATGAAGTGGAAGCACTAATTGAGGCTGCCGCAGTATACACGTGTGGCATACTACATGTAATGCTAATTAGGACAACACATTGTGACAAATGGTCACCTAATCCAGAACACGATCGGAGTTCTTGGCACCGTAACATTTTCCATGTTGCTTAACTCCTTTCCATCAGGATGTAAAAAGGGGGTTTGGAAGGACTCATTTTCACTGTGACTGAATGTACAGTAGTTCACCCACTCACTTCCTCATTTATTACTGTACTGTTTCGTGACACTTCTGCACACACACGCAGTGGGTGTTATTTTCAAAAAGAACAAAGACGCTCAGGTTCAATGATAAATTCCTCCAATGTCACTCAGGAAGACGATACACACTGAATATGTTTCTAATTGAAAGGCTAAAAGTGAGTGGGATGGGTTTGTTACCTTTTAAAACACATACTCACACAACCTCTTTCTGTTTGCGGTGTGTGATTAGAGCTTTGGATGAACACATTTTGCAGAGCCTATTTCTGCAAAGCTTTCTCATTACAGTGACATCAGAAGATTATCAGTCACCATTAAGAAAACTAACCTTTCCACAGTGCTTTTCAAAGCTCCTCCACCAAGTGAGGTCAAATTACTTGTTTACTGTGCTGTGGCAATGATGACCCTGATGATGTGATTCATGCAATAAACGCTGCGTTTGTGTAAAGGTTTATTTTGATTTGCCTACAGAAAATGGCTAAGACCTGTACCCTTTGGAACCACTTAAATTCTAGTTTCTCTAATTAAATGCTGTGAACCTACATCCCCGTCGCTGTAGCCATCTCCGTTCTTCCTAACCCTGTCAGTTAAGGTGAAAATACTTTGTACAGCAAGGCAAAAAATGCAGAGATGAAGTGAAGGGCAGGAACCAGACTGACAGATCAATCTCACAGTGACAGAGTAAATGTCCATATCTCACATCTTCCCATAATTGTTAACATCCCACTTCACATTCTGGCCCAGTTCTATTCTCTGGCTTAAATCCTGGCCCACTGAGGTTTGAGAGAAATGTGTGTATTTTTTTTAGCAGTAATGGACTCTACAGTGGAGCTGACCTTTGTGCCTGCTGAGAGAGGTCCGCGTCCAGAGGGCAGCTAAGCCAAGCTAAGCCAAGCTAAGCTGGCAGTATGGATCTCGATCAGAGCCGGGTGAAGAAATCAGACAGAGATCAGGAGGTCATCTCCCACAGGCATGGTTGGCTGTTGGTGAAGAACTCTTCATTGATCGGCCAAGTGTGATAGATATCAGGCTGAAATTGAGCAGACTGGCGCAGGCAGGGTTGTTTCCTTGGCTTCTGGCCTCCGGGCCCCCGGCTCAATGGGCAAACAGCAGGGGCACCAGTGAGACATCACTGTAGCAGAGCCAGCATCAGTCCAAGCAGCCGCCAGCTCCCTCCCCTGAGCCCCTGCGGCTCTCTCACTCATCTCTAGGTGAGCAGAGAGCCGGTTGTGTCCCTGGTGCCTGACCTTGGTTCTTCCGGAGCTGAGTCTGACTGTCTTTGAAATTCTCCAGGGATACTCGCTCCTCCCTCCTGACCCATTGATCTAGATGTATTACAGGTATTGTATTCATGAGAATTGCGGGGGATTTGTCCTATAAACTTAAAATATTGTACTTCCAAGTCCATCCATGTTTTATTCACAAGCTCCTTTTCACAGCGTGAGGTGCAATTCATGGGCACTGGGATCCGGCGGGTGGCTCAATCCCTCCAGCACCAGCCCTCAATAATTTCTAACTTTAGCTCTCTGTTAATGTACTCATATTATGGACAGGCATGTTTACAAGAGAGACCCTGAAGATGAACTGATGCAGAACAGAGTACTATAACTGCAGTTCATAAACCCACACTATTATGGGTCACACACAAAATGTCTTACTTTACAATCTCTATGTCTCTTTTGAAAAGAAAACGTTCACGCTCTTTGAGTGTTAAAATACGTAGATCCTAAGATAGCCTGTATGCATTGTAAAAACTTCTAGTAATTAATATTTGTAGAGGGGATTGGTCCTGTCAGCAGCGTGTCATTGTGACAGTTCCCCGCAGTCAAAGTGTACTCGTAAATCATGTGCACTCATAAATAATTTACAGCTGAGAGCAATTCAGTGTGACTAAAACATCAATGCCGTCCGTGAACTGTCGTGTGAATCCTCTTGCATAACTGACCAAGCAGCTCAGAGGATGAAGAGGGAGTTCTTGATACGTCATTGGTTGCCCTTCGTTTGAAGTTTGTGAGGGCAACAATAGAACATAAATCATTCCACCACTGAGCTCAGGAGTTGGTGTTCAAGTTTATGCAGCACTTCTTCCTTCAGATACTGTGTGAAGGATCATTGCCAAATGTCAAAATTTAAATTCAGATCAGACATTCAGAAGTAAAATGCTTTTTTTCTTTTCTTTTAGTCAGACAGTTACAGTGAGTCAATGCATTTAAAGCAGATAGTTGTACATACATTTTGGCAGAGAAGGCTCTTTGGGAGGTTCTATGGGAGATTTACAGGAAGCATCATTTTTATGTCTGTCTGATAAATTCTACCACCAGGAGACCATTAGCCTAGCTTGGCTTTAAGTCTGGAAGCAGGGGGAAACAGCCAACCTAGCTAGTAAGTTGTGGTTTTGCGGGGGGTTATTTGCTGGACTCTTTCTTTGTCGGGTTCAGTGACTTTCTGAAGGTTGTCAGGCGACCAGCAGAGACTCCAGGAAGACACTGCTTATGGTCAAATAACCTCAGTAAACAACAGCTTTTTTGTATCGATTAAACACACAAGCTAACTGCAGCAGCATATTTACAGAAGAGGAATTATTTCCTAAAATGTTGAACTCTTCCTATAATACACATACACAAATATTTCACATTTACAATACAAAAATCTAATGGTTTAAGAGGAGATTGGGGTGGTGGAAGGAGCTGTGGTAACCTGACAGATGGTTTATTACAAAGAACCATCTGGGAAGTTGTTATTGGGGCAGGAACTTTAAAAAAAATACTTGGCAGGTGATTGGATAAACCATCCGTCTATCACTGCCTATCGCAAGCAAGCGTACCGTATAACATAGTTGGGGGAAGAGCAAAAACAACTTTCTATCAAGAAAAACCTTCAGTGCCATTTCACTTTTAGTGAAGAAATACTCTAAACATCTACACTAACCTCTCTAGCAACCTCCATTGTTGTTTTCTCAATCTCTCATCACACACACCTAGCATTAAACCACACCCATAGCTCAAGCTGTAGCTGCAGTAGTTCCTCATAGGGCACCTTTTGGTCTAAACCATCTTGGTTGGACACAAGCGCATAGATTGAAGCCAGGCAAGATGAATTCTCACATGATTTTGTGAGCCCAGCTGCCTCGCAAGGTTACATCTTTGGCAGAACATTTGTTGTCGTGAGCTTATCAGCAGAGTCAGGTCATAAGCAGCAGATGGTCTGGTCCAGATGTTTGACTAAAAATGCATTCAAATAACGAAAATGTGCTATAAGTCTAAGTAAGAATAATCAAGAATTTTAGAAGTTTTACCCACAAGTGTACCATTGCCCACAATTTACACTGTATAACAGCCCCCTAAAAATACATTCACAATCTCATTCATATATTGCCACTTTTGTGTGGTTGACTTCCACTCTGTACATTGACAGAGAATGAAGAGCCCTTTCTCTAATGTCTCTTAATTATTAAATGAGTTAGCCTACCTACTAAAGTGGCCCTCGACATGCCTGCTAATTCCCAGGCACTGATTCATCCTGTCCATGTGATCTTCGCCATGATCTCTCATTACCTCTCCTTTTAAAATGACACTTTCTGGAGCGGATCCATTATCAAAGCAGCCATCAAGTTAATCTTCTCTTTACCAGCCACGGCCAACAGTAATGAGCATATCAGATCTCTGACCGGCATGTACCTCAGACCGGGCACCGATGGTTCTTTGTGTGCAACGTACTGCAGCCACCTTCATCCAGTCAGCCAGGAAGAAACAAGGAATAGGGAAGACGGGAGGAAGTGGCTCATTCTTGGAGGACCAAGATGGGAAGAGAAAAGAAGGGAACAAGGGAGAGACCCTCATTAAAAGGCAGTGTGTTGGCTTCACAATCATCCCAACACTTCAATGCGCTGTCATGCAGTGATGTATCGCTCTGCATGGTGCTACCAAGGCCTTTATTCCCACTCTCCTCCGTGTTTCTCGTTTCTAGCCAATTAAACGCCCACTGGAATAGAAGAGAGGAAGTGCCACATTGAGCATTGCACAATGTGGAGAGAGAGGCTGATGAAAGGACATGTCTCTTTTAGTCTGCTTAATAGCTTCAGGACACTGCCTGAGTGGCGTTTAATGTCTACAGCATATAATTCACTATCCCTCTACTCACATTTCAGTTTCCTTACACGTACACACACTTTATCACCAGGGGAAGAAAATGTTTATCAGAACTATGAATATTTTATTCACCATAGGTTAGTTGACTATTGGCATACTCCATGGAACCTTTTAATGCATTCGCTCTTGAAATGACATGAAAGATCATAAAGAGACTTATGTCCAATGACAAGTCATCAATTACGGTGGTTTTGGCTTATAGGGTTTTTTACTACCCTGACTTTGGGTTTATCTGGACAGCTTGTTGGCTTTAGGACGGACAAACAGTACAGTACTAACATGTACACACTATTTACCACCTTCTCTTCTCTGTGCTGCAACCATGAATAATGCAAACCCTAAAACCCCCAACTCACCACTGTGCTTGACCTGTTCATTTGTTGCAGTAGCCAGGATGGTGGGGTCAGAATGTGGATGTGTTAGTGCAGGGTACTGTAGAAGCAGAGGCTAATCGCAACACCAGGACGGGCAGCTTCGCTACTTCTCATGCTGCCTGTGTCACTCAGGCTGACACCATAAATCTCACTTATTTTCAGATCCAACTGAGACACAGGCAGAAATTACGGCCCAGAGCACATTACCAGCCACAGCAGCGTGCTGAATGCTAACAGAGAGATCCTTGATAAAGCAGACAGGCAGTTCTCCCAAAGATTATTGAACAAAAAGACTCCTATCTGTGAGACATAAGGGGGCAGATTGGCTTGTAAGTAAAGCACAAACACCAGCATCATCAGTGCAGAATCAAGTGAACTACAAAGCATGCCGCATGCATAGAAACTTCTCTATTAAGAGCATTTCTACAATTAAATATTAATGTCTCTCATGTTTTTGTCTAAGCGTTTCTATATAGATGTTATTATTATTACTTATCTTTTTCTCTTGGAGAGGAGAGGTGGCAAAAAGGGGGAAACAAAGAAATGGGGTGGTGCAGAGAAGTAAAGGAGACAAAGATGAGACAAATAGAACTTGGGTCACATAAGCCTCTGTTCTGATCAATGCTCATTTTTACCCATTTCACACAGAGGCCTATTTAAGGTGCTATAATAGCTATAGAGATTTCACAATTCAGATTTTCTGTCTGTGCATTAATTTTCAGTTAAGTGCACAGCTGTTATGTTGTTACCTCATCACCACTCAAAAACCACTGCTCAAAGGTGATGGGCTACTTGTTTACGGTGTTAGGCTATAGCTTCTGCTTCTCCTTCTAGGTTTGATTACCAAACAGCCATAGCAACATGGCAACCGATACTGTATTTACTACTAAAAGCACAATATAAACTGTAAATATGGGGGCCTTAATGTTACATCTGCATTATTATGTAACCTTGAGGATTCATGTTGTTTTGCCCTGGTAAGGACAACGCCTCCTTTTCTTTTTTAAGAGCCAACTGCCCCAAAACTTGGGTACACAATATATATATATAAACATACACTGATCAGCCATAACATTATGACCACTGGCAGATGAAGTGAATAACACTGATTATCTGGATGGTACCTGTCAGTGGGGGGGATATGTAAGGCAGCAAGTGAACATTTTGTCCTCAAGTTGATGTGTTAGAAGCAGGAACAATTGGCAGCGTGAGGATTTAAAGCGACTTTGACAAGGGCCATATTGTGATGGCTAGACGACTGGGTCAGAGCATCTCCAAAACTGCAGCTCTTGTGGGGTGTTCCCGGTCTGCAGAGGTCAGTACCTATCTCCAGTGAACCGGAGACAGGGTCATGGGCAGTCAAGGCTCACTGATGCACATGGAGAGTGAAGGCTGGCCTGTGTGGTCCGATCCAACAGACGAGCTACTGTAGCTCAAACTGCTGAAACAGTTAATGCTGGTTCTGATAGAAAGGTGTCAGAACACACAGTGCATCACAGTTTGTTGCGTATGATGGGTGTATATGCACCATACTACACCAAGCTGCAATTTCTGTGGCTGATGGAGATTATCAAGGATTACTATTAGCTCTTATCCTTTTGTTCCTGAAATAAATGCACATGATACATGAACAGCGTATTTAGTAACATTTGTATATCCTTCAAACAACACACTTCTGAAACACAAACTACTACACAAAGCACCTTTTAATATTCAAAAATTAAGGACCATAAAAGCAAAGCAAGCACAGAACTGAGGTTAGAATACATTTTAGTGAAATACCCCCCTAGGGATATTTAGCATCTCTCATTAATTTCTGGCCATAATAAAAACTCTCATCAGGTAATCCTTCCAGTTTCACAGGCTCCAAACTTCACTGCGTCTTCTTTCAGGCTACTGTAAGATGACTGCTGCTGATGTGCACCACTGGTCCCCATTTCGTGTTTAATTGCGCTGTCTATGTCTGAGTGTGAGGACTATTGATGCATCACTGTGGGATCCCGCTGTGGCTTATTACTGCCGGGCCCTGCTCTCTGCTGCTCTCAACCTGCTGGGTCATCTCCAGCTGCTGTAATCTAACATTAGCCTCTGCTTTCACCAGGTCCTAACCATTTACCCCATCATGTATTATAGATGACCCTCTGGAAATGGAGGAATCCCAGCAGACGTAGAATTAATTTACAGCAACCCTCGATTTTAAGGGGAATTGAATCAAAGTCAGCGGTACAGGGAGAGGGGGGTTTATATTGCTATATAACACTGTCACAGTCTATAAAATTGTAATGAAAAGCCATTTGAAGATTAAGTGTTTTTTTGTGATTCATTGGTATCTCTTGGCTCAACTAATAATCATTTCACTCCAAAGCTGAATGGTCTCAGTAATTGATGCTTACAAACGACCAGGCTCCTTTCAACCAAACTTAATCCTCCTTTTCCCTTTTTTTTTTTTTTGAATGGCTCTGATTCACAAGCTTGCAAACACAGGGGGAAGTCTTTAGAAAGCGAGTTAGAAGGGCAGTGTACAAATCTTGTGTACTTTCCTGTTGACAGTGGGATACACATGAGTGTGGTGACAGGAAGTCAGACACTGCAGATTGGTCCTGTCTGCGCTTGTCAGGTTTAGCAATATTTCTCTAAACGAATGTGACATTTTATTCAACAGGCATCACTCCGGAGTTAGATTTCTCTGTTAAAAGAAAAATAGTAGTAGCTACCTCAATAGAATGCCACTGCAATGTCTTCACTGCTGGCAAAGCTTCAATACAGTGCCAAAAATGAAAAAAGTGTCCTGGGGTTTCTGCCTATTGAAATTAAGAATTCTGAGCAGGTCCTTTGTGTAAGACCATCCCAATAGTAGAATGAAAACAGCTTACAATGAGAGACTTTTTCTCATGCTGTACAATTAGCTAAAGTCATTTCAGTTCCCCAATAGCAAAAAGGCTATGTTCGTCGTCTAGCACAAGTATTGAGAAGTACACTTTGACCTCAATGGCAGCTACTTAATGTGCTGCCCAGAGTTCCATAGCAATCTGTGTAATTGAAGTGAAAGTTCTTTGGGCTGAATGAGCGAAAGAGACAATCCAATGTGCATGGGTGACTTTAGACAGCGGAAGTTAACTCAGACTCATCTTAATTGGCCCCAATTATCTTCTGTGACAATGCTGGTGTGTAATGAAAGGTTAAGATTTATGTTCAGAGTGATGAAGCTGTGCCATTGAACTTAAAGAACCACAGCTGTCCAGACCACTGAGGTCACTCACTAAGAGTCCCTCTGATACTGCACTGGTGCTTCCTACATAGAGCCTAGTTAAAGGTGATTGGCCAGTAAGTACTAATTTAGACGAGATGTTCCTGACAGTCCCACCATCCACTTTATATAATACATTTAATATACTTACTGTATTATTCTGCCGTACAAAATGCATTACAGCAACAAAATATTTGGTAATAATTAAGTTAAGACTGACTACTTCATGCCTGATATGAACGTTTATATATAATTTATTTATTTTTTTAAGATAAAATTAAGTCAAAGTGCAATATAACTGTTCATTCTGGCTTGGTATTGCTGCCCCCACTGCAGTCAATACACTCTTAATTAATCTATGGAAAATTGCGGGGAAGTCATTAAAGGGAGGATCTATTGGCAGAAATATGAAATATAAAATTCATAGGTATGTTTTTATTAGTGTATAACCACGTGAAAATAAAATTTGTTCAGTTTTCATTACCTTAGCCATTTTTAGGAGGATCAGGTCCTCTTCTATGACTCTAGATAGGACCTTTTACATTTTTTGCGAGTTTCAAGCCGTAGTTTCTACTATGTACTTGTGTTGGGTGAGGCAAGGGGGTTGTAATCTGCAAATACACTGCTAGATAGGAAACAAATTGGATGTGTTGCTATTTATAGATTATTATGCAATGGTTTTATTGGCCGAGCCCCCTTGAGCTCAAATTGGGCTGTATGTGGACCCTGTCACTCTGTGAACTCACAAACCGCCATACTAATTCCTTTACATCCCATATTTAAATGCAATAAATCGTAAATTAATACATTTTTACTGATTTTAATATAAATATTGATATCAAACAGACATACAGGCAGACACCCAGCATAACAGAAATACCTGTTAATCCCCATTACAGTTATTTCCTGTCACAGTTAACTAGCCGTTGAGTGTAAATTATTAAAATAAGGATAATTTGTGGACAAGAAAGCTGGTTGCTTGTTGGTGCATTATTTCCTTCCTTGAAGATCATCTGCATGCAGAGCACATACGTTTTCAGTCATTATGTAGGTTCTATGGCAATGCTTTTTTTCCCCAGTATAATGAGGCCATTATAACCTTTTCTATCTGTTATACAGTTTTCTCAACTTCACTTTGTAAGGCAGTATGTATGGCATTATTTTTATTTTATTTATTTTACTTCTTAGTGTATTATACTTTCATTTTATTTCGATATATTTCCGTATACCACTTGCGTTTTTTGTTGTTTACTGTTCTTTACATCCATTTCAGTAAAGCCCCTCATCAATTATATGTATAATTATATATATAAATATATGATGTCCTCTTCAGCTCATCCCACCTCCCTGTAACCTGGGAGAGGAATGCTTTAGGGAATAAGGTTTGCTGGAACAGAAGAAGCCAATGTGAAAAGGGGGCAAGCATGCAGCTGAAGGTAATAATGGGATTCACTGTGTATTCCAAACAAGGCAGAGTCCTGGCAGTACTCTTACAAGGCAATTGCACATGCACAAGAGGAGGGTAATCATTACCACCGGAGAGACTCCAAAGAGAGCCTTCAAACAGCCGTGGAGGACTACACGGATAAAAGTTGTATCAACCTTGGCAACCCAGAGCACTCAGTGACTCCATGTTACATTACTGATGATGTGTCTGAGCATAGGAGCAAATGATTCATAGAAAGATGCTCCTGTCATAGAGCATGAATCATTCTTCAATGTAAAATGTAATTCTTTCAGCATTTCATTTGTGTCCATTCAATAATCAGTCAAAAAAATAAAAGTCAAATCTAAATTTTATCTGCCCATCTGTAATTTTGGTGACCAGCCAACCACAATGTTATGCTAATTACTTTCATTAATTAGCTGGCTGAAGAGCAGGGCAGTGGGGAATGTTTTGTAGTCTAATAATTACATTCACAATAATTAGAACAACCAGCAACTCAGCTAAATAAACTCAACAGCAGGTACTCAAAAATCAGTGGACACAACATGCTGCCTGTCAAAATTTAAAAGGGGAGACACTACAGGTGAATAGGGTACAAAATTTAACTAATAGATATCATTATGAAACTTCTCCAGTTGATTACATACAGTTAAAAAAAAAAGCAAATGAGGCATTATCTAATTAAAATGCTTTGTTGACATATTAGAGTCAATGGTTTTTAGAGAGGGGATTTTGAATGTGTTTTTATTAAAAAAACATTTTTTTGCCATGTTTTTAGAAATAAAATGTTATATAAATCGAGTTATGAATTACATACGAACAAACCACTCTGTAAAAACTTTCAGAATATAGATAGGAATAAAACTGGAAGGTTTTGTGTATGTAGAGAAGAGAAAGAGAAAGCAGCCACAAAAGATATGTATTTTACAATTACATACATTACAATGGTCAATAGGGTAAAGAAATAAAAGCTGCAGTAGGTAACTTTTATGAAAATAATGTTTTTGTCATATTAGCTGAAACTCTCACTATATCCTGACAGTAGTACAAGAGACAGATAATCTGTGAAAACATCAGGTTCCTCTGGCTCCTCCCAGTGCTCCTAATGGCATACGCAAGAATCCACCGATGAAAACAACCAATCAGAGCCAAGAAAGATAGCTTGTTGATTGTTGCGCCTGGTTTTTTTATAACTACTGTCAGGATACAGTGAAAGTTTCAACAAATATGTCAAAAAGTTATTTTCATAAAAGTTACATACTGCAGCGTTAACTAATTGATAGCACCATGAAACTTCCCCAGTTGATTTCTTACGTTAACACAATTATTTTTTGTATTACAAGTTTTCTGAAAGTTTAAAAATGCAAACAAGGCATTATCGAAAGATAACTTTTGGTGATATCTACAGACACACACAGACAAAGTGTAGTAAAATAAACACCTAAATGTGTATTTTGGACATTTTCCAGTCAGAAAGAAGACATGGAAGCCAAATTACTCATTCATTACCTGAAAAAATTATGTTTTGGCCTGTAGTGTCTCGCTTAAATTCTTTACAGGAGACCAAGTATATCAGACTAGATTATAGATGTACAATAGACCCAGCACAGTAGAATTTAAATGATAGAAATATCTTAGCTGCTGTCCTCCTCACCAGCTGCCATCAGTCATCAGCTGTCCACCCAGCAGTGGTTCTGATTTCACAGCAGGTTCATCCATTGATCACTAATTGAGCGATGATTGTGCAAAGCCTCTTTAGGTCATTTTCAACGCTACTTGTTACTTTTTCTATTATCTCGGAGCTGGTAATTACTGATTGTCTGTTACTGGGTGGATTAGAGACCTGTCAGGCCCTCCACCACTGCTGTGCTGATCTCTCTCTCTCACTCTCTCTCTCACTCTCTCTCTTTCTGTCTGTAGGACTCTGAGATTTTGAACACTGCCGTGCTGACTGGGAAGACAGTGGCGGTCCCGGTAAAGGTGGTGACCATTGGAATTGACGCCTCTGTTATTGATGTCTCTGAAGCAGTCAAGTGTCGCTCTACAGATGAAGATGTGGTCAAGGTCAGTAAGATGGACTGTTGAAAGAGAAACGAGCCTCTGTGAGTGCAGAGTGAGTGAGTGTGTACATTTTCAATTTGTGCACAAAAAAACCTTAGTGGAAATATATTAAAAAAAAAGAAACGTGGAATATTGCTAAGAAAAAAAAGCCTTGACTGCGGTGGAAAAATATATATGTATTTATAAAAGCAAGTTGCAACAATGGAAACAGGTTTAGCAACTAACATGATTACGAAAGATGACGACGAAAAATAGATCTGTGTGAAGCAATGAGGAGACTGTAATCTGCCTCAAATGACCTGTTAGAGCTGGTGCCTCATATACAGAGTCCTTGCTGCCGCCGCTATGGGTTTGAATCCAACCTGTAGCCCTTTGCTGCGTGTCAGCCCCTCTGTCTCCCCCCTTTCCTGTCAATTTTAAGCTATCGATAAAGGCAAAAAGTCCAAAATACTAAAACAAACAAACAGAAATGCTATAATATAGGGGCGCAAAGTTTTATCGATACAAGTCGGAAATCGAGTTTACCGTTATAGTATCGATACGTAGACCCCTGGATCGATCTAAATGTACCATTAACTGGTTGATACTGCACAATTTACAGTGCACCAACAAACCAAAAAAAGTTTAAAGTTTTGAAGCCGTTTGGATTCTATAAGAAGGAAGGAAAGTTGGACTAAATCCTGTTCATTTGTAAGATCTGTTGGACAGCAATTAAGCGCAGTGGTAGAAGGACAAATCTTAACACTCACCTGGTGAGGCAGCATGGTGTCTGAGGATGCTAATACAGCTAGCACAAGCAAGAACACGCAAGATATTAAACACTTTCTCTCACAACTTAGCTCCAACTGGGCGAGTTTTAAGGTCATCACTGCAGAGAGTCTTCTTTGTGTCTGTTGGAAAAGAAATAAACACAATGACATATAATTCTAAAAATGATTCATTTGTCGTTCATTTTTTCCGCATAAAGAAAAAAAAACATGGGATTTCCTTGTACTTTATAAAATATATGTATTTAAAGATAAGCAGTGTCACTTTTATAGAATTGGCTTATTCTAATTTATAATAGAAAATGAAGCTCTACATTAATTGTAAAACATAGAACTGTGTCAGACTGAATTTAATTGAACTGAACTGTTCCAAATTAAAATGCATCGTCCCTGAATCGCGTCGTGACAAACGTGTCTAGATACGTATCAGATTGTTTTAGAAGGGAGAGATGAACACCCCTTCCTTATTGACACTACTTTTACACAATTTGGCTGGGTTAATTATATCATCTCGTTCTGTCCCATTCTTCTGCAGAACTATCGCCCAACTCCTTATATTTGCATAACGGTAGTGGATGAAAACACATATTTATTTGCGTTTTTCTTTTGCAGACTTTCTGGTTATTCTGTGTAAAATTGTGTTATATTTGGAGGAAATCCTGGCTTGCATCTTCTCTCATAAAAACATACCTTTCCTTCAGCTGACTTCAAGTAGATTTTTGCTGCAGGGTTTTCACGACTTACATAGATTCAATATGATTTTACATAAGCAACGAGAACACTGTAACATCAAGGTCCTTTTCTCCACGTTTCTTTCTCTTTTTTATAATGGATGTCAGCAAAGCTAAAAGTTAGTAATGTGACCCATATAGAAGAATCCATATTGTACATATTGATTAAATATATAAAAATTCCAATAAATTAATTATTTAAAATCAGTCCATTTACCATAATACACCGTTTGCAGTTTGCAAGTCCATCCTGGTTGTTCGAGCAACTCAGCTGCGACACCAGGTTAACATCAAATCGCACTGAAAAGGGTTAAAAACAAATATGTGCATTTAATGACTGACACTATGCTGTTATTTTGACGCTTTACAGACAATGCATTAAAGCTTATGTGAAGGGTAGATGAGAAGATTTTCTATGTTTAGCGCATCTATATAAATCCTGGGGAGAGAATAAACAAACACCAGAAAACAACATAAAAGTGCGTGTTTGATATGCAGTGAGTGCTGACGGGTTGCTCAAGTTTTCCTTTATTTTTAGAGCCCCTTTGAAACCTGGGGCACACAACAGAATAAAAGGCCCTTACAGTGTCATAAAGCTGAACCCTGGTATTAGTGACTTTGCCCTCCAAACAAAAGAAGTATCTCTCCAGCAGAATCCCAAAGACTCCTTAATGATCTATAGAAAGACTCAGAGAAAAACCGGAGAAACAACATCACAGAGGCCGCCTATCTGTGGTCTGTTTCCAATTCTAAGTGGCTGGGATATCAGTCAATGTCTAGAAACAACCCCATGCTGCGCCAAAGGCTCCTTCCAATAGTGTTTCCTGTTTGAGGATGTCAAGATCAGAAAGGACAGTAATATATAGCAAATCAACTAAACAGCAATAATGAAACCAAATCAAAAGGAGAGGATATTCTTCCACATCGATCCACTTTATCATGTCTGATGCGTGAGTTAGGATTGGTTAAGTGAGTTCCAGAGGGAAATTAAATTGCAGTCAAAGATGTTTAAAAAAAGAAAGAGCTCTGCCGCTGAGGTCTCTGGGTCAGAGCCGTCATCCTGAATGCTCACTGCTGCTCACTCGGGGAAGGCTCTTTTCTAATCATAGCCTGCCATCATGTATGTAAACATGACTAATTTAACTAATTTTGTCCTTGGGAATTAGTGATAAATAAACACAGAGTGACATTAAACCTGAATAATGAATCAATGCATGCATTAAAATTTGACAAAAATACCTCAGGTTATATGCTTTTTTTTAAAACCTCTTTGGAGATTTCTCTTCCTTTAACAATTTCTTCTTTCTGACATGTATAGGCTGAAATAAGGCTCTGTCTTCCTCATTTTGCACGCACATGCTGCTCCTTCAGCATGGCTCACCTAGTGCACAGCTTCCAATGCTGCAGCTGCTTAGTGAGGACATTTTAGTGGCATCTGGAGGTGAATTTGCAGATTGCAAACAACTAAATACTGTACCTAAGTGATTATATACTAATGAAAACATACATCACACAACATCATTCTTTGGTAACAGAGACACAGCGATTAGTGACATTATTGAAAAAATAACTATGAATATTATATTCCATTTCTGCAATACAGTATATCACACTTAGGTCCAATGTCCAAAAATTCTCTGGGTGCTTCATGCTTCCATTTTCTGGCATTAGGCACACGTTGTTGAGAAGTGACCTCTGACTCCAAAACTTTTTTATTTAAAAAAATGCATTTCAGTTACTCACACAAAAAAGAATATTGAAACAGTAAAATCAACAGCATAAACACGTTTCACAGTTATGTTTTGTATTAATGAGTTTCAAGAGCAGAGATCTTCCGTCTCCATGTTAGCAATGAACTGCACTTGCTCAAGGTCATGCTATGAGCTTTTAACCAGTGCTTCCATGGAGCAGGGCTATTAGAATATTTACAGACCTTCCCCTTTGCATTGAAGTGAGTGCTGTAGTTTAGGCAAAGTAGTCTGAGCGGCTTAATTGCTTCTGTCAAGCCAAGTCTGTGTACAAGCCAGAGACAGGCTCACCCCACCTTCATGCTCCCTACTCCCATCGCTCATATCTGCCGTGGATTGTATCTGTCTGGTGAGTTGTTAATTTCCTGGGCTAGATCCAGAGACAGCCTTAATGTCCTCTGTAAGTATTCTCCCGTTAGCTGCCTAATGTGTCTGATTAATGTGGCAGTGGATCCTCCTGGACGTTTATGATACTTTGTGAATCAGAATGACGAAGAGTATGTAATTCACAGAGACAGTCCCACCCCCAGTCTGCCACAGTGCACATCCGCCTGGGAGGGGGTATGAGGGGTTAAAGGGACTGCTGATTAATTGAGGGTGTCTTTGTATGTTAAAATATTGATTTGGAGCTATGTCGGCCAATAATATAGCACAGCAGGAAGGTGTAAGCACGTCAGTGTAATGTGCTGGGATGGCTGAATGTCAGTTGTCATGTTTTCCATAATTGTTTCTGCTTAGATTGTTTGGGAATAGATCAAAGAATTGCCAGTCGGCAGTTAATCTCCCTGTCATGGGACATACTGTAGCAGAGCTGTATGTTCATAAAACCCACAATTATTTACACACGCTTCTCCTACAACAAATGAGGGAAATACAGCTTTTTGCTAACGTAGAAAGAGAAATAAGACTGACAGGATAAAGGATAGCAGAATACATTTTATCGATCACTCATACATACATGATGGCCCAGTCATGTGTTATCCAGCCTGCAACCTCATGATCGTGCGGACAGGTCTTAGAGACCCAACTTGTGAGAAAAGTCTGAGACACAGGGGCTGTCAAAGGCACTTCAATATCAGCAGGCTGAGTGCATTGAGAGAGAAAGAGCCGAACAATGAAAGCTGATAAGGAGCAGGGACTCCTCTGACATCTTTATCAGTTCAAACACACTCTCACACTGGGAGCTCTGACGGAGACCAATCTGTGCCATGACTGAGCCAGGGGAACAACACCGCCCTTGTAGAAAGGTTCAAAAGCTTCATTAAGCAACAATGCTGCGTTGCAGTGCTGTGCAGCATTGGTGCACAAACAAGGTGCTATTGGCTGAGAAAATATTGATGCATGCGTCGAATACAACAACCAGCAGGACATCAGTTGCCTGATGGTTGGCTGTAGCCTTGAAGGATGCCCTGCAGCAGCAGGCTTTATAACCTTTCCACAGGGGTTACCAGAGATTCTTAGCTGGTGCTCTGGCCAGTATGATAGATAGAGACTCCAGTTCTGAAAAGTGAAGCCAATGTGGAGGGGCCTTAAAACTGCATTCTAAATAATAGCCAGCAGGGGGCGACTCTACTGGCTCCAAAGGGAGTCTGAATCTATTCAACCTAATAGCAAAATGACTCTACTTTGCACTTGATTTATAAGCTCAGTAAACAGTTTCCTGATGAGTTTATGGTCTCAATCTCTAGTTCAGTCTCCTTCCATACAGCATGATGTTCATTTAGTAAATGATGATCCCATTTAGAGTAAAACTGACCATAAAGCAGGATATGCTTTAGGGCGTAGCTACCTTGTGATTGGCAAGTCATTCTCCATCAAGCACAACAAACAAAACTCGGATCAAACTTTCAACCTATAGGCAGTGCTGATCAAATATGAATCAAGATTATGTTACTGCATTGTCTATTTTCTGACACATATTTTATTGTGCTTTTAATCTGTAATATGAGAATGTTTGAGACCACACTGGCCGCCATTTTTTCCTACTTAAAAACAGAGCAAATACCAAGCACCGTCCAACTCACAGTACATCACCCACCACGCTCTCATCCAAATATAAATAAATAATAAATATCCAAAAAACCAAGATGACTACGGACATAACACCAAAGTTAAGGTTTCAAAACGGCCGTCCATGAGTCAGCTGCTTTTGTTAGCTTGCTGTTGTATTTTGCGTTGTAAGAAATCAGTATAAAGATCATTGGAGTTTGTTTTGGCATGTTTACTTCAGAACTGTAATTACCAATAAGAAGAAATGTAAGGTTTCTTTATTTTCCTTCTGTAATAATGCTCTCTGCATTTTGGTGGTTTGGCTCAGTGTCTGATCTTTGCAGGCAGTCACTAAAAATAGTTCATTATATTACTTCAGTTCCAACAGCCACACAGCCAGTTGTGTTCTAGTTATTATTAAGTCCCATCTTTGATTTGAGTACTCTCAACATTTATCTGTGACTCAGTGTGGTGATTACAATCAACATTATTCCTGGAGTTTTGACTGTCTGGTCATTGTCATTACCTCAACAGGACCCATGATATATATGATATGACAACAAACAGCTAAACCTCCTTTCTGTGACATACATAAAACTGAGTGAGCGGGAGCTGACGATGACTAAGCATGTGTGGAAATAACATGAACGGAAATAAAAGCCTCAGTTTTAACATTAGCTTCCTCTTTCCAATTGGAGTAATGAGCCTATTTTTCCAATTTCGAGTGGAATGCAAACCAAACAGAAAGATCCTCCCGAAAGCTGAAATGTATAAAGAGACAAATGTGTCATCACTATACAGTAACCATTACTGTGTTGGCTTGATGAAAAGGGGGAATAAAAAGTGATCTCAGAGAAATGGTAGTCCCTCAGATGTCAGCTGCTGGGAAAACAAAGGCAAAGAAGAACACCCACCAGAGATTTGAGTTGTAGATGCTCTTCAAATATGACCAAAAGATGTTTTTGTTCTCTTTTGCAAAATTGCAAAAGGTTCACAATAGTTGCAGTATTATCAGGATAGATTTCAAGATTTCAAACTTCAGTTACTTTAGAAAAAACTGTCCTTTTCAAAGGATGGAAGGTGTCTCTATTCGTTGCACAATTGCATCAAAATCCTTGATATTATGATTGAGCGAATCGGAATTAACTATTTTCATTCCTTCAGGGTAGCAAACTGTATACTTACATTATGTAGTAATGACACCAAAGGGGTGCACACATTGATCTGTATGAATGTAAAAAGGTACTTTTGGTGGGTACTTTGATTAAAGGTGATATATATGAAATTTACTTGCCACTAGATGTTGCACTAGAGCACCAGCATCTCAGACCAAAATAATGGACACTACAGCCAACCAGACTCCATTGAAAAAAACAGTAATTTTACCTAGCAGATAAAAGTAAAACACACTGGACTGAAACAAAAGAAAACTCAACAAAACCGTCTTCGTTAGTCTTTCCATAGTCGTCACTAACATTGATTTGGTTGATATAATTCCTTAATTCATTGAGTTTTAATGAGTAAATAGACAAAACAGGCTGCTATTGCTGCCATGTAATGTTACCTTATCCTTGGAGCCTGTCGGAGTACATCCACTAACAGTGCTTGTTTTTGCCACTGATCAGCTCAGATTGTTATTCTACGGTTCCCTACAGAAATAGACTTTTTTGTTTACCGGATATAGCTGTAATATCTCTATCACTCTCCACCAGACTCCGTAGACAAATGCTGTGATTTTACCTTGCATGTCATCATAACGTCGTAACTTCATTCAAAGCGGACATAAACAAAATAAAACTTTTTAGTCTTTCCACTGTTCCAACAATCACCAACTCTGGTTTGGTCAAAATAAATCATTAATTTACCGATGTAGATGAGAAAAACAGCAGTTTTAGTCGTTCTGCACATAGAGTACACCAGCTGTGTAAACAACCCACAGAGAGGGGCTGTGATACCAACACAGGCAGAGGGAGTCTGATGATATTCTCAGCTCTGGGCACCACTATATTTTACATTGCAAATAGTTGTTCCTGCTATAAATCGTATGACCTTTAAGCAAATACCATCATACTTGCGTCCAACCACACACATTTGCTACAAAGGCCACCAATTCTAATACAGGATCCACAGTGCAGAGTGTAAAATAAATGCAGCTGATCTGCAATATGCTTTTATTTAATTTACCTTATGTATACAAATCAGACAAAGTTAGTTTCCACAGAAAGTCTACTGCTGGCTTCGCTCTAGAGGTGATGTGAAGCAGAGGGAGCTCCCACAAAGCTATAGAATTTGTCACACACAAACTTTTCTGGTCACAGAGGATATCCTGCCGCGGCTTCATGATGAATGGCTGTTTATGGTTTTATCTTGCTGTGGAGAAATAACTTGGAGGTAGAAAAAAAAAGATATTTCCCCAGACCATCCAATTCCATCTGGTTCCAGCCATGGTAGTCTGCTCTATGATGGGATCAATAGGACTGACAAAGAGCCCCAAAACAGGGTATCTCTGTTTAAGACATATTGATTAATTACCTCTATGAGTGTGTGTGTGTGTGTGTGTGTGTGTGTGTGTGTGTGTGTGTGTGTGTGTGTGGGTGTGTGTGTGTCTGCTGGATATTCCTCTTGAGATCTTCTTTGGCTTTTTGTGTATTTGTGTGTGATGGGGGTTTGTAATACTTGCGCGGCCATATCATAAGGGTTTTAAAGAGACAGAGAGAGAGATAGAGAGAAGATTCTGGACATTAATCAAAAGCTGGTATGAGTAAAGAAACACAGGGGAAGCTTCAAAGACAGTAAGCAAGGAGTTGTGTCTTTCGATGGCACTAAATTGGCCCACTCATTCCATTTGTAAAGCAATTTATGAAACAGATGGCTTTGAATTTGGTCATTTTATCAAGAGACAACTGCTCTCCTCTTACTAGTTTCCATCTGTTGGTTCTTCTTTTAGCTGCAGGCAGAGCTATAATAGAGGAGCAGACCATGACCTGTTTTCCCTCAGGTTCAAAGATGTCCTTACTGCCCTCCTCCCTCTTTTCCTGAGTGTGGAGCACATAGAGGACCTTTCATCTTGTTCAAAGTAGTTACAGGAATACTGTATCAGTAGTGAGCTCAGGAGTGTAGCCTTATAATCAACTTGGAGGACCCGGCCTACAGTGTACGCTCTACACTATATTGCACTGTGTAATTCGCTGTGTAGTCATCTCGTGCAACCGTCAGAAGAGCTCAACTTAAATACTGTCTTTCTTATCCTTACCCTCTCCTCCCACGCAGGTGTCAGACAGGTGTGACTACGTTTTCGTGAATGGCAAGGAGATGAAGGGCAAGGTGAAGATGATGGTGAATTTCACCTACGGATACCTGAGCGCTCAGCTGGAGCTCAACGTATGGATCCCTCGCCTCCCCCTCCAGATTGAGGTGTCAGACACAGAGTTGAGCCAGATCAAAGGTTGGAGGGTACCCATCACCGCGACCAGTCAGAGGTACAGTACTGCATGCCTCTGTCAGGCACAGGGTATTGTATTGTAAGTTTTTCATCTATGAGACCACTAGGGCTGCCCCCAACTTAAGATGTTCCTAGTCATCTAGTAGTTGATGGTTCAAGCCATTAGTCGACTAGTTGTCAAACATTTATGATATTCATTTAATTTATTTTAATATAGAGATTTTAACAGCCACAATTTAAATTCAAATGTGTCGGAACAACACAGAGCCAGTGTTTGGTTTGTGAACTCTGTACTACTACTACTACTACTACTGTAGAAACATGGTGGACTCCATGGAAGGCGATATACAAACATACCTTTTAATATTATAATACATTTCTGTCGACAGATCCTCCTAAATGTTACACACTGGATCTTTACAAGACGAAGTGTTGTCCAGATGAAGTATCTTGTATTTTATTTGCTACAGTGACCAGAATATTAATTCTGTTGTCCAATCGTGTTTTTTCCAGCTAAGGAAATTTTAAAAAATCTGGTAATTTCTATTTCTATTGCTAGGTCACTCTTCTCTCGCCTCACACAACAAAACCTCAATAAACCTCAGATGATTCAAAATGCTTCCGGTCCAGGTCCAACCAGGTCCAACAGGAGAGAATACATCTCACCAGTTTCAAAATCACTTCATTTGGCTCCCAGCCTGTTTTAGAAGGGTTGACTCCAGAATACATCTGGAGACCTTGTACGAGCCGAAATGCAACCTGAGATCCTCTGATAGGTCCTTCTTGCCCATTCCTTGGTCAAACCTTAAAACAAAAGGTGGCCGGGCCTTTTCTGTTCAGGCCCCTCAGTTGTTGAAATGACCTGCTTGAGGAAGGTCAGGAAAGCTAACACATTGTCACATTTTAGACTCACTTTTAATTGATGTATTATCTTTCATCTCATTTTATTACAATATCTTATTAATATCTGTTGCTTTTTTTTAATTGTATAAAAAGTGCTTTATAAGTTGTTATGTAAAGCGTTATATAAATAAAGCTCTTATTATCTCTGGATATGTCAGGTGGGAGACATAGAAATAAAGAAAAACAGATGATTTCCTATGTTAATTTACAGTAAAGAAGTAAATTGGAAAGCAATTGTCTGGCTAATTGGATGGAATTTGAGTTGGCTCAGTCTACTAGTTACTCTCAGTTACCTGCGGAGGGCTCATTTTCACACCTATCCAATGTAACAGCATCAGGGTCAATGCAAGTTTTATTTATGAATGCACTTCTCTAGCAATAGTGTTGTTCTTTAGATTGTCTTGTTGGCATCACATAAATACTCATAATCAGAGTCTTTTTGTCCACTTTTGCAGCAGCCCTAGCTTGGTTTAACGAATACCCTTTATTCCAGTTGATGTATTCGATTTCAATCACGGCAGCCTTAGATGAGATAATGATGAGATGTGTGATTGAACACCCCTCCACCTGTCTCTTCCTGACTTCAGTCCCACTGACAGTTCTTGGCTGATAACAAAATGGCTGACCTGTGCAATACAGCTTGTCATTAAAGTGGCCTGCCATCTATTGCACCTCTTAGTCGTCAGTAGGACAGAACATTATTAGAGCTGTCTGGAGGTCAGACCTCTCCTCTGGGGCCTCATCACTAGCAGCACCTCTGCCAGTGTCGCTGTGTAGTGCTATTCTGCAACTGTTGAAATCCATCAATTGACGGAGCAGCTATCAGCCTACCTGCAGTAATTACTTCTGGGACAGCGTTGAGCTTGGACTTGGACTTGGAGTCGTCCCACGCACCAGTGTGGCTACTCTAATTATCCCTGCTCCCCTCTTATTTTGAGTGACAGAGGTACAGCGTTCGACTAATGCCATGGCGTGTCGAGGATGTTGCTTTCCCAGCTGCTGGTATGCCTTTATCAGCGGGGACAGCCGAGTTGTGTTGTCATTGTTGACGCCAGCGCCACCGCTGATGGGCTGCACAGAGCTTTGTTTCTCCCCGTCTTCCACCCGTCTTTGTTTATCAGGGGATAACAGGCATGACCTTGCAAAGTAGCACGACGCCTGTTGGTGAGAATGGGCATCGGTCCACTGTCCATAAGCCCACAAGGAACAAGTGGCAGGACCTTCCTCTGTCAGCCAGGCTGGCAAGTCGTGGCATTTGGGGGGAGGGAGAGAAATGAGAAATAAAGAGACAGCAGGCCTGTAAGTGGAATAGTTGCAAAAGAACTCCTCACATAGTTTTTGACTGACACTGCCTGTATGGCTCACCTCTTCCCTCCCTAAGCCCTGTCAAAACAGGGACAAGATAAGCCTTAGCAGACAGCAAACCTAAGTGTAGGCGTAGCACTCAGGCATGCACCACTCCTTTAACACGTCTTTCAAGATATATATATTGAGATTCCTATTTCCCTCCTTGTTTTATTGTGTTTTCTCTCACAGTTACCTTTTATTACTCAATTTTTAATGTTGTTTTTATGCTCAGCCTTCTTAAACTGTGTGTACGGAGTGTTCTCTTTCTACTGTAAAACAAGCATCTGTACTTGAATTCCCTCCAAGATTCAAACAATAAAAAACAATCAAGCATTGTCAGATAGAGCTGCTTCTGTATATATAGAAGCGGCGCTGCCTATTTCTGTCCAAATGACCTTCGTCATGTTGTTGTAGCAGAAAATGAAATGCAGCAAAATGCCAAAACAAATACAGCACACGATCCACGGGGCACAACAAAAATAAGCATGACACACGCATTAATATGCAGCATCTCCTCTGAAGTCAGAACTGGGCTTGAAAGTGAATGAAGCGGAAAGAAGAATTGCTTTGTGAAGCAGGTTGTTCTCGGCGCTCGGTGTGATTTGTTTATTAGATTAACCTTAGATTAGATTTTGAGATGGCTGCATAAGCACTGGCATATCAGATTTATACCAGAGCAAAAAAGGTTGGACTTCACTATCAGCTTGTTTACTCCGGAATCCATTACACCTGACTAATACCTGCATGTATAAATGTCTTTATAAATATACTGTTTAAATGCTGATTCAGTCGATATGTCAGTGCCTACTGCTCTAGCCGTGAATGTCAAACAACAAACTCTGTTTACTCTCAAAACACAATATGATTCAAAAGGATTTAACCAAAGCAATCAGCGGTGAGCAACTTTCAATTACTGCCATTTGAACGAATTGGAAGATGGTGAGTGAAATCATTGGCAGGTGGTTTTCTCATCTGCATGTAACATGTAAATGAGTGGAGAGAGAGTGTCGACACAACAGAAAAATTAATGTTTGATCACAAATTCATGAAATCACAAACCTTGTTAGTCCGTTGGAAGAGCTACATATTATGCAGCCGGTAGTTCCTTTGTTTATATGTGAATTCGAAGGTTGGCCTTTAATTAACCATGGTGGACTAAGCTAACCCAAGGAGGGAGCTCCATGCTTTTAATAAAACTAAAAACATTATTGACCAGAGGAACTCAAATACCTGAGTTCTTGCCAGGGAATTTGGTGCAGTGTTCCACATCTGTGTGGAAAATTACATGTTAGCATTCATGAATATGCATTAAATGTGTCATATAGGGCCTGTGCCACAAGTGAATCTCATTTTAATCTTGTGTTACAAGCGTTAGAATAATGTTATAAATGAAACTTTTAAAGTACAATTCAGAGATGTGTTAGCACTGTTATACAAAGGACAAACAGCAGATCTACAAACCATCCTGGTCTGGTATTGCGATAAGAGTGATATCCATACATTTCCCCTTCCTGTAGTCTGCTCCCAAAACGATAATGGATTTGACCATGTCCTTTTTCATAAAGTTGAATTTCTTTCTTTAGTTAGAAAAAGGTGATGTCAACCAGACGAATGTGCCGAGCTTATGATATTTCATTTGCTCTAGCAGATACATCCTTCCATTCAAACTCAATTCCACAAGCCTCAGATCCAGTCGGGCCAGTCACAACTGTTTACTTCCCTGAAAAGTCATGTCACACATTTTCCTGCTCTGATTGATCGTAGGTCCGTCCCATTGCATCCCGTCTGCAGGTCCGTCCAGGCTCATGAAACTCAAGTCAAACTAGGCAGCATATGTATGGATCAAGATTGTGTCACTGCATTGGCTATTCCTCATCTCAGATGTTTTCAGAAACGTTTTAGTTTACTGTTTAGCTGTCATTTGAGAAGGTTTGTGACCAGCCCGCCATTTTCTTCCTATTTGAAGACTGACGAAGCACCACAAACTGAGTTGTGGAACATGAGGATTTGAACCCAAATGCAGACTAGCAGAGCAGTAGTTCAAATGATTTATTGCAAAGATGGTGGTGAAACATGAGTTTACATAATGCCATAGTCCAAAACAGTCAAATAAATAAAAACTGAGGAAGCAGTCTGCTACGTCACAGTTCCGTTGCTCTGATTGGCTGTAGGTCGTTGCTTCCAGAGGCAGTTTGGTCTGCTCCCTTTGATAACGCCTTTGCAAATCCAAAATGAACTGAGAGGTTCCAGACTAATTTGTATTTGCGAATGAGTCTGGCGATGCCAGGCTGGGGTTCTTTGGTCGCTGCCAATCAAATCACACCATGTCCTGAGGAAGCTGATTATCTGTGTTTTTGTGGGTTCCACTCTATTTTAACTTCTGTTGCTTATTCAGTCATGATCATTTAATTTATGACAAACGATTTGAGGGGCTTTAGAGACGGCAGTAGAGAGAAAGTAAAATAGTTTATTAGTTCTGTATCTGTATTTGCTGACCACGGTTTAGACAAAAGGGGGGTTTGAATTTAGGATGTTGTCATTTTGCTGTATCACTTTTTGCTTTTGAACCTTGAATCTGGAATCCAAAGATTTTCTTTCAGTGATGCGACAACAACCACAGTAGAAAAACTTCTCCTGTGAATGTCTGTGATTCAGTTGCATGTGAAATCGCTCCTGCCAGCGAAGGTTTTAAGCCCTTAACTCCAAATCTCACTGTACTCTCGGCTTTTCTCTGGAGCGTGCAGCTAACATCTTTATTCCCACGGCTTCGCATGCAGTCAGATTTCTCAGGGGATTCAGGCAGAAAGAGACAAGCGGAGCGGATAATCACAAGAAAAACAGTTTAAGAGATTAATTTATTTACTTCTCCCATCTATCATGTCGGCAACCTTTGCTAGTGCGTGAATGTGTGTGAGAGAGACAGAGGAACAAATGTCGATGATTAGACGGAAAGGCGGGTGTAAGTCTACAGTTCAGTATATGATTAGTAGTTTTGTTGACGAAGCACTTTCCTGTTTGCAAGTGTCCCAACTGTGCCCCAGTGTAAGACTGAAGAGCTGTAACAGCATTTATTCTCCCAGATCAACCATCCAAACATTGCTTTCTCAACATCTCAGGGTGCTTTATCTGTTGTTTTTGTAAACTTGTTTGTTGAAGCAGAATGAAAAAAAACAGTTATGGGCAAAATCTAATGATATTGCAGCTGTATTGTAACCATTTAAACCTACTTTGTCATACTCAAAGCAATTTTCCTGCTGAGAAAGAGCTGAGCCTCTGTTGGCTGATTTGTTGCCTAAAGTAATAAAATTAGATTTGCTAGCAACAGAGCAATCAGGGAGGCTATTAAGTAAAGCAGTAAGGAGGTGTGTGCACATTCACAATCCAAAATGGTGAAGGAGAGTCACTGAGAAAGAAAAATGATAGCTATACGCTGGATTGATCCTCTCTTAGTGGTCGAATCAACAACACTGCATCATTGCTTGAGCTTTGTTGGGTAAACACTCCTCTGTTACTGTGTGTGTGTGTGTGTGTGTGTGTGTGTGTGTGTGTGTGTGTGTGTGTGTGTGTGTGTGTGTGTGTGTGGACGTTTGACAGAGATCAGTTTAATTACAACGATGCTGAAAATACCACAAACCACACATCAATGCAACGTCCAGAGCGGATGTTTTCTCATCTATAAAGAATATATTTAGCAAACACACTTAGGTTCTGTTTTTTCAGACTATAATATAAAAATAACAACTAAGTTATTTAAGATAATTTAGCTTTGACATATGTAAATGGTAAATGGACTTATATATTTATACAGCGCTTTTCTGGCCTACCTACCGCTCAAAGCGTTTTATAACACATTATATTTATGTCACACTCACCCATTCACACACACACATTCATACACTTATGGCAGAGGGTGCCATTCAGGGTGCCAACCTGCTCATCAGGAGTGATACAGCGCTTCCTATCCAAAGTGCTCATGATGATACTAAGCTCATCCATACACCAATACCCGGACTTCACCACTCTTGCAGACTCAAGGATTTTGTGTAAGCGTTCCCGGGAAGACTGCGAGTGCCGAGGGCTGTCAGAACCACAATTCAGCCAGTGCACAAGGGGAATCAAGAGGACTTTTTGCTTAGTGGGTAAACTTCACCAGACATCACTGATTTGACACAAATCGTTAGATCAGTTAGACTCTCCACAATTCAATCGTTTGGTTCATTTTATGGAAACCATGAACACCAAAGAATCAAATGATGAAATTAATGATTCGTAATTAGTATATTATTTGATAGAAGTAATACTCATACTGTGTTTAAATAAACAATTTGATATTATTCCCAGTAAAAGGAATTTAGAGGCCTGTCCCATATAGAGGCCTGTTCCAAATATAGGCAGGTTTGGCAGGTTTTATGGTACCCACGATTCATTGCAATACGGATGTGACATTGTAGTTTTTCCAGTTCCACAAAAAAACAAAAATAACTTATTATGAAACAAAAAATAAATAAAACAATTATTTTATTAAATTAACATTACTTGAATCATGTAGGCCAGAAATAATATTCAACCACATCATGATGCAGAAATATGACTCGCAGACTTCATGTTCAAGTTGTCAAGACATTTCACTCAAAATCATGCGCTAAAAGATCACCAAAAGTGAATAGGGTTCTTCCTCCGATGACCATGAATGCTTGTACCAAATTTCATGGCAATCCATCCAATCATTACTGTGTAGTTAGTTGAAACATTTCAGTTTGGACCAAAGCCGTGGATCCACTAACATTTCCATCCCCAGATCCAAGCTGCAAGCATGGCTAAAAAAAGATTCAAGTTGCTGCCAGTTTGCACATCAAGGTTTTGTGTTTTTTTGCTTTCCCAGGTCCGCACGAGACAGCGAGGACGAGGACGATGAAGACAGACGAGGACGAAGCTGCACTCTGCAGTACCAGCATGCCATGGTCAGAGTCCTGACCCATTTTGTAGCTGAGTCGGCTGATCCTCGAGGTCAGACCAGCTTCATGCTGGGCACTGATTGGCAGGTGGACATCACAGAGCTGGTGTGGGACTTCCTGAAGGTAGAGGACCCCCAGATTGCACAGCTGCTGGACAGGAGGATACTAGTGGGACTTGACATGGGGATGACAACTATCCAGGTAGGTCATGTGTTAGCTTGAGAGGGGCACTGCATAAAGGATTTCATGTGTAGCATTTACAATTATCACAGAAGTGTGATAGACTGATTCCTAGTGCTACGATCTTATTATGGTAGTTTTGGCCATCGTTTCTATTAGTTATTGATGTTGCTGTGTTTTGGTACTGCATGCCTACATGGACACAATTACCAGAGTAACAAGAGTAGCAAACTAACATTAGATTCGCTCAGCTTAATACACATGTCCCTTATTATATATAATCACTTATATCAGGCACCTGGGAGGAGGCAAAACAAAGTGATTAACTCCTGGACAATGTC
Source organism: Dicentrarchus labrax (assembly GCF_905237075.1). Classification (NCBI taxonomy): domain Eukaryota; kingdom Metazoa; phylum Chordata; class Actinopteri; family Moronidae; genus Dicentrarchus; species Dicentrarchus labrax. Next base: position 1,723,044 of record NW_026136714.1, on the reverse strand, counting down.
ATTTCTCATTAGGTATGATCAGGGGAGTCTGGAACATCTAGGTCTGCATCTAATCTTAACCTCCGGACACCCAAAGCGTCCTATCATAAAGTATGCCAAGTGTGAAGGACTCCGAAGAGGCCTTTCAGGTTAACTACCATGTCAATGCATAAATTAAAAATCCCTTTATGTCCAATAAATTTCTACTACAGTTATAATAAAACTTTATTCACTCAAGTCAAGTGCTGAATGAAGTTGGCGCAACGCGAAATACAGCAGTCAGTCAATCGTAAACATACCCTCAGGTTGGCCAAGATTATTTGGAGGAGAAATCCAAGACTAAATGTACCTAAACCGTCCATGCAAACATCTATTACAGTTTACAGTCCTGGGTCAACTTGCTCTTACATTCAAACACTCCAAACACACTGGTTCAAAGAATCCGGCTGTTTACAACCTGTCTGATAAAAATCTTTCACAGCAGCTATTTTGACATGAAATAGTAGGGTAAACACGAATTAAGGCTCTGCTCCATTTAGTGTTCCAGTTAGCCAACATGTACAATATCAGCACCTGGACTCAGTTTGACCTGAATGGCTCAAAACCTCAATTAGTATCGTTGGTAACACTTGTGTTTACCCTATTATTCGGCAAAATGGCTGCTATGAATGTCTATTGTCTCTTGTTTCTAGCCCCATTGTTTCCAGTGAGTGAAATGTTATCACAATTGATAGAAAAGATGGCTAAAACTAAATATATTAGACAAAACATTTTTAAAATTGTGATAAACTTGAACTATCCTTGAACCCAGCAGTGGTTCCTAAATAGGCAGGCCTAAACGACCACAGTTGGTAACCTTTGTTAGGGCTAGTAATTTCCCAAATGAAGACCATATTTTCCATGAACCCTGATGCTTCCTGTCTCAAAGAGGGTCTAGCTACTTGTCCTCCTCCTTCTCCCCATCAGTGAATAAGCATTCAGTCATTCTGCCATTGTGAGAATAAGAATTGTTAGAAGACACGTTTCCTATCTTTTGATAAAAAGTTATTGTGCATATTTTTCCCAAAATCTGATGACAAAGTAAAAATGATCAAGTAAAATGCCATTCAGAGGGCACTAGAGGCTGCCAAAGGTCTGTTAGATCTTTTATCTTTTCTTTAATTTTCTTTCATCTTTTTTTTATGTATGGGAGCACCTGCTCCGAGGCTACACTTTACTGTACTTTACTATTGTACATTATTCTGTCAACGGAAATACATGTTAGAATGATATACTGCAGGGACAATGACAGATGCCACTGTCGCTGCTATGGTTTGACTAGTACCTCCTTTTGTCTAGTGCAGACAGGTGCTTTCTGGTGTGTCACAGTCTGCATTGCAGCCTCTCAGCAGTGAGTGCGTCCTCCCCCTCGGCCCTTTGGTTTGTCAGGCTCTTCAGGCTAACTGGATGAATATCAGCCTCCTAATGACATCTGTGTGAGTGGGATCCGTTCCCTGGCGTCGAGGTCTCATCTGTCTGTCTGCGTGCTTCGCAAAAAACATCACTGCTCTCACAAAACAAGCACAAAGTGGAAGACATGACGAGTGCGAAGGTCTGACAGCGGTGACTACTTGTGCCGTGCAGGCTGATGCATGAGGTTTTCTAAAGATATGCATGCAGAGAAAGTCACACGGCATTCATCATAAATATTGTTAGACTTCCTGCTTCTGTTATGGGGTTAAAGTGTGCCTTTCCTCTGGATTACCAGCATTAATCAAAGGGAATAGATTCTTCTTACCTACAGGAGGTATCGGTTGGATGGCAGCCAAGTTGAGTTGTTGTTTGATCTACACAGCCTGAGTAAAGAGATAAAATAAAAAGTAGGTTCTGTGTATCGTTTTGCATATTGTGTAGGGGCTTGTGAGCATTTTATGCTGGATGAAACATTTGGAAAGACGTTTTCTTAAATCACCTATAACTCGTGGTAATCCGCTTTTTTTCTCGTCGTTGACATCTTCACTGCTAAGTGCTTATTGATGAGATGCTTTTGCATTCCACTTGCCGGGAATCACTTGTCAATCAATCACCAGTGGGGACTTATTTCTTTGTGGATTTTCTGTTGATGAAGTTATAGAATAGGTAGTGCTCTTTGTCTCTGTTCAGCAGGGGTTGCTGTCGCTGCTGATTTCTCCTGGGAAACACCTCCACAACCCTCTGTGTTTAGAGCAGGAAATGAAAAAGCTTACATGAACATGCTATACAATAGGTTGAGTAACTAGCACAGCTGTAATTGATCATACCAGAATGTCAAAGGTTATATTGTGGAAGAAAATCCAATTCTTCATCTTTTCCTGTTAAAATTCCTTTAATGTTGCAGTTGTAGTGTGTAATCTCTTCCTTTTTGTCTTTTCCTTCACTGTCTCTCACCTCCTAGGTGTTGTCTCCTTTGTCAGACTCAATCCTGGCAGAGAAGACTGTCACAGTGGTGGATGACAAGGTGACCATCACAGAGCTGGGGGTCCAGCTGGTGACCGGCCTCGCTATGAGCCTGCAGCTCAGTCCAGGAAGCAACAGAGCCATCCTGGCTACCACGACCACACAGGAGGTTCTGCAGAGCCCCAAACAGGTTAGGATACTGTAATACAAGGGTTTTTAAAGTCTGAGACTGTAAGCTTCCCCTCAGGCAAAGCTTGGGAACAGGCACCGACTTACCTTCTTTAGTTTACTTGCTTAGTTTTGCTCAGTGCCTGGGATGCTTAAGGGATCATGGTTATGTTATTTGACCCCATAGACACTCAACAATTGAGCTCAGATCCTAATATTGCTGTTTTAAACAACTCCGGACAACGCCAAGTACATTAAAAAGGTCTCTCCTAAGGCATTTATTAGTTTCGGACTCTGTGAAAATTCCCCCAAACTACTGTATCTCTGAACTCTCTTTAACACATATGGGCTATTCTGTGTGATCTCCTTTTGATAGCTAATGTAATATTTTTTCACTTCTTTTCACTGAGCCTCCCCTGAAACAGTTTGGAGCCCCCCTGGAGAGGCCGGACTCCCACTTGGAAATCCTCCACTGTAGTATATATAAGTAGAGCTGCAATGATTAGTTGATTTATTGTTTAAAGCTGCAGTAGGCAATTTTTATAAAAACAACACATTGTCATATTTGCTGAAACCTTCACTATATCCTGACAGAAGTGCATGAGGCAGGTAATCTGTGAAAAAAATCAGGTCCGCTGGGCCTGAACAAAAGCAACCAATCAGAGCCAAGAAAGATAGTCGATTGTTGAGTCTCATTCCCAGGACATCAAACACAGATGCTTTGGGAATGAGACTCAACAATCAACCATCTTCAAGCCTCCAACCCAAACTGTCTTTATATGTTTGTCGGCTCTGATTGGTTGTTTTCGTCCAGGCACGGTGGATTCTTGCAAATGCCATTAGGAGCACTAGAGGAACCTGATGTTTTCACAGAACAGGACACAGTGAAGATTTCAGCAAATATGACAATTTTATTAAAAAAAAAAACTACTGCAGCTTTAATTGATTAAAAGAAAAGTACTGATAATTGATTTAATAATTTTTAAAGCAGAATTTTTAAAATTTGCTGGTTCCATCTTCTCAAATGTGATGATTTGCTGCATATCAGATATTAAACTGAATACTCTATGTTTTTTGCAATTTTGGTCAAATAAAACAAGCATTTAGATCATGTTCTCCTCATGTTGGGCTGCAGGAAATTAAGAAAACAATGAATCCATTCATTAAGAAGATAATCAGCAAGTTAATTAGGTTAATTGTTAATTGTAGCCCTATATAGAAGAGAAATACAATTTGACATAAACATTAAGCGAGAATTGAGCTTTGCTTTATAGCACACGTCTCTCTTAGCCACCACTTACAAAGCCTCCCTTACAAAAATGATGGTAATTATGATCAAATAGATTAAAAACAAAGACCAGTAATTATTTGCGAATGCTATTTAGCCAGGTCTAATTAAGGCAGAGAATGTTGTTAATTCGTTTTACAACAGTAATTATTACTTCCTACCATATTAAATTATTCTTCAGTGGTTTGATAGCCATTTGATGGAAGACAAAATGTTATATACCTACTGAAGCCAAAAATGTGCATTCTGCTGCCTCTTTACTGATTACTGTGCTTTCCAAAACAAAAGACTTGCTTCCAGATTCCATTTCACACTATCAGGGTCCTTGAATGAGCAATTTTACAATCAAAGAAAGCCGTGAGCGTGCATGCGCTCGTGTACACGTGTCTATTTGTTTGTTCCACACCATCCCTAACCCTCTTAACTCCAAGGCTTGAAAGCCAGAGTGTGACAGAATGTGTTTCCTTGGGCAGTTAATAGAAACGGGAGCTTAAACTCAGAACATGCAAAAGCAACACTACGGCTTCTGTACCAAAATGTGACTTACAGGCCAACCAGTATTTCGCTTCCCTTTCTCATTTGCCGTGGCTACTCTCATTGTGGCCTCTTTGATCTGCCCATCACGCCCTCTCACACATTCTCTGCGCTGTTCCTTTACATTCCTCTTCCTCCCAATGAGGAAGGATGGGAAGGCCATTTATCTGCTCTATCTCCACATGCAAAGTGTGAAGATAAGCAGGCAGCACTGCACTGTAAGTCCTATGGTGCCAGTAATTAGGGAGCATTGACAGACCACTGTGGGGAAACTACTGGTGCGCCTTTGGGGATTTGTCCTTCCACAACATTAAAAGGGAAAATTGTGAAATTGCAGTAAGAGAAGGCCTCAAGATGCCTATGTATGGCAAATCCCCATTCGCATGGACAATGTTTAATGTTACTGTTTGATCTTCTCCGCCTATCTTTTAATCTGTATCCCCCTTAGCTTAGGGAGAGTAGCCGCTGAGTAAGCAGAACTGCACGACATAGTGAGCTTGTGTTAGACTAACTTAGAAGCTATATAGGCTACTGTATGTAGGTGCACTGACAAAAGGAATTTCAAAGGTCCAATAATATTCGTAGATATGTTTTCATTAGTGTTTAATTACCTAATAATAAGAATTGTTGCAAAGAACTGGGTATAATGGCTTGGATTGTCATGAATCTAAACTTGGTAAAGATATTCCTGGTCCACAGAGGATCAAACCTGCTGAAAGTGGTGATCTTGACTTATCCAATAAAATAATATCTCAACACCTACTGGACGGATTGGCATGAAATTTGGTACAGACATTCATGGTTCCCAGAGGATGAATCCTAATGAGTTTGATGATGCCTTAAAGGTCCAGTGTGTAATATTTTGGGCGATCTATCAGCAGAAATGGAATATAATGTTCATAGATATTTTTTCATTAGTGTGTAATCACCTGAAAATGAGAATCATCGCGTTTTTGTTACCTTACAGTGAGCTCTTTTTATCTACAGAGTTAGCGGGTCCACTTCTATGGATGTTGAACTGCCATGTTCCTACCGTAGCCCAGAAAGGACAAACCAAACATTGATTCTAGATAGGGATGTTTGCATTTCTTTCTCTCACTCGTAATCTGCAACTACACTGCTAGATGCCATTAAATCACTGCTCCTTTAAATGTAAATAATCACTGGATGTCTAATTTTCACCAATTTCCTACACTCCAGTGGCAACAACTGATGCGATATTACAGAGTACCTAAATGACATCTGATGCATGCAACTACCAAGCAACCAGAAACTACCCTTATAATTTAAGAGCTATTTTTTCTGTTCCAGTCTGTTTCTACGAAATGAGGCTGGATTCTGTATTTTTACACTTTAAGTGGAAAGACTGAGGATTTTTTTTCTCTCTTTCTCTTTGTATATTGTGTGTGTGTGTGTGTGTGTGTGTGTGTGTGTGTGTGTGTGTGTGTGTGTTTCCACAGGAGGCCTTGATCAGCGCCTGGCTACAGTTCAGCGACGGCTCTGTGGCTCCTCTAGACCTGTACAATCCTGACTTTTTCATCCTGACAGCCACCTCCCTTGATGAGGAAGTAGTGACAGTGCAGCAGAAACCCTCTTGGAAATGGCCTGTCATTGTGACGGAGGCAGAGGGCCAAGGCCTACTGGTCAGAGTGGAAATGACTGTTTGCGAGGTCTGCCAGAAGTTCAAGCGCCGCAGCATCCTGGCAGCGGGGAACTGCAACGTCAGGGTGAAGTTTGGTCATAGTGACAGTTCAAGGGGAGGGAGCAGCGACTATGGCCCCGATGGAGACGATATGGAGAACAGAGGCAGGCTCTCCCCCTCCCAGGACAGAACCGGCCTTGACACCCACTACTATGGCAGCTCCATCTCTGACATGGAGGACGGGGTGTTGAGGAGAGCCACCACCACTAGAAGCGCCATAATGCGCAGACCCAATGGGGATAAACTTTCAGATGATAGTAGCCAGAACATGCCGATTGACTTTGCTGACTTCCCTGCACAAGTGGACCTGCCCCGTGGCCGCAATATGGAAGACGACCTCATTCAGACTGCCCGTGGGCTCACAGACCTGGAGATCGGCATGTACGCCCTGCTGGGGGTCTTCTGCCTCGCCATCCTGGTCTTTCTCATCAACTGCATCTCCTATACCCTGAAATACCGCCACAAGGAGCTCTCCATTGAGGGCCAGGAGAACATGAACCATGCCCACGATTGGGTGTGGCTGGGGAACGAGGCAGAGCTGCTGGAGAGCCAAATCAGCCTGTCACCTCAGCAAGAGGAGCAGACCTCCATGATGGACTCAAGCAGCGGGCTCGAGGAAGGCAGCCACCTGCTGAACGGAGGCTCAACCCAGAAGAACGTGCAGGGTCAAGTGCACCGGGCGGCAGACACAGGTTGCATAGCCAAGGACAGCAAAGGAGACTCACCCACCACCAAGAGGAAGCGGGTCAAGTTCACCACGTTCACCACCATCCCCTTGGACAGTAGCTACCCCACTGTTAACACACTGACCGGCAGCCACAGCCAGGACATTAAGTGGGTGTGTCAAGACGTGGAGCT